>NC_092042.1:53054071-54287630 GCF_003086295.3 Arachis hypogaea | reverse complement strand
GATCAGCCTCAACAAGAATGCTTTTGTCTTTGCTCCTGCTCATAAGAAAGAGAAGAGAACAAGAAAATGTGGAATCCTCTATGTCACAGTATAGAGATTCCTTGAGGTGTCAGAGGAAAAGAAAAATAGAAGGCAGAAGTAGAAAATTCGAACTTATCAAAGAAGATGGAGTTCGAATTTTGCATTAAAGAATAGTGTTAGTCCATAAATAGAAGGATGTGAGAAGAAGGGAAGCAATTTTCGAAAATTAAGTAAAAGATTTTGAAAACATTTTTGAAAAACACTAATTGATTTTCGAAAATGAAAGTGGGAAAGAAATTAAGTGATTTTTGAAAAAGAATTTGAAATTAGAAATCAAAAAGATTTGATTGAAAGTTATTTTGAAAAAGATGTGGTTAAGAAGATATGATTGGTTTTAAAAAGATGTGATTGAGAAGATATGATTTGAAAAACATTTTTAAAAAGATTTGATTTTGAAAATCAATGACTTGGCTATCAAGAAAAGATATGATTCAAACATTAAGCCTTTCTCAACAGAAAAGGCAACATACTTGAAATGTTGAATCAAATCATTAATTGATAGCACGTATTTTTGAAAATAGAAAGAAATTGATTTTGAAAGAGATTTGATTGAAAAGATATATGATTTGAAAAAGATTTGATTTTGAAAAACTTTGAAAACTTGAAAAAAAATTGATTTGAAAACAAAATCTTCCCTCTTGTGCCATCCTGGCGTTAAACGCCCAGAATGGTGCACATTCTGGCGTTTAACGCCCAAAACTCTACCCTTTTGGGCGTTAAACGCCCAACCAGGTACCCTGGCTGGCGTTTAAACGCCAGTCTGTCCTTCTTCACTGGGCGTTTTGAACGCCCAGCTTTTTCTGTGCAATTCCTCTGCTGAATGCTCTGAATCTTCAATTCTCTGTATTATGACTTGAAAAGACACAAATTAAAAATATTTTTGGATTTTTAATAATAAGGAAAAATCAAAGTGCAACAAGAATCAAATAACAATGCATGCAAGACACCAAACTTAGCAGTTTGTATACTACTGACACTAATGAGAATGCATATGAGACACACAAAACACTCAAGTCAAGAGAATTTAAAGATCAAAGTAAGAAATCATCAAGAATTACTTGAAGATCCTTAAGACACATGAATGAAAGCATGCAATTGACACCAAACTTAAAATGAGACACTAGACTCATACAATATTTTTGGTTTTTATGATTTTGTAAAATTTTTTGTGTTTTTCGAAAATTAAGTGGAAAAAGATATCAAAATTCTTGATGAGAATTCCAGGAATCATGCAATGTTTAGTCTAAGACTCCTGTCCAGGAATTAGACATGGCTTCACAGCCAGCCAAGCTTTCAAAGAAAGCTTTGGTCCAAAACACTAGACATGGCCAATGGCCAGTCAAGCCTTAGCAGATCACTGCTCCAAAAGCAAGATTGATAGAAATCAACAAGCTCTTGTGATGATAAGTTGAAACCTCGGTCCAATGGAATTAGACATGGCTTCACAGCCAGCCAGACTTCAACAAATCATCATGAAACTCTAGAATTCATCTTCAAGAATTCCAAAAAAAAAAATACCTAATCTAAGCAACAAGATGAACCATCAGTTGTCCAAACTCAACAATCCCCGGCAACGGCGCCAAAAACTTGGTGCACGAAATTGTGATCACTACAACTTCGCACAACTAACCAGCAAGTGTACTGGGTCGTCCAAGTAATAAACCTTACGCGAGTAAGGGTCGATCCCACGGAGATTGTTGGTATGAAGCAAGCTATGGTCATCTTGTAAATCTTAGTCAGGCAAACTCAAATGGATATGAATGATGATATACGAAAACATAAAGATAAAGATAGAGATACTTATGTAATTCATTGGTTGGAATTTCAGATAAGCGCATGAAGATGCTGGTCCCTTCCGTCTCTCTGCTTTCCTACTGTCTTCATTCAATCCTTCTTACTCCTTTCCATGGCAAGCTTAAGCAAGGGTTTCACCGTTGTCAGTGGCTACCTCCCATCCTCTCAGTGGAAATGTTCAACGCACCCTGTCACGGCACGGCTATCCATCTGTCGGTTCTCGATCAGGCCGGAATAGAATCCAATGATTCTTTTGCGTCTGTCACTAACGCCCCGCCCTCAGGAGTTTGAAGCACGTCACAGTCATTCAATCATTGAATCCTACTCAGAATACCACAGACAAGGTTAGACCTTCCAGATTCTCTTGAATGCCGCCATCAGTTCTAGCCTATACCACGAAGACTCTGATCTCACGGAATGGCTGGCTCGTTTGTCAGACGAGCGCTCGGTTGTCAGGCGATCAACCATGCATTGTGTATCAGGAATCCAAGAGATATTCACCCAATCGAAGGTAGAACGGAGGTGGTTGTCAGTCACACGTTCATAGGTGAGAATGATGATGAGTATCACGGATCATCACATTCATCAAGTTGAAGAACAAGTGATATCTTAGAACAAGAACAAGCGGAATTGAATAGAAGAACAATAGTAATTGCATTAACACTCGAGGTACAGCAGAGCTCCACACCTTAATCTATGGTGTGTAGAAACTCCACCGTTGAAAATACATAAGAACAAGGTCTAGGCATGGCCGAATGGCCAGCCTCCCAATGATATAAGAACTAGGTGTCCAAAGATGATCAAAAGATCTAAAAATGATCCAAAGATGAAAATACAATAGTAAAAGGTCCTACTTATAGAGAACTAGTAGCCTAGGGTTTACAGAGATGAGTAAATGACATAAAAATCCACTTCCGGGCCCACTTGGTGTGTGCTTGGGCTGAGCATTGAAGCATTTACGTGTAGAGACTCTTCTTGGAGTTAAACGCCAGCTTTTATGCCAGTTTGGGCGTTTAACTCCCACTTTGGTGCCAGTTCCGGCGTTTAACGCTGGGAATTCTGAGGGTGACTTTGAACGCCGGTTTGGGCCATCAAATCTTGGGCAAAGTATGGACTATCATATATTGCTGGAAAGCCCAGGATGTCTACTTTCCAACGCCGTTGAGAGCGCGCCAATTAGGCTTCTGTAGCTCCAGAAAATCCACTTCGAGTGCAGGGAAGTCAGAATCCAACAGCATCTGCAGTCCTTTTTAGTCTCTGAATCAGATTTTTGCTCAGGTCCCTCAATTTCAGCCAGAAAATACCTGAAATCACAGAAAAATACACAAACTCATAGTAAAGTCCAGAAAAGTGAATTTTAACTAAAAACTAATAAAAATATACTAAAAACTAACTAGATCATTCTAAAAACATACTAAAAATAATGCCAAAAAGCGTACAAATTATCCGCTCATCAGGGTACCACCGATACTACTTTATTTATCAAAGAATCTAATGATGATATTCTACTTGTTCAAGTTTATGTGGGTGATATAGTGTTTGGATCGGCCAATGAATCCTTGTGTGAAGAGTTTGGAAAACTCATGACTAGTGAGTTTGAAATGAGTTTAATGGGAGAACTAACATTCTTTCTTGGTCTCCAAATTAAACAAACTCCTAGTGGCATTTTTATTCACCAAGAAAAATATAATAAGGAATTACTCAAAAAATTTGGCCTAGAAAATTCCAAACCTATGGGAATCCAAATACTAAACTTGAAAAGGATGAAAATGGCAAAGATGTAGATGAAACACGGTATAGAGGAATGATTGGCTTACTCATGTATCTTACTTCCTCTAGGCCGGATATTGTTCAAAGTGTGGGTGTATGTTCAAGGTTTCAATCTCACCCAAAAAATCCCATCTTTCGGCCATCAAAAGAATCATTAAATACATTAAGAGAACATGTGATTATGGCTTATGGTATCCTAAATCTGATGATTTTTGTGCAGTAGGATTTTGTGACGCAGATTATTGATGAGCGGATATTTTATACTCTTTTTGGGGGTATTTTCATATAGTTTTTAGTAGGATCTAGCTACTTTCTAGTATATTTTTATTAGTTTTTATGCAAAAATCACATTTCTAGACTTTGCTATGAGTTTGTGTGTTTTTCTATGATTTCAGGTATTTTTTGGCTGAAATTGAGGGACCTGAGCAAAAATCTGATTCAAAGGCTGAAAAAGGACTGCAAATACTATTGGATTCTAACCTCCCTGCACTCGAAATGGTTTTCTGGAGCTACGGAAGCCTAATTGGCTCGCTCTCAATTGCGTTGAAAAGTAGACATCCTGAGCTTTTCAGCAATATATAATAGTCCATACTTTTCCCTAATTGTAATGTCGCAAACTGGCGTTTAACGCCAACTTTCTACCATATTCTGGCGTTAAACGCCAGAAACAGGATACAAGCTGGAGCTAAACACCCAAACTGGCACAAAAGCTGGAGTTAAATGCCAGGAATAGCCTATGCACATGAAAGCTTCATTGCTCAGCCCAAACACACACCAAGTGGGCCCCGGAAGTGGATTTCTGCACTATCTATCTTAGTTTACTCATTTTTTGTAAACCTAGGTTACTAGTTTAGTATAAAAACTATTTTTAGAGATTCATTTGACACCTCATGACATTTTACATCTGAATTTGTATCTTCTACGGCATGAGTCTCTAAACCCCATGGTTGGGGGTGAGGAGCTCTACTGCGTCTCGATGGATTAATACAATTACTTCTGTTTTCTATTCAATCACGCTTGATTCTATTCTAAGATATTCATTCGCACTTAAACATGATGAATGTGATGATCCGTGACACTTATCACCATTCTCAACCTATGAACGCGTGCCTGACAACCACTTCCGTTCTACCTTAGATTGAGTGTTTATCTCTTGGGTTCTTGGTTCACGATTTTGTCTGCCTCTCCTGACAACAGAGCGTTCAATCCGTGAGACCAAAGTCTTCGTGGTATAAGCTAGAATCAATTGGCAGTATTCTTGAGATCCAGAAAGTCTAAACCTTGTCTGTGGTATTTCGAGTAGGATCTGGGATGGGATGACTATAAAGAGCTTCAAACTCAAGAACGTTGGGCATAGTGACAGACGCAAAAGGATCACTGGATCCTATTCCAGCACAAGTGAGAACCGGCAGATGATTAGCCATGTATATGGACCTTTTTCACTGAAAGGATGGATGGTAGCCATTGACAACGATGATCCACCAACATACAGCTTGCCATGGAAGGAGCCTTGCGTGCATGAAAAGAAGACAGTAGGAAAGCAGAGATTCAGAAGATAGATCATCTCCAAAACTCCAACCCATTCTCCATTACTTCATAACAAGTATTTATTTCATGTTCTTTTATTTTTCGTAATTAAAACTAAGAACCATTATTGATATCCTGACTAAGAATAATAAGATAACTATAGCTTGCTTCAAACCGATAATCTCTGTAGGATCGACCTTTACTCACGTAAGGTATTACTTGGAAGACCCAGTGCACTTGCTGGTTAGTGGCACCGGAGTTGTGAAAGTGTGAATCACAATTCCATGCACCAAGTTTTTGGCGCCGTTTCCGGGGATTGTTCGAGTTTGAACAACTGACGGTTCATTTTGTTACTTAGATTAGGAAAAAAATTTGTCTTTTTGGTTTAAAGACTTTTACTTTGTTTTCAAAAAAATTTCTTCAAAAATATTATTTTTCTTTATTAATTGTTAGTTTTTCATTGAGTCTAGTTACATATTTTAAGTTTGGTGTCCTTTGTGTTTTTGTCATCTAAAAAAAATATAATAATTAAAACCTTTTTCAAAAATAGTTTTTCTCTGTTTAATCCTTGCATTTGTTGAATGTGTCTATGTTCTTGTGAATAGTTACTCCTTTGAGTCTTCCTTTCTAAAATCTTTTTGAAAATAATTTCTCTTTGTTTAAATCTTGCTTTAATTTTTAAGTTTAGTGTTTTCTTGTTATCTTCCATGTGATTTTCGAAAATTTTATTTTGGTTTTCTAAAAATTTTAAGTTTGGTGTTCCTTTTTATGTTCCTCGTGTTCTTGAGTCTTGTATGTATTTTGATCTTAAAATTTTTAAGTTTGGTGTCCCTTAGCGTTTCCCTCCAAAATTTTCGAAAAATAAGGGAGCTAGATCTAAAAGTTTTAAGTCTTGTGTTTTTTTTGTGTTTTCCTCTTTCCTCATTAAGTTCAAACATACATCTTTTCCTTTATTTACTCATTAATTTTCAAATCCCTTGGGTTGACTTGGTCAAAATTTTTCAAATCATATCTTTTTAAGATTTTCAAAATCATATATTTTTCAAAAACTTCCTAACCACTTTCTCTCTCCTCACTTTTTCGAAAATCCTCATAAAACATTTTCAAATCTTTTTTTATTTTAGTCTTTTTTATTTTATTATTTTGAACATATATATATATATATATATATATATAATAAAATTTTTATCCACATCATCTCTCTTACTCCATCATGGACCTAAGTGGAAATGAACAGTCCAAAAGGACTCTGGGGTCATATGCTAACCCCACTACTGCTTCATATGGGAGTAGTATTTGTATATCCACCATGAGAGCCAACACCTTTGAGCTGAACCCTCAGCTCATTATCATGGTGCAGCAAAATTGTCAGTATTCCAGTCTTCCACAGGAAGAACCTATAGAGTTTCTGGCACAATTCTTACAAATTGTTGACACAGTACGTGATAAGGAAGTGGATCAGGATGTCTACAGATTATTGCTGTTTTCATTTGCTGTAAAAGACCAAGCTAAGAGCTGGTTAAATAACCAATCCAAAGCCAGCATAAGAACATGGAAATAGTTGTCAGACAAATTCTTGAATCAATATTTCCCTCCAAAGAGGATGATACAGTTAAGGCTGGACATCCAAGGCTTTAAACAAGAGAATAATAAATCTCTTTATGATGCCTAGGAGATGTACAGAGAGATGCTAAGGAAATGCCCCTCTGAAATATTTTCAGAGAGGGTGCAGTTAGACATCTTCTACTACGGGGTTACAGAAAAAGCTCAGATATCTCAAGACCACTCAGCTGGTGAATCTATACACATGAGAAAGATGATTGAAGAGGATCAAGAGCTTATAGATACGGTTGCTAGAAATTAGCATCTGTACTTAAATAGTGAGTCCTCTATGAAAGAAGAAGCTAAGGCAGTATCAACTGACTTTAGTCCTCAGGAACAAGTTGCAGAACTCAATCAGCAACTATCTTCTATAACAAAACAGTTAGCAGAATTTAAGGAGATGCTACAAGAAACCAAAAATGCTAATAAGGATATGAAATCACAATTGAATCATACAAAACAGCAGTTATCAAAACAGATAACAGAAGAGTGCCAAGCAGTTCAATTAATAAGTGGAAAAACATTAACTACCTCAACTCAAAGTAGCAAAAAGCCAAGAAAAGAACAACTGACAGAGGATGAGCAAACTACCACCTAAAATCCCTCTGAGGATAGTAAGAGCCCTGAGAGGAATGATTCTGGCGTTTGAACGCCAGAAAATGGGAAAAAACTGGCGTTAAACGCCCAGTTCTGGCGTTCAAACGCCAGAAAAGGGTGAAAAGTTGACGTTAAACGCCCAACCCATGTCCAGTTCTGGCATTCAAACGCTAGAAAAAGGTAGGAATCTGGCGTTAAACACCCATTCCTCCCCCTATCTTGGAGTTCAAACGCCAATGAGGGGTCATACACCTACAAGTGCTGATAATAACTCCCTCAAGAAGGCTTCTCAACTTACCTCTATAGGAAATAAACCTACAGCAACCAAGGTTGAAGAATACAAAGCCAAAATGCCTTATCCTCAAAAACTCCGCCAAGCGAAACACGATAAACAATTTGCCCACTTCGCAGACTATCTTAGGACTCTTGAAATCAAGATCCCGTTTGTAGAGGCACTTGAGCAAATACCTTCTTATGCTAAGTTCATGAAAGAGATCTTAAATCATAAGAAGGATTGGAGAGAAACTGAAAAAGTCTTTCTCACTGAAGAATGCAGTGTAGTCATCTTAAAGAGCTTACCAGAGAAGCTTAAGGATCCTGGAAGCTTTATGATACCATGCACATTTGAGGGTACTTGTACCAAGACAGCTCTATGTGATCTTGGGGCAAGTATCAACCTAATCCCTGCATCCACTATCAGAAAGCTTGGCTTGACTGAAGAGGTCAAACCAACCCGGATTTATCTTCAACTTGCTGATGGCTCCATTAAATATCCATCAGGCATAATCGAGGACATGATTGTCACAGTTGGGCCATTTGTCTTTCCCACTGACTTTATAGTGCTGGAAATGGAGGAGCACAAGAGTACAACCCTCATTCTAAGAAGACCTTTCCTAGCAACATGACGAACCCTCATTGATGTCCAAAAAGGGAAAGTGACCCTGAGAGTCAATGAAGATGAGTTTAGGCTGAATGCTATTGAAGCAATGAAGCATCCAGACACATCAAAAAACTGCATGAGAGTTTATATTATTGACTCCCTAGTAAAAGAGATCAGTATAGCTGAGAGTCTTGAATCAGAGCTAGAGGACATCTTTAAAGATGTTCAGCCTAATCTAGAGGTACCAGAAGAAATAAAAGAACCTCTAAAAACTCCTCAGGAAGAGGAGAAACTTCCTAAACCCGAGCTCAAACCATTACCACCATCCTTGAAATATGCATTTCTGGGAGAAGGTAACACTTTTCTTGTAATCATAAGCTCTGCTTTAGAGCCACAGGAAGAGAAAGCACTAATTTAGGTGCTAAGGACACACAAGACAGCTCTTGGATGGTTGATGAGCGGATAATTTGTACGCTTTTTGGCATTGTTTTTAGTATGTTTTTAGTATGTTCTAGTTAGATTTTAGTATATTCTTATTAGTTTTTAGTTAAAATTTACTTTTCTGGACTTTACTATGAGTTTGTGTGTTTTTCTGTGATTTCAGGTATTTTCTGGCTGAAATTGAGGGACCTGAGCAAAAATCTGATCCAGAGGCTGAAAAGGACTGCAGATGCTGTTGGATTCTGACCTCCCTGCACTCGAAGTGGATTTTATGGAGCTACAGAAGCCCAATTGGCGCGCTCTCAACGGCGTTGGAAAGTAGACATCCTGGGCTTTCCAGAAATATATGATAGTCCATACTTTGCCCAAGATTTGATGGCCCAAACCGGCGTTCAAAGTCACCATCAGAATTCCCAGCGTTAAACGCCGGAACTGGCACAAGAATGGGAGTTAAACGCCCAAACTGGCACAAACGCAGGCGTTTAACTCCAAGAAGAGTCTCTACACGAAAATGCTTCAATGCTCAGCCCAAGCACACACCAAGTGGGCCCGGAAGTGGATTTTTATGTCATTTACTCATTTCTGTAAACCTTAGGCTACTAGTCCTTTATAAATAAGACCTTTTGCTATTGTATTTTCATCTTGGTTCTTCTGGTTCCCTCTCTGGGGCCGAAGCCAATGATCACACTATCACTTATGTATTTTCAACGGTGGAGTTTCTACACACCATAGATTAAGGTGTGGAGCTCTGCTATACCTCGAGTATTAATGCAATTACTATTGTTCTTCTATTCAATTCAGCTTGTTCTTGTTCCAAGATATCACTTGTTCTTCAACTTGATGAATGTGATGATCCGTGACACTCATCATCATTCTCACCTATGAACGTGTGCATGACAACCACCTCCGTTCCAACTTAGATTGGGTGGATATCTCTTGGATTCTTTAACCGGAATCTTCGTGGTATAAGCTAGAATTGATGGCGGCATTCAAGAGAATCCGGAAGGTCTAAACCTTGTCTGTGGTATTCTGAGTAGGATTCAATGATTGAATGACTGTGATGAGCTTCAAACTCCTGAAGGCTGGGCGTTAGTGACAGACGCAAAAGAATCACTGGATTCTATTCCAACCTGATTGAGAACCGACAGATGAATAGCCGTGCCGTGACAGGGTGCGTTGAACATTTTCACTGAGAGGATGGGAGGTAGCCACTGACAACGGTGAAACCCTACATACAGCTTGCCATGGAAAGGAGTAAGAAGGATTGGATGAAGACAGTAGGAAGGCAGAGAGACGAAAGGGACAAAGCATCTTCATACGCTTATCTGAAATTCCCACCAATGAATTACATAAGTATCTCTATCTTTATCTTTATGTTTTATTCATCATCCATAACCAATTGAGTTTGCCTGACTAAGATTTACAAGGTGACCATAGCTTGCTTCATACCAACAATCTCTGTGGGATCGACCCTTACTCGCGTAAGGTTTATTACTTGGACGACCCAGTACACTTGCTGGTTAGTTGTGCGAAGTTGTGTTTATGCCATGGTATTGAACACCAAGTCTTTGGATTCATTACCGGGGATTATTTGAGTTGTGAAAAGTATTGATCACAATTTCGTGCACCAAGTTTTTGGCGCCGTTGCCGGGGATTGTTCGAGTATAGACAACTGACGGTTCATCTTGTTGCTTAGATTAGGTATTTTTCACAGTTCTTAAGAACGAATTCTAGTGTTTCATGATGATCTGTTGAAGTCTGGCTGGCTGTGAAGCAATGTCTAATTTTATTGGACCGAGGTTTCAACTTATCATCACAAGAGCTTGTTGATTTCTATCAATCTTGCTGTTGGAGCAGTGATCTGCTATGGCTTGGCTGGCCATTGGCCATGTCTAGTGTTTTGGACCAGAGCTTTCTTTGAAAGCTTGGCTGGCTATGAAGCCATGTCTAATTCCTGGACCGGAGTCTTAGACTAGCATTGCAATGATTCCTGGAATTCTCATTAAGAATTTTGATATCTTTATTTTCTTTTCCACTTAATTTTCGAAAAAACCAAAAAAAGTACAAAACCATAAAACCAAAAATATTTTATGTTTCTTGTTTGAGTCTAGTGTTTCATGTTAAGTTTGGTGTCAATTGCATGTTTCTGTTCTTTTTGCATTCATGCATGTGTCTTCATTAATCTTCAAGTTGTTCTTGATGGTTTCATTGCTCTGATTTTTAAATTCTCTTGACTTGAGTGTTTATGTGTCTCATATGCATTCTCATTTTGTTAGTGTCAGTAGTGTACAAACTGCTAAGTTTGGTGCCTTGCATGCATTGTTATTTGACTTTAGTTGCATTTTGATTATTCTTTATTAACTAAAAAAATCCAAAAATATTTTTAAATTGTGTCTTTTCAAGTCAATAATACAGAGGATTGAAGATTCAGAACATACTGCAGAGAAATTACACAGAAAAGGCTAGGCATTCAAAACGCCTAGTAAGGAAGGCAAACTGGCGTTTAAACGCCAGCCAGGGTGCCTGGCTGGGTGTTTAACGCCCAAAAGGGTAGTAGTTTGGGCGTTAAACGCTAGAATGTGCACCATTCTGGGCGTTTAACGCCAGGATGGCACAAGAGGGAAGATTTTGTTTTCAAATCAAATTTTTTTTTTAAGTTTTCAAAATCTTTTCAAAATCAAATCTTTTTCAAATCATATCTTTTCAATCAAATCTTTTTCAAAATCAATTTCTTTCTATTTTCAAGGATACTTGCTACCAATTAGTGATTTGATTCAACAATTCAAGTATGTTTCCTTTTCTGTTGAGAAAGGTTTAATGTTTGAATCATATATTTTCTTGTTAGCTAAGTCATCAATTTTTAAAATCAAATCTTTCTAAAATGTTTTTCAAATCATATCTTCTCAATCACATCTTTTTAAAACCAATCATATCTTTTTAATCACATCTTTTTCAAAATAGTTTTCAATCAAATCTTTTTAATTTCTGATTTCAAAATCTTTTTCAAAAATCATTTTTTTTACTTAGTTTTCGAAAATTAAATACTATTTTTCAAATTGTTTTTAAAATCTTTTACTTAATTTTCGAAAACTTCTTTCCCTCTTCTCATATCCTTCTATTTATGGACTAACACTATTCCTCAATGAACAATTCGAACTCCATCTCTCTTGATAAGTTCGAATTCTTCTACTTCTGCCTTCTATTTTTCTTTTCCTCTGACATCTCAAAGAATCTCTATACTGTGACATAGAGGATTCCATATTTTCTTGTTCTCTTCTCTTTCATATGAGCAGGAGCAAATACAAAAGCATTCTTGTTGAGGCTGACCCTGAACCTGAAAGGACCTTGAAGCGAAAGCTAAGAGAAGCTAAGGCACAATTCTCTGTAGAGGACCTAACAGAAATCTTCAAAGGAGAAGACCCCATGGCAGCCGAAAACAACAACAATGCCAACAATGCAAGGAAGGTGCTGGGTGACTTTACTGCACCTACGCCCGACTTCTATGGGAGAAGCATCTCTATCCCTGCCATTGGAGCAAACAACTTTGAGCTTAAGCCTCAATTAGTTTCTCTGATGCAACAGAATTGCAAGTTCCATGGACTTCCATTGGAAGATCCTCATCAGTTTTTAGCTGAGTTCTTGCAAATCTATGACACTGTCAAGACTAATGGGGTTGACCCTGAGGTCTACAGACTTATGCTATTCCCTTTTGCTGTAAGAGACAGAGCTAGGACATGGTTGGACTCACAACCTAAAGAAAGCCTGAACTCTTGGGAAAAGCTAGTCAATGCCCTCTTGGCAAAGTTCTTTCCACCTCAAAAATTGAGTAAGCTTAGAGTGGAAGTCCAAACCTTCAGACAGAAGGAAGGAGAATCCCTCTATGAAGCTTGGGAAAGATACAAACAATTAATCAAAAAGTGTCCCTCTGACATGCTTTCTGAATGGAGCATCATAGGTATTTTCTATGATGGCCTGTCTGAACTGTCCAAGATGTCTTTGGATAGCTCTGCTGGAGGATCTCTTCATCTGAAAAAGACGCCTACAGAAGCTCAAGAGCTCATTGAAATGGTTGCAAATAACCAATTCATGTACACTTCTGAATGGAATCCTGTGAACAATGGGATAAATCAGAAGAAAGGAGTTCTTGAGATTGATACTCTGAATACCATATTGGCTCAGAACAAAATATTGACCCAGCAGGTCAATTTGATTTCTCAAAGTCTGTCTGGAGTGCAAAATGCACCAGGCAGTACTAAGGAAGCTTCATCTGAAGAAGAAGCTTATGATCCTGAGAACCCTTCAATGGAAGAGGTGAATTACATGGGAGAACCCTATGGAAACACCTATAATCCTTCATGGAGAAATCATCCAAATCTCTCAAGGAAGGATCAACAGAGACCTCAACAAGGTTTCAACAACAATAATGGTGGAAGAAACAGGTTTAGCAATGGCAAGCCTTTTCCATCATCTTCTCAGCAACAGACAGAGAACTCTAAGCAAAACCACTCTGACTTAGCAACCATGGTCTCTGATCTAATCAAAACCACTCAAAGTTTCATGACTGAAACAAGGTCCTCCATTAGAAATTTGGAGGCACAAGTGGGTCGGCTGAGCAAAAAAATTACTGAACTCCCTCCTAGTACTCTTCCAAGCAATACAGAAGAAAATCCAAAAAGAGAGTGCAAGGCCGTCAACATGGCCGAATTTGGAGAGGAGGGAGAGGCAGTGAACGCCACTGAGGAAGACCTCAATGGACGTCCACTGGCCTCCAATGAGTTCCCTAATGAGGAACCATGGGAATCTGAGGCTCACACTGAGACCATAGAGATTCCATTGAATTTACTTCTGCCATTCATGAGCTCTGATGAGTATTCTTCCTCTGAAGAGGATGAGTATGTCACTGAAGAGCAAGTTGCTAAATACCTTGGAGCAATCAAGAAGCTAAATGACAAGTTATTTGGTAATGAGACTTGGGAGGATGAACCCCCTTTGCTCACCAAAGAACTGGATGACTTGTCTAGGCAGAAATTACCTCAAAAGAGACAAGATCCTGGAAAGTTTTCAATACCTTGTACCATAGGCACCATGACCTTTAAGAAGGCTCTGTGTGACTTAGGGTCAAGTGTAAACCTCATGTCTCTCTCTGTAATGGAGAAGCTAGGGATCTTTGGGGTGCAAGCTGCAAAAATCTCACTAGAGATGGCAGACAATTCAAGAAAACAAGCTTATGGGCTTGTAGAGGATGTTCTGGTAAAGATTGAAAACCATTACATCCCTACTGATTTCATAGTCCTAGAGACTGGGAAGTGCATGGATGAATCCATCATCCTTGGCAGACCCTTCCTAGCCACAGCAAAGGCTGTGATTGATGTGGACAGAGGAGAATTGATCATTCAAATGAATGAAGAATCCTTTGTGTTTAAGGCTCAAGGATATCCCTCTGTCACCATGGAGAGGAAGCATGAAGAGCTTCTCTCAAAACAGAGTCAACTAGAGCCCCCACAGTCAAACTCTAAGTTTGGTGTTGGGAGGCCACAACCAACTTCTAAGTTTGGTGTTGAACCCCCACATTCAAACTCTAAAGTTTGGTGTTGGGAGGTTCCAACATTGCTCTGAGTATCTGTGAGGCTCCATGAGAGCCCTCTGTCAAGCTACTGACATTAAAGAAGCGCTTGTTGGGAGGCAACTCAATGCTATATTTTATCTATTTTCCTTTGTTATTTTATGTTTTCTGTAGGTTGATGATCATGAGAAGTCAATTGAAAAAGCAAAAACAGAATGAAAAATAGAAAGAAAAATAGCACACCCTGGAGGAGAACCTGCTGGCGTTTAAACGCCAGTAAGGCTAGCAGATGGGCGTTTAACGCCCAGTCTGGCACCATTCTGGGCGTTTAACGCCAGAATTGGCACAAAGAGCAAATTCGCTCGCCACTTGGTGCAGGGATGACTTTTCCTTGACACCTCAGGATCTGTGGACCCCACAAGATCCCCATCTACCCCACCACTCTCTCTCTTCTTCACCCATTCACCAATCACCTCAACACCTCTTCTCCAAAAACCCTTCACCTATCAAATCCCATCTTTCTCTTCACCACTCACATCCATCCTTCATAAAACCCCACCTACCTCACCATTCAAATTCAAACCACTTTCCCTCCCCAAACCCACCCATACATAGCCGAACCCTACCCCTCTCTCCACCCCTATATAAACCCATCTTCACTCCTTCATTTTCACACAACCTAAACACTACTTCTCCCCCTTTGGCCGAACCACAAAGCCATTCCCTTCTCCTTCATTTCTTCTTCTTCTACTCTCTTCTTTCCTCTTTTACTCGAGGACGAGCAAACCTTTTAAGTTTGGTGTGGTAAAAGCATTGCTTTTTGTTTTTCCATAACCATTTATGGCATCCAAGGCCGGAGAAACCTCTAGAAAGAGGAAAGGGAAGGCAAAAGCTTTCACCTCCGAGTCATGGGAGATGGAGAGATTCATCTTAAGGGTGCATCAAGACCACTTCTATGAAGTTGTGGCCTTGAAGAAGGTGATCCCCGAGGTCCCTTTCAAACTCAAAAAGAGTGAATATCCGGAGATCCGACATGAGATCCGTAGAAGAGGTTGTGAAGTTCTTACCAAGCCCATTCAACAAGTCGGAATCTTAATGGTTCAAGAGTTCTACGCCAATGCATGGATCACCAAGAACCATGATCAAAGTGTGAACCCGGAACCAAAGAATTGGCTTACTATGGTTCGGGGGAAATACTTGGATTTTAGTCCGGAAAATGTAAGGTTGGCATTCAACTTGCCCATGATGCAAGGAGATGAACATCCTTACACTAGAAGGGTCAACTTTGATCAAAGGTTGGACCAAGTCCTCACAGTCATTTGTGAAGAGGGCGCCCAATGGAAGAGAGATTCAAGAGGGAAGCCGGTTCAATTGAGAAGGCATGACCTCAAGCCTGTGGCTAGGGGATGGTTGGAGTTTATCCAATGCTCAATCATTCCCACTAGCAACCGGTCCGAAGTTACCATAGACTGGGCTATCATGATTCATAGCATCATGATTGGAGAAGAAATAGAAGTTCATGAGGTTATATCCCAAGAACTTTATAAGGTGGCGGACAAGTCTTCTACCTTGGCAAGGTTAGCCTTTCCTCATCTCATTTGTCACCTCTGTTATTCAGTTGGAGTTGACATAGAGGGAGACATCCCCATTGATGAGGACAAGCCCATCACTAAGAAAAGGATGGAGCACACAAGAGATCCCACTCATCATGAGATCCCTGAGATTCCTCAAGGGATGCACTTTCCTCCACAAAACTATTGGGAGAAACTGAACACTTCCCTAGGAGAATCGAGTTCCAACATGGGACAACTAAGGGTGGAGCACCAAGAACATTCCATTCTCCTCCATGAAATTAGAGAAGATCAAAGAATCATGAGAGAGGAGCAACAAAGACAAGGAAGAGACATTGAGGAGTTCAAGCACTCCATAAGATCTTCAAGAGGAAGAACAAGCCGCCATCACTAAGGTGGACCCGTTCTTTAATCTCCTTGTTCTTTATTCTCCTGTTTTTCGAATTTTATGCTTATGTTTACCCATGTTTGTGTCTTATGATCATTAGTGTCTTAGTGTCTATGCCTTAAAGTTATGAATGTCCTATGAATCCATCACCTTTCTTAAATGAAAAATGTTTTTATTACAAAAGAACAAGAAGTACATGATTTCGAATTCATCCTTAAAACTAGCTTAATTATTTTGATGTGGTGACATTACTTTTTGTTTTCTGAATGTATGCTTGAACAGTGCATATGTCTTTTGAATTTGTTGTTCATGAATGTTGGCTCTTGAAAGAATGAGGAAAAAAGAGACATGTTACTGAGGATCTGAAAAATCATAAAAATGATTCTTGAAGCAAGAAAAAGCAGTGAATACAAAAAAAAAAAGAGAAGGAGAAAAACGAAAAAAATGGGAGAAAAGAAAACGAAAAAAAAAGAGAGAAAAAGAGAAATAAAAGTTGTGATCCAAGGCAAAAAGAGTGTACTTAAGAACCCTGGACATCTCTAATTGGGGACTCTAGCAAAGCTGAGTCACAATCTGAAAAGGTTCACCCAATTATGTGTCTGTGGCATGTATGTATCCGGTGGTAATACTGGAAGACAGAGTGCTTTGGGCCACGGCCAAGACTCAATAAGTAGCTGTGTTCAAGAATCATCATATTTAACTAGGAGAATCAATGACACTATCTGGATTCTAAGTTCCTAAAGAAGCCAATCATTCTGAATTTCAACGGATAGAGTGAGATGCCAAAACTGTTCAGAGGCAAAAAGCTACTAGTCCCGCTCATCTAATTGGAGCTAAGTTTCATTGATAATTTGGAGTCTATAGTATATTCTCTTCTTTTTATCTTATTTGATTTTCAGTTGCTTGGGGACAAGCAACAATTTAAGTTTGGTGTTGTGATGAGCGAATAATTTGTACGCTTTTTGGCATTGTTTTTAGTATGTTTTTAGTATGTTTTAGTTAGTTTTTAGTATATTTTTATTAGTTTTTAGTTAAAATTCACTTTTCTGGACTTTACTATGAGTTTGTGTGTTTTTCTGTGATTTCAGGTATTTTCTGGCTGAAATTGAGGGACCTGAGCAAAAATCTGATCCAGAGGCTGAAAAGGACTGCAGATGCTGTTAGATTCTGACCTCTCTACACTCGAAGTAGATTTTCTGGAGCTACAGAAGCCCAATTGGCGCGCTCTAAACGGCGTTGGAAAGTAGACATCCTGGGCTTTCCAGCAATATATGATAGTCCATACTTTTCCCAAGATTTGATGGCCCAAACTGGCGTTCAAAGTCACCATCAGAATTCCCAGCGTTAAACGCCGGAACTGGCACAAGAATGGGAGTTAAACGCCCAAACTGGCACAAAAGCTGGCGTTTAACTCCAAGAAGAGTCTCTACATGAAAATGCTTCAATGCTCAGCCCAAGCACACACCAAGTGGGCCCGGAAGTGGATTTTTATGTCATTTACTCATTTATGTAAACCTTAGGCTACTAGTCCTTTATAAATAAGACCTTTTGCTATTGTATTTTCATCTTGGTTCTTCTGGTTCCCTCTCTGGGGCCGAAGCCAATGATCACACTGTCACTTATGTATTTTCAACGGTGGAGTTTCTACACACCATAGATTAAGGTGTGGAGCTCTGCTATACCTCGAGTATTAATGCAATTACTATTGTTCTTCTATTCAATTCAGCTTGTTCTTGTTCCAAGATATCACTTGTTCTTCAACTTGATGAATGTGATGATCCGTGACACTCATCATCATTCTCACCTATGAACGTGTGCATGACAACCACCTCCGTTCCACCTTAGATTGGGTGGATATCTCTTGGATTCTTTAACCGGAATCTTCGTGGTATAAGCTAGAATTGATGGCGGCATTCAAGAGAATCCGGAAGGTCTAAACCTTGTCTGTGGTATTCTGAGTAGGATTCAATGATTGAATGACTGTGATGAGCTTCAAACTCCTGAAGGCTGGGCGTTAGTGACAGACGCAAAAGAATCACTGGATTCTATTCCAACCTGATTGAGAACCGACAGATGAATAGCCGTGCCGTGACAGGGTGCGTTGAACATTTTCACTGAGAGGATGGGAGGTAGCCACTGACAACGGTGAAACCCTACATACAGCTTGCCATGGAAAGGAGTAAGAAGGATTGGATGAAGACAGTAGGAAGGCAGAGAGACGAAAGGGACAAAGCATCTTCATACGCTTATCTGAAATTCCCACCAATGAATTACATAAGTATCTCTATCTTTATCTTTATGTTTTATTCATCATCCATAACCAATTGAGTTTGCCTGACTAAGATTTACAAGGTGACCATAGCTTGCTTCATACCAACAATCTCTGTGGGATCGACCCTTACTCGCGTAAGGTTTATTACTTGGACGACCCAGTACACTTGCTGGTTAGTTGTGCGAAGTTGTGTTTATGCCATGGTATTGAACACCAAGTCTTTGGATTCATTACCGGGGATTATTTGAGTTGTGAAAAGTATTGATCACAATTTCGTGCACCAAGTTTTTGGCGCCGTTGCCGGGGATTGTTCGAGTATAGACAACTGACGGTTCATCTTGTTGCTTAGATTAGGTATTTTTCACAGTTCTTAAGAACGAATTCTAGTGTTTCATGATGATCTGTTGAAGTCTGGCTGGCTGTGAAGCAATGTCTAATTTTATTGGACCGAGGTTTCAACTTATCATCACAAGAGCTTGTTGATTTCTATCAATCTTGCTGTTGGAGCAGTGATCTGCTATGGCTTGGCTGGCCATTGGCCATGTCTAGTGTTTTGGACCAGAGCTTTCTTTGAAAGCTTGGCTGGCTATGAAGCCATGTCTAATTCCTGGACCGGAGTCTTAGACTAGCATTGCAATGATTCCTGGAATTCTCATTAAGAATTTTGATATCTTTATTTTCTTTTCCACTTAATTTTCGAAAAAACCAAAAAAAGTACAAAACCATAAAACCAAAAATATTTTATGTTTCTTGTTTGAGTCTAGTGTTTCATGTTAAGTTTGAGTCTAGTGTTTCAGAAAAGGGACAGAGAACCAAGTGGCTAATTACTTGTCCCAGATAGAACCAGTGGCAGGAGCATCCCTCCCTTCCACTGAGATCTCTGAAACCTTCGCCAATGAGCAATTCTTTGCCATTCAGGAAGTGCCATGGTTTGCAGACATTGCAAACTATAAGGCTGTGAGATTCATACCCAAGGGGTTCAGTAGGTAGCAAATGAAAAACTGATCTCTGATGCAAAGTACTACTTGTGGGATGAGCTCCACACCCTTAATCTATAGTGTGCATCTCCAAAACTCCAACCCATTCTCCATTACTGCATAACAAGTATTTATTTCATGTTCTTTTATTTTTCGCAATTAAAACTAAGAACCATTATTGATATACTGACTAAGAATAATAAGATAACCATAGCTTGCTTCAAACCGACAATCTTCGTGGGATCGACCCTTACTCACGTAAGGTATTACTTGGACGACCCTGTGCACTTACTGGTTAGTGGCACTGGAGTTGTGAAAGTGTGAATCACAATTTTGTACACTAATTATGCTGGAGATCAGGTGGATAGAAGAAGCACATCCGGAATGTGTTGCTTCCTTGGAAGCTCACTAAATATGTGGTCAAGCAAGAAGCAAGCCACAGTTGCTCTATCCACAGCTGAAGCTGAATATATATCTGCCTCTGCTTGTTATTCTCAATTAATTTGGTTAAAAACTCAGTTAGAAACCTTTATTTTGTGATAATATGAGTGCAATAAACATCTCTAAAAATCCTATTCTGTACTCTAGAACTAAGCACATTGAAGTTAGATATCATTTTATTAGAGAACATGTGCAAAAGAGTACTATTGATATTCAATTTGTTAAATTCTGAAGAATAACTTGCTGATATATTCACTAAACCTTTATGTGAAGATAAGTTCTGCTCATTAAGGAACAGTTTGGGAATGTTAGAATTAAGTTCTGTTGAGAAGTTGTGATTTTTTTCTGATTCTGTTTGGTTTTGTCTCATAGGAAGGGACGAGACAAAATTGAGACATAATGAACAGGCCAAGAAGCATGGGGAAACTGAACACTGGCGTTCTGTACATAAGGACTAAGATCCACTCCATGACTCTGGCCCATTTCAGTTGTTCATTACATTTTTTCATTTAAACAATTTGTTTTGAGGTTATCACATTATAACTTAAAAGGGGAGAGCTCTTGTCAAATCAAATCCTTTCACTTACTCTATCCCTTGAATCAAGGAAAAAGATCTTTCAGTTTTTAATTTTTAAAAAATTTTCTTGATGATAACCGCTCCATTCAATGCTCATTACTCTAATTAACCTCTCTTCACTTAGCATTGAATGCGGTCACCTCTTCTCTCATTTCTAACCCACTCGGCCATCCTTTCATCTTCTCACCTTTTCCTTCATTAATCTATCATGAAAAAGAAGTTGGCCCCCAGAAGAAGTAACCAAACCTCTGCCTCCTCTGAAAATCTCCTATTCTCTTCTACTCCTCAAACACATACTCACATTCCCATATATTCTACTTCATCTTCATCCCTTCTTCTCAGTCAACCGAAGCCATGAGGAGAAAATTCATTGCTCAAAAAACCTCTTCTCGTAAGAAGATTGGAAAGGAAAAGGAGCCTGTAATAGAAAAAGAAGAAGAGTCACAATCCTCTCCACCATCTTCAACACCAAGGAAATCAACTCCACATGCTTCTAGCCGCAGTTTACAGCGTGCAAAAGGTTTTGTTCTTCGTAACACAAGAGAACCTCCAAACTTGGACTCTCTTGATTTCAAAAATAAGTTCAACAAGAACCATTCATATCTTGATCTGGCTAGGTTCAACTCATGTGCTGCTTATGAGTTTCACTCCAAAGTTCTTGTCAACCGCAAGTTGTGTTCTTCTTATGTGGTTTTTCTGTAAAATATGTTTGAAAAAGGTGTTGATCTGTCTACTCTCTTTGATAAAATCAAATGGACTCCTCTGCTCAAGATCCACAAGCCAGCTTACCCAAATCTAGTTTGCAAATTCTATGCAAACATGATGTACCACGATGGAGCAATCCACTCATATGTCAAGAAGGTACACTTATCTCTAAATAGAGAGACCATCAGTGCTGGACTAGGATATGAAGATAATGGACCGATAGTATATATGACAGAGAAGTGGGACTCTCAAGTTGGAATCTCTTATTATATTGCTCTCACTCAAGTTTGTGAAAACTTCTCTGCACTAGATGGGACGGTGTTAACTCATAAGGCTCTTGGTCCTGTAAGAACATTACTTCATTGCATCATTAACCATATTTTGATGCCTCAGATCGGATCTTATCAGAGGGTAACAGTTTGTGGTTCCCTAGTTTTATTTTCAATTCTCACTTCATCCCCTATTTCTTTTGCTTACTTGATGGTGCGTCATATGTGGGAATATGTACGTAGTGATAAAAAGGAAAACTTGCCTTATGGTATTTTTCTATCATGCATTTTCAAATATTTCAATGTTGATGTGCTCAATGAACCTATAGAAAATAGAGTTTCAACTTTGATGATCAAATCTTCCAAAGAAGCCAAAAAGCAAGCCTATGAGAATGAGAAGGCCTGGACAAAGTGTCATGAGAGAATCAATTTGTTGATCAATAGCTTTGAAAAGGACATGGCTGATGCGGATGAAGACAACGAATCCCTTGGCTCAGATGTTAATCTTTCTGATGTTTGATTTATTCTTAGCTGCTAGTACCTATGAACTCTGTTTCCTTTACATGCTTTCTTATTTTGGTATTTGGTAACTGATAGTTGACTGTACTTGGATACTCTGGACCATTGTGTTTTCGTGTAAACAAATATTCTGCATTTTGGCATGTTGTTTTCATTTGTTTTGTAGGACCCCCATTGATAACAAAAGGGAGAGGAAAGTTGAGAAAAAAAAAAGAGGCTGATCCAATACATGGATTGAAAGAGGGGCTGATCAAATGATCCTTGTGCTGAAGTGCTGAATTTTTTATTTTTGAATTTCTGATAATGCTACTCTTTTTGAATTCCTGATAATGCTACTCTCATTATTATTCTGCAAATTTTTATTGTGTACTGTTGAATTTTTGCTTGATTGAATAGTTTAACAGGAATTGTTTATACATGTTAATTTGAAGTATGTTGAGACTTGGTTATATGTTGAAAAGTACTCTGAAGGGAACAAAACTTGGTATTGTTGTCGGATCAAAACTTGGCACTGTTATTGCAGGGAATAAATGCGAAACTGTAGTTAGGACATTTAATTCCCCGGCAACGGCGCCAAAAACTTGGTGCACTCAATGGCGCCATCAACATGGTACGCTCAATTGCAATCTCAACTCTTTATCACAACTTCGCACAACTAACCAGCAAGTGCACTAGGTCGTCCAAGTAATAAACCTTACGCGAGTAAGGGTCGATCCCACGGAGATTGTTGGTATGAAGCAAGCTATGGTCATCTTGTAAATCTCAGTCAGGCAGATTCAAATGGTTATGGAGGATTAATGATTAAAAGATAAATAAAATATAAAATAAAGATAGAGATACTTATGTAATTCATTGGGGAGAATTTCAGATAAGCGTATGGAGATGCTTTGTCCCTTCCGTCTCTCTGTTTTCCTACTGTCTTCATCCAATCCTTCTTACTCCTTTCCATGGCAAGCTGAATGTTGGGCATCACCGTTGTCAATGGCTACAGTCCCGTCCTCTCAGTGAAAATGTTCAACGTGCTCTGTCACAGCACGGCTAATCATCTGTCGGTTCTCAATCAGGTTGGAATAGAATCCAGTGATTCTTTTGCGTCTGTCACTAACGCCCAACTTTCAGGAGTTTGAAGCTCGTCAAAGTCATTCAATCCTCGAATCCTACTTAGAATACCACAGACAAGGTTTAGACCTTCCGGATTCTCTTGAATGCCGCCATCAATTCTAGCTTATACCACGAAGATTCTGATTAAGGAATCCAAGAGATAAACATTCAAGCCTTGTTTGCTTGTAGAACGGAAGTGGTTGTCAGGCACGCGTTCATAAGTGAGAATGATGATGAGCGTCACATAATCATCACATTCATCATGTTCTTGGGTGCGAATGAATATCTTAGAACAAGAATGAGCTGAATTGAATAGAAGAACAATAGTAATTGCATTAATACTCGAGGTACAGCTGAGCTCCACACCTTAATCTATGGTGTGTAGAAACTCCACCGTTGAAAATACATAAGAACAAGGTCTAGGCATGGCCGAATGGCCAGCCTCCCATAATCTAAGAACTAGACATCCAAAGATGATCCTCAGATCTAAAGTGATCAAAAGATTCCAGGATGTAAAATACAATAGTAAAAGGTTCTATTTGTAGATAACTAGTAGCTTAGGGTTTACAAAAATGAGTAAATGACATAAAAATCCACTTCCGGGCCCACTTGGTGTGTGCTTGGGCTGAGCATTGAAGCTTTCATGTGTAGAAACTTTTCTTGGAGTTAAACGCCAGCTTTTGTGCCAGTTTGGGCGTTTAACTCCCATTCTTGTGCCAGTTCCGGCGTTTAACGCCGGGCAGTCTTGAGCTGATTTGGAACGCCAGTTTGGGCCATCAAATCTCGGGCAAAGTATGGACTATTATATATTTCTGGAAAGCCCAGGATATCTAATTTCCAACGCAATTGATCGCGCACCAATTGGGCTTCTGTAGCTACAGAAAATCCACTTCGAGTGCAGGGAGGTCAGAATCCAACAGCATCTGCAGTCCTTTTCAGCCTCTGAATCGGATTTTTGCTCAGGTCCCTCAATTTCAGCCAGAAAATATCTGAAATCACAGAAAAACACACAAACTCATAGTAAAGTCCAGAAAAGTAAATTTTAACTAAAAAATAATAAAAATATAATAAAAACTAACTAAAACATACTAAAAACAATGCCAAAAAGCGTATAAATTATCCACTCATCACAACACCAAACTTAAATTGTTGCTTGTCCCCAAGCAACTAAAAATCAAATAAGATAGAAAGAAGAGAATATGCAATGAATTCCAAAAATATCTATGAAGATCAGTATTAATTAGATGAGCGGGGCTTTTAGCTTTTTGCCTCTGAACAGTTTTGGCATCTCACTCTATCCTTTGAAATTCAGAATGATTGGCTTCTATAGGAACTCAAAATCCAGATAGTGTTATTGATTCTCCTAGTTAAGTATGATTATTCTTGAACACAGCTACTTTATGAGTCTTGGCCGTGGCCCAAAGCACTCTGTCTTCCAGTATTACCACCGGATACATACATGCCACAGACACATAACTGGGTGAACCTTTTCAGATTGTGACTCAGCTTTGCTAGAGTCCCCAATTAGAGGTGTCCAGGGTTCTTAAGCACACTCTTTTTGCCTTAGATCACGACTTTATTTTTACCCTTGCCTTTTGGCTTTTTTTTTTCGCACATAATCTCTCTTTTTTTGTATTCACTGCTTTTTCTTGCTTCAAGAATCATTTTTATGATTTTTCAGATCCTCAGTAACATGTCTCCTTTTTTCATCATTCTTTCAAGAGCCAACATTCATGAACAACAAATTCAAAAGACATATGCACTGTTCAAGCATACATTCAGAAGTCAAAGTATTGCCACCACATCAAAATAATTAATCTGTTATAAAATTCAAAATTCATGCAATTCTTCTCTTTTTCAATTAAGAACATTTTTCATTTAAGAAAGGTGATGGATTCATAGGACATTCATAACTTTAAGGCATAGACACTAAGACACTAATGATCATAAGACACAAACATAGATAAACATAAGCATGAAAATTCGAAAAACAGAAAAATAAAGAACAAGGAGATTAAAGAACGGGTCCACCTTAGTGATGGCGGCTTGTTCTTCCTCTTGAAGATCTTATGGAGTGCTTGAGCTCCTTAATGTCTCTTCCTTGCCTTTGTTGCTCCTCTCTCATGATTCTTTGATCTTCTCTAATTTCATAGAGGAGGATGGAATGTTCTTGGTGCTCCACCCTTAGTTGTCCCATGTTGGAACTCAATTCTCCTAGGGAGGTGTTGACTTGATCCCAATAGTTTTGTGGAGGAAAGTGCATCCCTTGAGACATCTCAGGGATTTCATGATGAGTGGGATCTCTTGTTTGCTCCATCCTTTTCTTAGTGATGGGCTTGTCCTCATCAATGAGGATGTCTCCCTCTATGTTAACTCCAACTGAATTACAGAGGTACAAATGAGATGAGGGAAGGCTAACCTTGCTAAGGTAGAGGACTTGTCCGCCACCTTATAAAGTTCTTGGGATATAACCTCATGAACTTCTACTTCCTCTCCAATCATGATGCTATGAATCATGATAGCCCGGTCTATAGTAACTTCGGACCGGTTGCTAGTGGGAATGATTAAGCGTTGGATAAACTCCAACCATCCCCTAGCCACGGGCTTGAGGTCATGCCTTCTCAGTTGAACCGGCTTCCCTCTTGAATCTCTCTTCCATTGAGTGCCCTCTTCACAAATGTCTATGAGGACTTGGTCCAACCTTTGATCAAAGTTGACCCTTCTAGTGTAAGGGTGTTCATCTCCTTGCATCATGGGCAAGTTGAATGCCAACCTTACATTTTCCGGACTAAAATCTAAGCATTTCCCCCGAACCATTGTAAGCCAATTCTTTGGGTCCGGGTTCACACTTTGATCATGGTTCTTGGTGATCCATGCATTGGCATAGAACTCTTGAACCATTAAGATTCCGACTTGTTGAATGGGGTTGGTAAGAACTTCCCAACCTCTTCTTCGGATCTCATGTCAGATCTCCGGATATTCACTCTTTTTGAGTTTGAAAGGGACCTCGGGGATCACCTTCTTCATGGCCACAACTTCATAGAAGTGGTCTTGATGCACCCTTGAGATGAATCTCTCCATCTCCCATGACTCGGAGGTGGAAGCTTTTGCCTTCTCTTTTCTCTTTCTAGAGGTTTCTCCGGCCTTAGATGCCATAAATGGTTATGGAAAAACAAAAAGCAATGCTTTTACCACACCAAACTTAGAAGGTTTGCTCATCCTCGAGCAAAAGAAGAAAGAAGAGAGTAGAAGAAGAAAAAATAGAGGAGATGGAGGTGGCTTTGTTTTTCGGCCAAGGGGGAGAAGTAGTGTGTAGGTTGTGTGAAAATAAAGGAGTGAAGATGGGTTTATATAGGGGTGGAGAGAGGGGTAAGGTTCGGTCATTATGGATGGGTTTGGGAGGGAAAGTGGTTTGAATTTGAATGATGAGGTAGGTGGGTATTTATGAAGGATGGATTTGAGTGGTGAAGAGAATGGTGGGATTTGATAGGTGAGGGGTTTTTGGGGAAGAGGTGTTGAGATGATTGGTGAATGGGTGAAGAAGAGAGAGAGTGGTGGGGTATATGGGGATCCTGTGGGGTCCACAGATCCTGAGGTGTCATGGATAATTCATCCCTGCACCAAGTGGCGAGCAAAAATGCTCCTTCTGCCAATCCTGGCGTTAAACGCCGGGCTGGTGCCCATTTCTGGCGTTTAATGCCAGCTTCTTACCCATTCCTGGCGTTAAACGCCAGTCTGGTGCCCCTTTCTGGCGTTAAATGCCCAGAATGGTACCAGACTGGGCGTTAAACACCCATTTACTGTCTTCACTGGCGTTTAAACACCAGCAAGTTTTCCTCCAGGGTGTGCTATTTTTCTTTCTGTTTTTCATTCTGTTTTTTCTTTTTTCAATTGATTTTGTGACTTCCCATGATCATCAACCTATAGAAAACATAAAATAACAAAAGGAAAATAGATAAATATAACATTGGGTTGCCTCCCAACAAGCACTTCTTTAATGTCATTAGCTTGACAGTGGGCCCTCATGGAGCCTCACAGATGCTCAGAGCAATGTTGGAACCTCCCAACACTAAACTTAGAGTTTGAATGTGGGGGTTCAACACCAAACTTAGAATTTGGTTGTGGCCTCCCAACACCAAACTTAGAGTTTGACTGTGGGGGCTCTGTTTGACTCTGTTTTGAGAGAAGCTCTTCATGCTTCCTCTCCATGGTTACAGAGGGATATCCTTGAGCCTTAAACACAAGGGATTCTTCATTCACTTGAATGATCAATTCTCCTCTGTCAACATCAATCACAACCTTTGTTGTGGCTAGGAAGGGTCTGCCAAGGATGATGGATTCATCCATGCACTTTCCAGTCTCTAGGACTATGAAATCAGCAGGGATGTAATGGTCTTCAATCTTTACTAGAACATCTTCTACAAGTCCATAAGCTTGTTTTCTTGAATTGTCTGCCGTCTCTATTGAGATTCTTGCAGCTTGTACCTCAAAGATCTCTAGCTTCTCCATTACAGAGAGAGGCATGAGGTTTATGCTTGACCCTAGGTCACACAGAGCCTTTTCGAAGGTCATGGTGCCTAATGTACAAGGTATTGAGAACTTCCCATGGTCCTGTCTCTTTTGAGGTAATCTCTGCCTAGTCAAGTCATCCAGTTCTTTGGTGAGCAAAGGGGGTTCATCCTCCCAAGTCTCATTACCAAATAACTTGTCATTTAGCTTCATGATTGCTCTAAGGTACTTAGCAACTTACTTTTCAGTGACATCTTCGTCCTCTTCAGAGGAAGAATACCCGTTAGAGCTCATGAATGGCAGAAGTAAAGCCAATGGAATCTCTATGGTCTTAGTGTAAGCCTCAGATTCCCATGGTTCCTCATTAGGGAACTCATTGGAGGCCAGTGGACGTCCATTGAGGTCTTCCTCAGTGGCGCTCACTGCCTCTTTCTCCTCTCCAAATTTGGCCATGTTGATGGCCTTGCATTCTCCTTTTGGATTCTCTTCTGTATTGCTTGGAAGAGTACTAGGAGGGAGTTCAGTAACTTTCTTACTCTGCTGACCCACTTGTGCCTCCAAGTTTCTAACGGAAGATCTTGTTTCAGTCATGAAACTTTGAGTGGTTTTGATTAGATCAGAGTCCATAGTTGCTAAGTCAGAGTGGCTCTGCTTAGAATTCTCTGTCTGTTGCTGAGAAGATGATGGAAAAGGCTTGCCATTGCTAAACCTGTTTCTTCCACTATTATTGTTGTTGAAACCTTGTTGAGGTCTCTGTTGATCCTTCCATGAGAGATTTGGATTATTTCTCCATAAAGGATTATAGGTGTTTCCATAGGGTTCTCCCATGTAATTCACCTCTTCCATTGATGGGTTTTCAGGATCATAAGCTTCTTCTTCAGATGAAGCGTCCTTAGTACTGCTTGGTGCAGTTTGTATTCCAGACAGACTTTGAGAAATCATATTGACTTGCTGAGTCAATATTTTGGTCTGAGCCAATATGGCATTCAGAGTATCAATCTCAAGAACTCCTTTCTTCTGATTCGTCCCATTGTTCACAGGATTCCTTTCAGAAGTGTACATGAATTGGTTATTCGCAACCATTTCAATGAGTTCTTGAGCTTCTGCAGGCGTCTTCTTTAGTTGAAGAGATCCTCCAGCAGAGCTGTCTAATGACATCTTGGACAGTTCAGACAGACCATCATAGAAGATACCTATGATGCTCCATTCAGAAAGCATGTCAGAAGGACACTTTCTGATCAATTGTTTGTATCTTTCCCAAGCTTTATAGAGGGATTCACCTTCCTTCTGTCTGAAGGTTTGGACTTCCACTCTAAGCTTACTCAATTTTTGAGGTGGAAAGAACTTTGCCAAGAAGGCATTGACTAGCTTTTCCCAAGAGTTCAGGCTTTCTTTAGGTTGTTAGTCCAACCATATCGTAGCTCTGTCTCTTATAGCAAAAGGGAATAGCATAAGTCTGTAGACCTCAGGGTCAACCCTATTGGTCTTGACAGTGTCACAGATTTGCAAGAATTCAGCTAAAAACTGATGAGGATCTTCCAATGGACGTCCATGAAACTTGCAATTCTGTTGCATTAGAGAAACTAATTGAGGCTTAAGCTTAAATTTGTTTGCTCCAAAGGCAGGGATAGAGATGCTTCTCCCATAGAAGTCGGGAGTAGGTGCAGTAAAGTCACCCAACACCTTCCTTGCATTGTTGGCATTGTTGTTGTTTTCGGCTGCCATGTCTTCTTTTTGTTTGAAGATTTCTGTTAGGTCCTCTACAGAGAGTAGTGCTTTAGCTTCTCTTAGCTTTTGCTTCAAGGTCCTTTCAGGTTCAGGGTCAGCCTCAACAAGAATGCTTTTGTCTTTGCTCCTGCTCATATGAAAGAGAAGAGAACAAGAAAATATGGAATCCTCTATGTCACAGTATAGAGATTCCTTGAGATGTCAGAGGAAAAGAAGACTAGAAGGAGGAGGTAGAAGAATTCGAACTTATCAAGAGGGATAGAGTTCGAATTGTGCATTAAGGAGGAGTGTTAGTCCATAAATAGAAGGATATGAGAAGAGGGGAAGAACTTTCGAAAATAAAATAAAAGATTTTAAAAGAATTTTGAAAATTGATTGATGATTTTCGAAAACTAAGAGTGGGAAAGAAATTAAGTGATTTTTGAAAAAGATTTTGAAATTAGAAATAAAAAAGATATGATTGAAAACTATTTTGAAAAATATGCGATTTAAAAAGATATGATATAAAAGTTATGGTTTTAAAAAGATATGATTGAAAAGATATGATTGAAAAACAATTTAAAAAGATTTAATTTTTAAAATGAATGACTTGGCTAACAAGAAATTCAAAAGATATGATTCAGACATTAAACCTTTCTCAACAGAAAAGGCAACATACTTGAAATGTTGAATCAAATCATTAATTGTTAGCAAGTATTTTTGAAAAATGGAAAGAAATTGATTTTGAAAATATATGATTGAAAAGATATGATTTGAAAAAGATTTGATTTTGAAAGATTATGAAAAAAATTTGAATTAAAAATAAAATCTTCCCTCTTGTGCCATCCTGGCGTTAAACGCCCAGAATGGTATCCATTCTAGTGTTTAACGCCCAAAATGCTACCCTTTTGGGCGTTAAATGCCCAGCCAGGTATCTTGGCTGGCATTTAAACGCCAGTTTTCCTTCTTCACTGGGCGTTTTGAACGCCCAGCTTTTTCTGTGTGATTCCTCTGCTGTATGTTCTGAATCTTCAATTCTCTGTATTATTGACTTGAAAAAACACATATTAAAATTTTTTTTTGGATTTTTAATAATGAGGAATAATCAAAATGAAACTAAGATCAAATAAACAATGCATGCAAGACACCAAACTTAGAAGTTTGTATACTATTGACACTAACAAATTGAGAATGCATATGAGAAACAACAAAACACACAAATCAAGAGAATTTAAAGATCAGAGCAAGTAAATCATCAAGAACAACTTGAAGATCAATGAAGACACATGAATGAATTCGAAAAATGCAAGAAGAACAGAAACATGCAATTGCCACCAAACTTAAAATGAGACACTAGACTCAAACAAGAAACATAAAATATTTTTGATTTTTATGACTTTGTAATTTTTTTGGATTTTTCGAAAATTATATGGAAAAGAAAATAAAGAGATTCAAAATTTTTAATAAGAATTCCAGGAATCATACAATGTTAGTTTAAAGAAATTAGACATGGCTAGCCAAGCTTCAGCAGGACATTGCATTCAAGAGCTAAATTGATGAGAATCAATCAGCTTTGGTGATGATGAAAGCATCACCTTGAAACTCTAGAATTCATTCTTAAAAATTCTGAAGAAAAATACCTAATCTAAGCAACAAGATGAACCGTCAGTTGTCCAAACTCAAACAATCCCCGGCAACGGCGCCAAAAACTTGGTCCACGAAATTGTGATCATCAATGGCGCCATCAACATGGTACGCTCAATTGCAATCTCAACTCTTTATCACAACTTCGCACAACTAACCAGCAAGTGCACTAGGTCGTCCAAGTAATAAACCTTACGCGAGTAAGGGTCGATCCCACGGAGATTGTTGGTATGAAGCAAGCTATGGTCATCTTGTAAATCTCAGTCAGGCGGATTCAAATGGTTATGGAGGATTAATGATTAAAAGATAAATAAAATATAAAATAAAGATAGAGATACTTATGTAATTCATTGGGGAGAATTTCAGATAAGCGTATGGAGATGCTTTGTCCCTTCCGTCTCTCTGTTTTCCTACTGTCTTCATCCAATCCTTCTTACTCCTTTCCATGGCAAGCTGTATGTTGGGCATCACCGTTGTCAATGGCTACAGTCCCGTCCTCTCAGTGAAAATGTTCAACGTGCTCTGTCACAGCACGGCTAATCATCTGTCGGTTCTCAATCAGGTTGGAATAGAATCCAGTGATTCTTTTGCGTCTGTCACTAACGCCCAGCTTTCAGGAGTTTGAAGCTCGTCACAGTCATTCAATCCTCGAATCCTACTTAGAATACCACAGACAAGGTTTAGACCTTCCGGATTCTCTTGAATGCCGCCATCAATTCTAGCTTATACCACGAAGATTCTGATTAAGGAATCCAAGAGATAAACATTCAAGCCTTGTTTGCTTGTAGAACGGAAGTGGTTGTCAGGCACGCGTTCAGAAGTGTGAATGATGATGAGCGTCACATAATCATCACATTCATCATGTTCTTGGGTGCGAATGAATATCTTAGAACAAGAATGAGCTGAATTGAATAGAAGAACAATAGTAATTGCATTAATACTCGAGGTACAGCAGAGCTCCACACCTTAATCTATGGTGCGTAGAAACTCCACCGTTGAAAATGCATAAGAACAAGGTCTAGGCGTGGCCGAATGGCCAGCCTCCCATAATCTAAGAACTAGACGTCCAAAGATGATCCTCAGATCTAAAGTGATCAAAAGATTCCAGGATGTAAAATACAATAGTAAAAGGTTCTATTTGTGGATAACTAGTAGCTTAGGATTTACAAAAATGAGTAAATGACATAAAAATCCACTTCCGGGCTCACTTGGTGTGTGCTTGGGCTGAGCATTGAAGCTTTCATGTGTAGAGACTTTTCTTGGAGTTAAACGCCAGCTTTTGTGCCAGTTTGGGCGTTTAACTCCCATTCTTGTGCCAGTTCCGGTGTTTAACACCGGGCAGTCTTGAGCTGATTTGGAACGCCGGTTTGGGCCATCAAATCTCGGGCAAAGTATGGACTATTATATATTGTTGGAAAGCCCAGGATGTCTACTTTCCAACGCAATTAAGAGCGCGCCAATTGGGCTTCTGTAGCTCCAGAAAATCCATTTCGAGTGTAGGGAAGTCAGAATCTAATAGCATCTGCAGTCCTTTTCAGCCTCTGAATCGGATTTTTGCTCAGGTCCCTCAATTTCAGCCAGAAAATACCTGAAATCACAGAAAAACACACAAACTCATAGTAAAGTCCAGAAAAGTAAATTTTAACTAAAAACTAATAAAAATATAATAAAAACTAACTAAAACATACTAAAAACATACTAAAAACAATGTCAAAAAGCGTATAAATTATCCGCTCATCAGTACTCAAGCATACTTTAATTTGATTGTTTTTAGTGAGCAGAAAATTATTTAGATGATAACAAATCAAGTTTTGTTTATCGTATTTCATCTGCTCAAAAATCAAGCTGTTCAACATTTTTTAATATTCCACATGTTGAATACATTGTGGCTGTAAGCTTGGTTCTAAGAATGTTACAGGTAAAGCTTCCTTTAATAAAATGGCACATATTAAGGGGGAGCTATGTAACAGAAGGAAAGAGGGAGGATTCCAAACCTTCAAAGGGAGTACTATTAATCCTTACTCTTTTCAATTCAATCTTTTAATAATGTTTGTCATCAAGGGAAAGATCGATGAGTTTGGAAAACTTTAAATTATTTTGATGATGATCAAACATTGTTAAAATGATTAATTGCAAAATTATTAAATTGATCTCTAATTCAAAATAGCTGATTAATAATTTTTGCTAATGTGCAGATTTTGGTGATTGAGCTTAATGCAACTTAAGGCCCAAATATGCTAAATAGATTTAGCCTTGTGTAAGAAATCCTATCTAATATGTGGCTGAATTATTTTATTAGGCAACATGAATTGGGCTAAGAAAATATGGGACAGCCCAAAAACCACTATGGTGAAAGACCAACAATTGGTTGGTCCGAAATTAAAAGAAGGAAGAAAGCAAGGTTGCATGCTTTCCATGGATGCCACTTTCTCCCTTTGATGGATTTCAAATTTATTTAACTAGATTTAATTGCCTTGGTAACATGAGAGAGAAAGTTTACATTGATTTGATTGATATTATTACTCTCATACGTTACAAGGCATGGGAAAGGGAGGTGGTTAATTCATTTTAATTTATTCCTTAATTTCATTTGAATGATTTTCTCTCTTCTCTCTTCTCTCTATAGTTTTGGTCATGTCAGGAAGAAGAAGAAGAAGAAGCAAGCTATCAGAGGTGAAGTACAATAGTAGTGAAGCTATGTGCAAGCAAGAGGCCAAGGTGATGATGGCTCTTGCAGAAAGAAGATCTACAGTATGGTGTGGCTGAGATCTTTGCCACTTATGGTAAGAAGTGGTGAAGAAGTCTCAGGATCACCATGCCTAAAAATGGTGGAAGATCCAACTCAGTCAAAGAAGAAGATCTCTGGGGTATAGCTCGTCTCTACTTTTGTTCATCTAACACAGGAGGTAGCTACTGTAGCTACGTGGGGAAGATGTAGAAGATAGAGCAGAAAGAGCTGTCAAGGATCAAGGGTCTGAAATCCTTCTTGGGGACCAAGTCAAGATGAAAGGCTCAGATTGATGAAACTTAAAGTGATGGGATGAGGAAGAGGTAATTGCATGTTGATTTTAGCATTCGGTTCTCTCTCTCATCTCTCTCTGTCTGAACCGGTTTGTTATTGAAGAAGAAGAAGCTGGCTCGGCTGGACCGGTTTCAACCCTTTGAGGCTTCCCCTTCTATAATAAGGGTGAACAGTCAAGGCTTGAAACAAGGAGAAAAAGAGTAAAAGCACAGAGTTCTCATAGCTATCCAAGCTAACAGAAGTTCTTCTCCTTCAATGTGTTTCATTTTGTATTTTCTTTAAGTTTTGTCTGTCTTGAGTCTCATGGAAAAAGGAAAACAGTGAGGTTTGTAAGAAAAAGCTATTGAGCGGAAAAAAGCATAGTGTAAAAAATTAAAGAAAAAGCCATAGGTGTCTTAAAGGTCCTTTGTATATCTATGTCTTGTGTATCATGATTATGTGGGAATTCCCTTGCAAGTTGGGTTAGCACTTAGCAGTTGAAAGCTTGGCAGGTAACCACGTCAAGTTCAGGATTGTGGATAGACTCTAGACTTGTCCCGGATAGGAAGGGTAGTTCCTAGGGAGAATTGGTGTCTGTAATCTGCAAGATTATAGTGAAATTCCATCATTGTTGTGATGGAGACTGGATGTAGGCTGCATTGCACCTAGCGGCTGAACCAGGATACTTATTGATGTGATTTTCTCTCTCCCCTACTCCATTTCTGTTTCTGCTGCATAGGAGACAAAACTGAAAAGTATCTCTTGCCTGGTTATGAGATAAAAAGAAAATATCTCTTGGCTAGATACGAGACAAAAAGCAAAAATATCTCCTCCGAGCATTCTGAAAGATAGCAAGTGTTACTAAGCAAAAAAAAAAAAGGGATTAAGATTCAACATTTCCTTCTCTTAGCCACTGATTACTATCATCAACAAATTTTAATTACAAAATCAATATTCCTAACTTTAATTTTGTTAGATATATTAATCCTTACCACAAATTTTGGTAAAAAGTTAGACAAACAAGCCCATATCATTTTTTAATAAAACCATAACAATTTCTAAAAAGTTTTTTAAAATTTTCATATCAGTTTTTTCATATAGACAAATAATTTGATGTAGTGACTGATTTGTCTAATAAAATAAAAGTTTGGAAACTGATTTGATAATTAAAATTTGTTAAAGACAAAAATGTTAGACTAAAAATTTCTTAAAAATTGATTTGGGATATACTCGTTAGTTTAACTATATTAAGATTGAACGAATCACTATAAATTAAATTAACTATACTATATAATATAAATTTAAAAATATTATATTTTTTAGAGATCAATTAAATAATATGTAAATTAATGTAAAAATTATAAAGCTCATTTGTAAAATAATATTGTACAAAACATTAATTTGACGATTTCTATATAATTCAATATAATTATTTAACAGAAGAAATACATGAAAAATTATACCACAATAACAATAATAAGTTTCACATGAAGTTGAAATCTTTCTTAAATATTAATTTGTGTGTTTTTTCTAGTATTTTTATGTAATAAAAAATATTATTATCTAATATACTCAATTCTAAGTAGATTGATTTATCTTTATTTGTTAGCATAAATATTTTTTTAAGATGATGTCAATGGTGTAATTTGAGATTTACTTGTAGTTTTCGTTAGTTTATATTTAAAGATAATTAAAGAAAAGAGTTAAAAAATGATTGAGAATAAAAACACAAAATAGAATATAGTATAATGTTATAAATAATGAATTTTATTAATCATGATATATTGAAATATATATCTAGTAAGTATTTGTTGTTGTGTCAAAGTGAAATATGTTTCGATATATTTTAAAACATTTGTTTGATCGGAAGAATATGAGATGGAGTAATAGTAATAATAAGAGTGTTATTGAACATATTTAAGTATATATAACATTATATACTCTAAATATTTATAACTAAAAATTTGTATTATAGCAGTTTAATGTAGATGTTAATTATATTTAATTATTATATATATTTTAATTCAATTAAATAATAATAAATATAAAATTTAATTAGTTAGTGATATATCAAAATTAATTTAAATTTTGAAACTATTGATGAGGAATGATACCCATAAATAGAGACAAATGTTTTACATGTTAAAATTTATATTCTTTGAATCGTTACTATGTAAAATTCATTCATTTATTATATTAAAAAATTGTAGAATTACTATTTATGAAAAAATATCCATATAATGATATGATACAATGAAAAAAAACATTGACATAAATTATTTTATACTAAATTAGTATTAAATTTTATATGATGAAAATAGATTTTAATTAGGACAATTTACACAAATAAAATGATGGAAGGAAATCTTTACGTAAATACAACATTGATAAATTCCAGACGCAAATGCAACAAACGCAATTGTATGTAATCCGCGACGCTCTCTAGCGGAACCCAATTACATGTAATCCGCTACACCTTGTCGCGAATTACGTTGAGTACTTGAATACTCATAAACCGCTACACCCTGTATCGATTTATTTTCAAATGGTGATATACTCATAATCCGCTACACCCTCTAGCAGATTATGAAGAGTGTGAAGGTTTGGGAACATATTCAACAATATCAGTCTAATAGTAACAACTCGTGATGCAAAATATACGAAGTTATACAAATACAGTCTTCATAAACAATAAGCCGTAGAAATATAATAGGCACCAGACACTAACACTAACACGGATTAAATTACTACATTAGTCATAAGTCATACAAATAGGTTGAAACTAACACTAACACTAACACAAACACACCAAAGGCACTAACACTAACACTAACACTAACACAAACACACCAAAGGCACTAACACTAACACTCGAAAACGTGAATTGCTACATGAGAAAATAAAATTCAAAAAATTAGAAGCACAAAAACTAGAAGTCCTACGAACTACCGGCAACGGTGGAGCCTCTTTGGGGGCAAGATCTACGCGTGTGCCCAGGCTGCCTGCAGAGCCCGCATTGCTTCGGTCGGTTAGGGTCGACCTCATCCATGTTATTTCGGATTCTGGTAGACCTCGGTCGCCCATCACAACAACGCCTCAAGCTAGGGTCCGGAATAACGGTTGGACCGTCATAAGGTGGCCAAAGTCCCACTGGTATTGGCGGTACAAAATCCATCTAGTACACCCTGAACACCTTCTGCATGGTGTAGACCTCGTCGACATAGATAGACCAGTCAAGTCATGATTAGGCACAACATGTAATCGCATGGCAACATGGATAATGGAGAGGTTGAAAATATCCACAGTCTCATATACAATCCTGAAAGTATCCAAGCTTCCACAGTTTTCATAATCCGCTAGAGGGTGTAGCGGATTATGAGTATATCACTATTTGAGCATAAACTGCTACAGGGTGTAGCGGTTTATAAATATTCAAGTACTCAATGTAATCCGCAACAAAGTGTAGCTGATTACGTGCAATTAGGTTCCGCTAAAAGGTATTACGGATTACATACAATTATGTTTGTTGTATTTACATCTGGAATTTGTCAATATTATATTTGCGTAAAGGTTTCTTTTAATTATTTTATTTGTATAAATTATCCTTTTAATTACAAACATAGTACAATTATACTTGCATGTGATTGTATGTACAGTTGTTATGATCATATAAAGTAAAAATAGAAGCACACAAATAATTAAGCAGTACATTTTAGAGGGTAAACAACTAAGTCAGCTCACATTGAAAGCCAACTTCGTAACCCTAGTGTAGCGGACCATTTATAGATGCCCATTTATGTCATTTGCTGTCTAATTTGGAGGATTTTTGGCTCTTTCAAAAGGTTACTAAACGACAAAATTAACATGAAAACCTTTTTCTCCTTGGAACAGTCATGTTCCACATGAAAGTACTTGAAATACCTTATAATTTTCCTATGATATATCATATATGTGCTTGTTCCTATGTAGAAACTTGAGTTTGATGCACCCAAAACAGACACGGCACATAGAAAGAATTACATATATATTTTGTTGGTATGGTCTTGAAAATGTCAAAAGTAGGAGCACAGAAGGATGGTGATAAAAGGGGGCGAGTGGAAGATAATTAAGTTGAGGAAAACAGCATGAATAAAGAGCCCAAGTACCTAAAAAGTGAATCACATCACAACAAGACAAAACTGCAAAACCTACACATGTCTGTACTCTGTAGTGCTAGGTAGCTAGTCAGGCACAGACCTTAATTAATTGTATATGCTATGCTATGCTATATGGAAAGTAGCATAGCATGAACACAGACTTGAGCGTTTGATCAGTGAAGTTGTGTATCGTGCTGGAATCCCCTAGCTACTTAATTGCTCACTAAAATAAATAACTGTTAGTTCTAACTCTATATGGACCGATCCATTTTCTATCTCAATTCCCCATGCCATGTTGTGTTACATGCATGATAATAATTAGCAGCAGCTATGGTTTTGGAAATGAGAAGTAGGGCGTACGTAGCGGGTCTGAAAGTGGTGGTGGAGGCAAGAAAGGTTCATCAACATCATCAACTGGACCCATACTTGCACCATGATTGAGATTCTGTTGATGATGATGATCAAGAAAAGGAGCAGCAGCAACAGCAGCAGGGCCATGATCATATAGAAGACCACTAAATACATGTCCTCCAATGTTGACACATGTTTGATAGCCAATTTCGTTAACCGCATGATCCATTGACCTAACCTCAACGCGCCGAAATATAGCCATGGAATTCGTAGCAGATGGCAACTTTAACTTGTCCTCTACACCTGAAACATATAATAAATATATAACATAGTTTCTATCTTCTTGCTAGGGCTATATTCAGTATTCTTTTGTATTAATTAACTACTCAAATGAAATGATCGAGTCTGTTTCTGTCAGTTTAAATTTTTTAAGAAAATGATATTGTGATATAATATTAGAATGCTTATAATAAAAATATAATATAAATAAATAATAAATAATAAATAAATTATGTATCTTCCTCTATCCGCTAAACTTAAAAAAAAAAAAAAAAAAAAAAAAAAAGACGATACATGACCATCAAGTGAAATAGGAAGGAAAACCTGGTGATGGTGAGTAGAAGTGCTTGTGCTTTTTGGAGATATGTGGGTGGTACAACTGAAAGTGGTTATTTACTTTCCTGAGGCGCCTTCGGTCAACGGGGACCCAAGTGCTCTTGATATGGGTTTGACAATGGAATCCTTTGTTCTTGCAGCATGTTCTGCACCTCCAATATGAACACTCCTTCTTCGCTTGGTTCCCACAGTCTTGGCACTTCGTTGAACTTTGATCCCCCTTTATCCCTGTTTCTTCTTCTTCTTTTTCAATACTGTTTGTTGCCGTTGGCATCTCCTTTTTCTGTTACTATTGGAATCACACTTACACTTCTTCAACAACTGAAATTAACCTTTTTTCAGTGATATATAATAATGTTCTCTCTCTACCCTTTGCCTCTTTTCTCTTCTCTTCTCCTTGCCAGAAGAAAGCAATAATAATAGTCTTTACTGCTTTGCTACAAGAGAAAGTCTACCAAATTTGGCTAACACTTAATTATAAAAAAAATAAATAATTCTATATCATTGAATTAAATCTTATACCCAAAAATACTAATAATAACAAATTAATAATTATAATTCACAAAATTTATTAATTTTCTAACACTCATCTTATTATAACATAATAATCACTTGACGACACGAGTACACGCATGGCGCTACATATTCACAAATTAAAGCCGCCACCATACAAATAGCACAAGAATCAATTCTAGGTTATGTAAGAACAAATTTAAATAAGCAATAAGCTTATTACCGGAAAAGAAATTAAAGGAAGTAGTAATTGGAAGGACAAACATCTTGGGATCAATAGATATTGTATTTGCTTCAGTAGTAAATGGATCAATACTCAAATTATTTATTATTAGAGAATTGCATTTAGATAGGCATCAACAGTATTATTGGTGTCTGAATTATTATGACAATAATTGACCACATTGTTATAAATTAAATATTTATTTGTCCTTTCAAAAGGTACTTATTTATAGCCTTTGACCTACGTTTACCGACACAGTAACAAAGACCAGAATTCTACTAGCTAGCAAGTGAAAAGCAATCTTATCTTTTAAGAAACAAAGTCGCTAGCAGCTATGCATACAAATTTATTTGAAGTGGTAACTCATTTGGAGTAGCTCCATAAAGTTAATTTATGGGAAGCTATACATATGGTATGAATCAATTTTGGTAATTAAGTGCTATATATTCAACAGATTCATGTTCAATCATTAATCTTTGCTTTGATCATTCTACCTCTATAAAAGCTCGCAACAAAATTTTACTTGGCAAAAAATTGTGTGATAATATTAGAAAACTCATTTTTAGTGATCATTTATTTTATTTTTAATAATAATAAAAATAATTATTTTATATTTTTTTGTTAAAAATTTTTGCGATAATTATAAAAGTACCAGTAAAAACTTTTATAATAACCACAAAAAATATAATATTCTCATTATAGTATATAATAATAATAAAATATATCATTATCGTAAAAATATAAATTAAATATACAGTAATCATTATGTTATTGATTAAGAATTTGCTAAAAAGAAGTAATTTTTGCTGTAGCATAATTTAGCACCTAATATTACATTTTATGTTTCTATTGACTTATGCATATGCTAGTGCTACAAAGGTTCAGGTCAAAAGTTCTCGCTTTCAAGTTATATTTGGAACAGTAATCATCATTGCAGTGAGAACATAGAAATTAAACTACGGCAATTGCAATTAAATATTTACCCGTATTGAAATCCGTAGCCCTCCTTTCGGCAAATGTGTACTTTTTCTTAAAGACTAAAGAGATATTTGACAGAAATTAATTTAAGGATAGTAAATGACGGTATAATTCATTATATTTAGGAACGACAATACCACTTGAATTTGCGGGTAATCACTTTATTTTTATAGTTGCATTTGTTTATAAAGATAGGATACTGAGATAAAGACACAGAAATACAAAATTATATTTGGCAGAGGAGATATGACAGAGACAATGTATTTAGATACACTGAATTAGTATATTTTGTGTTCATCTTGACAGGAAAGACACATAGACACTAACAAGGGACACAACTTATTTTTTATTTTTTCTTTTATTATTCTTGTTAATTTTTCATAATTATATTTATTATTATTATATTTTTCATCTCAAATTTTTTGAATAAAAAAATGAAAATAAATTAAATTTTTATAATTTGTTTTAGTTTATCGCCAAACAGAATATAAGAACACAAAATTTTATATCTCTGTCCATTTGTCATGTTCTCAATGTCTTGTCCTATTCTGTTATCAACGCAGCCTATTTGTTCGGGACAGGTGGGACAGGTAATCACTACAACAAATTGAATATATAGCTACACTTATTTTACCACACTTGAAATAAGTGTCTCTATTTAGTAATACTGTGACACTTTTGAATCAATTTTTGTATGGTCACTAGTCACTATAACGAGTCTATATCTCTCGCATTTTCTCATTTACTTGCTATTTCTTCCACCCTATTCACGCTCGTACTCGTTTGATATGAGAAGAGGACATGAGAAAGTATCACCGCAGCGTAGCCTTCGTCACCACACTGCAGTTTGCGTTCGCTGTTCTCCGTTTGCCGTTCACTGTCCCCCTCGTCGTCCTTCTCTTCCCCTCTTTTACGAGTATGAACCCTAATCTATTCTGTTCAGAAAAAAGGAGCTGCACCCTATCCACCAAGCTATTTCTTCAAACTTCTATTCTAGGTAAGGTCGAGCAGCTTCATTTCCTTCCCTTTATCCTCCAATTCAAAATTTCTCAAAATTTCTGAACCTTCCCCTAGCTCTATTCGTACAGATTATTCGAATTTTGTTAGCACAGACACCACCACAAGCAAAGAGGAATGAGTGTTCTTCCCTTTCTCCTGTTTGAATTGGCCGAATGGCCTTGAGGATGTGACCAAAATTCTGGTTTCTTGTAATTGCTAGGGTTCAGATTCAGGAGAGAAGCAGGAGCAAAATTTTGTGTTTTTGATTCACAACAAAAGGTAAGGGATTAGGATAGCTAGATATTCATGATTGTAACTATGTTTGAAAGTGATGATTGCTGTTTGATTATGTGAATGGATGATGATGAGTGCATGATTGAAATTCTATTTTTAGATGTAGCAGAAATTGGATGAACTATTATGTACATGCACTTTGGTATTGTTGAATTGATGAATCTGATATCTTAGGGTTGTGCTAATAGTTGTATCAACGTTGGTTAACTAAAAAAAAGTTAGAAGTGTGATTTTAGAAAGGTTAAAAGCTTAGATACAAGATTTTGTGAGGTTGTTGAATTGCTTGTTACAGAAATTCAGCAGATTTGGCGTCAACTTGTGGAAACTTCTGGGAGCAATCTATATGGTAATGATTTGTAAAATTAATTTTCTATAAGACCTGGGTGTGTATAGATTATCCCACAAAAATTTTAGAATTTATTGATGGGTAGATTAGGAGGAATGAATTTTGAAAATCGATGGTTTATGCAACATGATCTATTTTTGGGTTATTGAGGCAACAAATTCTAATCTACCTAACTTTAAATTCTGATAAAATTTTGACTAGTAGTGTTTCTATTTTGTGGAATTTTAGTCTGACTTTGAAGATGTACCAGCAGAGCTCTCACTCACATCTTGGATATGCTTTTTGGGCATTTTTGAGGGTGCAATTGCAACCTTTATATTTGAACGTCACTACAAGAAAATATGTCTATTGCCACGCTTTTAAAGCGTGGTGAAAAGCTGAAAAAAGCGTGGCAATAACTTTTTGCCACGCTTTTTGAGCTATCGTCACGCTTTTGAAAGGGTAGCCTCTTCAAGGGTGGCGGTTGCTCTGTCGCCACGCTTTTTCAAACCTATCGCCACGCTTTTTCAAACCTATTGCCACGCTTTTTTTGCCACGTTTTTTGTAGATTGTCACGTTTAAAAACGTGGTCATAGGTGGGAGATATGGCCACGCTTTTAAAGCGTGGCAATAGAGGAAGATATGGCCACACTTTTAAAGCGTGGCAATAACAAAAGATACGGCCGTTAAATCACAAAGCTCACTATCATTGCTGTCATGTTGAGGAAGAAATTCTACTGAAGTTCACATATCAAATACCCAACACATTCAGAATTGTATCAAAGTTAATATTAATTATTAAGAGCTAAATCCAAAATAAACTGTCTTACACCAGTAATCAAATCATTCCATTTGTAGTATCTTTCTATGATCTACTGTACCATAACCAAAATAATCATTCTAAAGACATCAATTGAAACCTAAAAGGTTGTCGAGAACTATACAATGGCATAGGAAACTTGAACAATACTAAACTAGTAACACAAGGTGTATTCCGAAGCGATCAAGAAGCATGAAATCAATCAGCCTAAGCATGTTCACCACGGATGCGGCGAGCAAGCTGAATGTCTTTGGGCATTATGGTGACCTCTTGGCATGGATGGCACACAAGTTGGTGTCCTCAAACAAACCAACCAAGTAGGCTTCAGCAGCTTCGTGGAAAGCAAGGACAGCATGGTTCTGGAACCTCAAATCAGTCTGCAAACATAATAAATCAATCAATAAATAGGAATCATTACATATTTTACAGCAAAAAATAACCCATCGCACCAGGACTAAGATAAAAAGGGGTTAATTAGATTGGCTCGCCTTCTGCTTCCTTATCACAGCAGATATAGCTGGTGTTGACAATATACCTTCCCGTATTAGAAAGATAAGTTGTCCTAAATTTCTATTAAGAGAGTCGTGTTAATAATAATACACACTAGAGGATTGTGAACAATAAGGTGATGCACTAGTCCATCAAAGATTTTTTATCCTTATGATGATGTCATTTACTGCCATCTTGTGTTACAAAGTTCTTCATATTTGTTTTAGAAAGATTCATTGAAAAATTCAAATGATTAAGATACTTAACTGTCCAATCAAAATTTTTCGAATACCATTCTCGGCAGCAATTTTAATTATAATCTGAAGTAAATGAGAACAGCAACAGAAACAGAGACAGGGTAAGCAATTTTCCTAACAAAATTAAATTTGATAGCTAAAATAATGCATTCAAAAGCTAAACCGGCGCAGCTTAAAATTAAATTAAACAGTTTTCTATTGTAGATCCCACTGATGACAGGGCTTCCATTTGGTATTGCAGGATAGCACACACTCTGCATATATCAGCAATTCAATTTGACTAAACACACAATATACATTGAACAATTCCAAAACCCTCGCCTATCAAAGAAAGAAAAAGTTGACCAAAACTCGGAACACACACATGGCACAACTGAAACAAAGTTCACACCAAAACCAAACTTCCTGTGCCTGCTTTATCTCTCAATTTATTCTAAATTACATTTACTCACAGCTTTTATATCTTGTTTTACCCTCTTTATTAATGCTCTGTTGATAATAATGCTTTTCTGCTGCTCATGCATCCTGGAAATTCATTTTCCAATGTTACACTACCTTTAAAAACCTATACTTTTCTGTAAGGTAAATGTTTAGGGTCTAGGGTAGGAAGAAGAAGGAGGGAATGAGAGGAAGGGAAAGGGAAAAAGAGTTTGAGTCTCAATAGAATTCGATGACAAATGAAATAATGAGTTGAATTACTCAGTTCCATTCAATTCTGCTAATAGGCCTGACTCTTTTTCGGTTGATATAACTGAATGTGGGATCATTTTCTAACTGACTTGAACAGTTAAACTAAATCTTGCATGTGGGAAGTGAGCTGCATCATTCAGTGCCCCCAAACCAAGTTGGGATTCTGCTAGTGATGTAGAGTGACATTATATTTTGACATCTCAGAACTTCAAATGTTAGTTGGAACAGTAGGATACCATTTTGTCTTAAATTCTATGCAGTTTTACATGCCACATGTTATAAAAAAAGCTGTTCCCTAATATGAATTAGCAAATAGTAATAATAATAAAATAAAAACACTCCAAATGAAAATTATGTGACATAAAAAAAGTGAATACACATCATCTCCTGTCTAGAACTTAAAGACCAACTACAAAGAAATGTCAAATGAAGAAAACGGAATCTACCAGAAAATCCATCTACATTTTCTAGTATCCCATAAAACAAGCAGGATAAAAAGGAAGTTATGAATTACGAATGGTAGCTTTTCTGAAAAGGAATTGGGAACCGATCTTCAAGAAAATAATAGTGTATACAAGTGTTGGAAAGCAGAAAAAAGGAATTTTATTGGACAAAATTTACACAAGATAACAGAATAATAAAATTTAGGAAGCTTATCACCTATTCCATTGTACAATTCTGGGATCGAAACCTGAGTGATCAAAATAAAATAAGAACAGAGAGCACTTAACCAAAATTGACATGAGAACACCAAACAACAAATTAAAATCAAATAAATAAAAAACTGCAACCACAAAAGTTAGAGAACAAATTCAAAATCAACAAAAATCAAGAATCAAGAACAGAACAGAAACTGACAGTGAAAAATAGATGCAGACAGAATACAAGAACAAAAATCAAGAACAGAAATGAGCAATGAAAAATAGATGCAGGGAAAAATCAAGAACCAAAAATCAAGTACAAAACAGGAAAAAATAGCAGCAGTAAAAAATCATAACGAAAATCAAGAATCAAGAATAGCAACCAAGAGATGAACATTATTATTCTAAAATCAAGCTTAGCCAATAGATGAACAAAATGCAACAAGCAAGCAAGCATGATAAGTAATACTCACATCACCAGGTGCAGCTGATAATAGCGATAAGAGTCACTGTAGCAGCTTGATAATCAGTTAATACCTTGTGTGCTGACTCATTGAGCTTATCCTGAAAAGTTTTTAAGCCTGAAATAGTATTAATAATAATAATCTTTTAAAAAGTTAAATGTAAAATAAGTAAATAACCGGTGAAAAAAGCTAGTGCTATATTATTAACTATATTATTAACTTTTTCCCTACATATAAGAACATGAGATGAGAGTCATGAAACTTATTGCAGTACAGACAACAACGGTATGATGAGATTTGAATACTGATTAACTGAAAGGTTTCCAAGTCATTATCTATTTCTCGGTCTAATTTGAAACTACGAATACGAGAACTATTCTAAGTGAAGCTAACCAGATAAAGGAATTAGAAGGAGATACTCACTTTCCATTATTATTTATTGTTGTAAAACTTGGGAGAAGAGTAAAACTTGGGGTCCCTCAGAAACCTTGAAATCATCTCTGCCTTCTCAGCAGAAAGGTTTGTGTTCTCCAGAATTTGATCTTTTGATGCCTTGGCAATTGCTTGGATAGAACCAATAGCTTGACTAAGCTAAATTGAGCAACTAGAATGACAATAACTCAAGCGATGCCTATATGCATATGCTTATCATGGTTTCATTTCACATTTAAGTCAAATATTAGGTGATATAGCTATTGTTAGAGAAAGATACTCCAGAGTTTAAACATCTATATAATCAAGAATCCTGAGCTTTAGCCCTGTTAGGTTTAGGCATGAAAAATCACGAAAACTAAAATGAGAAGTTGCTTCACAATAAAATGATTTACCGCATTTACTGTTGAGGTAAAATAGTGATAGTTTTGAAGAAAACAATTAATAGATCTTCTTAGTATCTTGCTTGAATCTTCCATTGCCAAAAATATTAATATGTATAAGTGTTTTTTTTTTCTCAGCCACAATAATATAGAGTCTCTATAACAGTAGAGAGGGTGTTATGTTACAAATGAAGAGGCTCGTGTTTCATTTTCTGTGAAACCTTTTCTCAAACAGGTTGTGCTCTTAAATTTCTGTTGTAGGAATGGATGGTAGGTTAGAGAGTTATTATGAATGGGGTTGGTGTTTTTTGGATGAACAGAACTTGGATACTTAGAAATAATAGGCCAACAACAAGAAACTAACAAGTCATAAGGTGGAGAACAAATCAACATTATATGTAATTAAAATCAAAACAGATAAGAACCAAACAAAGAGAACAAATCAACTAGTTGAACTATGGAAGCAACAACAAAAAATAAACAACTATGGAAGCAGTTAACAATAATAAATAAACAGTTCAACTAATAAATAATTGAGCTATGGAAGCAACAAAACCCACCAGCAGGAGGTACAGCCGTTTGAGGAGCACCTGGGATGGCGGCATAACCGTTTGGCATCGCGTAGGGCGGTCTCAGGGTTGGGATGGCGGGCTGGCTGGGAGGAACCTGATACGCCATCATTGGATGCATGTGCGGCACAGACGCCGGAACCACAACGCCACCAGCAGCAGAGGCGATGCTGGGAGCCATTGCAACCGCAGAGCTAACACCAGGAGGTGGAATCGACGGATTCTGGTAGACAAGGCTCGATGGAGTGGCGCCTCCGGATGGATTTGGCAGCGCGGAGAAGTGCAGTGCCTAAGGAGGCAGCGGCCGGAAGGAGGCAGCAGCCGGAAGGAGGGGGCGGCGGGAGGCATTAAGGGAGGTCCAGCGGAGATCTGAGGCATGAAGGGAAGTCCACAACGCGTGATATGAGTGTTTGGTCCATTGGCTGGGACTCGAGGCTTCTTGCTTGTGTTTATTCTGTGAGTTATATATTAGACTTATTATCTTGGTTTAATTCAATTATTATTAGTATGGAAATTTAATTTATAAATAATTTTAATGCTCTTCAACCAGGGAGTGGTGTGTTCTGGAATTGAGTTGTGACTAGAGGACGTGGACCAGTTTTTGTGACTTCTTTCAGTCCACTAATTATGATTATCACTGCTGCATTGGGTACCATCACATAGATTGTGTTTTAAATATTATTTTATAGCCAAGTCTCTGGTGGCTATGTCTATGGTAACTAGTGGTGACTAAGGTTACACTTTTAATTTAAAAGTGTAACCTTTCACAAAGAAAAGCGTCACCTAATGGAAAAAAGTAAATTAGAAGATTTAAGAGAATAAATAATTAAGTTATCAAAATTAATAGATCAAAAATTAATGATTTTAACTAATGTCAACTGTAATGACACCGAATTTTTAAAATCAATACAAAATGATTTTTCTCAAAATCTTTATTTTACTATAAGTTTTATCGAAGGACTTCAAAAACCTGAAAAAACTTATTTTTCACACGGAATTTCTAAAAAATGTTACCATGGAAATGATTCCCCACATCTATATCATACTTTTAACCCACAATTAAATTCTATAGTAGATATGCTTGAAGAAATATTAACATCCATAAAATTTCAAAACATAATTAACATAACAGATTTAAAAGTAAAACCACCACTAAAATTATGAATATTGAAGAAAAATTAGAAGAAGTTACAATGCTTTTTAAACAATTAAAAATGACTCAAGAAAATAATATTATGGAACATGGTTTTCAAATAGAGGAAGAATTAGTAAATTCTGAAAATATAGAAAATGAAGAACACATTCTAGATTATTCAAGTGACGAAGAACCAGCTATTCCAATACAAGTAAAGAATGAAGCTGGAACATCTAAGGATAATCAATCTCAATTTAAATGGGAAACAGGTTTTGATAATTATGCCTTTAAAAAGGGGTTTATAAATAAAGATTCAAAATATGCAAAAATACCATCAAAATACGTTCCTAAAATCCAGGAAATGGAAGGAGAAAGAATGCTCGATTTAGACTGCAAAAAGAACGAAAAAGAGATTATCGAAAACTGGTTGAATTCCTTCTTATTAGAAGCCTTTACTAATCCAAAACTTGGTGAATTGTCTGGAAGGGACATTTGGAATTACATAGGGTTTCATACTAAAGGAACTATAAGAGATTATATGACATCAATAGAAAACCAAATAATAGAAGAATTAGAAACAAAAACAACAGCTTATGATAAGATATTATATATAATGATGATTCTATATAAAGAATTTTTTGGAAAAAATATTATAGATCATAGACAAGAAGTCTATAATAAAGAATATCAAGAAGCAAAAAACCATTTAGCTAATATTCAGATATATGATTTATGTAATGTGGAGTCCTATATATGTGAATATAGAATACATTATTACAAATTAAAAGAAGAAGATAAAAATCATTATCTTAGTATGTACATAACAAAACTTCCATATCCTGCTAATGAATTTATAATGGGAAGATTTATAAGAGAAATAAATAGAGGAACAATTGAAAATAATTTTGGTGGGGCAACCTCTGCTATAAGAGAGGAAATAAAAGAACGTTGTATGCAAGAAGCAACTCAAAAAAGATTTGCAAATATAATCAGAATTTGCTGTCAGGATAACGAGGAGATACCTCAAAAATATGGTCTTAATAAAAATCTTCAAAGAAAAAGAAAATATCAATTTAGAAGAAGAAAATACTATCCAAACTGGAGAAAAAAGAGATATTTTCGAAAAGAAAATAACAATAAAAACAAAAGACAAAGAAATAACTATTGCCCGAATAAAAAAAAAATTGTAAATGTTGGTATTGCCAAGAAGAAGGACACTACGCAAATGAATGCCCGAAAAAGAAGGATAAAAAGGATCTTACTAAACAAATAGAAATTGCTAAGTCTTGTTTCATGGAACCATTAGAAGAATCTGATGATAACTTAGACTATATTTTTGAATATGTCTCGGAAACAGACTCAGAGACTGAGTAATAATGCTACATTTATTACTATAAAAATAACAGAAAAGTTTATAAATGCTTTCATAGATTCTGGGGCAACACAATGCTTTGCTAGTTCAAGTATAAAACTTGATTGGAAAAAATTAAAGAAACCATTAAAAGTTAGAATAGCTGACAAATCAATACATAAAATTGACCAAAAAGCAGAGATGGTTGAAATTTTTATTCAAAATTATAGGTTCATTGTTCCATCTATATATATGTTAGATTCTGGAATGGATTTTATCATAGGAAATAACTTTTTAAAGTTATATCATCCATTCATTCAAGAATTAACATATATAGTTTTAAAAGCTCCACACGATTCTTTAATAAATCAAAAATCAAAACGTATAAAATACCAACTACTACTATAGATAAGATCTTAAAGTTTAGAATATTTTCTATATTAGAAACATGTTATTTAAATCTATACTTTCAGATAAATATTCCAAAAAATAATCTTGAAATAAAGATAGAAGAACTCTTGGATGAAATTTGTGCTGAAAATCCTTTAGATATTAAAAATACAAATAACGAATTAGTAAGCATTAAATTAAAAGATCCCACAAAAGAGATAAATGTCCCAAATAAAATTCCTTATTCCGCGAGGGATAGAGAAGAGTTCTCATTAGAGTGTAAAGACCTTTTGGAAAAAGGAATTATAAGATTAAGTAAAAGTCCTCATGCGGCTCCAGCTTTTTACGTTGAAAACAATAATGAAATTAAAAGGGGAAAACGAAGAATGGTAATAAACTATAAGAAAATGAATGAAGCAACTATTGGTGATGCTCATAAACTTCCAAGAAAAGATTTTATTTTAGAAAAAATCAAAGGAGCAACTTGGTTTTCATCTCTTGATGCAAAATCAGGATATTGGCAACTTCGTTTAGACGAAGAAACAAAGAAATTAACTGCTTTTACTTGCCCAACAAAGGAATCAACAAGTGTGTTGCTTTATGAATGGAATGTATTACCATTCGGATTAAAGCAAGCCCCAGGTATTTATCAAATATTTATGGAAGAAAATCTAAAAGAGTTAAATGAATTTGTTTTAGTATACATTGATGATATACTAATTTTTACAAAACAGGATAAAGAAGATCATCTTCAAAAATTATTAATAGTTTTAGAAAGATGCAAGGAAAAAGGATTAGTTCTTAGTAAAAAGAAAGCAAGAATAGCAAAACAAGAAATAGAGTTCCTTGGATTAATTCTATCTACTCAAGAAAAGCTAAAACTTCAACCAAATGTTCTAGAAAAGGTAAATTTATTTCCTAATAAAAATAGAAGATAGAAAACAATTACAAAGATTTTTAGGGTGTATAAATTATATTTCTGATCAGGGATTTTTAAAGAATATAACAGAATACACTAAAAGCTTATTTCCAAAAATAAGTACTAAAAAAGTATGGAAATGGGATGAAAAAGATAGCATACAAATTCAAAGAATTAAAGAATTATGTGAAAAACTTCCAGAACTTTATATTCCAGAAGAAAATGACTACTTAATAGTAGAAACAGATGCTTCAGACATAACCTGGTCAGGATGTCTAAAAGCTAAGAAAGCTATAAAAAGTTTGGAACAAGAAAAAGAATCACTAGATTCTAAATATCCCCCAAAGGAATTACTTTGCAGGTATATTTCAGGGACTTTTACTCCAACAGAACAGAGATATAACTCATGAAAGGGAAACTCTAGCAGCAATTAAATCTCTTAAGAAATAGAAAATTGATTTACTACCCAAAGAATTTACATTAAGGACAGATTCAAGTTATTTAACAGGTTTCATACGATATAATTTGAAAGTTGATTATAATCATGGACGATTGGTAAGATGGCAATTATTTTTGTTACAATATCCAATAAAAATTGAATATATTAAGGGTGACAAAAATGTTATTGCAGATACATTAACAAGAGAATGGAGTTCGTCTACAACACATTAAATCAAGAAATTCAAAAATACGAACAAGAACTCGAAAAATGCAAGCATTGTCAGCAAATAAGGACACAGATCCAATCTCTCAAGAAGGCCATCGAAGCAATGAAATCAACACAACAACCAAAACCATCAGAGTTCAGCCAGCTAAGCGTGGTGGACAAATCAGGTGAGGAAAAAATTCTAGAAAATAAAACAATTGTTGAAATTATCAAAAAATCCACCCAAGATAAAAAATATTATGTAATTTATAATGGCCCCATGAAAGGAGTATATGATGCCTGGGAAAAAGCAGCACCATTTACACAGCAATCAAGGATAATTCATAAAGGAGGGTTTTTAACACTGGAAGAGGCAAAGGAATCGTTTAGAGAATATGAAGCTCTTCATCCAGAGCAAACCCTAAAAAGAGCAGATAAAGCTCCAATTCAAACCCAGAGAACAGGGATAATAAGAAACATTCCTACAAGGGCTGAAATCAAAGAAAAGAAAAGGGTTTGTAGATCAAATCTCAGAGAAACCCTTAACATAGTCTTGAATTGGACTGCAGAAAAGAGGGCGATCTTGGGATATTATCCTATTGCCAAAGAACAGCTAACAAAGCTGGTTATATTTCCAGAGGCTTCCCCATCTGACACCTATCAGTTTTTCCAGTATGGATTAATTGATACAATCTTAATTTTTAATGATTTGAAAATTCTTAGTGAGTTTCCTGCAGAATTTATTGATGCAGTAAAAAGATTTAAAAATATGATTGACAACGTAAATCCAAGGGATATATCCCTAAAATTTACGAATAGTCAACCTATTTTTAATGAAGAAGAAGAATGCTTGGTTCCAGCACATCAAGTGATCTTCATGTCCGTCTTCCCAGGAAATTTTCAACCAATTGATCAAGTTCAAGATTTAACAATCTACAGTCATGAAGGAAGACTAGCCAGCACACTAGCAAGGGTCTTCGAAAGAACTCAAAAGATAACAAGGGAATCTCACACAAGAATCAATTATAAAAGCAGAAATACTTTGCTTGTGTCCAGTAAAAGGAATGAAATTGAAGAAAGAGAGATGAGACTCTTAGTGGAATTTGAATCAGCATTCTACAACTTATCTGGACTCTTAGAAAAGCTCCCCGAAGGGATAAAGAGGAATCTCTGCTATTTGATAAAAGACAGAGAAGACCACAAGTGCCAGCTATGTGTCTCAGAGTTATCTGAAGAAAGCAATAATAAAACGGAATCAACCCACATGATAAAGAAAGAAGACAACGCATCTGAAGGTCACATGATGAAAGAGGAGGACAGCACATCTGAAGCATCTCTCAACATTATTGCATAGTGACGTAAGCGCTTAGGTCATAGAGCACCAACAATGTAGCTGGTGCAAGATAATAAACAATGACGTAAGCAATGACGTCATAAGAAGGGTAAGGATGGGAATTGTCCATCAGACCCAACCATTATAAATAGGTTGCTTAGGCAATTGTAGAAGGCATCAAACAATAGAAAGCAGAAGGCTAAGAGTACTCATATGCTAGGAGAACAAGGAGGAAGCGGCCGAGGCGATTCTATAGTTTGAAGAAGAATTCCCTTAGGAAAAACCAATTCTAAACTCCCCTCTGGAGTTAGTATCTACAATCTCCCCTCTGGAGATAAAAACATCTTATGTAAAATATTCTAAATAAAGGAAGTTTTTCTCCAAAAAGGTACGCCTTTATCTTAATCTCATAATTATGAATTATTTAGAAAGTCTAGAATTAACGGAAGAATCTGATTATTATAGACTATCTGCCTTATTAGATAATGAAAAACAAGCTGTTCTAAAAACAGAATTAAATCTCAAATCAAATGAAAATTTTAATAAACAAAATCTTTTAAAAGAAGTTTTTAATAGAAAAAATATAATATACTATGGAAAAATTCAACTTGAAGCCCCTATAAAGATAAAATCTGCTAATGGAGAACTTGAAATAGCTCTGATAAATGATGAAGAATTGAGTAAACAGATTGAGAAAATTAAGGATCAACAAAAAAGATCTAAAATTGGATGGATTCATATTAGTACTATACAAGTCTTAATCAAATCTACATACATGAAGGGAATTAATTCACCAATAAGCTTAGGAATCTGTGACAAAAGAATTACTGATGACCCAATAGATCAAATAATTGGAATTGTTCATGGGAACTTGGCAAACGTAAATGTTAAATTCAATGCCCATCTTGGATATGTTATACCTTTATCAACTGAAAATCTTGGAAGATCTATAAGTTTGGCTTATAAATTTCACAGAAAGAATCTAATGGAACAAGACGATGAACCATTTTCAATTACATATGCAATAAATTATGCTTTAACAAATAGCCATCATAGTATAATATTTAAAAACAAAGAAAGAATTTATGTCGATGAATTATTTCAGAAAATTGTAAAAACAGAAATACCAAAATATAAAGCTATTGAAAACCCAGTTCTTTTACTAAAAGAACCATCAGGAAAATTAGTTTCATCGAATTTTCAAATAAGAGAATCCAAAATTAATAGCCCTTTAAGTTTATCTAAGTTAAAGATTAAAGAAGAAAATTCTGAAATAAAAGAATTAACAAAAAAGGTCGAAAAATTAAATGAAATCCTAAACACTAAGTTATGACAATAAATAAAGAAAAAATATATGTAACCTATCAAGACAAGAAACAAGAGCTCTTTGAAAGAAAAAATCGGTTGAATTATTTACAGTTTTCTGAAATAAATCAAAGAGCATTTGAAACTCTAAAAATAATCTATGACAAATTGAAAGGAGAAGTTGAAGTGTTAGAAAAATTAATAGAATCTCTAGAAAATAATGATGAATCGATGATAGAATTTGCAGAAATTATAAGATAACTAATGAAGTATACAAAGATTGAAAGACCAGAAAATAAAATAAAAAGAAAAAGGGCGAAAAAATTAAAAAGTAAAATAAAGGAATATAAAAGAGAATTAAATAATCTTCAATTCGAAATTAATGACCTTATAATAAAAAGGATAGAAATAAGAACAAATATAAACAAGCTGGAGCTAAACTTAAAAAATTTATAAATGCCTGGAACACCATATTATGATTTAAAAGAATTAAAGCTGTTAAAAGAAAAAATGGAGAATGAAATTGAAAAATTAAACAGATATTTAGAAACAGGAGAAAGTGAAGAAATAAAAGAAGTTATTGAGGATTTGAGAAATTATATTAAAGAAAAAAACAAACAGATAAAAGATTTTATATATAATAATCCATGCAAAAAAGAATATTATAAACTAAAACAAGATTGAAAAATTATGGTCAATACTTTTTATAAAGCACCTATACAAATAGAAATTTCGAAAAAGAAATTAAAAGAAAAATCCAAATTAAAATTTTGGTATCAGAGCCAAGCTAACGATTAAGGGTAACACTTTCTCTTTAAGCAACACTTTTAGTGATACGCTTTCAGTTACCAAATGTCCACAACTAATTGGTAAACTTCTTTGTAGTCACCATAGGTACAATAAGATGATAGGTACCATAGAAGGCACCTTATTTTATTCAAGCTAACAGTTGCTTTAAATAATAGAGTAATTCATCAACATTTCTTGTTATATTCCAATAGCAAGAAGTTAACTATATTTATTTATCAGATACAGAATAGATTGCTCATTTTTCTTATTGTTTCCTAAAAAAATAATATAAAGATATAACATATAATTTGAACTTAGATTAATTAAATGTCACTTTTATATATACACTTCGTAATGGTTATCTTATGAGGCAAATTTCAGCCAAAGAGGTATTAACAATAGATTTTTTTATTGTTAAAGTACTCCTCCTATGTGATTATCTTTTAGAAGAAGAAACTCACTTGCATATTTAATATGAAAAAATTTTGCAGGGTGGTCCAAGTTTTAAAACTCCTATGTGAATTTTGCGGCTGTAATTAGTAGAATCAACAAATCAGGAACTAAATCAAAGGATTCCAATGTTCAAACTTCCCACCAAGATCTTTTGTCGTGTCGTTAACGTCCATTTGCTGGTACTTTTTCTACTTCATCCTTTTTTTTCTTTCTTTTGTTTTTAATGTTTGTTGTCTTCATTTTTAGCTGCAGGGGGAGAAAGAAAGGGGGGTTGAGAAGAAATGAAAATTCCTGAGAGAAATGGTTAAACAATAATTTGTTCTCTTGTTTCGCTATGTCCTGAAAGGGGGGAAAATTAAGCCTATATTATGTTCAGAAGGTAGGGCAGTTGAATATTTTCGACTTGAATTTAATATTTGAAATTCTTCCCTGCTTTGTGTTCATCTTTAAAATAAGTGGCACTGCCTTGTTTAATGGCATTGTAAGTTCTTGATACTTTCATTCATCATGATCAAATTAAATCCAATTAAAATTTAATCTACTTAGTCTTCTTTTCCTTTTGGGCCGAGTGCCTTCCACTATAATAAATAAATAAAATTTGATCTGTTTAGAACAATTGCAATATGATATAGAATTATTATTGAGTTTATGATTATGGTGTGCAGGAGAAGTTCTGTAACTATGGTTGTGTGAAACGGTTTTTGAAAGCCAAGGATGATAATGTGAAAAAGGCAGCAAAGCAACTCAGGGCATGCCTTTCATGGAGAGACACCATTGCCACTGGTATCGTATATGCATTTTCAGTTACTTTTGAAATCATCCACTTGTCTTTTTGTTAGTTTTTGAATCTTGCTTTACTTTTTTCTTTTTTTTTTGTTTTGAATTATGCGTCAAAGAAAAAGAACATGCATCCTACTCCCTAGAAAAAAATACCCAAATACCAAATCTCTGTCATTTTCTTTTCAATTTTTTTATCCATTTTATTGAAATAATAATAATTTTTTAAAAATAGAATATTTGATAGCTGATGATTTCTCAGCTGAACTAGCTGATGGACTGACCTATGTAGCTGGTCATGACGAATAATCCAGACCTATTTTAGTAATCTCACTACTTCATTTATCAGCTAACATAGAAAGTTTGTATATATATATATATGGAAAAGTCTAGGGGGCCAGCAATTTTGTTGAATTTTGGCCAGCATTTAACTAGCAGAGAAAGGTGAGCCATTAGATGAAATCTCACACCAATCTCACACCATCAAATCATCATTGATGGCTAATTGATAGCTAACAATCACAAAAATTACTGACCCCCTAGCATTACTCTATATATATACCATCAAGTGTTCTGTTTTCTGTAGCAGAAGTAACAGCCATATGGATAGATAGATAATAAAATGACAAATTAGAGAGGGGACGAAATCACGGAGGAGCTTATAGATGTTTTATTCTTAGAATAAGCTTTAGCAATATGATGATAATAATAATGAGTTCTAATTTTTGGGGATATATATAATAATAATTAATTAAATATAAATATTATTATATTGCTATTGATTATGATATTGATGATGAACGGAAGAGTATGGAAGAACATAATGTGTGGGCCTTTAATTGAGTTCTCACCGCCTTCACTGATTTTTAGAAGATGTGATCTGATAGTTATTGGCTTATTGTTGTTCCTTCCAAACAAGATATTATAATAATCAAAATCTTACTTGTATGCCACGTTCTTGGTGCAGAACTCAAATTTAATATTACTTATAAAATAAAATAATATAATATAATTTTAACTAAAACTATGTTTCCTCTTTCAATTTTATCCAAAGCTTCAAACTTTGACCTTAATTAATGTTATAGTATATTTTGGATTTTGGACTTAGCTTAAAAAAATCTTTCTTTTTGTCAATACTTATTCATTTAGTTTGAACCGTTTCCAATTTTTAGTTGAATTGCATATAGGGAATTTGGGGAATGTTCAAATCTTTTGAGTATGTGTCATATTGACTATTGAGTTGAATTGCTTATTAAGGGTCATTTCTAAAGATTTGGACTTTGTCATTATTGCTCAGTAGCAAAGTAGTGTGTTAAATGGATGCAAGTTGTAGGACTTACTGTCTTAGAACCCATCATGCAATATTCTTGATGAGTTCCTGGACCTTGTTAGTTTCACTTTGTTTATTGTTGTTATCGGAGATTGGTATCTCTATTTATTTCCCTTTTGTCAGAATCCAAACAATGGTTTTTATTATGTAAATGTAGGATGTCACATTTTATTCCTCGTTAAAACATATGCTTAGGTTTTGTATAGTGATTTGTTTATTGGTTTAGGGAAGAATTTTGGTCAGCAGAAACCTGGTTCCATTTCTAGTTCCTTTTTTATTTTTTGTTGGGGAGGAGGAGGAAAAGGGGGTGGGGTGGGTTTGCTTTTCACTAATTACTTTCGAATTTCGTGTATCTTCTGCATAAAATGGTTTAGTAGTTTCCACTTTCATAACATCGTTCTTAATAATGTTTTTCTCTTCCAGATGGAGCTAGCGAGAAAATTTTTTAAGGATGGAAGGGATGTTGATTTAGAAGGTTGGTCTAACATTTTGTTGCTAGAGCTGATAACTTAGTATTAGTCATGTACATGATAGTATGATACTATTTTAGTTTAAACTAAGAAATAGAAGTAGTAACAGTGCTTGATCTTGAGAGCAGAGTAGTGACGAATCGTAGTAATTAAACCATCTCTAGTTTCATTTAAACTAACAGAGCATATTTTCTGTATTGTGTTCTTCTAGGATCATTTTGTCAAAAGAGAAGATGATGGCCATAACTTTCAAATATATAGGTTTCTGAAGATTGAACTTTGGAATTCTATGTATTCACACTGCATATAACAATGACAGAGAGAGCATTGCCTTCCCTTTTCTGTTTTACAAATCCAACTTACATGAATCGAGCCATTCTAAGAAGAGATTCGAGCCATTCTAAGCAATGCTTCTGATAATGTGTACTGCATACTTCTCGCTCAAAGTATTGTTCATGGAGCAATGGCAGATTACACTAGCCATACAAGTGGACTTGTCAATGTAAGACAAACTTATATACCCTTCTATGTAAGTTCATCATTGAACATTTGCATTTGTTCTCTCATTCTAACAAAAAAATAAAGCAAGTTTAGAAAGTAACTTCTATTCAGGAAGTAATAATAGCAGAGAGTAAATAATAAACACTTTTTGGTAGCAAAAGTTATGTAAATCTTTGTCCTAACTCTTTGTTGGGTTCATTTTTATGCAGAGAGTCAATGAAAACTGAAATCATGTAGTGATAACTGATAGAATGTGGGCTAGGTTGTTATCTTCGACAAATCAACTTAGCTTTTTGGGCAACAAGTGTTACAATGAAGATAACATCGAAGAAGAAGAACCAATAAACCAGCTGCTACATGGAGAATTTTCAGATGACACCTTGGTTAAGAAAGAAATTAGCAGCATTTAACAATATGCTTCCTAAATGTTATTGTCATTCCTTCATACCCCTTCACTATGCTATATGCATTTAATTTTTAGTAGTATATATGAGCTTTTTTCTTCTCTCTTTTTTTGGGCCCCTCCACTCCATAAAATGGCTGGGGAAAAATTAGCCTCGCATTGTTACTATTTTTGTAAAACTTGTAGGATTGAATTTGGATTTGTTGAAATACAATGTTATTTTTCGAGAATTCAACGTTTGATAATAGAAATCTTTGATGTTGGAGAGTTTATGACAGTTTAAAATAGTCATTAAATACAGAAAAAAAACTGTCACAGGAATAAGTAATTTAGTAACGGTTTTAAATCTAAAAACTGTCACTAAAAATATTGTGACGTTTAAAGAGTCACTAAATATGTTAAAAATTGTCATAAGAACTAGTAACTTGGTGACGGTTTAAAATAGTCAAGAAATATGAGAAAAAACTGTCACAAAATTTAGTAATTTAACGACAGCTTCAAAACATCGCGAAATACAGTATAAAAAACACGTTTATAAGTGTTACAAATTAGTGACGGTTTTATATTTTAAAAACCGTCACAAACAATTTAGTGACACTTCTTACCAATGGTGGTCCAAAACCGTCATTATGTCAGCTGACGACGCTCAAATCTGTGACGCTCTCTTTAACCGTCGCAAAATCATTTAGTGACAGTTAAAACAATCACCAAATATTAAAAAAACTGTCACTAAAATGCTGTTTTGTTGTAGTGAATGCGGGACGGGTTTTTAGCAGAGCGGATTTTTGGGAGAGGCGGGACGGAGTCGGGTTTAGGTAATACCCGTCCCGTTATGTATATAATATATATAAAATAATTATTAAATGATTAATAATATCGTATCACATTTTTAAATTTTTACTTTAATTTATGTTATGTATGTGATGATGGTTATATAAATTTTGAAATTTAATTTTATTTATTGAATTTTAATAATTATAGGGGCGGATAGGGCCGAGGCGGGTACCCGCAGGGGCGGGTTAGGGTTCAACGTTTTATTACCCGCGGATAAAAGTGGGACGGGTTCTATGCGGATTGTTGTACGACAGGACGGAATCGAACATAACAAAAATCCGCTCCTACCCACCCCATTGCCACCCCTACTTATATTGTATTATGATGTGTTTTATGCAAAAATATTGATGATTTGAATTATTATATATCTATAAAATGCAATTTACATTTGTCAGAAAGAAAAAAAAAACTAAATGACCTGCAAAACGCATTTTGTGTTTTTAGGAGAACAGAGTAAAAGAAAAAAAAGGAAAATGAGCTGCCAAATCCAAGTTGAAGTGTGTCACCATGTAGGAGACAGGTCAACTTTGATCAGTTTTTCTATTGATTCAAACAAAACACAAGTTATGTTTTTTAGGGTGCATAACAAAATTGAATTTGTGTTTTGTAGGTGTACCGCTTCCTGCATGTAAGATACATAAAAGTGCATGGCACAAGCTTGAACATTATAATCCATTAGAATTTGCATTTTAAGCAAAAGAAAAACGATTGAGATAGAGAAGAAGCACTGCATTGAAATTGAGGAGAGTTTTTTTCAGCTACTATTTGTGTAAATTTAATTTTGATAAAATAGTTTATGATTTTACATTCAGTATAAAAAATTGTGTTTAAAATGACGATTTTCGGAGTTACTACAAGGTCTAAATTGTCATTATTATCTTAAATGGCAGTAAAAAACCGTAATAATTCTATGACAGTTTTTTAAAATCGTCACAATTTATATGGTTAAAATAACAGTTTTTCCTACGTTTAAAATGGTGGTCGAAACTGTCGTTTTATTTTAATAAAATGGCAATTTTTAATTTTTTAAAACGACAGTTTAAACTAGTTAAAATGACATTTTTTATGTTTAAAATGGCAATTAAAATCGTCATTTTTACTAAATAAAATGGCAATTTTTCGTTTAAAGTGATGGTTAAAATTGTCGTTTTTTACCCATTAAAATGGAAGATTTTGCTCATTTAAAATCACGATTTTAACCGCTATTTTTACTTAAATAAATAGAAGTTTTATACCGTTCAAAATGACAGTTTTAATCATCATTTTTACCGAATTAAAATGACAATTTTATACTATTTTTTATCGGATTAAAATAACAACTTTTGCTCGTTTAAATTGACGGTTGGAACAAACAATTTTTATATTTCATATAGTTTTTATAATTCATATATAATCATAAAAAATTAAAAGTCATAAACCAAAAACAAAGTATCAAAGATAACATGATTTTTCAATAATACGTCTTAACATATGGTCCTTAATATATAGATATCATGCAAAATCATGCTTTTTTTATTGCTCGTTCCAAAAAATCTCTTTTCCAACTCTTTTGGCGATAAAATCTCGCTCTCTTGATCTAATTTTTACGATAAAAAAAGAGAGTTAAGGATTAACCAATAAAAAATTAGATTCCTATATGTTATTTTAGGTGTGCATGCATAGGTCATAGAATAAGATTTTTTTTTTCTTCAAACAAGAATATTAATACCATAACAATTGATTATACAAGAAAAATTATCATTTCAACCTTTTTTTCTTGCTATTAACTTAGCACCTGTGGTATGAAAAATTGTTTGTTTTTGTCGAATTTTTTAATTCCTCTTATAAAGATTCTGCAAAATAAACTTAAATGGAATTAATCTTCTTATATAAATAATATATATGAACACTAAGATCAAATGATATGGGAAGAAGTGACACCTTAAGATGCTTATTGTTAATTAGCAGCAGGTGTTGATCTATAAATATTAGTATGCACAAGTCAAATTGCAATCAAATACAACTATACTTTTTTCTTTTATCTCTTCATTAATATTAGTCCTTAGGAAAAAAAATTCTTAATATCTAGAAGAACAAAACGATGGTTTAATAATTAGAATTCTCTTCCTAAATAGTAAAATGTTAGTAAAATCATTAAAATTAAAATTACAAAGTTTAGAAAAGTGCTTACAGTAACAAAGGGTCACGGACTAGAAGACCATAAACAAGGAAGTGACACAGAGAAAGACAAACAGCATTAGAAAAAAGGGCAAAAACTTTGTACTATTTGTTTGGATCACTAGCCTCTGCACATATAAATTCAAGTACAACCATAATCAATAAATATATGGCATGGTTTATTTGATTTTTAGTGTTATTACATGCCCCTTGCTTTTTATTTATATATAGCTAGCACACTGGTTTTCTTTCCCTTCCAATGCCACCATGTTCTACATAATTCATTTGAACATTCTTGTATTATTAATCTCAAAATTGAGATACTTTGGAGCTTCATAAATACTATGACAAAATAGAATTATGTCAAATGTAATACAAAATAATTTATTGTTGAATATCTGCTTTCCAGTGTTGTCAAGCTTTAGTGATGGTCCTTTCATATCAACTTCAAGAAAGAAATGGTTCCCCCTAACCCCTTCCATGGTTGCAATATCTCTAATTTTCTGAATTTTGCAAGGTGAATGAGAACCTTTCCTTTTGCCATAAATGAACCAAGAAATAATAAATTAAGATGAAAATTTACGCTTCACTTACAGGTCTTTCTCCCACAAATTTTCTACCAACTTCATGAACTAATAGAACAAATTGTCAAGAATTTAAAGAATGTACTTTACAATTTACATCTGAAAAGAATTTGATTGTTAACCTACTTTTTTGGGGCTATGATGAGTTGAGCATTTGCTTCAGCATAGGATGCCATGTGACCATGTCATTGATTGCTGTATTCACCTTCTCTAGTGTAAGCCTACCTCTTGTGTATCTAAGGTAGCGTTTGTTTTGAGGTACTGAGACAGAGATTGGGAGACTAAGATTTAGTATTATGTTTGTTGGTTCAGAGACTGGTATTAAACTTTCCGTCTCTGTTCTCAAAATTTTAGTATTTCAGTACCTTCAAAAAGTAGAGACCCAGGGAACTAAAATTGTTAGAGATGGACACTGAAATTTTAATAATATTTTATACCTAAAATACTCTCATTTCAATTAATTAATTTCAATTTTACATTTTGTACAAATTCAATTAGAGTTTCATTTTTGTTTTAATTTCTATCTCCCACTTTGTACCAAACAGAATATTAAAATTTATTTCAATTTTTGTCTCTTAGTCCCTGTCTCTCAGTCTCAGTCTTTCCGTCTCTGTCTCTCCACCAAACACTATCTAATATCACTCACAAAGTGTTAGATAATGTAGGAATAAAACTTAGATAGATATAAATTTACTACCAAAAGCCAAAGCACAAAGGTATTATCGATTAATCAAATAATGAGAAGGAAAAAGAATTTCAAACCTGCTGGATTGCTCTAAGAGATTTTCATTTAAAAATCAGAAGCAATGGAAAAAAATTAAAAGGATTGAAGCTACAAGAGCTTATAACAATGACAACTAAATTTTTTATTTTTCTTTATCTGAGCATGCAATTTACATAGATGTTAAGATGAACTCAAATTACTTACGATGACAGAATCTAGTTCACTTGCAGTAACATGGGACATGGTGAACTCAGTTATTCAAGGCAAGGCAAAAAATCAGATTTTGAATCAACAAACCAAAATTAAACTCTAGGTAATTAGGCATTTTTAGTGTGAAGTATATATACATGCTAAATGAATATGTAAGTATAATACCCACACTGAATTGGCTCTAAGATCACTCATTCTCATAAGAAACACTACCTATTTTTAATCTTTCAAACTTACTAACACTCATAGAACAAACTTCTTATAATCATGCTTTTTTCATTTTAAGGAACACATATATAGTACATCTGTTTAAGCCTATTTATAGGCAACTACTTAACCAAGATAATATTTTTTAATTGCTAAGAATCAAAGGCAGTGACAATAAATTAATTATAGTGCATGCTAATGAATGTTGTGGAGTCTTCTATGTTAAACTCAACTTGTACAAGTTGATAGTATAAGAAGTTTGTAGAATTTTGGTGATAAATCGTAATCTTGTAACTACTTTAAATTTAAATTAAATTTTGTCTTTGACTTTTTTAAACTTTTGTTATTTGCATACTACTTGATTTAATTTTCTAATATTACCTTGATAAACTCCATTTTTAGAGTTTATCTTATGTTAAATTTAGAAAATTTTATCAACTTTTTTCACATTTATTCACTAAATTAGCATAGTTTTGTAATTCTCCCTAATTTGTGCTTAAGAGTGAAAAATGCTTTTTAGGCCTTAAAATTGCTAATTTTAATTCACTATAATTCCATTCGATACATTGATATGTTTGTTGAGTAATTTCAGGATTTATAAGGCAAAGATTGGATGGAAGAAGTGAAGAAAAAGCATGCAAAGTGGAGAACTCATGAAGAAATGAGCATTTGGAGGATTGATGGCGACGCATACGCATGACCAACGTGTACGCGTGAGAAGGTCATTTGCCAGATGACGCGTACGTGTGACCCATGCGTACGCGTGACAAGCGGCACATGACCTCATTAAAGGCAAAATGCTGAGGGCAATTTCTGAGCCCATTCAAGCCCAGATTTAACTCATTTCTGATACTATTGAATCCAAGGATTGGAGGGGGGGAATGAATCAAGTAGTCATAGTTTACTTTTCACCATATTTTAGGTTAGGTTTCTAGAGAGAGAAGCTCTCTTTTCTCTCTAGAAATTAGGGTAGATTAGTTTAATTCCTCTTTAATTCTCTCTTTAATTATTGTTTTAGTGTAGTTTCATTTATGTTTTCATACTTTATTGTCTTGGGTCTCTTTGTTTACATTGTTAATTTCTCTTTTACGTCATTTTTATGTGTATGAACTCTTGCTAGTTTTAATTTCTATTAATGCAATTTATGTTTCATGTTTCTTATTGTTTAGTTGAATTGTTGTTGTTTTCTTCTTGCTTTGGGTAGATGTAGAATTTATATTTCTTGCAATTTTACCATGCTTTCCTTTTAGTGCCTTCCAAGTATTTGATAAAATGCTTGGTTGGTTTTTAGAGTAGATTTTGGTACTCTTGGCATGTGATTGAGGACTTAGGTCCCTTGAGATTATTGATGTCCAATTTCATTGGTGATTTAGGATTGTTAATTGGTTATAGGACCAATTATGTCCACTTGACTTTTCGTTAATGGAATTTGTTTCGAGATTGCCAAGGATGTCCACTGGTCATGATGCTATATGGGTAATAGTAGACAGATTGACAAAATCGGCACATTTTCTCTTGATTCAAGTTGACTATACCTTGGAAAGACTTGCTTGGATATACATTCAAGAAATAGTATGATTACACGGAGTACCTTCATCTATTGTGTCAGATCGAGATCGAAGTTTACTTCTAGATTTTGGGGAGTTTTTTAGAAGGCATTTGGAACAAAACTACATATGAGTACAACATACCATCTTCAAATAGGTAGGCAATTAGAACAGACGATTTGTACATTAGATGATACGCTGAGGTCCTGCGTGTTAGACAACCAAGGAAGTTGGGGTAAATATTTTTCATTAGTGGAATTTGCTTACAACAACAATTACTAACAAAGTATCGAATCTCTACTCAACAACTGTTACCAACAGGTACTCATATATGGTTAAGATGACGTGTCATCAGTATTTTCTTATTTGTTTTCTGTGTGATGCTTTATGTACTTTACTTTTTCCATAATCTCTACTCATATATTGTTCGTCGGATAAATAATAAAGCAATAATGAACTTAACTAATAACTCTGATCTTAATAAGAATCCCCAAGTTCTTACCCCTTATTCATCCCTTTAGATGGAGACATGAGTACTATTCTATGAGCTACACCTTCTATTTATCTACGAGGATCTGATATCCGGCAGTTACTACGTGTTTGGCAGGGAACCTCGAGTTCGATTATATGTACTATGCGACAGACCCTTCTCATACCCACTGGATAGTACGATGGCAACAGTCATCCTTTTCCCGGCCCTTCAATCCATGCTTAGCCTCTATATCAGGCGGCTCTTGTGCCTAATGCAGGTAAAGGTTACATCCCAAATCCACCTCTAGAGGTCATCATACCTCCAGTACCTCAGGCGCCTCCTTCACTAGTCGAACATTTGCAAGCACAGTTCGGCCCAATGGGTAAAGCGTTAGCTCCGGTTTACACCAATTTTCCTATATTGGGTGGATATAGCAGCTCATTTGGTGGAGCATCTATACCAGTGGAGTCAGAAGAGGAGGATCCAAAAGATGAGGAGTTATCATCATTTGGGAATAGTTCATCTGTGAGCAAATCACACAGAGATCTAAAGAACGGTGATATCTGAGCTCAGTTAAGGGGACATCAGTTGATATTTTTGGCGGTATTTGGTTTAGTGCTTTTTAGTTTAGTCTCTCCCTTTTGTAGTGTACAAAGAGAATAGGAGAGTCTAGAAGTGCTAGGCTAGCCCGATCACCAGTTTAGTGGCGTATTGTATGGGACAGGGCCTGGGGATATCATATGTTAATATATGTTTATATTTATCTATTGGGGTACTAACAAGGTATGCAAACATTGTACTAATGTATGATGAATTTTGAATGCTATGTTAATTCGTGATATTGATTATTCCTGTATGCTTGCAATAATGAATCGATAAACATTTTTCAAAAAATTTACCCCATAAAATTGGTAACATTTTAACAACAAATTAGTGTCATATAATAAATATTAGTTAATAAATAGGAAGGTAAGTTAGTAACACTTAGCTTTTGGTGTTATCATGACATACTAGAGGTTTGGTCATTACAAATCGCATGTGGTTGGGAGTAGATGAGTGATAAATCCATATTTGATGATAAATTTTGATTTGAATTGAGTGGAATTTATCAATTTAACTTGAACTTAGTATGCCTTTGTGAATCTTCTCAAAATTGAGCCTAATTATTAAAAACATGTTTTTAATGGTTGAAATTGCCAAAATTAAATCACTTTTCTCCCATTCGATGCTTTGATATATTTATTTAAGTGATTTAAGGTTTAGGAGGCAAGAATGGCCTGGAAGGATGAAGGAAAAGCATGCAAGAGTGTGGAGGATTCATGAAGAATTGAAGATTGAAAATTCTCTAATTCATGCTGATGGTTTCAGTGGCTAAGAGAAGGGGAGTTGAATCTTAGCCCCATTTTTGCTTAATTATACTTTCTGGTCTTTGAGGAGACTTTTCTATTTTTGTCTCGTCCCTAGCCACGAGACTTTTATTTTTGTCTCGTCACTTGGCACGAGATATTTTTGGTTTTAGCTTCTATGCAACAGAAACAGAAATGGAGTAGTAAAGAGAGAAAATTACACCCAGATATATCCTGGTTCAGCTGCTAAGTGCAATGCAGCCTACATCTAGTCTCCATCACAACAATGATGGAATTTCACTATAATCATCCAGATTACAAACTGTAAAGTGCTAACCCAACTTACAAGGAAATTCCTACAGAATCATGAAACACAACATAGACATACAAAGGAACTCTAAGGACATCTATGGCTTTTTCTTTTAATTTTTCACTCTCTGTCTTTTTTCGCTCTATGGCTTTTTCATACAAACCTCACTGTTTGCCTTTTTTCATGAGACTCAAGACATGACAAAATTAAACAGAAAAATACTAAACAGAATACATTGAATGAGAAGAAAATCTGTAAGCTTAGGTAGCTATGAGACTTCTGTGTCTTGCACTCTCACACTTTCTCCTTGAATCAAACCGTGACTGTTCACCCCTTTTATAGAGTGGAGAAGCCTTCACAGTTGAAACCAAAACCAAGCTTAACTTATTTTCCTTCACACAAAACCGGTTCGGCCAAAGAGAGAAAGAGTAGGTAACCCATGCAAAATCCAACATGAAAATATCTCTAGTTCTTCCTTGGTCATCACTCTTCATCAATCCGAGCTCTCCATCCTTGGCTTGCTCTCCAAGATGAATTTCTGGCTCTTGATGCTTCATGATGATGATGACTTCATCGGCTCCAATCTCTGCCTCTTCCATCACTTCGCCACTCTAGCTACTTCCTGTGGTGGTTGAGCAGAATCAGAGACAAGCCATGCCTCCAAGGATCTCCTCCTTGCTGGCCGAATCGCCCTTTTTTGGGCATGAGGAGCTCGAGATTACCTCACCAAATCTTACCATTTTTGGTGAAAATCTCAGCCACAGCATACTTTTATTTTGTTATATTTTCTTGCCATCATCATGATGGTCTTGATACTTGCTCCATCTTCTTTTCGGTGAGTAGGTATAGCTTCCATGGTTGCTGGGTAAAGACCGAAAGAGAAGAAGGAAAGATGAGAGAGAATGTGGAGTTAAAGTAAAAGCAATTAATTGAAATGAAACAAATTAATGGGATTGCTTTTACTTCCCTTGCTTGAGTGGCGTGCTGCATTAATCAAATCAATCATGTCACTCATACTCTCTCTTTCTCTCTCATTTATGTTTCCAATGCTAGCAAATTAAAATTTGAAATCCATCCCAAAGTGAGAAATGGAATCCATTGGAAGGCACAAGGCAAATGATAACATTTGCTTTCCTGATGGATTTTTGGATCAAGCATTGGATCACTTAGCATAGATCTTGGGCTTGTAACAATAATAAAATCAATTTGGCCCATAATAACAACTAGCTTCAGCCACAAATTAATTTGGACATTTTGTTTCAAGGCTGAGCTAATAGTAACCCACTTGGGCTTGTCAATTTCTTTTGTTTCGGCCCAAAATCAATTCAGCCATACTCATCATATATTCTTGCATTAAATCAAGGCTGAATATAATTGGGCTTGCACCAGAATTTTATTTTCGGCCCAATTAAAAATCTGCATCACAAAATTATTAATTAACATATGTTAAATGAAAATCAATTTAATAATTTTGTAATTAAATGTTTCAATAATGTTTGTGCATCATCAAAATTAAATTAGAGTTTTCCAAACTTATCAATCTCTCCCTTGATGACAAACATTATTAAAATTGAAATGGAAAGAAATTTAAAGATTGAGTAAAGAATATTCCCTTTGAATTTGAATTTCTCCCCCTTTCTAAATGTCACATTACTCCCCCTTAATGTATGCTATTTTACCAAGGGAAGTACTAACCTATAACATTTTAATCAAGCCTCAAATACCAATGTTATTTAGCATATTTATTTCATGATGCTAAATGCTTGATTTATGAGCAGATTTGAATGATATACAAAACTTATTTGTTATCACAAATTTGATTTTCTGCTCAATCACAACTTAATCAAACAAAATTTGTTTTTGAAGAAAGACTTGCTGTTCAAGTTGGTTAAAAAATATTTTCCAATAAATCAGAGCAATCTTGGTAAGAAAAATATTTTTCAATCATGATATAATCTTTCTAAACACAGCAACTTTCACCATTAAGAACTAAAGGATCTGCCAAAAATAAATCCAAGATAAATCATTTTATCAAGGTAAGTCAAATGTATTATTATAAACACAGTAAACACACATTTTACCAAGATAAACATCAAATAATGGCAACAATCGAGATAAACCCTAATCCCTAATGCATTATCAAAACATCATGAACCAAATGCATTATTACCATGCATTATCAATCATTGACAGAGGTGATCATGAATTCTCAAAGAGAATTTCATCAAAACATCATGAACCAAATGCATTATTAGCATGTATTATCAATCATTGACAAAGGTGATCATGAACTCTCAAAGAAAATTTCATCTCCTGTTTTCCAGTTTCAATTTTCAGCCTTTATTCTCCCCCTTTTGTCATCAAAGGGGCACCTGCAAAATAGATCTTGACAAAAGAAACAGAGTATGCAAAATATAACCCCAGAAGTTTCAACAAAATATCACAAGGTTATGGTACTAACAGTATCCATCCTAACAAAACAGAGTATCAATTGAGCCTAAGAGTGCCAATATCAAAGAGAACAGAAATTAATCATCAGAAAGATTAAAATCAGAATCCTCAGCGCCTTCTTCGCTACCAATGCCCAGATCCTTCTCCAAGTTTTCCAGCATTAGACCCACTCTATCTTTACATCTCCCCCAAGCCCTTTCATTCTCATAGGCTAGCTTGCGAGCCGCCCTATGAGATTGCACCATTAGCTCAGACATATTGGAGAATTCGGTGAGAATTTCTCTCATTGATTCGGTTGCTTTGGAGGATTCAGGCTGACTTTCAAAGTTGCTATCCGTTGGCATTGATAGAGAAATTCTCACTGATACTTCCTTGGTTCCTTTAGCAGCTCCGCCTCCCTTTATCATAGAGACTTTGTTCTCTACATCCTCATTTGTGAAATCTACCTTAAAGTACTCAAAAATACACATGAGAAACATTCTATAAGGTAAATTAGCCTTCTTGGTACTTTTTACAGACTCCCACATATGTCTAATCATGAGGTAGGCAAATGAAATAGGAGATGAAGTAACAAGAGCAAATAAGATGAGAGAATCAGATACTGTTACCCTGCTGTGAGAACCACTCTGCGGAGTCAAGATATGAGTTATGATTCGATGCAGTAGTGAGTTGGTTGGTCTAAGGGCTTTGTGAGTAGAAAATGTTCCGTCTAGTCCGGACATATTTGCACAGATATGAGGAAGAACCTGCTTGTATGTAAACCCAACATGTGAGTCCCATTTGTCAGACATGTAAACTCTCGGTCCTTCATCTGTGTAACCAAGTGCAGCGGCGATGGTCTCAGCGTTCAGGGTGATGTGCACACGCTTCACATATGAGTGAAGACTACCATCAATCAGTCACAGATTAGCATAAAACTGCCTTACCAACCCTGGATAAACCATTTTGTGAATGAGAAGCAGTGAGGACCATTTGATATTTTCAAACAGAGGATGTAGATTGATCCCTTTGGCAGCTAAAGAATCAAGATTCACCAAATATGAGAGACACAAATGCCTATTTTCCAATACTTCCTGGTGGAATTCATAGAAAGCACAACTAGAGAACCTTGATGGATCATAGTGAGAGTGTGGCTTGTGAAATTTGTTCTTGAATTCTAACGATTCAAGGTTTGCGGGTTCCCTTGTCTCATGCAATACAAAACCTTTGGTCTTCTGAGAACTTTTTCCGGGAATGGCTTTCTTTGGTGGAGAAGATGGCGGTGATGGAATCGGTGAGGTGTGCGATTCTTCCTCTTGGTCAACACTGGGCTCTTTGTTCTTTTCACTTTTCCTCCTTCTAGAGGATTTCTGCGCTATTACCTTGCGCCTCATGGATTCAGGTTGCTTGGTGGAAGTTGAGGGAGAAGATGAAGAAGTGGAGTGAATGTGAATGTGAGTGTGAGTTTGGGGACTGGAGGTTTTTGAGAGAGCCGAATTCTTTCACTTTTCCTTGGTGCAGTTTTCTTTTTCATTATGTGAAGAAGATGAATGGGGATGGAGGTTGAAGAGAAGGCCGAAGGGTGAGGTGAGTGGAGGGAGGTTAGGGAGGCATTAAATGCTGATTGGAGAGAGGTAGTAGGGGAAGTTAATGACCATCATGAGCGCGGTTATTAACCAGGGAGTTTTCAAGAATTTGAAAAAATGGTTTCCTTAAATCAAGGGATTAGTTGAAAGGAAAGATTTGATTTGATACCATACCACTTTCAACTAGATTTGATAAGACCACAAAAAGATTTTGATTTTCAAATAGTGATGAACTAACAAAACGGTCATGGTGGGGTCAAAGAGATTTTGTATGGCCCACTAGAATTAAAGTCTGCGTAGCCTCCCCCTTGATCACATCCCTTTCATCATTCTTGTTTTTATCTCGTCCATTCTTACGAGACAAAACTGGGCAGAATCAGAATTTCACAAATTATCAATAGAAACAAGATCAATCATTCCCAAACTTTTTCTTAATGAACAGAATCTGTCTTCACAGAGGGATTTTGTAAAAATGTTAGCAATTGATCTTCATATTTTACAAATTGAATATCAATAGTACCCTTTTGCACATGTTCTCTAATAAAACGATATTTAATCTCAATGTGATTTGTTCTTGAGTGCAAAACAGGATTTTTTGAAATATTTATGGCACTCATGTTATCACAAAATAATGGTATACTATTGATCTTTAATTTGTAATCTTCCATCTGCGTTTTTAACCAAATTAATTGCGAGTAACATGCAGAAGCGAATATGTATTCAGCTTTAGCTGTGGATAGAGCTACTGTGGCTTATTTTTTTCTTGACCACATGTTGAGTGAGCTTCCAAGGAAGCAACACACGCCGGAGGTGCTCCTTCTATCCACTCTATCTCCCGCATAATCTGCGTCACAAAACCCTACTGCACAAAAGTCATCAGATTTTGGATACCTGATAAACCAATATTTTATGGTTTATATTGTATTTAATTGAGTAGTTTTATCAAGCTTTTCACCCACTTATTCATATGATTTTCATGATTTTACAATTCCTTCCTAGTTTAGTTCTATGATTTAAAACATGCTTCTTTGGTCTTAATTTAGCTAATCTTAATCCTCTCCTATTACCATTCGATGCCTTGATCTGTGTGTTAAGTGTTTCAGGCTTCATAGGGTAGGAATGGCTTAGAGAATAAAGAGGAAGCGTGCAAAAATGGAAGGAACACAAGGGAATTGAGGAGATGACCAGCGAGAAGTCACGCGGTCGCATGGCTTACGCGACCGATGGAAGAAATCAGAGTGACGCGTTCGCGTGCCTGACGCGACCGCGCAGATTGGAAGCTGCACGAACGACGCGAATGTATGGACGACGCGCACACGTGATACGAAAAACGCTAAGTGACGCAATCGCGTGGACGACGCGGACGCGTGACGTGCACGATCTGCAGAATTACAAAAGTCGCTAGTAGAGATTTTGGGCCGTATTTCAACCCAATTTTCGGTCCAGAAACACAGATTAAAGTCAGGGGACATGCAGAGACTCAACATGCTTTTGATAATTCATAATTTTTAGTTTAGATGTAGTTTTTAGAGAGGGAGGTTCTCTCCTCTCTCTTAGGATTTAGGATTAGGATTCCTCTTAAAGGATTTAGGATTTATTATTATTTCAACTTACAATTTCTTCTGAGCTCCAGGTTCAATATTCCTTTATTTTGACCTCTCTTCTACTTTGAGATACTTTAATGCTTTTATTTATGTTTGATTTATGTTGCCCAATTGGCTTATGAATATTTTCCATGTTATATTTGACTGCTTTGAATGAATGTTATTTGAGGTATTCCAGATATTTATGATTCTTATTTAGCTTTTTATATTATTGGGTTTAATTGATTAACTGGAAGCTCTTGAGTTATCAACTATTCAGGATTGATTGTTATGTCGGCTGATTAATTGGAATTCCACTAACTCTAGTCTTTCCTTAGGAGTAGGCTAGGACTAGGGAAATCTAACCAATTGGTTTACTTGACTTTCCCTTGCTTACGCAAAGGTTAACTAAGTGGGATTAACTTCCATTCTCATAGGAGTAACTAGGATAGGACTTCCGGATTTTCATATCTTGCCAAGAGTTTATTTTACAGTCATTTTCTTATTTTATTTGTCATTTAATTTACTTGTTCCTCACTTTCAAAACCCCCAATTTACAAAACTCATAACCAATAATAAGAACACACTTCCCTGCAATTCCTTGAGAAGACGACCCGAGGTTTAAATACTTCGGTTATCAATTTATTTAGGGGTTTGTTACTTGTGACAACCAAAACGTTTGTACGAAGGGATTTTTGTTGGTTCGAAATCTATACTTACAACGCGACTTTATAAAATTCTTTACTAGCAAAAATCCTAACGTCAAAATGGCGCCGTTGTTGGGGAATTGCAAACGTGTGCCTTATTATTGGTTATTGTAAATATTTTTCTTTTACTTTTTATTTGTTCTTTCTCTTCCCTCTTATTTCTGATAGCTACTATGAATTCTCACCCTTCTCGCTTTGAGTTTGGTTCTAATTTTATGGCAAGGAATGGAAGCTATTACAGGACTATGCATCAAGGTCTAAGCAATCAAAGATGGATGGAGCCACAAGGATCTGATCACCCCTTTAGGCAACAACATCATCCTAGATATCATGGACAAAGACCATTCTACAATGCATACCCAACTGATAGATTCGGTGGACCGCCTTGTAGCTACCAACAAGCCCCACCCTATGCTCAAAGATCATCCTCTCGACATAACTTCGAACCACCACACTCACAAGCTTCTTTTCACTATTCACTACCACATGACCCTTATCCACCCCAACGCCAATCCAATTACTCCCAAGAACCACCACACCCCTATGCACCATGTCCATATCCATCAAGCCAAGAATCACAGGTTCGCCTCAAAGAATTAGTAAAACAATTTAATGCAACCCTTCATCAACTGGAGCAAGCAATAAATCAATTATCTTCCAGACGTTTAGGCACTCAACAGACTCCCATGGCTTCATATGGAGAATCTAATAAAGAACGCAGCACGAAGAAGACACTAGGGACTCCAGTAGACAGCAAAGAGCATAACTTCGTACTGGAATAAGTAGAGGACGCTGTCATTGTAGAAGAAGAAGAGTTGGTTGAAGATTTAGGAGATGCTGAACCTCCGCAGGAATCAAGAGTTGTGGACAATTCCATCGAAGACGTTACAATTAATGCTAAGGAGGATAGTGCACAACCCCCAAGGCAGGTATCTTATAAGGAATTAGACGGAATAACCCAAGACTCAAGTTTTCCTGATGATGATAGTCACCACTCAAGTTCTCTTAATAATGAACTTGCACCCGCAAGTGAATTCTTTAAGACAGAAGAATCTTCCCCAAGTGAATACGAAGATGATGCAGAGGTCGACTTTTCTCAACCTCCTAATTATGACTCAAGTGATGAGAAAAATATGGAAGACTTTGACCAGGACATGGTTGAAACGGAAGAAATTTGCCAAGAAGTGGAAGAATTCACAGAAGATTACAAGGGAGCAGAACTTACAGACCCACTGGAAACACATATCCCAAGGCCACTACCACCCAACACAAACTTCAAGTGGGTGAATTCCTTGACCTTTATCTTCAAATTTCCACTTGAATATGGTTTGCTTGAAACAGATGGCCAGCTTAGAGCTCTCTGCGGCTTTAAGAGTAAGCAGGAAATGGCTCATACTCAGAGCTGGTGCACAATGTTCGATAAAGTTCTACGCTTCAACTCGAAGTGCACGGATTGGCATCATGATCAATCGAATGGATTTGGGAAAATGTTTGGTCACCATGGTGAGAATATACTTTCTAAACCGCCCGACTGGAAAAATGTATATCAAGATAAAAATGGGTGTAAAAGTAGAGTTTAGGATCCTGGAATCTATCCCGACATTCAACACTTCGGGAGCCTTGAAGCCTTTTTGAACTCACGTAAGGGCTTTACTTACCTTGTTTGGGACCCCGGAGGATGCTGGCATTCCAAACACTGGTGGAGATTTCTGGACGAATTCAAGCATAAGCCACCATAACAGGAAGCTCATCAAATGTCCAACTTAAGGACTTTAACTAAAAGTGCTAGGTGGGAGACAACCCACCATGGTATAATCGTCCCTTTTCGGTTTTAATTCTAGTCTATTTTATTTGTTTTTAAATTCTTATTGAACCTGGAATTTCGCATAATATTTATATTAGCATTGCATTTGCATACTGCATTAAAAAAATAATAAAATAAAATCGCATGCGACGCGACCGCGTCGCAGACGCGTCTGCGTCATAGGTGCATTAGGAAGAAAATAAATTGAACAGAGAGTCAGCGAAAGCGTGGCTGAAGGCGTGCCTTTGGCACAAATTGATCCACGCGACCGCGTCGCTGACGCGTCCGCGTCATGTGGGAAGAATGCCTCCCACGCGTCCGCGTCACCCACGCGAACGCGTGCCCTGTAAATCGACGTAAAAAGGGTGTATGGCCGAAAGTTGAGCTGGATCGTGGCTGGACTCGTGCTAGAAGCACAAGCCTTGCCACGCGCACGCGTGCCCCACGCGCACGCGTGCCCCACGCGTCCGCGCCGTTTTCAAATTCAGGCCATCCACGCGATCGCGTCCCCCACACGACCGCGTCACCCAGATTTTTGACAAAATGCATTTAAACAGAGAGTTGTGTGAACGTGAGGCTGCTCTCGTGCCAGTAGCACAAAATGCCTCACGCGTCCGCGTGACCGACGCGACCGCGTCGATTAATTTAAACGCAAGTCGCGCGACCGCATCTCCGACGCGTCCGCGTCGCTTGCGCCGCACAGCTTACCCTAAATTGCCAAAATATCTTATCTTTTCTTCCCTAATCCTAATTTTTCCTCCCTCGTTTCTTCTTTACTTCTTTCTTCCCTTCTTTCCCTTCTCATTCTTCTTATCTTTCATTTTATTTATTTGTATATTTCATTCATTGTATCTTAATTTTGTGCACATTTTTATTTTCTTTTTTAAAATCATTATTTTTCCTTTGGTGTTGAAATTTTCTTATTTAACTGTTGCATCTTCTCTTGATTTATTCTGGGTGCTTAGTGACTTGTTTTATTCTGGTCAAGTAATATTATTTAAATCAATGCTAATCTTTTATAGCTGTATTACTTTTGCATTGACATAAATTTATATTATCTCTCTCTACCCACACTCTCTTCCCTATTGTTGCAAATTTTTGCACTCTTGCTTTGCCATGTATTTCTACTGTTTTCTCACTTGCATGTTGTAGCTGCCATGTCATTGAGACCCTCATTATTTGGCATTAACCCAACCATGTTTTATTTGCTTTCTTATATTTATTTCTGGGTTACTGTTCTTCTTTTTCTCTTCTTTCAGGCTGGCCACCAAAGACGAAAAAATGGAAGAAACTTCTAAAAGGGGAGACAAACAAGTCTATCTGCACAATCCTTGAAGAAAAGCATCAGTTGGAACCACCCGTCCACTTATACATCTTAGCATGCACCGAGGACGGTGAAATATTTAAGTGTGGGGAGGTTGATACCAATCTCCATGGGTTAGTTATTTTCTGACTCAACACCAATGTTTAAACTTTTCTGTAGTTAGTTCTTGCATTTGCATGTTTGATTGCATTATAGTTAGATTTTGTGCATATTTTACCACCACTTGGTTGAAGTAATAAATTTCTTTTCAAGACTTTATTTTATAATATTTCACTAATTTAAATTTGTTTGGAAGTTGTATTTGGAACATAGTTAAAAGCTAGAACACACAACCTGTGAGATTTAAGCTTATTTACATGGTTACATTGCTTAACCATAAATATTTTATTCTTGTGTGTTTTCTTCTCTATAACTGTAATCTTTACTTTGTTTCATTCTATATGTCCATTATTTAGTGTATTTACATGCTTGCATATGATTAAGGCCATTACTTGTTTTTGCTCACTTATTCCAAATAAGCCTACCCTTTTATGTCACCCTTGTTAGCCACTTTGAGCTTTTTAATCCCCTTCTGTTCTATAACCACATCACTAGCCTTAAGTAGAAAAACAAATTAAATATCCCAATTGAATCTTTGGTTAGCTTAAGATAGAGGTTGTGCATCAACTAAGTGTGGGGAAACTGTGGGAACATGGGTTAATAAGGGAATGTATCATGTTTCTAATTCTGAATATTGGGAAATTTGGGTATCTACTCATGTAAAACAAAAAATTAAAAAAATTTCATATGCATTGATATGTTATTTTAGTTTTTATGTCTCTATAAAAAAAAAGAGAAAAGAAAAAAAAGAAAAGAAAAAAATATATAATATAAATAAATAAATAAGGGGACAAATTTACTCCAATGTTAAGTTAATAAAAGATCAATGCATATGTGACACAAAAGAAAAGTTGACACATGAGTATGTGATATAAAAGTGGAAATTATGGGTAGCTAGGCATGATTTTAGAAATTATATAGAATGTATGTATGTTAGGTGATGGCTCAGGTTACTCAAAGATTCAATTTATAACTCACTTAGCCATACATATATCCTCACCCTTGCCTTGGCCCCATTACGACCTTGAAAGGACCTCATGATGTGTGCATGGGTATACTAAATATTTGTTGATTGGTTAGATGAAGGACAAAGTTTAGAAAGCATGATTAGGGAAGAATAGAGTGATTGACCCTAGACACTTGAGAGATTAGAGTGATATACACTACCAGTGAGGGTTCAGTGCTTGATTCTACGTTCCCTGCTTTTATGAGCTATCTTCTTACAAGTTTACTTATTTTCACTGTATGATTTGAATTAGTGAAATCCAGTTCATATTTATTCTTGAAGGATTTATTTACTTTTTCACCAAGTAGGTAGAATCATTTTAGCATGTAGTTGCATTCACATTCATAGGTTGCATTGCATGAGTCTTGCCTTTCCCTACTCATTTATTTGGTCTCCTTGAGTTTAGCATAAGGACATGCTAATGTTTAAGTGTGGGGAGGTTGATAAACCAATATTTTATGGTTTATATTGTATTTAATTGAGTGGTTTTATCAAGCTTTTCACTCACTTATTCATATGATTTGCATGATTTTACAATTCCTTCCTAGTTTAGTTCTATGATTGAAAACATGCTTCTTTGGTCTTAATTTAGCTAATCTTAATCCTCTCCTATTACCATTCGATGCCTTGATCTGTGTGTTAAGTGTTTCAGGCTTCATAGGGCAGGAATGGCTTAGAGAATAAAGAGGAAGCATGCAAAAATGGAAGGAACACAAGGAAATTGAGGAGATGACCAGCGAGAAGTCACGCGGTCGCATGGCTTACGCGACCGCGCGAAATGGAAGAAATCAGAGTGACGCATTCGCGTGCCTGACGCGACTGCGCTGATTGGAAGCTACACGAACGACGCGAATGCGTGGACGACGCGCACGCATGATACGAAAAACGCTAAGTGACGCGATCACGTAGACGACGCGGACGCGTGACGTGCGCGATCTGCAGAATTACAAAAGTCGCTGGCAGAGATTCTGGGCCATATTTTAACCCAGTTTTCGGTCCAAAAACACATATTAAAGTCAGGGAACATGCAGAGACTCAACAAGCTTTTGATAATTCATAATTTTTAGTTTAGATGTAGTTTTTAGAGAGGGATGTTCTCTCCTCTCTCTTAGGATTTAAGATTAGGATTCCTCTTAAAGGATTTAGGATTTATTATTATTTGAACTTACAATTTCTTCTGAGCTCCAGGTTCAATATTCCTTTATTTTGACCTCTCTTCTACTTTGAGATACTTTAATGCTTTTATTTATGTTTGATTTATGTTGCCCAATTGGCTTATGAATATTTTCCATGTTAGATTTGACTGCTTTGAATGAATGTTATTTGAAGTATTCTAGATATTTATGATTCTTATTTAGCTTTTTATATTATTGGCTTTAATTGATTAACTGGAAGCTCTTGAGTTATCAATTAATCAGGATTGATTGTTATGTCGGCTGATTAATTGGAATTCCACTAACTCTAGTCTTTCCTTAGGAGTTGGCTAGGATTTGGGAAATCTAACCAATTGGTTCACTTGACTTTCCCTTGCTTACGCAAAGGTTAACTAAGTGGGATTAACTTCCATTCTCATAGGAGTAACTAGGACAGGACTTCCAAATTTTCATATCTTGCCAAGAGTTTATTTTACAGTCATTTACTTATTTTATTTGTCATTTAATTTACTTGTTCCTCACTTTCAAAACCCCCAATTTACAAAACTCATAACCAATAATAAGAACACACCTCCCTGCAATTCCTTGAGAAGACGACCCGAGGTTTAAATACTTTGGTTATCAATTTATTTAGGGGTTTGTTACTTGTGACAACCAAAACATTTGTACGAAGGGATTTCTGTTGGTTCAGAATCTATACTTACAACGCGACTTTATAAAATTCTTTACTAGCAAAAATCCTAATGTCAATACCATAAGCCATAATCACTCGTTCCCTTAATGTATCTAATGATGCGCTTAACAGCCGAAAGATGGGATTCTTTTGGGTGAGATTGAAATCTTGAACACACACCCACACTTTGAACAATATCCGGTCTAGAGGATGTAAGATACATTAGTGAACCAATCATTTCTCTATACCGTGTTTCATCCACATCTTTCCCATCATCATCTTTTTCAAGTTTAGTGTTTGGATGGATTGGTGTTCCCATTGGTTTGGAGTTTTCTAGGCCAAACTTTTTGATAAGTTCTTTTGCATACTTTCCTTGGTGAATAAAAGTACCACTAGGAGTTTGTTTAATTTGGAGGCCAAGAAAGAAGGTTAGCTCTCCCATTAAACTCATCTCAAACTCACTATTCATGAGTTTTCCAAACTCTTCACACAAGGATTCTGTTCATACCCTGACCGAGCTCCCCAAAACCGGTCAAGATCATAGAAGGCCCGACCTCGTCCCAAGGCCCAAGCCTGAGGTCGGACCTCGGACAAATAGGCTAAGAAGGCCCATCAAAAGGAACGAAGCCCAAAACCTAAAGGCCGAAAAGGCCTGGGAAAGGCGGTTCCGCAAAGATAGAGATAAAACTCCCAAAAGATAAGATAAGATAAGAATATCTTATCCAGGGAAGATCACGACCAACTACTATAAATACACTGGAGCACCCAGGTATAACTCATACTCTAATTCTACTAAATATCTGCTTGGACCCATGCTAACTTAAGCATCAGAGTGTCATTGCAGGTACAACCACCAGCCGCTCGGCTCATCAAGCTCGGGTCACAGAACCCTCACCTCGGGTCTTGCCAGACGACCGAGCTACGCGTTTTAGGTAACCCTCGGAACATTGGCGCCGTTGCCGGGGACCTGGAAGTCATCCCTCTACCATGGCGGACGATCCTCCCAACAATAACCACGCTACCTCAGAACAAGAGGAGGAAGTTGACACCGGAGAACGACCGGACAGCCCTCTATCACCGCACACTCCAGGAGGAAACAAACAGAATCGCCCAAAGACACCACTCCCAAACAAAGATCCACCAAATCCCGAGAAGGAAAAGAACTCGGAAATTCTAGAAGCAGTTCGGGCACAGCAAAACCGGCTGAAACAACTCGAAGAGGACATAAAAAAGCAGAAGGAAACTGAACAAGATCTGAGAAGAGAAGCTCGCAAGCGCAGAGAATTAGAAGAAAAACTGCGGAAAATAGAGGCCAACCTGAAAGACCGAACGGAACGCGGCACCACCCCCGAAAACAATCATGATCCCTTCACACAAGAGATCATGAAGGAAAAGGTACCGCGAAACTTCAAACCACCAGATATGGATCTCTACGACGGCACCACCGATCCAAGTCACCACCTCAGCAACTTCAGAAGCAGAATGTACCTGGTCGACGCCTCCGACGCGATTCGGTGCAAAGCCTTCCCCACCACTCTCACCAAGTCAGCCATGAAGTGGTTCGACAACCTGCCACCAAGATCAATCACCAGCTTCGAAGACCTAACCAAAAAATTCCTAACAAGGTTCTCCATTCAAAAGGACAAGGCAAAACATGCCCCCAGTCTACTCGGGATCAAACAAGGAAACCAAGAAACCCTCCGAGAATACATGGAGCGATTCAACAAAGCCTGCCTGGACATACAACACTTGCCCACAGAAGCGGCCATCATGGGACTGGCAAACGGCCTAAAAGAAGGACCATTTAGCCAATCCCTATCCAAACGATACCCGACCTCCCTATACGAGGTGCAGGAGCGAGCAGAAAAATATATTAACATGGAGGAAACCTCCCAGCTAAGAGACTCTTCTAGGAAGGAATCAACCTACCCGCTCCGAGATCGAGATCGGGAACAGAAGAAGAAAGAAGAATCCAACTCGGACAAGCCACGGAAGTACCATAGCTACACTCCCCTCCGCGTTTCCCCGGTAGACATCTACAGAAAGGTGTGCCACACCGAAAAGATCCCACCACCCCGACCTCTAAAACATAAGAGAGCGGGGAGAGATCGGTCCGAGTACTGTGAATACCACAAACTCTACGGTCATTCTACTAACGACTGCCACGACCTAAAGAACGTTATAGAAAGGCTGGCCAGAGAAGGAAAAATCGACAGATACATAGCAGAAAAGGGAGAAGAGACCAAAAAGAGAAGGAGGGGAGATAACGAAGATCGGGCTGAGCAAACCCCGCGAACCCCTGAAAGGCACGTTCACATGATAAATGGGGGTTTTGCAGGCGGAGGAACATCCAGATCCTCGCGAAAAAGACACCTCAAAGACGTCTATCATGTCCGAGAAGACAGCCCCCTGCCCGAGTTACCTACTATCTCGTTTACCCGAGAAGATGCTCAAGGGGTAATACTCGGGCACGACGATCCAATGGTAATCACCATCATCCTAGCAAACGCCAACCTACATCGAACCCTGGTTGACCAGGGAAGCTCAGCAGATATCCTGTTCAAAACGGCCTTCGACAAACTCGGGCTTGAAGAAAAAGAGCTAAAGGCCTATCCCACCGACCTATTTGGACTAGGGGACACCCCGATCCATCCCTTAGGATACATCTCGCTACATACCACCTTTGGAAGAGGCGAACAATCTAAAACATTAAGCATCGACTACATCGTAGTCGACGTCGCTTCAGCATACAATGCCCTCATTGGGCGACCAACCCTAAATAGACTAGCAGCTATAGTCTCAACCCCACACCTCTGTATGAAGTTCCCTACCACAAAGGGAATCGCTACCCTAAAAGGCGACCAAAAACTGGCACGGCGATGCTATAACGAAAGCCTGAGCCTAAAAGGGAAAGAGGTCAATACAATAGAACTCGGACGAGTTCAAGCCCGAGAAGACCTTCGGCCACAACCTGAGGGCGAAACCGAAAAAGTCCAGATCGGGAACACGCCTGAAAAAATAACAAACGTAGGAGCAAACCTCGAAGCAGGCCTAAAGGAGGAACTCATAACCCTCTTAAGGGAGAATTCCGACCTCTTCGCCTGGAAAGCCTCCGACATGCCAGGCATAAGCCCCGACCTAATGTGCCATAAGCTATCAGTGTACCCGGGATCCCGACCTGTCCAACAAAGACGCAGGAAGGTCGGGCCCGAACGCATGCAAGCAATAGAAGAACAAGTACAAGCACTACTAGATGCAGGGTTCATTAAGGAAGTAAAATACCCCCTATGGCTCGCGAACGTGGTCCTGGTAAAAAAGCCCAATGGAAAATGGAGGATGTGCGTCGACTACACAGATCTCAACAAAGCCTGCCCCAAAGATCCATATCCACTACCAAATATCGACGCCTTAGTAGACGCAGCCTCAGGCTACAGATATCTCTCCTTCATGGATGCATACCCGGGATACAATCAAATCCCGACGTACGGGCCCGACCAAGAAAAGACCTCGTTCATAACCCCAAGGGCAAACTACTGCTACGTAGTAATGCCCTTCGGGCTGAAGAACGCAGGGGCAACCTACCAGAGGCTAATGAATAAAGTGTTCTCAGAGCACATCGGACTACAGCTAGAGGTGTATGTCGACGACATGCTGGTAAAGACACAAGAAGACAGAAACTTGGTGCCCGACCTCACCAGTGTCTTCGACACCCTCAGGAAGCACAACATGAGACTCAACCCGACAAAGTGCACCTTCGCCGCACAAGCCGGAAAGTTCTTAGGCTTCATGCTGACTCAAAGAGGCATCGAAGCAAACCCGGATAAATGCCAAGCAATACTCAATATGAAGAGCCCGACGTGTGTCAAAGAAGTACAACAACTGAATGGAAGGCTAGCCGCCCTATCAAGATTCTTGGCAGGATCAGCGATAAAATCACTACCTCTTTACTCACTCCTAAAGAAAGGGAAACCCTTCGCGTGGACCCCGGAGTGCGAAAAAGCCTTCCAAGAATTCAAGGAATTCCTCGGGCAGCCACCAATCCTAACCCGACCTTTAAAAGGGGAAGAGCTCGTACTATACCTCTCGGTCGGACATCGGGCAGTTGCTTCAGCATTAATACGAGAAAATGACCAAGGACAACACCCCATATACTTTATAAGCAAGGTACTACAAGGGGCCGAGTTAAACTATCAGAAAATAGAAAAATTCGCCTACGCCCTAGTATTCACAGCCCGAAGGCTCCGTCCCTACTTTCAAGCCCACACCATCAAGGTCCGGACAAACCAACCCATGAGACACATCCTACAAAAAACAGACATGGCAGGACGAATCCTACAATGGGCGGTGGAATTGTCCGAGTTCGACCTCCACTATGAAGCTCGGACTGCCATAAAATCCCAGTATCTAGCCGACTTCATCGCAGAATACACTGAGACCCCTGGAACTCCACTCTCATGGAACCTGTATGTCGACGGGTCCTCAAATAAAACAGGAAGCGGAGCCGGGGTTATACTTGAAAGCGACCAAGGAACACGGATAGAACTATCCCTAAAATTCGAGTTCCAGGCTTCGAACAACCAAGCCGAGTACGAGGCCCTACTAGCAGGTCTAAAGCTAGCCGAAGAGGTTGGAGCCCAGAGAATCACGATCTTCAGCGACTCCCAGGTCATCACATCACAAGTAAATGGAAGCTACCAGGCCAAAGACCCAACTATGAAAAAATACCTGGACCAAACACAGGCACAATTGTGCCACTTTTCAGAAGTACAGATCCAGCACATACCTCGGGAACGAAATGCCCGGGCAGACGCCCTCTCAAAGCTTGCTAGCACCAAACCCGGAGGCAACAACAGAAGTCTCCTCCAAGAAACCTTACAATCTCCCTCCGTATTAAGAGAGGAAGAAATACTAAATATATCCGACCAACAACAAGGATGGATGACCTCCATACTCAACTACCTGAAGTCGGGAACTCTCCCCGCCGAAAGAAAAGAAGCTAAAAGGCTTACAAAGGACGCCCAGAATTATACATTAATTCACGGCGTATTATACAGAAGAGGATTCTCAAACCCCCTCCTTAGGTGCGTTCCGACCTCGGAAACAAAAAGCGTCCTCGAAGAAGTCCACGAAGGCATGTGTGGGAACCACCTCGGAGCTCGGGCACTATCCAAAAAAGTAGTCAGAGCCGGGTTCTACTGGCCGACCTTGCAAAGAGACGCAACGGAGTATGTGAAAATATGTCCCCCCTGCCAAAAACACGCCAATTTTCACAAGGCACCGCCCGAAGACCTTATCAGCATCACTGCGCCATGGCCCTTCGCAAAATGGGGACTCGACCTACTCGGCCCGTTTCCCCAAGGACCGGGGCAAGTCAAATACCTCATAGTAGGGGTCGACTACTTCACGAAGTGGATCGAAGCTGAACCCTTAGCCACTATTACGGCTCAGAAAAGCCGTAAATTCCTATACAAAAACATTGTCACGAGGTTCGGAGTCCCCTACTCCGTCACAACAGACAATGGAACACAGTTCACGGACACAAGTTTCCAGAACTTGGTGGCCGAACTAAAAATCAAACAGCAATTCACATCGGTCGAGCACCCACAAGCCAATGGACAAGCAGAGGCCGCAAATAAAGTCATCCTGGCCGGGTTAAAAAGAAGACTCCAAGAGGCCAAAGGGGCATGGGCCGAAGAACTCCCCCAGGTACTATGGGCATATCGGACAACCCCGCACTCTACAACGGGAGAATCCCCATTCCGACTAGCTTACGGGATGGAGGCAATGATTCCTATCGAAATAGATGAAGGGTCGCCCAGAGTCATCTTCTACAACGAAGGAGGCAACCCTCAGGCACAAAGGGAAGAACTCGACCTCCTCCCCGAGGTCCGAGAAAGAGCCCGAATCCGAGAAGAAGCCTTAAAACGGCGAACGGCCCTCAGATACAATCAAAAGGTAATAAAGCGAAGTTTCTCCATTCACGACCTGATTCTAATCCGGAATGATATCGGAACACAAAAGTCGGGAGAAGGAAAGCTAGCCGCAAATTGGAAAGGGCCCTACAAGGTAACAGAAGTCTTAGGGACAGGCTACTACAAAATATCCGACCTAGAAGGCAATGAGCTGCCCAGGGCCTGGCACGCCTGTAATCTAAGACGATACTACAGCTAGAAAAACTTAACCCGAGGTGTACTCTTTTTCCCTACAAGGGTTTTTTAATGAGACACCCGGATAAGTAGGACACCCGACCTAGTCAAAGGGTAAACACTCTGTAAATATTCTTTCTTTTTTTTAATACTAATCAAATTTCTCTATTTTCTTTTCTTCTTCCTCATGATAAAGCAAATCCTAAAGAAAGTACCCCACCAAGGCGCATTAATTTATGCTCGGCAAAACGCAAAAAATCATTTGCCAAGAGACCATACAAGGTCGGCAAAGATAAAGCGACGAGGTTCAAATTAATGTGAGAAGTTATAAAAGTAACTCTGAAAAGGCTCAAAAGGCCAAATAAAAAGAGATTACAAAAATAACTTAGAAGGACGACTAAACGACAAAGGTCGGACCCACAAGTTATAAAGTAACTCTGAAATGGCTCGAAAAGCCAAACAAAAAAGAGATTACAAAAATAACTTAAAAAGGCCGACCAGCGACAAAGTCGGACCCAACAAAAAGGAGGTACTTGAGCGCCCGAGGTCCGAGCTTAAAGCTCGGATCCAAGAAAGAAAGCCTTAAAACGACAAGAACCAAGATTTCGAAAAACGCTTACTAAAAAGTTGCTCTACAAAGGCAACTAAAAAGTACAAGCGAAAAGAACGAAATCAAAGGAAGTCTCAAAACGCTAGCTAAAAAGTTGTTAACCAAAAACAACTAAAAAGCACAAAAGCGGAAACCAAAGGAAGTCTCAAAACGCTAGCTAAAAAGTTGTTAACCAAAAACAACTAAAAAGCACAAAAGCGGAAACCAAAGGAAGTCTCAAAACGCTAGCTAAAAAGTTGTTAACCAAAAACAACTAAAAAGCACAAAAGCGGAAACCAAAGGAAATCTCAGAACGCTAGCTAAAAAGTTGTTAACCAAAAACAACTAAAAAGCACAAAAGCGGAAACCAAAGGAAGTCTCAAAACGCTAGCTAAAAAGTTGTTAACCAAAAACAACTAAAAAGCACAAAAGCGGAAACCAAAGGAAGTCTCAAAACGCTAGCTAAAAAGTTGTTAACCAAAAACAACTAAAAAGCACAAAAGCGGGAACCAAAGGAAGTCTCAAAACGCTAGCTAAAAAGTTGTTAACCAAAAACAACTAAAAAGCACAAAAGCGGAAACCAAAGGAAGTCTCAAAACGCTAGCTAAAAAGTTGTTAACCAAAAACAACTAAAAAGCACAAAAGCGGAAACCAAAGGAAATCTCAGAACGCTAGCTAAAAAGTTGTTAACCAAAAACAACTAAAAAGCACAAAAGCGGAAACCAAAGGAAATCTCAGAACGCTAGCTAAAAAGTTGTTAACCAAAAACAACTAAAAAGCACAAAAGCGGAAACCAAAGGAAGTCTCAAAACGCTAGCTAAAAAGTTGTTAACCAAAAACAACTAAAAAGCACAAAAGCGGAAACCAAAGGAAATCTCAGAACGCTAGCTAAAAAGTTGTTAACCAAAAACAACTAAAAAGCACAAAAGCGGAAACCAAAGGAAATCTCAGAACGCTAGCTAAAAAGTTGTTAACCAAAAAACAACTAAAAAGCACAAAAAAGGAAACCAAAGGTCAAAACGCTAGCTAAAAAGTTGTTGACCGAAAACAACTGAAAAGCACAAAAGCGGAAACCGAAGGTCAAAACGCGAACAAAACACCGCATAATAAAGTTACTGCAAGTAGCTACATAAAGCGAAAGGTGTCCAAAAAAGCGTTCACAGAAGTCATCCAACAAAAAGCCCACAGGCCGGGCAAACCACTAAAAAGATTACAGGGGATCAAGGTCCTTTCCAGACTCCACATCAACAGCAGGCTCCGGAGGAAACCTAGATATCGGGACCGCATCGACAGCAACGTCATCCCGATTCGAAGCTTCCACACCAGATCTATTCCCGACCAAAGGGGAAGTCGGGTTCCCAACCGGAACTTTGGGGTCGGACATCGGGACCTCATCCTCAGCAGGAGCAGGAACAATCTGGCCATCCACAACGACGTTATCCGTACTGAACAAGCTCAGATCTAGGTCGGGAGCAAGAACTCGGACCTGAGCCTTCAAATTCTCGAACATGGCATCCATGCCCTTGGCCACATGACCTTCCAGCTCGTAAAACTTGTCCTGCGCAGATTGCAACTCCTCCCTTGTCTCCACAAGCTCGGCATATAGCTTGGTATAATTCTCCGTGGCCGCCTTCGCCATCTCCTCAGATGTCTTCGCTGCCGCCACAGCCGCGGTAGCTTTAGTTTCCTCTTTCTCCAAGGAGGCCTCCAGCTCAGCAATCCGGGCAGCCTTCAGTTGACTAATCTTATCAAGCTCGGAACGAGCCTTATCAAGTCGAGAGCTGGTCGCACCAATGGGGGATTTCTTGAACTCCCGGGCAATAGCGGCATGAAGACTAGCCATCCGGACACAGCTCCGCGCCATATATTGAAAATGATGCTCCATAGACGCATCATCAGTAGAAATGAAAGTCTGAGGGAGGATGTGCTGCTCAATCCAACCAAGAGCATCGAAGTCCTTATCATTGAAACCGGCAAGCTCTTGAGAGGTCTTCTGCTTCTTGGGAGGAGGACCCGAGAACGGAGGAGGAGAAGAAGTAGCAGAGGTCGGAGGATCCTGGCTTATAGCTCGGAACTGAGGAGTCGGAATAGTCTTCGACCGAGTCTGAACACCCACGGTAGTCTTCTGCGGAGAAGATCGGGCAGAAGCATCCCCGGCCTCGAGATTTCGAGCAGCCACCGACTTCTTCGTCCGACGAAGAAATTTCATGGAATCCGCCTGAGAAGACATCTCTGCAAAGAAATAAAAGGGATTACCACAACAGAAATTCCACCAAAAATAAAAAGACAAAGGAAAGGTCGGAATCTCAAAGAGGTCGGGAACTACCTAACTCGGAACGGAGAAGGCTTGGATCTCCCAACATTTTCTTCGTATCCAAGTGAGGTGCCCGACCCCATAAACTGCTTACCACACCCACAAAAGCCTGCTCCACCTCATCTAGACTCTCAAACGTATACTTAACAGACACTACATTCTCCTGCCAACAAAGAGGAAAAGAAGGCTCCCCACTCTCATCTAGAAAGAAAGGTCGGACGTCCCCAGTAGCCCGGACCTTGAAATAATAGTTCTTAAAATCGTGAAAAGACTCATCATACAGGGTACAGAACTTCCTCCCCAGGTTAGCCCTAAAAGAGACCCAAGACACCTTCCCCCCACCCGAACCCGGCTTCGTTAACACAAACAAATAGGAAAAAAGAGAAATAGAGGGAGGGACACCCAAAAACTGGCACAAAAGTTGGAACAGCTTTAAAAATGCCCAGGAATTTGGATGGAGCTGCGTAGGGGCAAGGTTACAGGACCACAACACCTCGGACTCCAGGTCAGTAAAAGGAAGTCGGACACCCAGCTTAGAGAAAAAACAATCATAGGCGTAAAAGAAGAGCTTCTCGGAACTGTCTAAAGGTGGGAAGCAAACTCTCTCCTCGGAATCCGGGGCTACTAACTCATAATCCCTCTCAGACTCCCTATCCTCACATATGCTACATTGCCTACGAAACCTAGCTAAATACTCAGTATCTACCACAGAAGGGACTCTTAAAGGAACAGGATCTACCCAACCAAGACCACTCGGAATCTTGGTCGACATTGCTTGAAGAACCTTTCGAGACATAAAAATCTTGCCTACAAAGAAGAATACAAACAGCAAGGCAAAAATCACATAAAAGCAAAACAGCAAAAGCCCATTCAGCAAAGCAAGAAAACAAAAAGTTCTTTCAGAAGAAAATGCAGCCACTCGAAAACAAAATACCAAAGAGAAAAGAGCCCCCCCACATACAAAATAACCAAAGCAATGGCGGCGCCTCTTTTCGGGGCAACCCAGGCATAGAAGAAAAAGAAACAGAAGCATATGTGTGCAAAGAAAATGAAGACGAGAACAAACCTGGAAAAAAGGAAGAAAGACGACAAGCTCCGATGCAAGGAGAACGAAAACGGCGGCGCGGAGGAAACCCCGGAAAGACGCACAGAAAAGAATCGGAGAAGAAGAAAACAAAGAAGGAGCGGCGCTCGAAGAAGAGGTGGCGGCGAAAACTCAGAAAAATGAAAAGGGAACAGAATAAACGAAGAAAATGAGGAAAGGGGCAAATAAATAATGCCTTCACAGAGCCCGAACGGAAATCGAGGAGAAACGGTAACAAGCAACAAATGCTGAAACGGCCATTTTCAAATTTTGAAAAAACTACTATGCCCGAGCTCAACCTCTCAAAAAGGACGAACTCGGGCAGGGGCACTGTTCATACCCTGACCGAGCTCCCCAAAACCGGTCAAGATCATAGAAGGCCCGACCTCGTCCCAAGGCCCAAGCCTGAGGTCGGACCTCGGACAAATAGGCTAAGAAGGCCCATCAAAAGGAACGAAGCCCAAAACCTAAAGGCCGAAAAGGCCTGGGAAAGGCGGTTCCGCAAAGATATAGATAAAACTCCCAAAAGATAAGATAAGATAAGAATATCTTATCCAGGGAAGATCACGACCAACTACTATAAATACACTGGAGCACCCAGGTATAACTCATACTCTAATTCTACTAAATATCTGCTTGGACCCATGCTAACTTAAGCATCGGAGTGTCATTGCAGGTACAACCACCAGCCGCTCGGCTCATCAAGCTCGGGTCACAGAACCCTCACCTCGGGTCTTGCCAGACGACCGAGCTACGCGTTTCAGGTAACCCTCGGAACAGATTCATTGGCCGAACCAAACACAATATCATCCACATAAACTTGAACTAGAAGTATATCATCATTAAATGCTTTAATGAATAAAGTTGTGTCTGTGGTACCCCTTTGAAATTCATTTTCCAATAAGAAGGTACTAAACCTTTCATACCAAGCCCTTGGAGCTTGCCTAAGGCCATAAAGAGCCTTTGAAAGTTTGAAAACATGATTTGGAAAATCCTTATGTTCAAAACCGGGGGGTTGTGCCACATACACTTCTCTATCAATAAAGCCATTAAGAAAAGAACATTTAACATCCATTTGAAACATTTTGAAACCCTTATGGGCAGCATAGGCAAGAAGCAACCTAATTGCTTCTATTCTAGCTACCAGAACAAAAGACTAATCAAAATCTATACCATCTTCTTGATCGTAACCTTGGGCCACTAATCTAGCCTTGTTACGAACAACTTGTCCATCCTCACCAAGTTTATTTTTAAACACCCACTTAGTACCCGTAACTTTCTTACCATCCGGATGAGGTACTAGTGTCCAAACCTTATTTTTGTCAAATTGAGCAAGCTCCTCTTGCATGGCTTTCACCCATGATGGATCTTCAATAGCTTATTTGACATTGTTGGGCTCCATTTGTGACAAGAGTGCAAAGTTGCTTGGTTCGGATTGTCTTTTGGTTGAGGATCTTGTTGTCACTCCTTGAGAGGGAACACTGGTGCACGAAATTGCAATCACACTTTGCAATCCCGCACAACTAACCAGCAAGTGCACTGGGTCGTCCAAGTAATACCTTACGTGAGTAAGGGTCGATCCCACAGAGATTGTCGGCTTGAAGCAAGCTATGGTTATCTTGTAACTCTTAGTCAGGATATCAAAGATTATCAGGATTGATTGTAAAAAGCAAAAGAACATAAAACAGGTACTTGAATTGCAGTGATGGAGAATAGGTTGAGGTTTTGGAGATGCTCTGTCTTCTGAACCTCTGCTTTCCTACTGTCTTCTTCTTCAAACACGCAAGGCTCCTTCCATGGCAAGCTGTATGTAGGTTTTTACCGTTGTCAATGGCTACCTCCCATCCTCTCAGTGGAAATGTTCAACGCACCCTGTCACGGCACGGCTATCCAGCTGTCGGTTCTCGATCATGTCGGAATAGAATCCAGTGATTCTTTTGCGTCTGTCACTAACGCCCCACAATCGCGAGTTTGAAGCTCGTCACAGTCATTCAATCATTGAATCCTACTCAGAATACCACAGACAAGGTTTAGACCTTCCGGATTCTCTTGAATGCCGCCATCAATTCTAGCTTATACCACGAAGATTCTGATTAAGGAATCCAAGAGATATCTACTCAATCTAAGGTAGAACGGAGGTGGTTGTCGGGCACGCGTTCATAGTTGAGAATATGATGAGTGTCACGGGTCATCACATTCATCCGGGTCAAGAACAAGTGATATCTTAGAACAGAAGCAAGCATAATTGAATAAGAAACAGTAGTAATTGCATTAATCCATCAAGACACAGCAGAGCTCCTCACCCCCAACCATTGGGTTAAGAGACTCATGCTGTAGAAGATACAATGAGAAACGTGTAAAGTGTCATGAGGTACAGATACAATGTCAAAAGATCCTATTAATAGTGAACTAGTGACCTAGGGTTTACAGAAATGAGTAAATGACAGAAAAATCCACTTCCGGGCCCACTTGGTGTGTGCTTGGGCTGAGCATTGAAGCATTTTCGTGTAGAGGCTATTTCTGGAGTTAAACGCCAGCTTTTATGCTAGTTTGGGCGTTTAACTCCAATTTCTATGCCAGTTCCAGCGTTAAACGCTGGAAATTCTGAAGCTGATTTGCAACGCCAGTTTGGGCCATCAAATCTCGAGCAAAGTATGAACTATTATATATTGCTGGAAAGCCCAGAATGTCTACTTTCCAACGCCGTTGAGAGCGCGCCAATTGGGCTTCTGTAGCTCCAGAAAATCCACTTCGAGTACAGGGAGGTCAGAATCCAACAGCATCTGTAGTCCTTTTAGCCTCTGAATCAGATTTTTGCTCAGATCCCTCAATTTCAGCCAGAAAATACCTGAAATCACAGAAAAACACACAAACTCATAGTAAAGTCCAGAAAAGTGAATTTTAATTGAAAACTAATAAAAATAGACTAAAAACTAACTAAATCATACTAAAAACATATTAAAAATAATGCCAAAAAGCGTATAAATTATCCGCTCATCACAACACCAAACTTAAATTGTTGCTTGTCCCCAAGCAACTGAAAATCAAAATACAATAAAAAGAAGAGAATATACTATAGACTCCAAAATATCAAAGAAACATAGTTCCAATTAGATGAGCGGGACTAGTAGCTTTTTGCTTCCGAACAGTTTTGGCATCTCGCTTTATCCTTTGAAATTCAGAATGATTGGCTTCTTTAGGAACTCAGAATCCAGATGGTGTTATTGATTCTCCTAGTTAAGTATGATGACTCTTGAACACAGCTACTTAATGAGTCTTGGCCGTGGCCCAAAGCACTCTGTCTTCCAGTATTACCACCGGATACATACATGCCACAGACACATAATTGGGTGAACCTTTTCAGATTGTGACTCAGCTTTGCTAGAGTCCCCAATTAGAGGTGTCCAGGGTTCTTAAGCACACTCTCTTTACCTTGGATCACGACTTTAACCGCTCAGTCTCAAGTTTTCACTTGACACCCTCACGCCACAAGCACATGGTTAGGGACAGCTTGGTTTAGCCGCTTAGGCCAGGATGTTATTCCTGTAGGCCCTCCTATCCACTGATGCTCAAAGCCTTGGATCCTTTTTATTACCCTTGCCTTTTGGTTTAAAGGGCTATTGGCTTTTTCTGCTTGCTTTTTCTTTTTCTCTTCTATTTCTTTTTTTTTCGTTTTTTTTTTGAATCACTGCTTTTTCTTGCTTCAAGAATCAATTGATGATTTTTCAGATCCTCAATAACAGTTCTCCTTTTCCATCATTCTTTCAAGAGCCAACAATTTTAACATTCTTAAAACAACAAATTCAAAAGACATATGCACTGTTCAAGCATTCATTCAGAAAACAAAAAGTATTGTCACCACATCAAACTAATTCAACTAGTTTCAAAGATGAATTCAAAATCCTGTACTTCTTGTTCTTTTGTGATTAAAGCATTTTTCATTTAAGAGAGGTGATGGATTCATAGGACATTCATAGCTTTAAGGCATAGACACTAAGATACTAATGATCATGTAATAAGACACAAACATAGATAAACATAAGCATAAAAATTCGAAAAATAGAAAATAAAGAACAAGGAGATTAAAGAACAGGTCCACCTTAGTGATGGCGGCTTGTTCTTCCTCTTGAAGATCTAATGGAGTGCTTGAGCTCCTCAATGTCTCTTCCTTGCCTTTGTTGCTCCTCTCTCATGATTCTATGATCTTCTTTAATTTCATGGAGGAGGATGGAATGTTCTTGGTGCTCCACCCTTAGTTGTCCCATGTTGGAACTCAATTCTCCTAGGGAGGTGTTGATTTGCTCCCAATAGTTTTGTGGAGAAAAGTGCATCCCTTGAGATGAATCTCTCCATCTCCCATGGCTCGGAGGTGGAAGCTTTTGCCTTCCCTTTCCTCTTTCTAGAGGTTTCTCCGGCCTTAGGTGCCATAAATGGTTATGGAGGAATAAAAAGCAATGCTTTTACCACACCAAACTTAGAAGGTTTGCTCGTCCTCGAGCAAAAGAAGAAAGAAGAGAGAGAGTGGTGGGGTAGGTGGAGATCCTGTGGGGTCCACAGATCCTGAGGTGTCAAGGATAATTCATCCCTGCACCAAGTGGCGAGCAAAAATGCTCCTACTACCAATCCTGGCGTTAAACGCCAGTCTGGTGCCCCTTTCTGGTGTTAAACGCCCAGAATGGTGCCAGACTGGGCGTTAAACGCCTATTTGCTGCCCTTACTGGCGTTTAAACGCCAGCAAGGTTTTCCTCCAGGGTGTGCTGTTTTTCTTCCTGTTTTTCATTCTATTTCTGCTTTTTCAATTGAATTTGTGACTTCCCATGATCATCAACTTATAGAAAACATAAAATAACAAAGGAAAATAATAAATATAACATTGGGTTGCCTCCCAACAAGCGCTTCCTTAATGTCAGTAGCTTGACAGTGGGCTCTCATGGAGCCTCACAGATGTTCAGAGCAATGTTGGAACCTCCCAACACCAAACTTAGAGTTTGAATGTGGGGGTTCAACACCAAACTTAGAAGTTGGTGGTGGCCTCCCAACACCAAACTTAGAGTTTGACTGTGGGGGCTCTGTTTGACTCTGTTTTGAGAGAAGCTCTTCATGCTTCCTCTCTATGGTTACAGAAGGAGAACCTTGAGTCTTATAGTTTGCACTGTCTGCAAGCCACAGAGCTTCCTGAATAGCAAACAATTGCTCATCCGGAAAGGTTTCAGAGATCTCAGTAGGAGGGAGGGATGCTCCTGCTACTGGTTCTATCCGGGACAGGTGATCAGCCACTTGATTCTCTGTCCCTTTTCTGTCTCTTATTTCTATATCAAACTCTTGCAGAAGCAACACCCATCTTATGAGCCTGGGTTTTGAATCCTGCTTTGTGAGTAGATATTTAAGAGCAGCATGGTCACTGTACACAATCACTTTTGATCCTACTAAATAAGATCTGAACTTGTCAATTGCATAAACCACTGCAAGTAACTCCTTTTCTGTGGTTGTGTAGTTCTTCTGTGCATCATTTAGAATACGGCTGCCATAATAAATGACGTGCAGAAGCTTACCATGCCTTTGTCCCAGTACTGCACCAATGGCATGGTCACTGGCATCACACATTAGTTCAAATGGTAATGTCCAGTCTGGTGCAGAGATGACTGGTGCTGTGACCAGCTTAGCTTTCAGAGTTTCAAACGCCTGCAGACACTCATTATCAAAAATAAATGGAGTGTCAGCAGCTAGCAGATTACTCAGAGGTTAGGCAATTTTTGAAAAATCCTTTATAAACCTTTTGTAGAATCCTGCATGCCCCAGAAAGCTTCTGATTGCCTTAACATTGGTAGGTGGTGGTAATTTTTCAATTACTTCAACTTTAGCTTGATCCACCTCTATTCCTTTGTTTGAAATTTTATGCCCAAGGACAATTCCTTCAGTCGCCATAAAGTGACATTTTTCCCAGTTTAAAACTAGGTTGGTTTCTTGGCATCTTTTCAGAACAAGTGCTAGATGGTTAAGGTAGGAGCTAAATGAGTCTCCAAATACTGAAAAGTCATCGATGAAGACTTCCAGAAATTTCTCTACCATATCTGAGAAGATAGAGAGCATGTACCTCTGAAAGGTTGCAGGTGCATTGCACAGACCAAAAGGCATCCTTCTGTAGGCAAATACTCCAGAAGGACATGTAAATGCTGTTTTCTCTTGGTCCTGAGGATCTACTGCAATTTGGTTGTAACCTGAGTAGCCGTCCAAAAAGCAGTAGTATTCATGACCTGCTAGTCTCTCTAGCATCTGGTCTATGAATGGTAAAGGAAAATGATCCTTTCTGGTGACTGTATTGAGCCTTCTGTAGTCAATACACATGCGCCACCCTGTAACTGTTCTTGTAGGAACTAGTTCATTCTTTTCATTATGAACCACTGTTATGCCTCCCTTTTTAGGGACAACGTGGACAGGGCTCACCCAGGGGCTATCAGAAATAGGATAAATAATCCCAGCCTCTAGTAACTTAGTGACCTCTTTCTGCACCACCTCCTTCATGGCTGGATTTAGCCGCCTTTGTGGTTGAACCACTGGCTTAGCATCATCTTCCAATAGGATCTTGTGCATGCATCTTGCTGGGCTAATGCCCTTAAGATCACTTATGGACCACCCAAGAGCTGTCTTGTGTGTCCTTAACACTTGAATTAGTGCTTCCTCTTCCTGTGGATTTAGAGCAGAGGTTATGATCACTGGAAAAGTGTCACCTTCTCCCAGAAATGCATATTTCAGGGATGGTGGTAGTGACTTGAGCTCTGGTTTAGGAGGCTTATCTTCTTCTTGAGGAATTTTCAGAATTTCTTTTATTTCCTTTAGTTCCTCCAGATCAGGCTGAACATCTTTAAAGATGTCATCTAGCTCTGATTCAAGACTTTCAGTCATATTGACCTCCTCCACCAAAGAGTCAATAATATCAGTGCTCATGCAGTCATTTGATGTGTCTGGATGCTGCATAGCTTTGACAACATTCAACTTGAACTCATCCTCATTGACTCTCAGGGTTATTTCCCCTTTTTGTACATCAATGAGAGTTCGTCCAGTTGCTAGGAAAGGTCTTCCTAGAATAAGAGTTGCACTCTTGTGCTCCTCCATTTCCAGCACTACAAAGTCAGTTGGAAAGGCAAATGGCCCAACCTTGACAATCATGTCCTCAATTATGCCTGATGGATATTTAATGGAGCCATCAGCAAGTTGGAGGCATATCCGGGTTGGTTTGACTTCTTCAGTCAACCCAAGCTTTCTGATAGTGGATGCAGGTATTAGATTGATGCTTGCTCCAAGGTCACACAGGGCTGTCTTGGTGCAAGCACCTTCTAATGTGCATGGTATCATAAAGCTTCCTGGATCTTGAAGCTTTTCTGGTAAGCTTTTCAGAATGACTACACTACATTCTTCAGTGAGAAACACTTTTTCAGTTTCTCTCCAATCCTTCTTATGACTTAAGATCTCTTTCATGAACTTAGCATAAGAAGGTATTTGCTCAAGTGCCTCTGCAAACGGAATCTTGATTTCAAGAGTCCTTAGATAGTCTGCAAAGCGGGCAAATTGCTTATCCTGTTCCGCTTGGTGGAGTTTCTGAGGATAAGGCATCCTGGCTTTATATTCTTCAACCTTAGTTGCTGCAGGTTTATTCCTTACAGAGGTTGTTGGAGAAGCCTTTTTAGAGGGGTTACTATCAGCACTCTCAGGTGTCTGGTTCCCCTTTGGCGTTTGAACGCCAGGATTGGGTGGAAAATGGGCGTTTAACACCAACTTTTCCCCTTTTTCTGGCGTTTGAACGCCAGAACTGGGCAGGGAATGGGCGTTTAACGCCAGCTTTCCCCCCTTTTCTGGCGTTTGAACGCCAATAGTATTCCTCTCTGGGCTCTTACTGTCCTCAGAGGGATTTTGGATAGTGGTTTGGCTATCCTCTGTCAATTGTTCCTTCATTGACTTTTTGCTACTTTGAGCAGTGTTATTCAATGTCTTCCCACTCCTCAGTTGAACTGCTTGGCATTCTTCTGTTATCTGTTTAGATAGCTGTTGTTTTGTCTGATTCAACTGTGATTCTATGTTCTTGTTAGCAATTTTAGTTTCTTGGAGCATCTCTTTAAATTCTGCTAACTGTTTTGTCATCAGGTGTAGTTGCTGATTAAGCTCAACCATCTGTTCTTGAGGATTAGAATCCGTGGCTACTGCCATAACTTCTTCTTTTGTAGAGAACTCATTGCTAGAGTACAAATGTTGATTTCTAGCAACAGTATCTATAAGCTCTTGAGCCTCCTCAATCGTCTTTCTCATATGTATAGATCCACCAGCTGAGTGGTCTAGAGACATCTGAGCTTTTTCTGTAAGCCCATAGTAGAAGATGTCTAACTGTACCCACTCTGAAAACATTTCAGAGGGGCATTTTCTTAGCATACCTCTATACCTCTCCCAGGCATTATAAAGGGATTCATTATCCTCTTGTTTAAAGCCTTGGATGTCCAGCCTTAGCTATGTCATCCTTTTTGGAGGGTAAAAGTGATTCAGGAATTTGTCTGATAACTGTTTCCATGTCTTTATGCTTGCTGTAGGTTGGTTATTCAACCACCTCTTAGCTTGATCTTTTACAGCAAATGGAAATAGTAATAGTCTATAGACATCCTGATCCACCTCTTTATCACGTACTGTGTCAGCAATTTGTAAGAATTGTGCCAGAAACTCAGTAGGTTCCTCCTGTGGAAGACCGGAATACTGGCAATTTTGCTGCACTATGATAATGAGTTGAGGATTTAGCTCAAAGCTGCTTGCTTTAATGGGAGGTATACAGATGCTACTCCCATATGCAGCTGTAATGGGGTTAGCATATGACCCCAGAGTCCTTCTGGACTGCTCAATTCCACTTAGGTCCATGATGGAGAAAGGGAAATGATATGGATTGCAAGTAGATTATTTATTTATTTATTTATTTATTTATTTATTTATTTTTTTAAAGTGACCGAAAAAATATAAAATAAAATAAATAGAAAATAAAATAAAATTTCGAAAATTAACAAAAAATAAGATCAAAGCAAATTGAAAACTGAATCAATTAGTTAATTAAAAAGATTTTGAAATCAGCAATTGAAAAGATATGATTGAAAATTATTTTGAAAAAGATTTGATTTTTTTGAAATGAGGAAAGAGAAAAACAACAAAATGACACCAAACTTAAAATTTTTAAAGAACAAGAAAGGACTAAAAACATGCAAATTCGAAAAATTAAAAGAAAACAAAGGCATGCAATTGACACCAAACTTAAAATATGAAACTAGACTCAAATAAAAGACTCTAAACCAACAAAAATAAAACAGTCCTAATCTAAGCAACAAGATAAGCCGTCAGTTGTCCAAACTCGAACAATCCCCGGCAACGGCGCCAAAAACTTGGTGCACGAAATTGCAATCACACTTTGCAATCCCGCACAACTAACCAGCAAGTGCACTGGGTCGTCCAAGTAATACCTTACGTGAGTAAGGGTCGATCCCACGGAGATTGTCGGCTTGAAGCAAGCTATGGTTATCTTGTAACTCTTAGTCAGGATATCAAAGATTATCAGGATTGATTTTAAAAAGCAAAAGAACATAAAACAGGTACTTGAATTGTAGTGATGGAGAATAGGTTGAGGTTTTGGAGATGCTCTGTCTTCTGAACCTCTGCTTTCCTACTGTCTTCTTCTTCAAACACACAAGGCTCCTTCCATGGCAAGCTGTATGTAGGGTTTCACCGTTGTCAATGGCTACCTCCCATCCTCTCAGTGGAAATGTTCAACGCACCCTGTCACGGCACGGCTATCCAGCTGTCGGTTCTCGATCATGTCGGAATAGAATCCAGTGATTCTTTTGCGTCTGTCACTAACGCCCCACAATCGCGAGTTTGAAGCTCGTCACAGTCATTCAATCATTGAATCCTACTCAGAATACCACAGACAAGGTTTAGACCTTCCGGATTCTCTTGAATGCCGCCATCAATTCTAGCTTATACCACGAAGATTCTGATTAAGGAATCCAAGAGATATCTACTCAATCTAAGGTAGAACGGAGGTGGTTGTCGGGCACGCGTTCATAGTTGAGAATATGATGAGTGTCACGGGTCATCACATTCATCCGGGTCAAGAACAAGTGATATCTTAGAACGGAAGCAAGCATAATTGAATAAGAAACAGTAGTAATTGCATTAATCCATCAAGACACAGCAGAGCTCCTCACCCCCAACCATTGGGTTTAGAGACTCATGCTGTAGAAGATACAATGAGAAACATGTAAAGTGTCATGAGGTACAGATACAATGTCAAAAGATCCTATTAATAGTGAACTAGTGACCTAGGGTTTACAGAAATGAGTAAATGACAGAAAAATCCACTTCCGGGCCCACTTGGTGTGTGCTTGGGCTGAGCATTGAAGCATTTTCGTGTAGAGGCTATTTCTGGAGTTAAACACCAGCTTTTATGCCAGTTTGGGCGTTTAACTCCAATTTCTATGCCAGTTCCAGCGTTAAACGCTGGAAATTCTGAAGCTGATTTGCAACGCCAGTTTGGGCCATCAAATCTCGGGCAAAGTATGGACTATTATATATTTCTGGAAATCCCAGGATGTCTACTTTCCAACGCCGTTGAGAGCGCGCCAATTGGGCTTCTGTAGCTCCAGAAAATCCACTTCGAATGCAGGGAGGTTAGAATCCAACAGCATCTGCAGTCCTTTTAGCCTCTGAATCAGATTTTTGCTCAGATCCCTCAATTTCAGCCAGAAAATACCTGAAATCACAGAAAAACACACAAACTCATAGTAAAGTCCAGAAAAGTGAATTTTAATTGAAAACTAATAAAAATAGACTAAAAACTAACTAAATCATACTAAAAACATATTAAAAATAATGCCAAAAAGCGTATAAATTATCCGCTCATCAAACACCAATGATGAAGTCATGAGGATAACCCCTCATGGACTTCCATTCCCTAGGCTTCCTTTGTGATGTTGAGCTTTGATGAGTTTCTGTTGGTCTCACTATCTTAGTTTCTCATGCTGGCTCAGGAGACAAAATGGAAATGTCTCCTCCAATATGACGAGACAAATCTGGACTGGCAGATTCTTCAATTTGGGCAGACTTGGGATTCTCTTTGCTTGTTCCAGCTCCTTCACAATCTGAATCATTATCTATCACAGTACTGGGAATTAAATTAGAATCACAAAAAGTAATATGTATGGATTCCTCTATGGTCCTATGTTCTTTAAGATAAATCCTATAGGCCTTGCTAGTGGTGGAGTATCCAACAAACATTCCTTCATAAGATTTTGGATCAAACTTACCAAGATTTTCCTTGTTGTTAAGCACAAAACATTTGCATCCAAAAACATGAAAGTACTTAAGATTTGGAGGGGTTCCTTTCCATAGTTCATAAGGAGTTCTTTTCAACCCTTTTCTAATTATTGTCCTATTCAAAATATAGCATGCTGTATTTACAGCTTCAGCCCATAGAAATTTAGGAACTTCATTCTCACATAACATAGCCATAGTCATCTCTTGAAGGCTTCTATTCCTTCTTTTAACAACCCCATTTTGTTGAGGTGTTCTAGGACATGAAAAATTATGAGTAATTCCAAAGTCATCACAGAATTTTTCAAAGTCTTGGTTTTCAAATTCTTTTCCGTGATCACTTCTCAAATGAGCCACTTTTAAATCCTTTTCATTTTGAATTTTCTTACAAAGGGTTGAGAAAGCATGGAAAGCATCATTTTTATGAGTAAGAAAAAGTACCCAACCAAATCTAGAGTAATCATCTACCACTACCAAACCATAGTGTTTACCTCTTAGACTTTGAGTTCTTGTTAGACCAAAAAGATCAATGTGTAACATCTCTAATGGCCTTTTGGTTAAAATTCCATCTTTTGGTTTAAAGGAGGATCTAACTTGTTTGCCTAATTGACAAGCATCACAAGTAAGATCCTTATCAAATTTGATTTTAGGAATTTCTCTAACCAGATTTTTCTTTACTAGCTTAGAAATTTGGTACATGCTAGCATGACCTAACTTTCTATGCCATAGCCATTTTTCAGATTCAAGAGATGTAAAACATGTTACATTTTGTTCTTTCAAGTCCTCAAGAGTTAATCCATACACATTGTTACATCTTTTGGCTTCAAAAAGAATATCCCCAATTTTTTCACAAACAACCAAACACACAAACTTTCTAAAAATCACTTCAAATCCTAAATCACACAATTGGCTTACACTAAGTAAATTATGTTTCAAACCATTTACAAGAAGAACATAATTTATACAAGATGAAAAGCTTTTACCAACTTTTCCAACGGCCACTATCTTTCCTTTACCATCATCACTAAAAGTGACAAGTCCTCCATCATATTCATCAAGCTTTATGAAGAAGGTTGTCTTTCCGGTCATATGCCTCGAGCATCCGCTGTCCATGTACCACATATTTTCTTTCCTCTTAGATGCTAGGCATACCTACAAAATAAACTCAAGTGACCTTAGGTATCCAAATCTTCTTGGATCCTTTCACGTTAAACCATCTCCTATGTCCCAAATCATTGTAATCAAAAGCAACTTTGTAAACTTTATCACCAATCATTCTTTCACCAAAGAAACACTGAACGGGAAAATGACTACTTCGGTTGCATAACCTACAAAACCTTAGAGTTGCTATTTTGTTAAAGTAGGTGGGATCTTGAAACCTTGTGTCATTGGATGAAGAAGCTCTATCTTTAAAAGAAGGTTTCTTATCAGATTTATAAAACCCCAAACCAGCTTTATCAAAGAGTGGTTTTTGACTAGCTAATATTTGATTTAAATTTTCAGAACTTTGAGTAAATTTGGCTAAGTCATTTTCAAGACTTTTAACCTTTTTCAGCAACTCTTCATTTTTCTTAAAATAGTTTACATATGCAACTATCGAATGATCACTTTCACAACTTCTAAGTTGAGCTTTCAACTGCTTACTTTCTTCCACAAGATCACAAGCAGTTTCGGCCTCCCTTAGCTTTTCTTTAAGAAAATCATTTTCAGCTTTAAGGATGGTAATTTGTTGTTCAAGATCTTGATTATCAAGAAGAAAGCATCTTATTTTTTCAGAGAGGTGATCTATCATAAGATGAAGGTCTTCAGTGTCAGGGTTTTGAAAGAATACCTGATCTATATGATTTTTCATGAGACAAGGCTGTGACTTGGTCTCAGATTCTTCATCACTGTCTGAGTCATTTTTCAAGTCTTCCCATGATGCCATCAAACCATTCTTCTTCCCCCTTTTTTGCTTCTCCTCCTTCTTTAACTTGGGACAGTCAGATTTGAAGTGTCCCATTTCCTTGCAGTTGTAACAGGTTACTTTGCTAAGGTCTTTCTTCATTTTTCTTGAACTGCTGCCTTTGCCTTTGAACTTCACCATTTTCCTGAATTTTTTGGCAAACAACACAAATTCATTTTCAGAGGAGTTATCACTGGATTCATCATCTAGGGGGTTAGTTACAGAAGAAAAAGCAATTCCTTTCTTTTTTGACTCTTTTTTCAAATAAGGGTTTTCAAAAGCAAGAAGGTTTCCTCTCAAATCATCAAATGTCATGGAATCAAGGCTACTGCTCTCAGAGATAATTAAAGCTTTTGTTTCCCACTCTTTAGTGAGACATCTCAGCACTCTTCTCACAAGCACAGAATCAGAATGTGTTATTCCCATAGCATCCAAGCCAACAATGATGGTGTTGAACCGTTCGAACAGTTCATCAATGGATTCTCCTTCCTTCATTGCAAACATTTCATACTCCCTGTTTAACATGTTTATCCGAGTCTTTTTTACAATGGTGGTTCCTTCATGAGTGATTTGCAAATTGTCCCAGATTTCCTTTGCCTTTGTGCATCGTGATACCCATCGGTACTCCTCGAAGCTGATAGCACAGTTGAGTAGATTTACAGCCTTGGCATTTAGCTCTACTTTCTTTCTATCTTCTTCGGTCCAGCTTGCTTCCGGTTTAAGAGTGAATACTCCTTCCGCACTTGTGTTGATTGGAAATTGAGGACCCTCCAGGATAATCTTTCATAGTCTGTAGTCTACGGCTTGCACAAAGATATTCATTCTCTCATTCCAATAGGTATAGTTTTTTCCGTTGAAAAGAGGCGGTCTGTTGCTTGACTATCCTTCTGTAAGGTTGTAAGACACCAGATTTGAACCACTGCTTTCTACCATGAGGATCTTTTCTCCAAGCTGCAAAGCTTGATCTCTTTGAGACCAAGCTCTGATACCAATTGATGGTTTCAGTGGCTAAGAGAAGGGGGGTTGAATCTTAGCCTCCTTTTTGCTTGATTATACTTTCTGGTATTTGAGGAGACTTTTCTATTTTTTTCTCTTCCCTAGCCACGAGACTTTTATTTTTGTCTCATCACTTGGCACGAGATATTTTTGGTTTTAGCTCCTGTGCAACAGAAACAGAAATGGAGTAGTAGAGATACACCCAGATATATCCTGGTTCAGTTGCTAAGTGCAATGCAGCCTACATCCAGTCTCCATCACAACAATGATGGAATTTCACTATAATTATCCAGATTACAAACTGTAAAGTGCTAACCCAACTTACAAGGGGATTCCCACATAATCATGAAACACAACATAGACGTACAAAGGAACTCTAAGGACATCTATGGCTTTTTCTTTTAATTTTGCACTCTCTGCCTTTTTCCGCTCTATGACTTTTTTATACAAACCTCACTATTTGCCTTTTTCCATGAGACTCAAGACATGACAAAATTAAACAGAAAAATACTAAACAAAATACATTGAAGGAGAAGAAAATCTGTAAGCTTAGGTAGCTATAAGACTTCTGTGTCTTGCACTCTCACACTTTCTCCTTGAATCAAACCGTGACTGTTCACCCCTTTTATAGAGAAGATAAGCCTTCACAGTTGAAACCAAAACCAAGCTTAACTTCTTTTCCTTCACACAAAACCGGTTCGGCCAAAGAGAGGGAGTAGGTAACCCATGCAAAATCCAACATGCAAATACCTCTAATTCTTCCTTGGTCATCACTCTTCATCAATCCGAGCTCTCCATCATTGGCTTGCTCTCCAAGATGGATTTCTGGCCCTTGATGCTTCATGATGATGATGACTTCATCGGCTCCAATCTCTGCCTCTTCCATCACTTCGCCACTCTAGCTACTTCCTGTGGTGGTTGAGCAGAATCAGAGACAAGCCATGCCTCCAAAAATCTCCTCCTTGCTGGCCGAATCTCCTTCTTTCTTTTTTGGGTATGAGGAGCTCGAGATTACCTCACCAAATCTTACCATTTTTGGTGAAAATCTCAGCCACAGCATACTTTTATTTTGTTATATTTTCTTGCCATCATCATGATGGTCTTGATACTTGCTCTATCTTCTTTTCGGTGAGTAGGTGTAGCTTCCATGGTTGCTGGGTAAAGACCGAAAGAGAAGAAGGAAAGATGAGAGAGAATGTGGAGTTAAAGTAAAAGCAATTAATTGAAATGAAATAAATTAATGGGATTGCTTTTACTTTCCTTGCTTGAGTGGCGTGCTGCATTAATCAAATCAATCATGTCACTCATACTCTCTCTCATTTATGTTTCCAACGCTAGCAAATTAAAATTTGAAATCCATCCCAAAGTGAGAAATGGAATCCGTTGGAAGGCACAAGGCAAATGATAACATTTGCTTTCCCGATGGATTTTTGGATCAAGCATTGGATCACTCAGCATAGATCTTGGGCTTGTAACAATAATAAAATCAATTTGGCCCATAATAACAACTAGCTTCAGCCACAAATTAATTTGGACATTTTATTTCAAGGCTGAGCTAATAGTAACCCACTTGGGCTTGTCAATTTCTTTTGTTTCGGCCTAAAATCAATTCAGCCATACTCATCATATATTCTTGCATTAAATCAAGGCTGAATATAATTGGGCTTGCACTAGAATTTTATTTTCGGCCCAATTAAAAATCTGCATCACAAAATTATTAATTAACATATGTTAAATGAAAATCAATTTAATAATTTTGTAATTAAATATTTCAATAATGTTTGTTCATCATCAAAATTAAATTAGAGTTTTCCAAACTCATCACATGAGTATGTATAGGTCATGCATACGCATCATTCCAGATTCCAGCATATGCACTTAAGGTCAAACAAGAATGCATATGAATATAGGAATAGAGTTGAAAAATCAAACTACTTTTCAAAAGGACTAGCAAACAAGAACTTCAAGTTAGGATATGAACGAACAGGTCGACTCGAACAAAATTCAAGACACACAACTGAATAGCTTCGAGAAATAGTTTCCAACGTTCCCGAAACCTACGATTCGCTTTACTCAAAACTCGTGGATCATCTATGATAACCCATTAGTGCTTTCATATACATAATTCACTAGTATTAAGCTGGCCAAAATTGATACCAAGAATTATGCAATGCAAGACTAACAGCGTTAATCAATAAACCGTCATGTGTATAAAGCTCTAATTTTCGTCATTCGACAAGGCCTAATACATGACAAACGCTCAAAGTATGCAATTGAAGCATAGTCTGTCCATTCCTCAAGCTCTACAGGAAGGACTGCTCTGATACCATAATGTAATACCCTAACTATCAAAGCTCATGCTTTTGGCTGCGTAACTCTGATAGCTCGGACATTACGACGACTCTTATACTATTTAATACTAAAATATGAGACTGTTTAAAACTTTAAACCGCAATACCGCTCCAAGAATACTTTTGCTATACAACGTACATCCATACACACCATACAACTTATAAAAACTCACAAGGAATACATACAATAAATAACATTACAAGCATTATCCAATACCATTCCTATCCCTCTTACAGAATATATCAAGATAAAGGTGAGGGTACAATAAATAATAATCTAAAGCAATACAGAGCATTTCAACAACAACTAAATAAACTCTTCGTGACTTCTGCGCCCATATCCTGAAAGGGAAAAAATGTAGGGGGTGAGAACATCATCCTCGAAAGGGTTCTCAGTAGAGGGTGTTTGGGAATTACTATAATAGGATACATGAAGATAAACCATACCAATGATTAATAACCGACTTATGCCTCTTTTTAAAAACAACGGTTTACAATAAAAGAGAAATCTGAAATCCTTTTCTGAAAGAGGAAAATGTTCATTTAAAACAATATTCAAAGCCTTTCAAAAGGTTTATCTATGCTGAACGAATTTAGCCTTTCATACTTTTCCAAACCAGAAACACAAAACCGAAATCAACCATCGGTCCATCTCAATTCAACCACGGCCCTAGGTCCAAACAATCCAACCAACAACCAATCACCACAATCCAACAGAGTCCCAGTTGCAAACACAGATAGGAGGTTCAAGCACAAACAAACAGTTACAACAAGTAGAACAAGTAGCAGTTAATCTCAAATAGTCCCAAAGGCAAACTAAGTATAATATTCACACCTAAACAATGTCACAAAGATGCATATGATTCATGCCTGTCCTAGTGGCTGATGATATCATCTGTCGATTATAGAGCCAACCCGACAAGTCCTGGTAGCTAACCATTGGATTGTCCCTCTGTCGTGTTTCCCCAACTTGAGTTATACTCAATATAATTGTGATCATAATCATGATCCATATCCATCACCCTCACTGGTGAATATTCACGGGGGCGAGCTCATCCGGTGCTTTCACAGTGCCCTGCCACCCTGACGACATAGGGTCAACAGAGCTTCGAGTCTCCACTTGGAGCACGTGGTGGCTAGCCACTGCTTTCTCCCAGGAAAACTTGTATCTCTGATAGTGGAAGTGCAAAAATCACAATTATCAATATCTCAGCATATATGCATTCATTCTCAGCCATTGATCAACATCTATCTCAGCCATCCAGCTCACAGTTTAATCCAGAACCAGCCAATATTCATATCATACACAGCCATTCCGACTCACGGTTTAATCCAGAACCAGCCAATATTCATAATCATACACAGCCATTCCGGCCCATAACAAAACAGCACTTCCACCATTCAACATCATCAAATTCATAACATCGGTATTTAAGTCATAAATCACTTTTTCTCAATTCATTTCACTTTGAAATCAAGTTTCAACTCTTTTCAGCCTTGGCTTTAAAGATCTCATTTCTCAAATCATCTCAGGATCACAAGCCACTTTTACTCAAGGAAAATTTCCCTTTGAAAACAATGCCACTCTCGGCATCCTCTTTCCAAAACTTCCATAACCATGGCAAGTTAAAGATTTATTTTGAAATATTCAAAATCATCTATCCAACAATGGAATTTTATAACAAGAGTTTCTCGGCAGAGTCTCAAGTCTTTAGGGGAGATTAATATAACTCATTTCTTCGAATTCACTAAAAATCATTAAAACATTGGCTTCCTAATTTGAGTAACAAAATAGGATCTGAGCCATACAGAGTCATGAAATCAATTACTCTTTTCAAAGCCGTTTCCTTTACTTAAACAAAAACTAGCTTCAATCCCATGAGAAATTCTAAAGCATTTCAACTGCTCAAAAATTATTTTAGTCTTGCAAAAATTCAGAACTCAATGAGTACTTAAAACCTTTCCCAAATTAAAGCCATTGAAACTTTTTTAATTGAAACCCCCAAGTCAAATTCAAAGGCATAACCCTTTTCACATTCAAACAGCCTTAAGGCATAAGTTTCATTTAAATAACTTGTTCACAAGGGAAATGTAATACTTTGCTTAAGAAATAAGACTAAATCACAATTTCCTTTTTAATAATTCATTTCAAAAGCATAAGTCACCCCTTTCTCAATAATTCAGATAAAATAGTAGAAGCCGTTAACTCATAAGTTTCTGAATAACGTTTCAGTAAAGTCCCGGATTCTACCGGAATTTTGACAACACCTCCCCTAAAATTTGGACTTTGCCACCCAGTTCGGGTCCCAACAAAACCGTTCCACAATTCTTTTCAACAACCCAAAATCCAAAATCAGTTCAAGGTAAGCCAAAATCCAACCGTCAATCTCAATTCTATATTTCACGAAAACCGTTTCAAAAATCAAGCCATTATCAACCGAATAAACTAATTTCTAAAGTTTCAAAGAAACGGTTCAGTAACAACCATTTATCAAAAACCAGATCATTTAAAGCAAGTCAGGCTGAATTCAAGAGTGTATTCTATTTTTCACCTTCTTAAGAAAATTCATTCAACTCAAATCAATTTCCAACAGATTAAACTCGATCTCAAAGCTTTAAAAGAATTAACTTCAAAAGCATTTCGTTTCACAAAGACACATAATAATCCAGTCAAACAAATTTTCATAATCATTCGAGACAATCAATAAAACATAAGGCTGCTACAACCACCAAATACACATTGTCTCACATCAGTATCCATATGTAATAATTCCATACATAAAATATAGTTTTCAGAAAGCGCCCCTATCTCAAAATGCAAATTCCATAATCCAAACGCCTCATAAGTTCTTTTCGCCTCAACTCGAAATCAAAGGCAGCTTCAAAGCACAGCCCTACACATTTTCGCAGCAGCATAAACAGCTCTAAATTACAACAAACAACCTCAGTTACTAAACTCTAGGAACATTAATACCGTAAAGGATTTAATACACATACGGGACACTAACGTAGGGCTTTTGAAACATAATTTCTTACCAGAATAACAACACGAAGCAGCTGCGATTTTGAACCGGCCCCGGCAACAGCTCCAGCAGTGGCCAGAAGCTCCGGTGGATCAACTATAAAAAACTGTGCAACATTAAAACCTTCTCGAAATCCAAAAAGGCAGAAACCTCAAATAAAACCCTTATCGGCAACTTTTCTGGCGACGACAGAAGTAGCCAAAAGCTCCAGCGGTGGTTTCGGTGGCCTCAAAATTGCTCCTGACAGCCAGAACAACGCCACGGCTTCTCCCTCCTTAAGCAGCGACAACAGCGGTGTTTTCTGGCAACCACCAATCTCCAGCATCAGCAACAGAAGCTCCAGCTAGGCACCGCAGAGTAGCAGATCGGTAGTACCGTCAGCCAAGGTGCGGTGGTGGAGACGCCCTCAACCATGGTGAGACGCGGCGATTATGGACGCTCAGCGGCGGTGACTGGCTCTGTAGCAGCTCCTCGCAAGCGCTCTCCCTTCTCTCCTCCATCGATGGTGACAACGACGGCACTAGCGGTGGGGCACGCGACGGGCTGAGCACGGCGGCGAAGACCCCTTCGCTCTCTTCCTTCTCTCTCAGATCTCCCCTCTGGTCGTGAGGCTGACCCCGCGCCTCTCACTTCCTTCGACTCGACCTAACGGTGGACTCTGAGGCGGCTGTGCTTCCTCCATGCTTGTGAGCTCGACAGTGGCATTACCGTAAGGACGATGGCAAGCTCGATTGCAGCGGCCTCCTTCCTCGGCTCTCACTTCTCTCTCCTCTGCACGACACGACGGCTTGGCGGCAATGACGCCCGCCGACGCCGTCCTCTCCCTCCCCTCTCCTTCTCCTTGTTTCTCTTCTCCCCCTTTCTGCGTTGAGTGTATGCGCATGCTATGTGTGCTTGTTGTATTGGTTTGTGTTTGGGTCGCTGATGGGCCTTGGGGGGAAGCGGGTAACCGGGTAGGGTTTCAAGGTTAAGGTTTCATTATTTTAAAAATTAGGGTTAGGGGTAAATTGGTAATTTCAAATAAAATTGGGAATAATATAATAATTGAAACCCAAATTAAATCCAACACTAATTGTATATAGAAAAATATTATTTTGCTCATCAATTTTACAAATTATTTTCAATAAAATGTTCAAATCCAAAAATTAGAAATAATACACTTCATTTCTTCATTTTCCACAACAGCAGTATTAATATTTAAAATATTAATTACGTAGTCCAAATCATGTGAAATTCTTATTATTTCATAACTAACAACTTTATAATTCAAATATAGAAAATAATCAAATAATTATGAAATTGGATAATAATCATAACTCATCTCAAATTCAATCAATCAAAACTTGCCTTAATTATCTTTAATGAAATAACTTCTGAAATTAAGGCAATAAATAACTATATGATTTGAGACTTGATCATAATAAGACTTTTCAAAGGTTTTGGGTCTTATATTCTACATGGTTGTTTGAGTTGTTAGTATTAACTACTTGCATTGTTTAGTTATAGTTTTCATTAATTTTTGTAATTTATCGTGCTTTATTTTCATGCCCACTAAGTGTTTGATAAAATATTTACTTTGATTATGGAGTAGATTTTTATCTCTTGACTTGGGGATTGAGGAACTAAGTAACCTTGAATCATTAATATCCAATATAGATTAGTAATTTTGGATTTGTTAGTTGATCTTGTTTTCACTTACGCTAGTCTTTTACTTAGTAAGTTGGCTAAGATTTTTAAATTAAGACCAATTATGTCTACTTGACTTTTTTCAATATTTAGGGATTGATTAAGTGGGATTAACTCATCACAATTTTCATGGTTGTGGTTTATGACAAGGATAGAAAATCTTAACTCGTAATCCCTAACCAATACCCCTTTTAGCATTTGAATTACATTCTTCACTAGTTAAATTCTTCAATCTTTCCTAGCTTGATTCAATTGTTTTTTGGTATAATTGTTGGTTTAATCATTGCTCTTTACTCATGCTTGCTTAGTTAATTATTAGTGATCAACTTTCTTCTTGATTCTAGTTTTTTGTAATTTAATAGTTGTTTGCTCCTTTAATTCAGTCTCTTTAATTTTCACATTGTGTTTGAAAATTCCTGATTTAATAACCAATTACGTACAGTCTATTGCAAGTTCAGGAGGGAATGACCCGATTCATTGTTTTGTAGCTTTTTGACAATCTTATCAAACTTTGATTTGTGTTGTTTGTTATTTTAGAACTATACTCATAACAAATTCGAGCTTTTAATTTGTAAAAATTCTAAACCAACATTCAACAACCATCAATGAGGCTGGCCAGTAAACGTGAGACAATAACGAAGAGGGTAAGGTTAAGGCTCGTGGTAAAAGATGAAGAATGAGGTTAGAAGATTGAGGATTGAGGATTGAGGACTGAGGAAAAAGAAAAAGTGAGGTACTTAGGTGAGATCGGAAGGTCTGTGAGGGTTTGAGGGCTAAGCCTCTGGGAAGTGGTAGCATAAGAAACCGTAATTTCTAAAAGATATATATATATATATATATATATATATATATATATATATATATATATATATATATATATATATATATATATATATATATATATATATATATATATATATATATATATATATATCGAGGTGGGTATACTCTAAACTCGATTATGTCCTACCCCGCTAAAGACCCTGCCCTGATAAGATCTCACCCGTCTCGCATCGGATCAGGTAGTTATCTGCTCCAATCGGATAAGGGGAGCAGGTACCCGCAGGTTTGAGTACTGCTACCATCGCTATATTTACACATGTGTTAAAAGTATGAGTATTTGGTTGTATTTTTATTGTATATAATCCTTTGATTACGTAGTATTACTTCCTAAATATTGATAAGAAGAAAAACAAGGAACAAAAGATGCAACAGAAATAATAAGACAGATAAGAGTACAGTTTTTATGACTAGACCTCTAAAAAATCTATTCTTAGCAACTTAGGTCATTGGAATGATTTTTCTACTAGACTTTCAAAGAACATGTCCTTGACAACCTAGATCAAAGGGATAAAATTCAAAGGACTAACACTAAGAATTACCTTAAGCTAGATCCTTCAATTTCGTCATGCAACAAGCAAAGCAAATCACTTATCTTATTTGAATACATATAAAAAAATGTACATGATGCAACCACAAAATTTTATTCATCAATAGTGCATAAAATGTCTTACAAACTTACTTAGATAGACTCCTAATTGATCATTCTAAAAGTGGATCAAATCTTCCTAGAATAAAATTATGAAATTTGAAATTAAATAAAAATATGACCCCAAAATTAATTTTAACTAATTTCAATTATATTTGATCTTATTAGGTTAGATTATATTTGTTTTAAATTTAAAAACGTAAAAATATGATAACTAATTTAAATTATATTTGATTTTATTAGATTAAATTAGATCTGATTTAAATTTAAATACCTAAAAATACTACCAAACAAATTAAATTAATCTTAATTAAATAAATTTAAACTTTGTGCCTCCCAAGTCAGCACTATTAATTTTGAGACGAATTATTGATCTCATTGATACCTAATATTGTTATAATGTAATTCTTTTAGTATTTAAATCTTTGAACATAATAAAATTACTATTCTGTATGTTGTCTCTAAAGTAAAAAAAAATGCTCTCTTGAGTATATATAAAAAATTTTCATAATAACTTGTTATCAAAATCGTAAAAGCTTTAATTAAATTAATATTCTCATACAAGAAATTGAAAAAAAAATTAAGCTTTAGTCATTGAAAATAAATCCTCACTTTTGCAGGTTACAATATTGGTAATGCTAGAAAGAAAATAATTAAATTTATCTTATTTAATATAACATTTATAGTTTTATGTATATAATATTCATAAAAAAATTAATATTTCTACCCACAAAAATTTAAAATGCTGACAAAACTATTCGTACAAAATTGAAATTAATATTTTCCCTTTAAAAATGAGTTATGTGTGACAAATATCTAGATGTTAAATTTTAATTGACTCTGTTAAAAAATTAACAACAAATCTCCAAAATTATCCTTGTTGTCCTCAACCTCTAAATCACTACCATTCTTTTTCTTTTCCTAAAATTTTAAACATTCAAAATCTTCATCAACACCACCTCACCAACATCACTACCACCTCCTCGTCCATGACAAAATCTCCAAGAACTCTCAGTAGCCTTAGCCATCTCCCACTGCATCGGCCACTAGACCTCCGCCGAGTCCTAAGAACCAGGTTTGTCGTCTCTCATATCCTCGTGATCCCTCACTCATCATCGCAGCCACCGTATTGACACTATAATAAATCTCCCTCTTGTTGTCTCAGATGTTACGGAAGTAGTTGAAAAGACAAAGAAATCATCAACATCTTAAGATCCAAAAGAGAGAAAAATGTGTAACAATCAATACATTTTAAAAAAGGAACCTCATATTGTGTGCGGAATCAAAGGAGGTAAGGGTGTTAAAGAGTTCTGGAACATTCCTGGCGTTGAGGTTGCAAACATTGAGAGAATGAATTTGTTGAAATTAACACTTGCTTGGGAGGTTTGTGATATGAACTAGGTCTACTTTTGAGAAAGAACATGTGAATATATGTATGGTGTGAAGCAGGCATCTATATATCTATTATATCTATCTATAATATCTTTTTTTTTTTTATTTGCTATAACTGTCAATTATAGAATACATAAATCTCTTTGGGTTTTTCTTTTTGGGAGTGAAGGAAAAAATAGTGTTGTACGAAGATTTCAAAACTAAAAAAAAAGGGTGGGAGGGGATAACTAGTACGGGTAATTTGAAATTTTTGTTAATTTTTTAAAAAGTCAACTAAAATTTAATGTGTGAAATGTTAATTTTGTTCTTTTGTTTTGTTGATAGTTTTGTCAATGTTCTAAAATTTTGTAGGTAAAAATGATAGTTTTTTTTAGCATTTATAATTGCACATTTGTCACATCTAAAATTACATAATTATTTTAGCAATAAGTAATGAATTTCAAATAAAAATAACTTTAAGTTGTTTAAACTAATTTTTTATTTACACATTATGCTCATCACTTAAAGAAAATATTTATGTTAAATTTTTTTTTTTTGCACTGGACCAAGATGAAAGCTCAATGACTCATTTTTCGGGTCCTACAGAGGTACACAAGATGGGTGACCCTCCTAAACAAGCAGGTTCTATTTTCATCTTTTACGAAGATTCAAATTTAAGAAAAATAGTTAAAGAATATAGACCTTCATTCATTTGTGTCAAATTGCACAGATGTACTATTTTGTTAGATTAGCCAATGAGTTATAACTCAAATGATATAATTTTCTCATATTCATTTAAAAGGTCGCGGGTTCAAATTTCTCTATCTTTAGTAAAAGAAAAATTACTTTTTTTTGGTAGTAAAAAAAAACTACTTTGTTGGATCAACTTTTTTTTGGGTCTTGATATACTACTTTGTTGTTGCAAGGCCCGAATGTGCTCAAACAGAAAGTTGGGCCAAGAAGTCCAACAATCTTATGAGAAATGTTTGGGTAAATGTGTTTGATATAATGAGCTTAAGCCTAACCCAAAAATAAAAAAGAAATAATCAGCTTAACGAGCAATGTGGGCACTCCATCCGTCCCACGGTTCCCACCCACTTGAGTGGTCTTCACATGTTTCCTATATCAATTATTTTGGAGTGCACACTCTAAACAAAGTTTCCTCATCCATGTGACATGCAATATCAGAACTGTAAGATTTAAATCCGTGATGATCACAAACTGCAAAACTCCTTTCTTATCTTCTAGTATTGGATGTTGACAACTTCCATATCTTCTGCAAAATATTTTATTTATAAAGATCCGCTAAGGATAGATCATAATACATATCTTGTTTGGCTAAGGATAGATCATAATACATATGTTGTTTCAAAAAAAAAAAGTGTTAACTTGTCGTCTGGTTTGGCCGACTTCTTTAATCTTCCGTTCTTATACGTTTCAATTTCTTTGTTGTATACATATCTTGTTATTTCATCTCCTCAATGGTCATTTGAGAAAGAGTTAACGTTTAAATTGGTTACTTACGAATTTTAGTACAATAAAAGATTAATTTATTTAATAGGAACAATTTTTGAAGATTTTTAAGAAATAACAATTGTTAAGAAAGCAAGGTATTTAGGTCAAATTTAAATAAATAACTTAACTAAGTTTGTTTGGAAAGGTTTAATTATTCTATTAGTTTTTATAGTTTTACAAAATTTTTAATTAAGTCTTTATATTTTTTTTTAATTAGATTTTTGTACCAAACTTTTTTTTTTAATTAGGTCCATCTTAGTAGTAATTGGCTTAATTGTATAAGACTCAACTAAAAAAAAAAAATTAGTGCAGGGACTCAAATAAAAAGAAAAAAAGTATAAGGACTCAATTGAAAAAAATATTTGGTACAGGACCCAATTAAAAGAAAAAAAAAGTATAGGGACTTAATTAAAGTTTTCGCGAAACTATAAGGACCAACAGAGTAATTAAACCTTTTTGAAAAGAGAACTTAAACCCTAAATACTTGTATTAAAAGTAACTTATAAATAAATTATTTTGTATTTGTTTTTTTTTTTAGTCGTAAAAGTGCTTATTTTAAAAAAAATGATAAAAAATTTTTATTATAAAAAAAGTCTTTGTTTTTTACTTCTCTATAAGTACTTAAGGGCTTGTCTGCGTGAGTTTCTAAGAAAACATCTTTTTTCGAGTTATCTTTTTTAAAAAGATCTTATGAAAAAGTAAAAGTAATTTTATATTTGGATATCTAGTACAAAAAGATCTTTTTATTTATCAATTATATTTGGGTATAACAATATAAAAGTACTTATTTATTTATTTAATATATAAAAAATATTTTTTTAAAGAAAAAAGATCTTTAAAAAAATATAAATTATATCTTCCCAAAAATTTTTTTTATTTTTTTAGTATTTTCATTTTTACAATTAGAAATTTGTTAAATACACAAAAAATAGAAAAATAAATTTTTTTTTTATTAAGATAATAACATCTAAACAAATACTAAATAACTTTTTAAAAATTATAATTTAATTTTAAAAATAATACTAAACATTAATAATATAATTTTTTATAAATTAAAAGTTAAAAAAATTACTCATAAAACTATCAAAATTGGCTCTAATTGTTGTGATTAGGATAGGATAAGAATGGATGTCCATTTATGGGCAACCCATTTTCTATGTTGAAAGGAACAAGTCCTTAGGATGAAGCACAATAAATGTGGTTTGAAAAGCAAATCCATGTATACCTATAAAAGCATGATCTGACACAAAAAAATATACACAATACAAATATAAAATTTTCTCTGTCTGCGTACAAAATCCTTTTTATCTTTTCTCTTATACTACAATATATAATATTAATAGATATATTAATCATACTTATTATATTAAGATAGTAATCATTGTGAATATTGTTATTAAAGCTATCTAATTATATTACATTATTTTATATTATTACATCTTTCTTATTTATTTATTTTACAACACATTATCAGCACGAGACTCTGATCAAATTTTAGGAAAACTCCAGGTAACAAATTTTCATTATGTTGAAACTCTCTTATCTTGAATTTAATATTCTTGATATATTTGGAAATAATTATTTATCATGGATATAGATGCTGAAATCTATCTTGATTCAATGGATCTTGGAGATACCATTGAAGCTGAAAACAATATATCCCAGAAGGATAAAGCCAAAGCCATAATTTTCCTTCGTCGTCATCTTGACGTATGATTGAAAAATGAATATCCCACATTAAAAGATCCTGCAGATCTATGGAAAGACCTTGAAGAAAGGTACAATCATCAAATACTTCCTTAAGCCCGATATGTTAGAGAAAATTTTCTCGACCTTCCATGTCTCGAATGTACTCCTGTAGTAGTAATCGAGAAAAAGGATTTAAAAAATATTTTGAGCTAATTTCTTGCTTTCTTGTTGCTGAACGCAACAATGAGTTGCTCTTAAGAAATCATGAAGCGCGCCCAGCTGGCGCTGCCCCATTTCCTGAAGCAAATGCGGCAAATTATAACCCCAGAAGAGGTAAATGGCAAGATTTTGATAACAAGAAAAATTATGGAAGGAAAAGAAATTATGTTCACAAAGGATCTCACCAGAAGTGGGATAAAGAAAGAAACAATGGGCAAAGTATATCAATTGAGGATAAATGCTTCCGTTGTGGTGGAAAAGGCCATTGGTCACGTACCTGTCGTACCCCAAGGCACCTAGTCGATCTTTACCAGGCATCTTTGAAAAAGGACGATAAGAGAAAAGAGTCGAATTTTGTTTCAAATGATGCTAAAAATTCCACCACTCATTATGATGTATCTGATTTCTTTAAGGATTCTGAAGAAAAATTTAGCTATTTAATCAATAATGGAATAATTTGATATGTGTATATGTTTGTTAAGTATTCATGTGAATAATTTTACTGTGCATGTACTTCTACTCATTTTATTATTATTATCATTTGTCTTTGAAGAAAAATGGCAAGGACATATCCTGAAGATATTTGCCTTGCGGATAGTGCAAGTTCGCACACTATTTTCAAAAGTGATATATACTTTACCCATCTGGTGCCAAAAGAAGAATATGTTAATACCATTATTGGCTCAGGCAATGTGATTGAATGTTCCGGAAGAGCTATAATTTTGTTTTCTGGAAGAACAAAAATCATAATAAATAATGCACTATTGTCTACCAAGTCTCGAAGAAACTTGTTTACCTTTAAAGATATTCGTCGAAATGGATATCATATTGAGACTATGAATAAGGGAAATCATGAGTTCTTATGTATCACAACTCATGATTCAAATAAGAAAGTTATATTAGAAAAATTACCCTCACTTTCATCTGGGTTATATTATACCAAGATTAGTGCAATTGAATCACATGCCACTGTAAACCAGAAGTTTGCTAGCCCAAATGAATTCATAACTTGGCACGACCGATTGGGTCATCCGGGAACAACCATGATGAGGAGAATTATTGAAAACTCTCATAGACATTCACTAAAGAATCAGAAGATTCTTAAATCTAGTGAATTTTGTTGTGCTGCATGTTCTCAAGGAAAGTTAATCTTAAGGCCATCACCAGTAAAAATTGGATTTGAGTACCCTGAATTCCTAGAAAGGATTCAAGGTGATATATGTGGACCTATTCATCCAACATGTGAATCTTTTAGATATTTTATGGTCTTGATAGATGCATCTTTGAGATGGTCACATGTGTGCTTATTGTCCTCTCGCAACCTGGCGTTTGCGAGATTACTGGCTCAAATTATTCGATTAAAAGCACAATTTCCAGAAAATCCAGTCAAAGTAATTCGTCTTGATAATGCTGGTGAATTTACTTCCCAAGCTTTTTATGCTTATTGTATGGCTAATGGAATAAGTGTTGAACATCAAGTAGCTTATGTTCACACACAAAATGGGTTAGCAAAATCACTCATTAAACGCCTTCAATTAATTGTTAGACCCTTGCTTATGAGAACAAATCTCCCAACCTCGGTTTGGGGCATGCTGTTTTACATGCCGCAGCACTTATTCGTTTGAGGCCAACGAGTTACCATAAGTTCTCTCCTATGCAATTAGCTTTTGGCCAGCAGCCAAATATTTCCTATTTAAGAATATTTGGGTATGCAATATATGTTCCCATTGCACCACCTAATCGTACCAAAATGGGACCCCAAAGAACATTGGGGATATATGTTGGATATGATTCTCCCTCTATAGTGAGGTATCTTGAAATACAAACTGGAGATGTATTTAAAGCCCAGTTTGCGGATTGTCATTTTGATAAATCAAAATTTCCAATATTAGGGGAGAGAATAAGCTTCCTGAAAAGGAACTTAATTGGAATGCATCATTGTTGATGTATTTAGATCCTCGATCAGGGCAATGTGAACTAAAAGTTCAAAAGATTATACATTTGCAAAGAATAGCAAATGAATTGCCTGATGCATTTTCCAATACAAAGAGGATAACTAAATCTTATATACCAGCGAAAAATGCCCCAATTTGAATTGATGTCTCAGTAGGACAAGTAGCCACTGAAGCAAATTCACGCCAGAAGCGTGGCAGACCTGTCGGTTCCAAAGACAAAAATCCTCGAAAGAGAAAATAGGTAAATATTATTCCTGTTGAAAAAGGCATAGTAAAGATACCTGCAGTTGTCCAAAATTCTGATATAGTTTTAACACTAGAAGACGTTCAGGTACCTGAAAATTGTGAAAATGATGAGATCTCGATATATTATATCTTTACAGGAAAGAAATGGAACCGAAATAAGACAATTGTCAATGAAATATTTACATATAATGTGGCATTGAATATCATGCATGAAAGTAAGGATCTTAAGCCAAGATCAGTCGAAGAATGTCGACAAAGGAATGATTGGCCAAAATGGAAAGAAGCCATGAAGGCTGAGTTAGACTCACTTGTAAAACGTGAAATCTTTGAACCTATAGTCCGTACACCAGAAGATGTAAAACCTGTTGGTTACCCGTGGGTATTTGTGAGAAAACGAAATGAGAAAAATGAAGTTGTGCGCTACAAAGTCCGACTTGTGGCACAAGGATTTTCACAAAGGCCCGGTATAGATTATGAAGAAACGTATTTTCCTGTAGTGGATGCGATAACATTGGGTTATTTGGTTAGTTTATCTGGATATCATAAACTACATATGCATTTAATGGATGTGGTAACAGCCCATTTATTTGGCTCATTAGATCGGGATATCTATATGAAAGTCCCTGAAGGACTAAAGATATCTAAACCATCCAATGAATATTCACAGGGATTATACTCAGTCAAATTGGAAAGATCTTTATATGGTATAAAGCAATCTGGATGAATGTGGTATAATCGTCTTACTGAGTATCTGGCCAAAAATGGATTCAAGAATGATGATATCTGCCCGTGTGTTTTCATAAAGAAAACTGCAACTGGATTTATTATAATTGCTGTGTACGTTGATGATTTAAATATCATTGGGACTCCTGAAGAGATTCCAACAATTATAAAAACTCTAAAAGAAGAGTTTGAGATGAAAGATCTTGGAAAGACTAAATTTTGTCTCGGCCTGTAGATCGAGCATATAAAAGATGGGATCTTCATTCATCAAACAACATACACAGAAAAGATCTTGAAGAGATTTTATATGGATAAGTCACATCCATTAAGTACCCCAATGATCGTAAGATCTTTGGATGTGAAAAATGATCAATTCCGTCCTAAAAAAGAGAATGAAGATATCCTTGGTCCTGAAGTGCCATATCTTAGTGCCATTGGAGCGTTAATGTATCTTGCTAATAATACGCGACCTGACATATCATTCGCGGTGAATTTACTAGCAAGATATAGTTCATCTCCAACTAGAGGACATTGGAGTGGAATCAAGCAAATCTTTCGATATCTTCATAGAACGGTTGATATGGGATTGTTTTATCCCTATGGATCCAAGTCACAACTAGTTGGCTATGCAGATGCTGGCTACTTGTCTAATCCACATAAAGGGAGATCTCAAATAGGATACCTATTTACATATGCCTGAACAGCTATATCATGGAGGTCCACGAAACAGACGATTGCTGCAACATCCTCTAATCATGCCGAAATACTAGCGATTCATGAAGCAAGTCGCGAGTGTTTTTGGCTTAGGAGTTTGATCCAATATATTTTGTCATCATGTGGACTAATTGATCATAAGATAGCTCCAACTGTCCTGTTTGAAGATAATGCAGCATGCATTGCTCAACTTAAGGGTGGATACATCAAAAGTGATAGAACAAAGCATATTTCTCCCAAATTCTTCTTCACTCATGATCTTCAAAATCAAGGGACAATTAATGTCCAACAGATCCGTTCGAGTGATAATCTGGCAGATTTATTTACAAAGTCACTCCCAAAATCTTCCTTTGAAAGATTGGTGCATGAGATTGGGATGCGTCGATTTCGAGATGTTAAATGATGTCGACAAGAGGGGGAGACTGTAATCTTTTTCCTTGGTCAGGTTTTTTTTTTCCATTGGGTTTTTCTTGACAATGTTTTTAATGAGTCAGTCCCCATCACTAAAGGATATTGTACTCTTTTTCCTTCACTAAGGTTTTTTCCTATTGGGTTTAGTAAGGTTTTAATAAGGCAATAATCTTAAATGGACATCCAAAGAGGAGTGTTGTGACTAGAATAGGATAAGAATAGATGTCCATTTATGGGCAACCTATTTTCTATGTTAAAAGGAGCAAGTCCTTAGGATGAAGCACAATAATTGTGGTTTGAAAAGCAAACCCATGTATGCCTATAAAAACATGATCTGACACAAGAAAATATACACAATATAAATATAAAATCTTCTCTCTATGTACAATTTTTTTTATCTTTTCTCTTATACTACAATATATAATATTAGTAGATATATTAATTATACTTATTATATTAAGATAGTAATCATTGTGAATATTGTTATTAAAGCTATCTAATTATATTATATTATTTTATATTATTACATCTTCCTTATTTATTTATTTTACAACACTAATCTAAAATTATTGGGAATTAATTCGAAAGTTTATTATCAAAATTATGATATTTTTTATATAATTATTTATATATTATGTTAAGTTCAGAGACTCACTTTTCAATTTTGAATTTTGGCATGGCCCCATTAGTTCCCACCCTCAAATATCATGACTTGTAAATTCATGGAGTGTATATATGTTGCAACGAAGAGAAGATTTGCATAATAGTCTTAGGTGAAGGCAGGCTATCGGCCGGGCCTATGCCTATCTACAACTACAGAAAATAATAAATGAATCTAGTATTAATATTGTTATCAATTTTATTTATATTTTTTTCCAATTTAAGACGCAACCACAAAGCTTCAAAATCAGCAGCACCTATACATCACAGACTCATAGTTATTATCAGAACCATAAACAAACAAGAAGGGTCATAAAATTTGGGTGCATCTAAAACAAGCTCAATAATTTTGAGCATATTGAATATGTTATTTTTTATAAATTATTGATTTTATTAAATAAAAACAAAAAATTATAAAAATATTAATAAATTTTATAAATATAAAACATATTAATACATACATATATAAATATATTTTACTATATAATATTTTAAAAAAAATCAGTGTTATATTTTATTTTAAATTAAATTAATGTAAAATATATAAATACATACAAAAATATTTCTATTTATTAAGATTAATTATTACGTAATTTTATTTTTAATTGCAAAATATAAAACAATTAAATTATTTTATATTACATATTAATGTAATCTAACTTACATAATCCATTAGTATAAACATCAAAATAAACTAACGAATATTCAGTCTAAATACCAGTGAATCAGTGTTTAACTGATTATAGAATAATTAAATTTAAAACTCACTTAATTATTTTAAATAATAATATATTATCTTCTATTTTTTAATTAAAAACTAGTACATGTATTTGTGTCCTACATAGAATATAATAAAAATACATAAAATAAATTTTTAATTTTTAAATAAAAATATGTATAGTAACAGTTGTTAAAAAAATTATAAAATAATAAAATCAATAAATAATAATTTTATTTATTTATAAAATATAACAATTACTCACTAATAGTAATTAATATATTAACAAATTATAATTAATTTGATTTAATAAAATTATTTGTATCTACTTGCATTTTTTTAAAAGTTAGAGTGCTTTTTAAAGCTATTTTATATTTATCAAAATTTAAAATCTAACATAACTTTTTATAATGATAAAGTTTAAATTTATTCTTATATTTGTGCATATTATGATTTATTTAAATTTTAAAAATTGCTGTTTCTTATGTTTATTAGAAAATTTTTAATTTATTTTTTGTTTAATTTACCAAATTTAGGTGCAATAAATTTTAAAAAGATATTTTTAAAAATTAAATTTGATAAATTATTTTCAATAATTAAAATTTTAAAAAATTAATAATTAAAAAATTTTAATAATATTTTATTGGAATTCTTATATATACAAGTATGAAAATAATTATTGAATTTGAAAAAATAATATAATTATTAAATTATATATTTTATAATAGATCAAATCAATATGAAATAAAAATAGTAAAAATCAACTAATATTAATGTTAGAGGGTGATAAAATGGACCGAAGCCGTCGAGTCAATCCGCCAAAACCATAAAAAAAAGCTGGTTGAGGTGAGATTTTGAACCTGTCAATTCGAAAAAACTAGCCAAACTTGCACCGAAAAACCTGCGGCTTTTGGCAGGACAGGGCAGACTGGTTCGACGGATTTTCAATGTTTTTTTTTAAGAATGTTTTGATAATTTTATCAATAACATAAATACCTAAAGAAAGGGGATTAGGGTTTCAGTTTTTCTCCTTCACAGCCAAACACACTATATAATATTTATAAATAACTAATCTTTATATAATATTAGTAAGTGTTTATATTAATTTTGTTACACACTATAACAACAAAATTTTTTTAAATCTTGTTTTTTAATTTAATTTTATTTATTTTATATATTTTACATGTTAAATAATTTAAGGTATTTAATTTTTTTTATAATTTATTTTTAATTATTAATATTAAATTTATAATTTTAAAAATAAAAATATAAAATTAATTTTTTAAACTCAATAGAAACGTGGTTGAACAGGCACGTGAACCACTAGTTAAAGTAGTGACGGAATAAGGACTAACATATTTCCTCACAAATTAGTAACAACTTGAAATCAGTGAGGAAAGTCCATCAGTTGTTAAGCAGTCGCTAATTCCTCACTAAATAAGCTTTTGATTAGTGACTCAATTGCGACCAGTTACTTCTAACATTCTCTCGGTTAATTTTGGATTTGTTATAACTCTGCGACGGATTTCCAACGAGATTAGTGGGTAATTTGCTACAAATAGGTAGGATATAGCTTTTGCTTTGCAGCAATATTGCCGTTGCCAAGTCGCTCACTAAATTTAACTTGCGACAACTTAGCGACAAATGTATTTCGCTCGCTAATCAGCGACTTGAAATAAGCGAACGAAGTGTGTCAGTTGTTAAACGATCGCAAATTTCTCACTACTTACGTCCTAGGCATTCAATATCTGTATTTTCTCTTTAGCGACTAATTAGCAAGGAACACTTTCCTAGCTGAATGATTTTCCATTGCGACGAGTTAGCGACGACTGTTTTCTGTCGCAACCCTAATTTTGAATTTTTACAATATTATGCGACAAATTAGCGAGAAACTTGTTGCTCGCTAAAAAATAAAAACTTTGGTGACAAATTAGCTAGGAATTTGTCCATCGCAAAATGCATTACAACTCTTTGTGACGGATTAGCTAGTAACATTGTTCCTCACTAATTAGTCTTTTCGCACAAAGTTTATTTAGCGACGGAATAGTGACAATAGTATCCCTCGCTATTTTTCTTTTATTCGATTGAACTTCTAAGTGACTGATTTGCTAGAACATTGTCACTCGCTAATTATTTTGTGACAAATTAGCGAAGACATTTTTCTCACTCTTTTTTTTAGCTATGAAACTGAATTTGCGAGAAAAAAACTTACTCGTAAATCTCTCGCTAATTAGTCGCTTTTCTCAAGTTCGGATATTTTGTGACCGCTCATTAATTTTGTCGTTAGTGCGTCACTATTTCCTCGCAAGTTAGTGACAGATTAGTGATAAAAAATATTTCTCGCAAAAATTCGTCGCTAATCTGTCAAATTCTTGTAGTGACTCCCCGCTCCTTTTTTCTTTTCCTTTCTTGTGAGAGAGACGGAGAGAGTGTGGGTATGTGTAGCTGTAAGGGAAGAAAACTGATATCGTAATAACTTTTCTTAGGTATATTATTGATAAAATTATCAAAATATCCTTAAAAAATATGATTGAAAGTCCGCCCGATCAAAATCAGCAAATTCAATAGTGCAAATTTGGCAAGCTTTTTCAGATTGGTAAGTTCAAAGTATCACCCTAATCCATCTTTTTGGCAATTTTGACGGATTGACCCGGCAGGTTTAACCCTTTTATCACCTCTAACTCTAATATTAGTTTAAAAATTTTTGAGAAAAACACAAAACAACTCCTCACAATTACCTCAAAAGACAACGAGGTCATTGACAAAAAAAAAATACCAATCCAGCTCCTGAACTTTACTTTTATGGGACGGATTAGCCCCTGTGCCAAAAAAGTCAATGTTATTTTTTTTTAGACAGGGGCTAATCAATCCTAGAAAAAAATCAGGGACCGAGTTGGATTTTTTTTTCTTAGGAGTTTCGTTGTCCTTTCAAGATAATTGTTAAGAGTGGGGTGGAGTATTAACTCTTTATTTTTACTATCTTTATTTTATATTAAAATATTTTATTATAAAATGTATAATTTAATAATTATATTACTTTTTTAAATTCAATAATTATTTTCATAGGAATTCCAATCAAATATTATTAAAATTTGTTAATTATCAATTTGTTAAAATTTTTAATTATTGAAAATAACTTATCAAATTTGACTTTTAAAAAATATTTTTTTAAAAATTGTAGTATCTAAATTAGGTAAATTAAACTAAAAATAAATAAAAAATTTTTCAATAAGCACAAGAAAAATAATTTTTTAAAATTTTAAAAAATCATAATATACATAGAGATAAGAATAACTAAAATAACTAAAATTATTATTCATTCATTTTATTTTTTTTAATGTTAAAAATAGTTAAATTTTAAATTTAATTAATTTAATAATTTTTTAACAAAAATACTGTACGTATTTTTTTTAATTTTTTTTTAAAAAATATTTTATATATCATAGTTTATTATTCTGTGCAAGACACAGATATATGTAGTAATTTTTATTTCAAAATTAGAAAGATGATTCAAGATGATATATTATTATTTAAAATAGTTATGTGAATTTTAAATTTAATTAGTTTATAATCAGTTAATCACTGATTCACTGGTATTAATATTGGATCCGACATTGAAATAGTCGCCACTTTATTTTAGTGTTTATAAGGATGGATTATGTAAGTTAGATTAGATTAACAAGTAAGCATGGTAATATGTATCCTATCTGCGGGTATTTAATATGACTCTATTCGGTCGATTAGAGTTGTCAATCAATCTGCAGTAGAGATAGAATAAGATGGGCGTAGAATTTTCGTGCAAATCAGGTAGGGTGCGGGTTGAGTCTCAATCCTACCCGACTAACCCGCATCTTATATATGTATATATTATATATCTATTTATGTTTTAAGTAGATGTTGAATAAAAGACCTCTCACTAAATGCAAAAAATCCTTAACTATTAAAAAGTTTATTAATTAATAATTTAATATTTTTTCTTTTACATAAAAATCAGTTCTATTTTAAATTATCATCAAATTATATAATAATGTTCCATCTTTTCTGTAACCCGCAGATAGAATAGGGTTAAATTTATATAAAAATCTCAACCCGTAAGTAAGGTTAAAGTTGCCTCCAAACCTTACCCTATCCTACCCATTACCACCCATATTAACAAGTAAATGTAATTAAAAATAAAACTTCATAACAATTACTCTTAATAAATAAAAATATTTTTGTATGTATTTATATATTTTATATTTATTTACTTTAAAAAAAAAAGATTACACTTGCCATTTTTAATATATTAATATTAAAATGTATTTATATATGTATGCATTAATATGTTCTATATTTATAAAGTATATCAATACTTTCTTTCTATAACATTCTTTTCTATAACATTCTTTGACTTTTTATCAATAAAATCTAATAGTTCATAAAAAGTGGCGCATCTAATGTGCACAAAATTATTGAGTTCGTTTAAACCGGCCTACTTAATTTGTTTTTAACTTTCAAATGTTTTATTTCAATCCCAAAAAAGTTTTAGGCTGATTCAATATTGTTCCACCATTAAATTTGATACAAACAATTCGCATATTGAATAGCCAATAACATTCGATTTTAGTATATAAGTAAAATAAGTAAATAACCATTTCTAATTAAGAAAGATTCGAACGCCGACAAAATTGACTACGAAAAATTAAAACTAAAGTTTTATCCATACAAGATATATTTTATTCGACAAAAATGATCAAACCCTACAAAACGATCAAAAAATCCCAAATTATCCCCTCTCTCTCCACCACTCACCCATCACACCATCAGCATCATCATCACATTATTCTCTTTCCAATTCTCATTCCATCTTACCAAACTGCTACTGTCTTCAACCACCACCATAGACACAAAGATTGGATTAGTGGACTCGCACAAACCTCAAGCAACGACATCATCTTCTGCACCAACAACAACTCCACCACCATCTCTGTCACCATCATCGCCTCATTCGAAGCCATACTCAGCTGCCACCTAGCCCGCTGTCTCGTTCAAATTGCCGAGCCAAGCCTCAACCTTATTAGTTGTTGCAACGAACTCAACGCAGAGTATGCTGCAGACGACTATGCATAGTCACGTGGAGTTAGCGCATGCGTTGTTATGTTCACTGTTGGAGGGCTTAGTGTGCTAAATGCCATAATTGGAGCTTGCAGTGAGAACTTACCATTGATATGCATATATAGTTGGTGGACATAACTCTAATGACTATGGAACTAATAGGATTCTTAATCATACCATTGGTTAGGGGGAAGAAATAAGGAGGAGATTGTGATGATGATGTTGATGGTAGGATGGGTGAGTGGTGGAGAGAGGGAATAATTTGGAGATTTTTTATATTTTTTAGGATTTGATCATTTTTGTCAATCCAAATTTATTTTGTATGGGTATAACTTTAGTTTTAATTTTTTATGGTCAATTTTGTCGGTATTCAAATCTTTTATGGTTAGAGATGACTATTTACTCTAAATAAAATTGATTCACAATGATTATTAATATAAACATTTTTCCTTTAATTTTGAAGCATTGATGATGATTGTTAGGATTTGGAGTTTTATAAAAAAAAAATTTGAAGAAAAAAATGTTATAAAAAGATTTTGGTTATCTTTTTCTAATATATAAAAAAAGATATAATTTTAATAATATTATTAAGATTCACGTAACTCATTTAATTAACTATTAATATAAATTTAACAGTAGAATAATATTAATTTGTTCAAAACTTTTGGAAATAGAAATAAAATATTTAAAATCAAATTAAAATTTGAGAAAAATGTTGAAAACCAAAATCATACTTTATCTTTTTTAGTATGAAAAAGTATAGAGTAACAATATATTATATATTAACTTATTGTCAATAATAATTAATTATTATATTTTAAACACATGTATAAAAAGACACATCTAAAAAATACACTTATAAAGATATTTCTATTAAACACATTCATAAAAAATATATTTTTATTAGATACATCCATAAAAATACTTTATAAACAAAAATTGACAGAAATTTGCAGAAATATTATTCATAACATGACGAAATTGTTTTAGTATATATCTCGAACAACGACTTTAGCCTTTATTCAACCATTAATTAGACGAGGCAAACTGTTCTCTAATTCAATTAATGAGAATTACTCATTTTAGTCGGTTTGATACCAGTATTTAAATCTGTAATAATAATTTGTTTTGGTGACTATCGGTAAATAATCTTATAGGTTAATTTATTTATTTGTTATTAGTTTTTCTTAAAAAATGAAACATAGGTTAGTATTTAATTTTTAATATTAATAAAAATTAATAATATTTAAATTTTTTCTAATAGAACGTATTAAATAATTTTGGTAATAATTTTAAAAGAATGAGCATCTAAATTAGTCTCTAAAAAATTTTAGATCAAACATTTTAGTTTCTAATAAAATTTTATTTCTTTAAAAAGTTTTAAAAAATTATTCTTATTGAGTAAATCGGTCTTTCAATTACTTTTATTCAAATAATAAATGCATATTAGACAAATAAATCTCCAAAAACTTCAATAAAAATAAAGTATACTTTTTATTTTTGATATTTTTTATTTTTTTTAAATTACTCCTAACGTTTAATTTAATTTAATTTTATCCATTTCAAATAAGTCTTAGTATTTTGATTGTCAATGATTAATCAATTTTTTTCTTCCAATTCTGCTCTTAAAAAATTATAATTTTAACTCTAATTTACTCAAAAATTCTAATATAACCCCAACCTCATCAATCTCACCATCCATCATCTTATTCTTCTTTTGGGTTACTGGTGCGGTATTAACAACCACAAACTAACTGGCAAATGCAGTGGGTCGTACCAAGTAGTACCTCAGGTGAATGAGGGTCGATTTCACGAGGATTGATGGATTAACCAACAATGGTTGATTAATTTACTTAGTTAGACAAGCAAAAAATGGTGTTTTGAGAGTTCAAAAGCATTAATAGTAAACTCAGAAAATTTAGAAAGCAAGCAGTAAATAAGTTAGAAAAACAATATGGAGAAGGCAGTTAAGGTTTCAGAGTTATCTATTTTTCGGATTGACTTTTCTTATTAATTTATTTTAATCATGCAAGATTTAATTCATGGCAAACTATATGTGACTAGACCCTAATTTCTTAGACCTTTCTAGTCTCCTCTAACTCTCATCAACTGCCAATTTCTTGGTCAATTAATTCCAATTAGAGGGTGAAGTTCAATTCTAATTATATGCCACAAAAATCCTAATTATCAAAATATAAGAGGATTATATGTCACGTATCCCGTTAAGTCCAGATAATTCGAATTTAGGAAAAATTATTTTCAAGCTGTTGTTCAAGTAAAGAGTTTTTCCAAATTATACAAGAACTCAATTAGAAAGAGGGTCATACTTTTGTTCCACCCAAATTCATAAGATAAACAACGAAAACAATTCTTGAATTATAAATCAGTACATGAATTAAAATATGAAAACAATAGAATCAATCCATACAAATAGACAAAGCTCCTAACCTTAACAGTGGAGGTTTAGTTGCTCATAGTTCAGAGAGAGAAACTAGGATTCAGGTAAACTGTAATTTAGATTATGAAAAATGGAATCCCCGAAGAGAAGTTTCTTTCCTCTTTTATATTTAATCTTAATAAATTTAAATTATAAATTTTAAAACTAAATAATATCTTTTCCTATTTTGAAATAAAAATTAAAGTTTAATCAGAATTTAATTAAAGCAATCAGCGTTTTCTGCGTTTTCTGCATGTGGCGTATGTCACGCATACGCGTCAATCACGTGTACGCGTCGATGGTCTTCTTTGCGTGTCACGCGTACGCATCAGGTACGCGCACACGTCGCTATGCAAATCTCCAAAATCACGCGCACACGTCAGGTACGCGCACGCATCGCTCCTCGCTGGTCATCTCCTTTAATTCTTGTGCTCCTTCCATTTGTGCATGTTTGAGTGCAGAGAGGTCAGAATTGACAGCATCACTTGCCTTCTTCTCTTTTTCTATAGAAACTCCATTAAATCCAGGCGAATGCTACCTAAAATAAACAGAATTACACAAGACTCAAAGTAGCATCCATAGTGGCTAAAGGATAATTATTTCTTGATTAAACTCAACAAATTAAATGCAAATTCACTAGGAAAAGATAAGAAAGATGCTCACGCATCAGTTACCATCACCATCACCTTTTGCAACAAACAACAACACATTCCACCACCACTGGCATTGCCTACACCCACCACCACGGGCATTGCATACACGATCCAATTGTAACACCCTAACTTTTAGCACTTCATGATTGTACTGAAAGTTCAGGCAGTACTTACCTCTAAACTTTTTTATTTTATGCTATCTTTATTTAATATTGAGTCTTCACAACTACGAACCGAAGTTTTAACAAAAAAAATGAAGAGTTGGTACTTTAAACCATTTAATTACAAATATATATATATATATATATATATATATATATATATATATATATATATATATATATATATATATATATATATATATATATATCCACGTAGCATTATATACTTAGACTTATTCAAAGATCCTCAAATACAAGTCCTACCTCTCTAAAAACTAAAATAATAAATGATGAGGGAAAAATAAAATCTAACAACTCAACTCGTAAACATAATCTTCTATGTTCCTGCAGCTCCGTACTAAACCTTTCCACCTGTAGTTGAAAGGAGTGGAAATAGGGAGTAAGAACTGTGTAGTTCTTAGTAGGGTTTGGGTAGATAATTAAATATGTATTATCACAGTTCAGACATTCGCAGCCCAATACAGGACCCAGAATAATAACCAGTCATAGAAGTTCAAATTAACAAGTAATGAAAATCACAAACACACTCAAACAAATACAACCAATTCACAACACCGAACCAAATGCAAAATATACAAATAAGGATGATGCATGCCTAGTCCTATCGTAGGTAATGAGCTCATTTGTCGGTTTCGACCCGCACCTGACGCAATCCAACTTGCAAGTCGGATAAGGCATTCCAACGACATAACCTCTGCAAGTTTCTACTTCTTGCAGGCACTGATTCTCCAGCTGAAAAATGTCGAACATGATCTCTGCAAGTACTTGCAGGTGCTGATTCTCTAGTTGAAGAATGCGACCCTTTCTCCTGGAAGTCATTCCATATTTATAGGCGTACCCGCACAATCATTCACATACAAAGCCCATGACTTAACATTTTCACATCAACACCATAACTATTTACTTTCTATCACATTCTCGTGACCTTTCAACCATTTTCATAATCACACATGCCGATTTATCTTCTCTTTTTCTTTTAAAACCGAAACCACTTCTTTGTGAGATTCTCCAAAATCTTTAAAGGAATTTCACTTAAACCAATTCTTCTTTCAAAAGACAAAGAAAAATCATTTGTTAGTTAAACCCCTCAGCAAGGCCTCTAGACTTTAGGGGAGTGACAACCAATCTCATTTCCTTAAGTTCATTAGAAATCCTTAACAATCATTATTTTCTTAAATTAAATTTAATCAAATAAAGTTTCTAAATCAAATCAAAATCAAATCATACAAATCAAAAGTTCTGAACCATTTTCAAAACCAAAACCAATCCTAGTTTCATCCTTAAAACTAATTCTTTAACTTTTTCCAAGAAACGAAATCATTTAATCAAAATTCAATTACTTTTAAAGTTAACTAAAACTCTTCCGAATGAAATTCTTAAATCAAATTCAAAAGATAAACCATTTCATATTTAAATCAATCTTAAAACATAATACTTTTCCTAAATAATTTAAAATCGTAAAATAATTATAAACAAATCTAACTCAAAAATATACTTTTCTTAAATGAATAAAACTCAAAACATAACTATTTTCTTAATAAATCAAAAATCAAATAATATAATTTCTCAAATCCAATTTTTTTCTAAATAACATTTCAAAAAATGTCTTAAATTTTATAACAAAATTTCGACACATCTTCCCTAAAACTCTGACTTTGCCATCCTTCTCGAATCCCATCCAAACTATTTCTCAAACTCTTTCAAATCATTTTCAATAAATCAAAACCATTTATAAAATCAAACCAATTAAAAATCAAACCGCTTCCAAAATCAAGACCAAATTTTCATATCTCAAATTATGTCATCAATTCATCAAGTCATTTCTTATTAAATCTCAATTCATCATTAAATATCACCAATTCTACTTGATTACCAACAACATTCTAACTCCGAATTCATCAAAATAATTCGGTTCTTGGCTGTGCTTAGACCAATCAAATTCCAAACTAATCACAAATATTAATATATCATAAAAATTCAACATAAATTTAATCAACAATCAATCACAACATCGATTCACTTATCCAATACCAATTTAAGTGGAAAAAAGTTACCAAAATCCTACCTTTGTATGAAATCAAAACAACAAAAACTCCAGAGAAGCTTTTTGATCGAATTACTAAAGAAGAAAATGCCAGAAATTATTTATACCTCCTAAAATTTTAATTGGCCAAACTCAAGAAAAAGAAGAATTACGTCACCGTCAACTTCTACCGAACAAAAATGATATCAACGTATAAAGAATAAGAATACAAACACTTTTATCAGATTAAATTTTTTATTGGAGTTATGGGTAGCAAGAAATTAAAAACGAAAGTACAAAAGGAGTCATAGTTTCTCTCCCTCACTCGGTCACTTCTTTTTCCCTTTTTTTCTTGATTTTGGTTCGGTGATTCATTAGGAAGAAGGAAAGATGATGACGATGATTAAGGGAAATTAGGAACATGTGTCACGTTATATATATATAAAATTTTGCTACGTTACCAACAATATTTCTATTATTTTCTATCAATTTTTATTTATAATTATATTTAATAGAAATGACTTTGTGAATATATTTAATAAAAATATCTTTTTTATAGATATGTCTAATAAAAATATCTTTATAAATATATTTTTTGGATATATTTTTTTATACATGTGTTTAAAATATAATAAATAATTATTGTTAATAATAAATTGACAAATAATATATTAGTATCCTCTATATATATATATATATATATATATATATATATATATATATATATATATATATTCTTTCTTTTTTGGCTTCGGTTCTTTCTTTTCCTTATGGTATTCGGCCAATGGAAAAAAGAACTATGGGTAAGGTTATAATAATAATAATAACAATAATAATAATAATAATAATAATAATAATTCTTTTATTTTTTCGAATTATTTTATTATAATAAAAATTATTTAAAAATTTTAGTGAATTTTAAATTTAAAATATTATAAAATTTAATTTTAATTAATTTTAAAAAAATTAAATAAAATAATAAATTATGAATAATTCATTATTTAATTTTTAAAAATTCGAGTTCTTATACAACCAACTCATCTTTCAAATTCAAAATCATTATCATCTACTTCATCCAATTCCTCAACTGCCCCGATATCAATCATCAAACTCCTTTCCCACCCCATTAGTAATTACAACAATTGTTACTAGCTAGTAGCTACTATTATACAAGATTTGAAACTTCATATTCATCAACAAAATCAAACAATTCCTCTCGGCCCAACCGAAACACGTGGTTCGCCTCAACAACACCAAAAAACTCCACTACGAGCTAGGGTTTTCTTGCAGTCGCAATGTTACGCGCTTCATCCTCTGCCACCCGCTCCCCATGCAGACTTATTGCCACACTAATGAAAAATTTGGCTAGGATTCGCCAATTTCGTGGAAGAACTTGTAGAGAAGCAAGCAACCATGAATTATATGGAGTAAGACCGCGTTGCCTTTCCTCGATTTTTTATTTTTTCAAAAAATTCTGAATGAAGCTTTATATTTTTTGAAGAATTGATTGAAGTGGATGATAATGGTTTCTAATTTGAAAGATGAATTTGTTAGGGATGTAAAACCCGGTCTAACCGTAATTAATTAAATAATAAATTAATTAGGAGCGAATATGGTTAGAAAATTTAGCAATTGGAATTTGATAATTTAAATATGATATTTGGATTCAGTGAATTTTTCTGAATAAGCCTAGCAAATTAGGATTTATGATTAGGATGGGTAGAAATATTTAAAATGCGATTTAAAGCTCTAATCTTGAAGGTTTTGGCCCAAAATTGAGTCAAAGGACAAAAATAAGAGAACCGAACCTAAGTGAGCCCAAGACCCAACATATATAAATATTAGTAATGAACATTTCAGCTCATTTACCCTAATGAAAGGGGCTTGGGGGCTTGGGGCGCTGAAATAGAGGAAGAAGGAAGAGAGAAAACCTAACTCTCTCTGATCTTCAAACCACCATAACTTGAGCTACGGAGCACCGATTGACAAGCCAGTTGCGACCACGTGTCGCTCTTCTCAACCTCTACAATTCTATTAAAATTTTATGGTGATTAATTGATGAGCGGATAATTTGTATACTTTTTGGCATTGTTTTTAGTATGTTTTAGTTAGTTTTTACTATATTTTATTAGTTTTTAGTTAAAATTCACTTTTCTGGACTTTACTATGAGTTTGTGTGTTTTTCTATGATTTTAGGTATTTTCTGGCTGAAATTGAGGGACTTGAGCAAAAATCTGGTTCAGAGGCTGAAAAGGACTGCAGATGCTGTTGGATTCTGACCTCCCTGCACTCGAAGTGGATTTTCTGGAGCTATAGAAGCCCAATTGGCGCACTCTTAATTACGTTGGAAAGTAGACATTCTGGGATTTCCAGCAATGTATAATAGTTTATACTTTACCTGAGATTTGATGGCCCAAACAGGCATTCCAATTCAGCTCAAGAATTCTGGCGTAAAACGCCGGAATTGGCACAAGAATGGGAGTTAAACGCCCAAACTGGCACAAAAGCTGGCGTTTAACTCCAAGAAGAGTCTCTACATGAAAATGCTTCAATGCTCAGCCCAAGCACATAACAGTGGGCCCGGAAGTGGATTTTTATGTCATTTACTCATCCTTGTAAACCCTAGGCTACTAGTTCTCTACAAATAGGACCTTTTGCTATTGTATTTTCATCTTTAGATCTTTGAATCTTTGGATCACTTTAGATCTTTTGATCATCTTTGGACGTCTAGTTCTTAGATCATGGGGGCTGACCAGACTGGCGTTAAACGTCAGGAAAGGGCAAGAAGTTGGTGTTAAACGCCAGAAATGGGCACTAGCCCGGCGTTTAACGCTAGAATTGGGATAAAGAGCATTTTTGCTCGCCACTTGGTGCAGGGATGACTTTTTCTCGACACCTCAGGATCTGTAGACCCCACAGGATCCCCACCTACCCCACCACTCTTTCTCTTCTTCACCCATTCACCAATCACCTCAATACCTCTTCCCTAAAACCCCACCTACCTCACCATTCAAATTCAAACCACTTTCCCTCCCAACCCACCCTCACATGACCGAACCCTACCCCTCTCTCCACTCTTATATAAACCCACCTTCACTCTTTCATTTTCACACAACCTAAACACTACTTCTCCCCCTTGGCCGAACCACAAAGCCACCTCCATCTCCTCTATTTCTTTTTCTTCTACTCTCTTCTTTCTTCTTTTGCTCGAGGACGAGCAAACCTTCTAAGTTTGGTGTGGTAAAAGCATTGCTTTTTGTTTTTCCATAACCATTTATGGCACCTAAGGCCGGAGAAACCTCTAGAAAGAGGAAAGGAAAGGCAAAAGCTTCCACCTCCGAGTCATGGGAGATGGAGAGATTCATCTCAAGGGTGCATCAAGACCACTTCTATGAAGTTGTGGCCATGAAAAAGGTGATCCCCGAGGTCCCTTTCAAACTCAAAAAGGGTCAACTTTGATCAAAGGTTGGACCAAGTCCTCATGGATATCACTAAGAAGAGGATGGAGCAAACAAGAGATCCCACTCATCATGAAATCCCTGAGATGCCTCAAGGGATGCACTTTCCTCCACAAAACTATTGGGAGCAAATCAACACCTCCCTAGGAGAATTGAGTTCCAACATGGGACAACTAAGGGTGGAGCATCAAGAATATTCCATCCTCCTCCATGAAATTAGAGAAGATCAAAGAATCATGAGAGAGGAGCAACAAAGGCAAGGAAGAGACATTGAGGAGGTCAAGCACTCCATAAGATCTTCAAGAGGAAGAACAAGCCGCCATCACTAAGGTGGACCCGTTCTTTAACTTTCTTGTTCTTTATTTTCTTGTTTTTCGAATTTTCATGCTTATGTTTATCCATGTTTGTGTCTTATGATCATTAGTGTCTTAGTGTCTATGCCTTAAAGTTATGAATGTCCTATGAATCCATCACCTTTCTTAAATGAAAAATGTTCTCAATTGAAAAAGAGAAGAATTGCATGAATTCTGAATTTTATAACAGATTAATTATTTTGTGGAGGCAATACTTTGACTTCTGAATGTATGCTTGAACAATGCATATGTCTTTTGAATTTTTTGTTCATGAATGTTGGCTCTTGAAAGAATAATGAAAAAAGGAGACATGTTACTGAGGATCTGAAAAATCATGAAAATGATTCTTGAAGCAAGAAAAAGCAGTGAATACAAAAAAAAATTTCGAAAGAAAAAGAGAAAGAGAAAGAAAGAAAGGAAAAAGAAAAAAGAAAAAGAAATAATAAAGTTGTGATCCAAGGCAAAAAGAGTGTGCTTAAGAACCCTGGACACCTCTAATTGGGGACTCTAGCAAAGCTGAGTCACAATCTGAAAAGGTTCACCCAGTTATGTGTCTGTGGCATGTATGTATCCGGTGGTAATACTGGAAGACAGAGTGCTTTGGGCCATGGCCAAGACTCATAAAGTAGCTATGTTCAAGAATCATCATACTTAACTAGGAGAATCAATAACACTATCTGGATTCTGAGTTCCTAGAGAAGCCAATCATTCTGAATTTCGAAGGATAAAGTGAGATGCCAAAACTGTTCAGAGGCAAAAAGCTAAAGCCCCGCTCATCTAATTAATACTGATCTTCATAGATGTTTTTGGAATTCATTGCATATTCTCTTCTTTTTATCTTATTTGATTTTCAGTTGCTTGGGGACAAGCAACAATTTAAGTTTGGTGTTGTGATGAGCGGATAATTTGTACGCTTTTTGGCATTGTTTTTAGTATGTTTTTAGTATGTTTTAGTTAGTTTTTACTATATTTTTATTAGTTTTTAGTTAAAATTCACTTTTCTGGACTTTACTATGAGTTTGTGTGTGTTTCTGTGATTTTAGGTATTTTCTGGCTGAAATTGAGGGACCTGAGCAAAAATCTGATTCAGAGGCTGAAAAGGACTACAGATGCTGTTGGATTCTGACCTCCCTGCACTCGAAGTAGATTTTCTGGAGCTACAGAAGCCCAATTGGCACGTTCTCAATTGCGTTGGAAAGTAGACATCCTGGGCTTTCCAGCAATGTTTAATAGTCCATACTTTGCCCGAAATTTGATGGCCCAAACAGGCGTTCCAAGTCAGCTCAGGAATTCTGGCGTAAAACGCCGGAACTGGCACAAGAATGGGAGTTAAACGCTCAAACTTGCACAAAAGCTGGCGTTTAACTCCAAGAAGAGTCTCTACACGAAAATGCTTCAATGCTCAGCCCAAGCACATACCAAGTGGGCCCGGAAGTAGATTTTTATGTCATTTACTCATCCTTGTAAACCCTAGGCTACTAGTTCTCTACAAATAGGACCTTTTGCTATTGTATTTTCATCTTTAGATCTTTGAATCTTTGGATCACTTTAGATCTTTTGATCATCTTTGGACGTCTAGTTCTTAGATCATGGGGGCTGGCCTCTCGGCCATGCCTAGACCTTGTTCTTATGTATTTTCAACGGTGGAGTTTCTACACACCATAGATTAAGGTGTGGAGCTCTGCTGTACCTCGAGTATTAATGCAATTACTATTGTTCTTCTATTCAATTCAGCTTATTCTTATTCTAAGATATTCATTCACACCCAAGAACATGATGAATGTGATGATTATGTGACGCTCATCATCATTCTCACTTATGAACGCGTGCCTGACAACCACTCCCGTTCTACAAGCAAACAAGGCTTGAATGTTTATCTCTTGGATTCCTTTATCGGAATCTTTGTGGTATAAGCTAGAATTGATGGCGGCATTCAAGAGAATCCGGAAGGTCTAAACCTTGTCTCTGGTATTCTGAGAAGGATTCAAGGATTGAATGACTGTGACGAGCTTTAAACTCGCGATTGTGGGGCGTTAGTGACAGACACAAAAGAATCACTGGATTCTATTTCGACATGATCGAGAACCGACAGCTGAATAGCCGTGCTGTGACAGAGCGCGTTGAACATTTTCACTGAGAGGATGGGAGGTAGCCACTGACAACGGTGAAACCCTACATACAGCTTGCCATGGAAAGGAGTAAGAAGGATTGGATGAAGACAGTAGGAAAGCAGAGAGTCGGAAGGGACAAAGCATCTCCATACGCTTATCTGAAATTCTCACCAATGAATTGCATAAGTATCTCTATCTTTATTTTATGTTTTATTCATAAATCATCCATAGCTATTTGAATCTGCTTGACTGAGATTTACAAGATGACCATAGCTTACTTCATACCAACAATCTCCGTGGGATCGACCCTTAATCGTGTAAGGTTTATTACTTGGACGACCCAGTGCACTTGCTGGTTAGTTGTGCGAAGTTGTGATAAAGAGTTGAGATTGCAATTGAGCGTACCATGTTGATGGCGCCATTGATGATCACAATTTCGTGCACCATTAATCCACTGTCCTCTGCCCAGTTTTTATTTTCCTCTTTAAATTTGAATTTGGTTTGGGTTTTGAGGAAACCTTGTGATTTGGTTATTTAGGAGTGCTCTAGTATGAGCCATGGGTGATATTCATCACAAACTTCAGTGGGTTAAAGTACGAAGTACCCAAATTCTTGTGATTTATCAATTTTATGAACCCTAGGTTAATGTATATATATGTGAAATTGGTTATGTTAGTGTATTTGGTGATCTTGGTGCACAATGGGGAGATTGGTGTTGCTTGAGGAGTATTGATGAAGCTTGGAGCTAAGATTGGTGGAAACTTCCATAGAAGAGGCTCAATTGTTTTGGCTACAAGAAGTACGGTTTAAGTTTCATTTAAGTACCGTGTGGTGTGATGAGAATTCCTAGGCTAGATGCCCCTAGGATTAAGTTTGGATTGTGTAAATGGTTGGTGCTAATATGGATAGTTGATATGTATTGTGAATTAATGATTGAGTTAAGGATTGTGTAGCCTTGTATGTTTGGTATATTGAGAATATGATGAATTAGATAATGAATATTGATTTGTGGAATATACATTTAAATTGTGAATTTGGGCCGGAGGCTGTGAATCTTGGGTCGGAGGTCGGAAAGAGGTAAGAAAGGTGAGTTGACGTGTATGTTGTGTGATGACATGAGTGATTGGATGGATTCTAGACTTTGAATGTGTGAATGATTGGTTTGGTTATTGAATAATATGGTTTGAGGAATTTAAGAGTGGAATTTGATGGTTTTGGGTGGAATGGTGTACATGAGGTAGGTTTGGTTTTGGTTGAGTGTAATTATATGGATGTGATTGGGTTGTGGTTATTTGGATGAGTGAAAATGAATTTGGCTTGGGAACATTGGAAAAATTGATGATTTCCATGTTTGGGCAAAAACTGATTTTTGACCAACTTTGGCGGGCTGTATCTCGATCCACGAAGTTTGGAATTCTTCAAAATTGGATCTTTATGAAAGTTTATTCAATGATCTTTCCAACTGTTTAGAAATGGTTTAAAAAGGAGTTTTGTAGAAGAAGTTATGTGTGTTGGAAGTTTGGGATTTGAAACAATGAATTATGCAACTTTTTTAACTTAGTAAAATTTTTGGCAGAATGTTCACCCACGCGTAGGTGGTGCGCATAAATTGTGATCATCAATAATGGCGCCAATAGACTTGGAGCTCTCAAACGTGACGCACACTTTGTCACAACTTCGCACAACTAACCAGCAAGTGCACTGGGTCGTCCAAGTAATACCTTACGTGAGTAAGGGTCGATCCCACGGAGATTGTCGGTATAAAGCAAGCTATGGTCATCTTGTAAATCTCAGTTAGGCGGATTCAAAAGGTTATAATGGTTTTCGAATATAAAGATAAATAAAGCATAAAATAAAGATAGAGCTACTTATGTAATTCATTGGTGGGAATTTCAGATAAGTGCATGAAGATGCTGTGTTCCTTCTGAATTTCTGCTTTCCTACCGCTTTCATCCAATCATTCTTACTCCTTTCCATGGCAAGCTGTATGTAGGGCATCACTGTTGTCAATGGATACTTCTCATCCTCTCAGTGAAAATGGTCCAAATGCTCTGTCACAGCACGACTAATCATCTGTCGGTTCTCGATCATGTCGGAATAGAATCCATTGATTTTTTTGTGTCTGTCACTACGCCCAACAATTGCGAGTTTGAAGCTCGTCACAGTCATTCAATCCCTGAATCCTACTCGGGATACCACAGACAAGGTTTAGACTTTCCTGATTCTCAAGAATGGCCGCCAATAATTCTAACTTATACCACGAAGACTCTGATTAAGGAATCCAAGAGATATGCGCTCGATCTAAGGTAGAACGGGAGTGGTTGTCAGGCACGCGTTCATAAGGACGGATGATGATGAGTGTCACGAATCATCACATCCATCAGGTTGAAGTGCAGCGAATATCTTAGAATAAGAATAAGCTTGAATTGAATAGAAGAACAATTGTAATTGCATTAATTCTCGAGGTACAGCAGAGCTCCACACCTTAATCTATGGTGTGTAGAAACTCCACCGTTGAAAATACATAAGTGATGGTCCAGGCATGGCCGAATGGCCAGCCTCCATGAAGGTCTAAAATCGCATACACTGATTAAAGATCCATGGTCAAAAGACGCCTAGTACAATAGTAAAAAGTTCTATTTATACTAAACTAGCTACTAGGGTTTACAGAAATAAGTCTAAGTGCAGAAATCCACTTTCGGGGCCCACTTTGGTGTGTGCTTGGGCAGAGCTTGAGCTTTATAAGGGCAGAGGCTTCTCTTGGGGTTAAACGCCAAGTTGTAACGTCTGTTTGGCATTTAACTCTGGTTTGTGACGTGTTTCTGGCGTTTTACTCCAGAATGCAGCATGGGACTGCCGTTGAACACCAGTTTGCGTCATCTAAGCTTGAACAAAGTATAGACTATTATATATTGCTGGAAAGCCCTAGATATCTACTTTCCAATGCAATTGAGAGCGCGCCATTTGAAGTTCTTTAGCTCCAAAAAATCTATTTCGAATACAGGGAGGTTAGAATCCAACAACATCAGCAGTCCTTTTTCAGCCTAAATCAGATTTTTGCTCAGGTCCCTCAATTTCAGCCAGAAAATACTTTAAATCATAGAAAAATACACAAACTCATAGTAAAATCCAGAAATGTGAATTTTGCATGAAAACTAATAAAAACATCCCTAAAAGTAGCTAGATTATACTAAAAACTACCTAAAAAAATGCCAAAAAAACGTATAAATTATTCGCTCATCACAACACCAAACTTAAATTGTTGCTTGTCCCCAAGCAACTGAAAATCAAATAGGATAAAAAGAAGAGAATATACTATAAATCCCAAAATATCAATGAATATTAGTTCTAATTAGATGAGCGGGACTTATAGATTTTTGCTTTTGAATAGTTTTGGCATCTCACTTTATCCTTTGAAGTTTAGAATAATTGGCATCCATAGGAACTCAGAGTTCAGATAGTATTATTGATTCTCCTAGTTAAGTATGTTGATTCTTGAACACAGCTACTTTTATGAGTCTTGGCCGTGGCCCTAAGCACTTTGTTTTCCAGTATTACCACCGGATACATAAATGCTACAGACACATGACTGGGTTAACCTTTTCAGATTGTGACTCAGCTTTGCTAAAGTCCCCAGTTAGAGGTGTCCAGAGCTCTTAAGCACACTCTTTTTTTTTGGATCACGACTTTAACCACTCAGTCTCAAGCTTTTCACTTGGATCTGCATGCCACAAGGACATGGTTAGGGACAACTTGATTTAGCCACTTAGGCCTGGATTTATTTCCTTGGGCCCTCCTATCCATTGATGCTCAAAGCCTTGGATCCTTTTTACCCTTGCCTTTTGGTTTTTAGGGATATTGGCTTTTTCTTCTTGCTTTTTCTTTTATATTTTTTTGCCACTTTTTTTTTCGCATGCTTTGTTCTTCACTGCCTTTTCTTGCTTCAAGAATCAATTTTATGATTTTTTAGATCATCAATAACATTTCTCTTTTTCATCATTCTTTCAAGAGCCAACAATTTTAACATTCATAAACAACAAGATAAAAAATATGCACTGTTTAAGCATTCATTCAGAAAACAAAAAGTATTGTCACCTCATCAATATAATTAAACTAATTTCAAGGATGAATTCGAAACTCATGTACTTCTTGTTCTTTTGTATTAAAAACATTTTTCATTTAAGAAAGGTGAAGGATTCATGAAATTATTCATAGCCTTAAGACATAGACACTAGACACTAATGATCATATAATAAAGACACAAACATAGATAAACATGAAGCTCAAAAACCGAAAAACAGAGAGATAAGAACAAGGAAGTTAAGGAATGAATCCACCTTAGTGATGGTGGCACCCTCTTCTTGAAGGACCAATGGTGTCCTTGAGCTCCTCTATGTCTCTTCCTTGCCTTTGTTGCTTGATCCCTAGTGATTTTGGTGCTCCTATCCTTAGTTGCTCCCAATAATTGTGTGGAAGAAAATGTATCCCCTCATGTATCTCAGGGATTTCTTGATGAGAGAATTTCTCATGCTCTTGTTGAGGTCCATGAGTAGGCTCTCTTGATGTACAGTCAAATGCTCTACTACTGAGCTATGGACCCTTGAGATGAATCTCTCCATCTCCCATGACTCGGAGGTGGAAGCTTTTGTCTTCCCTTTCCTCTTTCTAGAGGTTTCTTCGGTCTTAGGTGCCATAAATGGTTATGGAAAAATAAAAAAATCTATGCTTTTACCACACCAAACTTAGAATTATTGCTCGCCCTCGAGCAAAAGAAGAAAGAATAGAAGAAGAAAAAGAAGATATGGAGAAGAGGGAGAGAGGTGTTTCCATAGGCGATTTCGGCCAAGGGTGGGTTTGGGTGGGAAAGAGATTTTGAATTTGAAGGTAGGTGGGAATCCTGTGGGGTCCACATATCCTGAGGTGATTCTGTGGGTCCATAGATCTTGAGGTGTCAAGAATTTCTCATCCGTGCACCAATTAGGCGTGTAAACGCCTTCTTTATGCAACCCTGGCGATTAACGCCAGACTGCAGCATGTTTCTGGCGTTAAACGCCACTTCCATGCTTATTTTGGGCGTTCAATGCCAATCTGTAGCATGTTTCTGGCGTTGAATGCCACTTCCATGCTTGTTTCTAGCGTTTAACGCCAGTCTGATGCTTCTTTCTGGCGTTAAATGCCAACTCTATGCTCCTTACTAGCGTTTAAATGCCAGTGAGTTCCTCCTCCAGGGTGTGCTTTTTCTTCTACTGTTTTTAATTCTGTTTTTATTTTTGCAATTATTTTGTGACTCCACATGATCATAAACCTAATAAAACATAAAAGAACAATAGAAATATAGATAGATAAAAATTGGGTTGCCTCCTAATAAGCGCTTCTTTAATGTCAATAGCTTGACAGTGAGCTCTCATGGAGCTTCACAGATGTTTAGATGCCCCTAGGATTAAGTTTGGATTGTGTAAATGGTTGGTGCTAATATGGATAGTTGATATGTATTGTGAATTAATGATTGAGTTAAGGATTGTGTAGCCTTGTATGTTTGGTGTATTGAGAATATGATGAATTGGATAATGAATATTGATTTGTGGAATATACATTTAAATTGTGAATTTGGGCCGGAGGCTGTGAATCTTGGGTCGGAGGTCGGAAAGAGGTAAGAAAGGTGAGTTGACGTGTATGTTGTGTGATGACATGAGTGATTGGATGGATTCTAGACTTTGAATGTGTGAATGATTGGTTTGGTTATTGAATAATATGGTTTGAGGAATTTAAGAGTGGAATTTGATGGTTTTGGGTGGAATGGTGTACATGAGGTAGGTTTGGTTTTGGTTGAGTGTAATTATATGGATGTGATTGGGTTGTGGTTATTTGGATGAGTGAAAATGAATTTGGCTTGGGAACATTGGAAAAATTGATGATTTCCATGTTTGGGCAAAAACTGATTTTTGACCAACTTTGGCGGGCTGTATCTCGATCCACGAAGTTTGGAATTCTTCAAAATTGGATCTTTATGAAGGTTTATTCAATGATCTTTCCAACTGTTTAGAAATGGTTTAAAAAGGAGTTTTGTAGAAGAAGTTATGTGTGTTGGAAGTTTGGGATTTGAAACAATGAATTATGCAACTTTTTTAACTTAGTAAAATTTTTGGCAGAATGTTCACCCACGCGTAGGTGGTGCGCATAAATTGTGATCATCAATAATGGCGCCAATAGACTTGGAGCTCTCAAACGTGACGCACACTTTGTCACAACTTCGCACAACTAACCAGCAAGTGCACTGGGTCGTCCAAGTAATACCTTACGTGAGTAAGGGTCGATCCCACGGAGATTGTCGGTATAAAGCAAGCTATGGTCATCTTGTAAATCTCAGTTAGGCGGATTCAAATGGTTATAATGGTTTTCGAATATAAAGATAAATAAAGCATAAAATAAAGATAGAGCTACTTATGTAATTCATTGGTGGGAATTTCAGATAAGTGCATGAAGATGCGGTGTTCCTTCTGAATCTCTGCTTTCCTACCGCTTTCATCCAATCATTCTTACTCCTTTCCATGGCAAGCTGTATGTAGGGCATCACTGTTGTCAATGGATACTTCCCATCCTCTCAGTGAAAATGGTCCAAATGCTCTGTCACAGCACGACTAATCATCTGTCGGTTCTCGATCATGTCGGAATAGAATCCATTGATTTTTTTGTGTCTGTCACTACGCCCAACAATTGCGAGTTTGAAGCTCGTCACAGTCATTCAATCCCTGAATCCTACTCGGGATACCACAGACAAGGTTTAGACTTTCTGGATTCTCAAGAATGGCCGCCAATAATTCTAACTTATACCACGAAGACTCTGATTAAGGAATCCAAGAGATATGCGCTCGATCTAAGGTAGAACGGGAGTGGTTTTCAGGCACGCGTTCATAAGGACGGATGATGATGAGTGTCACGAATCATCACATCCATCAGGTTGAAGTGCAGCGAATATCTTAGAATAAGAATAAGCTTGAATTGAATAGAAGAACAATTGTAATTGCATTAATTCTCGAGGTACAGCAGAGCTCCACACCTTAATCTATGGTGTGTAGAAACTCCACCGTTGAAAATACATAAGTGATGGTCCAGGCATGGCCGAATGGCCAGCCTCCATGAAGGTCTAAAATCGCATACACTGATTAAAGATCCATGGTCAAAAGACGCCTAGTACAATAGTAAAAAGTTCTATTTATACTAAACTAGCTACTAGGGTTTACAGAAATAAGTCTAAGTGCAGAAATCCACTTTCGGGGCCCACTTTGGTGTGTGCTTGGGCAGAGCTTGAGCTTTATAAGGGCAGAGGCTTCTCTTGGGGTTAAACGCCAAGTTGTAACGTCTGTTTGGCATTTAACTCTGGTTTGTGACGTGTTTCTGGCGTTTTACTCCAGAATGCAGCATGGGACTGCCGTTGAACACCAGTTTGCGTCATCTAAGCTCGAACAAAGTATAGACTATTATATATTGCTGGAAAGCCCTAGATATCTACTTTCCAATGCAATTGAGAGCGCGCCATTTGAAGTTCTTTAGCTCCAAAAAATCTATTTCGAATACAGGGAGGTTAGAATCCAACAACATCAGCAGTCCTTTTTCAGCCTAAATCAGATTTTTGCTCAGGTCCCTCAATTTCAGCCAGAAAATACTTTAAATCATAGAAAAATACACAAACTCATAGTAAAATCCAGAAATGTGAATTTTGCATGAAAACTAATAAAAACATCCCTAAAAGTAGCTAGATTATACTAAAAACTACCTAAAAAAATGCCAAAAAACGTATAAATTATTCGCTCATCACAACACCAAACTTAAATTGTTGCTTGTCACCAAGAAACTGAAAATCAAATAGGATAAAAAGAAGAGAATATACTATAAATCCCAAAATATCAATGAATATTAGTTCTAATTAGATGAGCGGGACTTATAGATTTTTGCTTTTGAATAGTTTTGGCATCTCACTTTATCCTTTGAAGTTTAGAATAATTGGCATCCATAGGAACTCAGAGTTCAGATATTATTATTGATTCTCCTAGTTAAGTATGTTGATTCTTGAACACAGCTACTTTTATGAGTCTTGGCCGTGGCCCTAAGCACTTTGTTTTCCAGTATTACCACCGGATACATAAATGCTACAGACACATGACTGGGTTAACCTTTTCAGATTGTGACTCAGCTTTGCTAAAGTCCCCAGTTAGAGGTGTCCAGAGCTCTTAAGCACACTCTTTTTTTTTGGATCACGACTTTAACCACTCAGTCTCAAGCTTTTCACTTGGATCTGCATGCCACAAGGACATGGTTAGGGACAACTTGATTTAGCCACTTAGGCCTGGATTTATTTCCTTGGGCCCTCCTATCCATTGATGCTCAAAGCCTTGGATCCTTTTTACCCTTGCCTTTTGGTTTTTAGGGCTATTGGCTTTTTCTTCTTGCTTTTTCTTTTATATTTTTTTGCCACTTTTTTTTCCGCATGCTTTGTTCTTCACTGCCTTTTCTTGCTTCAAGAATCAATTTTATGATTTTTTAGATCATCAATAACATTTCTCTTTTTCATCATTCTTTCAAGAGCCAACAATTTTAACATTCATAAACAACAAGATAAAAAATATGCACTGTTTAAGCATTCATTCAGAAAACAAAAAGTATTGTCACCTCATCAATATAATTAAACTAATTTCAAGGATGAATTCGAAACTCATGTACTTCTTGTTCTTTTGTATTAAAAACATTTTTCATTTAAGAAAGGTGAAGGATTCATGAAATTATTCATAGCCTTAAGACATAGACACTAGACACTAATGATCATATAATAAAGACACAAACATAGATAAACATGAAGCTCAAAAACCGAAAAACAGAGAGATAAGAACAAGGAAGTTAAGGAATGAATCCACCTTAGTGATGGTGGCGCCCTATTCTTGAAGGACCAATGGTGTCCTTGAGCTCCTCTATGTCTCTTCCTTGCCTTTGTTGCTTGATCCCTAGTGATTTTGGTGCTCCTATCCTTAGTTGCTCCCAATAATTGTGTGGAGGAAAATGTATCCCCTGATGTATCTCAGGGATTTCTTGATGAGAGAATTTCTCATGCTCTTGTTGAGGTCCATGAGTAGGCTCTCTTGATGTACAGTCAAATGCTCTACTACTGAGCTATGGACCCTTGAGATGAATCTCTCCATCTCCCATGACTCGGAGGTGGAAGCTTTTGTCTTCCCTTTCCTCTTTCTAGAGGTTTCTTCGGTCTTAGGTGCCATAAATGGTTATGGAAAAATAAAAAATCTATGCTTTTACCACACCAAACTTAGAATTATTACTCGCCCTCGAGCAAAAGAAGAAAGAATAGAAGAAGAAAAAGAAGATATGGAGAAGAGGGAGAGAGGTGTTTCCATAGGCGATTTCGGCCAAGGGTGGGTTTGGGTGGGAAAGAGATTTTGAATTTGAAGGTAGGTGGGAATCCTGTGGGGTCCACATATCCTGAGGTGATTCTGTGGGTCCATAGATCTTGAGGTGTCAAGAATTTCTCATCCGTGCACCAATTAGGCGTGTAAACGCCTTCTTTATGCAACCCTGGCGATTAACGCCAGACTGCAGCATGTTTCTGGCGTTAAACGCCACTTCCATGCTTATTTTGGGCGTTCAATGCCAATCTGTAGCATGTTTCTGGCGTTGAATGCCACTTCCATGCTTGTTTCTAGCGTTTAACGCCAGTCTGATGCTTCTTTCTGGCGTTAAATGCCAACTCTATGCTCCTTACTAGCGTTTAAATGCCAGTGAGTTCCTCCTCCAGGGTGTGCTTTTTCTTCTACTGTTTTTAATTCTGTTTTTAATTTTTGCAATTATTTTGTGACTCCACATGATCATAAACCTAATAAAACATAAAAGAACAATAGAAATATAGATAGATAAAAATTGGGTTGCCTCCTAATAAGCGCTTCTTTAATGTCAATAGCTTGACAGTGAGCTCTCATGGAGCTTCACAGATGTTTAGATGCCCCTACGATTAAGTTTGGATTGTGTAAATGGTTGGTGCTAATATGGATAGTTGATATGTATTGTGAATTAATGATTGAGTTAAGGATTGTGTAGCCTTGTATGTTTGGTGTATTGAGAATATGATGAATTGGATAATGAATATTGATTTGTGGAATATACATTTAAATTGTGAATTTGGGCCAGAGGCTGTGAATCTTGGGTCGGAGGTCGGAAAGAGGTAAGAAAGGTGAGTTGACGTGTATGTTGTGTGATGACATGAGTGATTGGATGGATTCTAGACTTTGAATGTGTGAATGATTGGTTTGGTTATTGAATAATATGGTTTGAGGAATTTAAGAGTGGAATTTGATGGTTTTGGGTGGAATGGTGTACATGAGGTAGGTTTGGTTTTGGTTGAGTGTAATTATATGGATGTGATTGGGTTGTGGTTATTTGGATGAGTGAAAATGAATTTGGCTTGGGAACATTGGAAAAATTGATGATTTCCATGTTTGGGCAAAAACTGATTTTTGACCAACTTTGGCGGGCTGTATCTCGATCCACGAAGTTTGGAATTCTTCAAAATTGGATCTTTATGAAAGTTTATTCAATGATCTTTCCAACTGTTTAGAAATGGTTTAAAAAGGAGTTTTGTAGAAGACGTTATGTGTGTTGGAAGTTTGGGATTTGAAACAATGAATTATGCAACTTTTTTAACTTAGTAAAATTTTTGGCAGAATGTTCACCCACGCGTAGGTGGTGCGCATAAATTGTGATCATCAATAATGGCGCCAATAGACTTGGAGCTCTCAAACGTGACGCACACTTTGTCACAACTTCGCACAACTAACCAGCAAGTGCACTGGGTCGTCCAAGTAATACCTTACGTGAGTAAGGGTCGATCCCACGGAGATTGTCGGTATAAAGCAAGCTATGGTCATCTTGTAAATCTCAGTTAGGCGGATTCAAAAGGTTATAATGGTTTTCGAATATAAAGATAAATAAAGCATAAAATAAAGATAGAGCTACTTATGTAATTCATTGGTGGGAATTTCAGATAAGTGCATGAAGATGCTGTGTTCCTTCTGAATCTCTGCTTTCCTACCGCTTTCATCCAATCATTCTTACTCCTTTCCATGGCAAGCTGTATGTAGGGCATCACTGTTGTCAATGGATACTTCCCATCCTCTCAGTGAAAATGGTCCAAATGCTCTGTCACAGCACGACTAATCATCTGTCGGTTCTCGATCATGTCGGAATAGAATCCATTGATTTTTTTGTGTCTGTCACTACGCCCAACAATTGCGAGTTTGAAGCTCGTCACAGTCATTCAATCCCTGAATCCTACTCGGGATACCACAGACAAGGTTTAGACTTTCCTGATTCTCAAGAATGGCCGCCAATAATTCTAACTTATACCACGAAGACTCTGATTAAGGAATCCAAGAGATATGCGCTCGATCTAAGGTAGAACGGGAGTGGTTGTCAGGCACGCGTTCATAAGGACGGATGATGATGAGTGTCACGAATCATCACATCCATCAGGTTGAAGTGCAGCGAATATCTTAGAATAAGAATAAGCTTGAATTGAATAGAAGAACAATTGTAATTGCATTAATTCTCGAGGTACAGCAGAGCTCCACACCTTAATCTATGGTGTGTAGAAACTCCACCGTTGAAAATACATAAGTGATGGTCCAGGCATGGCCGAATGGCCAGCCTCCATGAAGGTCTAAAATCGCATACACTGATTAAAGATCCATGGTCAAAAGACGCCTAGTACAATAGTAAAAAGTTCTATTTATACTAAACTAGCTACTAGGGTTTACAGAAATAAGTCTAAGTGCAGAAATCCACTTTCGGGGCCCACTTTGGTGTGTGCTTGGGCAGAGCTTGAGCTTTATAAGGGCAGAGGCTTCTCTTGGGGTTAAACGCCAAGTTGTAACGTCTGTTTGGCATTTAACTCTGGTTTGTGACGTGTTTCTGGCGTTTTACTCCAGAATGCAGCATGGGACTGCCGTTGAACACCAGTTTGCGTCATCTAAGCTCGAACAAAGTATAGACTATTATATATTGCTGGAAAGCCCTAGATATCTACTTTCCAATGCAATTGAGAGCGCGCCATTTGAAGTTCTTTAGCTCCAAAAAATCTATTTCGAATACAGGGAGGTTAGAATCCAACAACATCAGCAGTCCTTTTTCAGCCTAAATCAGATTTTTGCTCAGGTCCCTCAATTTCAGCCAGAAAATACTTTAAATCATAGAAAAATACACAAACTCATAGTAAAATCCAGAAATGTGAATTTTGCATGAAAACTAATAAAAACATCCCTAAAAGTAGCTAGATTATACTAAAAACTACCTAAAAAAATGCCAAAAAACGTATAAATTATTCACTCATCACAACACCAAACTTAAATTGTTGCTTGTCCCCAAGCAACTGAAAATCAAATAGGATAAAAAGAAGAGAATATACTATAAATCCCAAAATATCAATGAATATTAGTTCTAATTAGATGAGCGGGACTTATAGATTTTTGCTTTTGAATAGTTTTGGCATCTCACTTTATCCTTTGAAGTTTAGAATAATTGGCATCCATAGGAACTCAGAGTTCAGATAGTATTATTGATTCTCCTAGTTAAGTATGTTGATTCTTGAACACAGCTACTTTTATGAGTCTTGGCCGTGGCCCTAAGCACTTTGTTTTCCAGTATTACCACCGGATACATAAATGCTACAGACACATGACTGGGTTAACCTTTTCAGATTGTGACTCAGCTTTGCTAAAGTCCCCAGTTAGAGGTGTCCAGAGCTCTTAAGCACACTCTTTTTTTTTTGGATCACGACTTTAACCACTCAGTCTCAAGCTTTTCACTTGGATCTGCATGCCACAAGGACATGGTTAGGGACAACTTGATTTAGCCACTTAGGCCTGGATTTATTTCCTTGGGCCCTCCTATCCATTGATGCTCAAAGCCTTGGATCCTTTTTACCCTTGCCTTTTGGTTTTTAGGGCTATTGGCTTTTTCTTCTTGCTTTTTCTTTTATATTTTTTTGCCACTTTTTTTTCCGCATGCTTTGTTCTTCACTGCCTTTTCTTGCTTCAAGAATCAATTTTATGATTTTTTAGATCATCAATAACATTTCTCTTTTTCATCATTCTTTCAAGAGCCAACAATTTTAACATTCATAAACAACAAGATAAAAAATATGCACTGTTTAAGCATTCATTCAGAAAACAAAAAGTATTGTCACCTCATCAATATAATTAAACTAATTTCAAGGATGAATTCGAAACTCATGTACTTCTTGTTCTTTTGTATTAAAAACATTTTTCATTTAAGAAAGGTGAAGGATTCATGAAATTATTCATAGCCTTAAGACATAGACACTAGACACTAATGATCATATAATAAAGACACAAACATAGATAAACATGAAGCTCAAAAACCGAAAAACAGAGAGATAAGAACAAGGAAGTTAAGGAATGAATCCACCTTAGTGATGGTGGCGCCCTCTTCTTGAAGGACCAATGGTGTCCTTGAGCTCCTCTATGTCTCTTCCTTGCCTTTGTTGCTTGATCCCTAGTGATTTTGGTGCTCCTATCCTTAGTTGCTCCCAATAATTGTGTGGAGGAAAATGTATCCCCTGATGTATCTCAGGGATTTCTTGATGAGAGAATTTCTCATGCTCTTGTTGAGGTCCATGAGTAGGCTCTCTTGATGTACAGTCAAATGCTCTACTACTGAGCTATGGACCCTTGAGATGAATCTCTCCATCTCCCATGACTCGGAGGTGGAAGCTTTTGTCTTCCCTTTCCTCTTTCTAGAGGTTTCTTCGGTCTTAGGTGCCATAAATGGTTATGGAAAAATAAAAAATCTATGCTTTTACCACACCAAACTTAGAATTATTGCTCGCCCTCGAGCAAAAGAAGAAAGAATAGAAGAAGAAAAAGAAGATATGGAGAAGAGGGAGAGAGGTGTTTCCATAGGCGATTTCGGCCAAGGGTGGGTTTGGGTGGGAAAGAGATTTTGAATTTGAAGGTAGGTGGGAATCCTGTGGGGTCCACATATCCTGAGGTGATTCTGTGGGTCCATAGATCTTGAGGTGTCAAGAATTTCTCATCCGTGCACCAATTAGGCGTGTAAACGCCTTCTTTATGCAACCCTGGCGATTAACGCCAGACTGCAGCATGTTTCTGGCGTTAAACGCCACTTCCATGCTTATTTTGGGCGTTCAATGCCAATCTGTAGCATGTTTCTGGCATTGAATGCCACTTCCATGCTTGTTTCTAGCGTTTAACGCCAGTCTGATGCTTCTTTCTGGCGTTAAATGCCACTTCCATGCTTCTTTCTAGCGTTTAACCTTTATCAACACGTCCTCCACCAATCCATAAGCTTGTTTCATTGACTTGTTTGCCATCTCTAATGAGATTCTTGCAACTTATACCTCAAAGATCCCCAGTTTCTCGATAATCAACAATGGCGCCAATAGACTTGGAGCTCTGAAACATGAATCACACTTTGTCACAACTTTGCACAACTAACCAGCAAGTGCACTGGGTCGTCCAAGTAATACCTTACGTGAGTAAGGGTCGATCCCATGGAGATTGTCGGTATGAAGCAAGCTATGGTCATCTTGTAAATTTCAGTTAGGCGGATTCAAATGGTTATAATGGTTTTCGAATATAAAGATAAATAAAGCATAAAATAAAGATAAAGATACTTACGTAATTCATTGGTGGGAATTTCAGATAAGTGCATGAAGATGATGTGTTCCTTCTGAATCTCTTGCTTTCCTACCGCTTTCATCCAATCATTCTTACTCCTTTCCATGGCAAGCTGTATGTAGCGCATCACCGTTGTCAATGGCTACTTCCCATCCTCTCAGTGAAAATGGTCCAAATGCTCTGTCACAGCATGACTAATCATCTGTCGGTTCTCGATCATGCCGGAATAGAATCCATTGATTCTTTTGTGTCTGTCACTACGCCCAACAATTGCGAGTTTGAAGCTCGTCATAGTCATTCAATCCCTAAATCCTACTCGGAATACCACAGACAAGGTTTAGACTTTCCGGATTCTCAAGAATGGCCGCCAATAATTCTAGCTTATACCACGAAGACTCTGATTAAGGAATCCAAGAGATATGCACTCGATCTAAGGTAGAATGGGAGTGGTTGTCAGGCATGCGTTCATAAGGACGGATGATGATGAGTATCATGGATCATCACATCTATTAGGTTGAAGTGCAGCGAATATCTTAGAATAAGAATAAGCTTGAATTGAATAGAAGAACAATAGTAATTGCATTAATTCTCGAGGTACAGCAGAGCTCCACACCTTAATCTATGGTTTGTAGAAACTTCAACGTTGAAAATCCATAAGTGATGGTCCAGGCATGGCCGAATGGCCAGCCCTCATGAAGGTCTAAAATCGCATACACTGATTAAAGATCCATGGTCAAAAGATGCCTAGTACAATAGTAAAAAGTTCTATTTATACTAAACTAGCTACTAGGGTTTATAGAAATAAGTCTAAGTGCAGAAATCCAGTTTCGAGGCCCACTTTGGTGTGTTCTTGGGCTAAGCTTGAGCTTTACACGTGCAGAGGCTTCTCTTGGGGTTAAACGCCAAGTTGTAACGTCTGTTTGGCGATTAACTCTGGTTTGTGATGTGTTTCTAACGTTTTACTCCAGAATACAGCATGGGACTGGCGTTGAACGCCAGTTTGCGTTGTCTAAGCTAGAACAAAGTATAGACTATTATATATTTCTAGAAAGCCCTGAATGTCTATTTCCAACGCAGTTGAGAGCGTGCCATTTGAAGTTCTGTAGCTCCCCAAAATCCATTTTGAGTGCAGGGAGGTCAGAATCCAACAGCATCAGCAGTCCTTTTTCAGCCTGAATAAGATTTTTGCTCTGGTCCCTCAATTTCAGCCAGAAAATACCTGAAATCACAGAAAAATACACAAACTCATAGTAAAGTCCAGAAATGTGAATTTTGCATAAAAACTAATAAAAACATCCCTAAAAGTAGCTAGATCCTACTAAAAACTACCTAAAAACAATGCCAAAAAGCTTATAAATTATCTCATCAGTAAGCATGGCCAATGCGCACGCGTCGTTTTTGAAAATGTACCATCCACGCGTGCGCATGGCCCACTCGTACGCATCGATGCGCTGCACCGATGGCCCTGCCAAATTCCTTAGAGTTGTGCCTGAGTTGTGCTAGTTTTCTGCCTGGGCACAAATCATACCCACGCGTACGCGTGGCTGACGCACAGGCGTCACTTGGATTTTCTCCCTTCCACGCGTGCACATGGGGGACGCGTACGCATCACTGTATCTTGCTTTCTTCCACACGTGCACGTGGGCGACGAGCACGTGTAACCCTGTTTTTATTCCAAAGTTGATTTTTGAGTTTTTAAGGCCAAATTCCAGACTATTAAGTCTTCAGACTCACCCTTTATGTCCTTAATACTTATAGTATGCCTAGTAATGAAAAGAAGTTAGGGCATGTGGTAACTTGTGGATGACGAAAAGTGAAAATTAATGACAAATGATGGTTAATGGTGATGGTATGATTTATTGAGGGTAATGGTGCAAGTGCTGTGTATGTTATGGGCCGGATGGCTGTGATGAGCATGGAATTGTGGCCGAGTATGTATATGTAGATGATTAATGATTAAATGATTATGATTGATTGAGGAAGCTTGAACATGTGGCGAGTATGTCGGGGATGCATATATGATTAATGAATGAATGTGTTAAATGAATAGTGATGAAAAATGTTGAATGTGACGTGTAACCCCGGATAATAGGCAGTGGCATTGTCCACTTGCTCCGTGTATGAGACGGGAAAGGATGATTATGATAAATGAGTTTAATTTTGGAGATTTGAATGAATGTATTTGTGATACCTGGGTAGTAAAAAGGGTGGTGGTATGTTCCACTTGCTCCTGGTTAATGTTTGAGATTTAATAATAATAATGATTGATTCTGAACTGAATGAATGTATGTTTTGAGATCTTGGGCAGTAGCAAGGGTTGTTGATAAACCACTATTTTATGGTTTATCTTGTGCTCAGTTGAGTGGATTTTATCAACTCTTTACCCACTTATTCATAATATTTGCATAGTTTTATATTTCCTTCCTGATTTTGTACTATGATTGAAAACGTGCTTCTTTGATCTTATATTTGCTTATTATTAATCCTCTCTTATTACCATTAGATGTCTTGATATGTGTGTTAAGTGATCTCAGAGATTACAGGGCAGGAATGACTCAGATGATGGAAAGGAAGCATGCAAAAGTGGAAGGAATACAAGAAGTTGGAGAAATTGCTAAGCTGTCCAGCCTGACCTCTTTGCACTCAAACGGCTATAACTTCAGCTACAGAGGTCCAAACGATGCGGTTTTAGTTGCGTTGGAAAGCTAATGTCCGGGGCTTCGATTTGATATATAATTTGCCATAGCTGCCCCGACGCCAGGCGACACGAACGCGTGGGTCACGCAGACACGTGACCTGGCAGGAACACAACCCGCGCGGCCGCGTGAGCCATGCGGCCGCGTCACTTTTCCGCGACCTGTACGTACCAGAATACACTGGGGGCGATTTCTGGGCTGTTTTTAACCCAGTTTGCGGCATAGAAAACACAGATTAGAGGCTATAAAGTGGGAAAATCCATTCATTCATGAAGAGGCTCTCATAATTCACTTTTCATGTTTTAGATGTAGTTTTTAGAGAGAGAGGTTCTCTCCTCTCTCTTAGTATTAGGATTTAGGATTTTTCTTAGTTTTAGGAGTGGTTCTCAATCCCGGATTTTTTATTTATTCTATTATTTTATTTCAGTTTGTTAATGTTGGTTTACGAACTTCATGTTAGAATTGATTTCTTTTATTAATGCATTTTGAGGTATTTCAGATTATGATTGTTTTATTCTGTTTAAGATTGCTTTCAATTCAATTTAGATTTATTTTTCCCTTTCGGCTTTGGTTAAATAATTGGTGACCCTTGAGTTATCAAACTCATTATTGATTGAAAATTGGAATTCTTCAAGAATTAATTCAAGTTCCAATAACTCTAGTCTTTCCCAAGGAAAGACTAGGACCTGAGGAATCAGAATTAATTCATCTACATAACTTACCTTCATAGTTAGAGGTTAACAAAGTGGGAGAAGAATCCAATTCTCTTTACAATTGATAAGGATAACCAGGATAGGACTTCCTGTTTTTGTACCTTGCCAAGAGTTTATTTTATAGTTATTTATTTATTTTATTTCTTCTTATGCAACATACTGCTCCCTAATTTCTAAAACCCCTAATTTACAAACTCATAACCAATAATAAGAACATACCTCCCTGCAATTCCTTGAGAAGACGACCCGAGGTTTGAATACTCGGTTATCAATTTCAAGGGGGTTTGTTACTTGTGACAACCAAAATGTTTGTATGAAAGGACTTTTGAAGGTTTAGAAACTATACTTGCAACGAGGATTTATCCGCAAATTTCTAGACCACGCAAAAGTTCTCTCATCAGTTGTGGTTCGTCCCACTTGCTCCAGATCAGAGATTGTGACGCATGGGTAGTAGCAGCAGTAGTGGTTATTCCACTCGCTCCAGGTTGAGCTTTTAAACACCCGCCTGGGTAGTAGCCGTAGTAGTGGTTATTCCACTGGCTCTAGGTTGAGTGGGTAGTAGCAAGGGGGTTGTAGCTCAAACCTACTTACTCTGCAATGGGTGTTTCTGTCCAATGGTTAGCTACTAAGACGTGTCAGATTGGCTATATAACCAACAAATGATATCATCAGCCATAGGGCAGGTATACATCATTTGCATATGTTTGAATTATTTGGGTTTGTCTATTTGTTTTGGATTGCTTTCTCATATATGTTACGTTATCTGATTATGTGCTACTTGTTCTACTTGTACCTTAATTGTGCATTACTTGTCTGTATTGGTTGTATTTGTACAACTGAGAGGTCCCTCATGCTGGTGTCGGTGGGCGTTGAGGGCTGTTTTTGATGAGATGAATTGGTGATGCATTTGCATTATGATGATGATTATTGAATGAGATGATTTGAGCTCCCTGGGTAGACGCAGTGATGTGGTTTCACTAGCTCCAAGCGAGGGTATGATGTATAGATATAGAATTGCTGAGGCAGAATAACTGGTGATGGTTTTGTTTAAGATTATGAGTCTGATTCGTGGAAGAGTCAACGAGTTGGGAAACATGAAATATGAATTAGATTTAGCATTCCCTTATGACAGTTGCCTATTCATGGATTAGCGAGAACCTAAGATGGATAATTGGTGAAGAGAAGTTTAGGATGCTTAGTGAGTTTTTATTGCAATGCATTGTATTTATTTGGCACTTTTACCGTACTGGAAACCCATGGTCCCGGGGTTCTCATTCTATATATATCTCTTGTTTTTCAGATACAGGTCTAGGTGCTCAGAAGTGAGCTGTGGGTCGTCTGAGAGACGGCGAAGATCTTTATGTTATCTACTTTATGTTTTGTTTAGAATCTTTCCACTTTTATTTTGAAAAGATTATATTATGTACTGAACTCTTTTAACCTTGCCTATAGAGGCTTTCATGTTCTATTTGGGAGAGATTAGGAGTTTCTGTTGTCAACTACTTTCATACTGTACCCTAGCTGACCTAAACTTCGCGGGTCACGACTAGTGGCTATTTACTTATGTTATATATATATATAATATATATATATATATATATATATATATATATATATATATATATATATATATTGTTACTCTTTTCAGGCTTCTTGATTAATACTCCTTTCAATTACACTTATATTTTATACATTAAAAATTCACCTGAGAGTTGTACCACTTTAATATCATTGACTTATGACTCGAGCATAAAGATTTGAATATTAGGGTGTTACATTATGGTATCAGAGCAGTTCATCCACGTGAGCCTAAGAGATGGAACTGCTTATGCTTAACTACATACTCTGAGTTTGTGCCTGTGCTACTTAGGGTATCTAACCGATACATCTAGCATGAAGTTCATGAGTGTACCTTTAGTAATTTGAAGCATTTTAGATATTGAGTCTGTTCACCTTGATATCGCTTGTCTAGTGTGGACAAGACCCGAAGAGTGTCTCATGGACATAAATGAAGTAATCGGAGAGGAATTCTCAAGAACGAACCGGTGAGGGAACACCGTGATAGGAATCTTGGCAGTGGATATATATATATATATATATATATATATAAAAGAATGGTGTGTTGATTTTGGATTGATGAGTGGAACACTTGGAGGTGGATAGTTGCTTGAACAATTTGTTTAATTATGCTTGAGTTGATCAAAATCTGATGATTTAGCGAAGAAGGGGGCTTGTAATTGACATTGGAATAGTTGGATTTGAATCGGAATGAAAGTTTGTGAAATTGAACATTTGTATAGGAATTGAGAAATGACTAATTATCAGGAAAGTTATGCTATAGGCCTCGAATGATTAGGATGTGAATTGGAATAACATTGGGTAGATGGCGAATTGTTAAGTGTTGAGGTACGTAGAGTATGAATTGTGCTTGGACTTGGCTGAGTTTGATATTGTTGACATGTGTATGTATGTAGTTATGATGAATGGGATTCATCGAATTCTTAGCATGTAAGGCCATGGCGTTATGCTTAAGGAGGAATAAGAGCAAAATTGCTGAAGAGTGTGTACTACAAGTGTGGGAGATAAAGGCATATACCTTGGAATTGTCCCTATAGAGAAGGTCGGGGTGCAATTGAATTCGATTCTCATACCCGAGGTAATTGTAAATTAGTAGTTGGATTTTTGACTTCCTGCATATCACTAATATGTAATATTCATTCGTGATGAATGACAAGTGTTGATAATCGTAGAGTCCAACTTGATGATTAGTCGAGAACCATTAGTCACTAAGACAGAGCAATATTTAGTTAACTTAGAGGAGTAGCTAGACTCTTACAGGTTAAGAATAAGAGAGACACAATAGAAGCAAGTTGGATTATATTTAAGGGATCGGAAGTGTTGAGAACTGTACGGAGTTATTGTTCGAGACCCAGTGACAGTGAAATGCAAGAAAAGAGAATTGAGATGATTCAGCCTTTACTTGCTCATCGTTTAAGGGGCGAGTGAAGACGAGACCAAATCCCTATACGAGAGATTTTTCGAGACAATCTCCAAAGGAACAACAACAACAATCACCAAGGGAGGAGGTATGCAAAGCAACCTCAGAATAAATTGACTTATAGGCGATGTGAAAGCTATCATCTGGGAACTCTGTATTGAGATGAATTGGGACTTTGCTATAGTTGTAGAGGAGCTGGACACATGTCCTGGAACTGTCCTGAGAAGGTCAACCAAAATACTGCCAAGGGCCAACAACAAGGTCGTGTGTTCACTACGACGACGGGGGATACCGCTAGATCTGACATTTTGGGAATAGGTAAGTGAAAGATCGGTAATAACGTGTTAAAAGTACGATTAAGTTGGTATGTAGTTTTGGCTATCATAGATAGAAATCTAGTGAATGCCAGTCATGCTAAGTTGTGGTTTAGTACTTGAGGAAGTAAGTGATAGAGCTAGTACTAGACGAGAGATCAGAATAAAGCAGCAGAAACTTGCAGAAGCAGTAACACAGGATAGCTACGAATAGGAACTGTAAAAGTTTACTATAATATCTTAAGTTTGAATACTCGAAGGGTTAAGTGGATTACTGCAAGTAATGATCCCCAAATAATTCGAATTGATTGTGGCTGCGAGCTTTGATGGTTTTGAAACGGATGTGGAAATTATCATTGATGCGTAATCGGATTTAGATGATGAGAGAGTGCAAGTTTTCGTGTTTGAGAGATGAGTACTATGATGTTTGGTCATAGTGACCGTGGATTTAGATTGAGATTTATAATGATTGGTTTTGAAAGACGAATGTGAAAACCATTAAATTGAAATGCTGATGTGGTACTGAGATTGGTTTGAGGGAACCCATGACGGGTGGTAAACTCCAGTTTTTAAGGGAGGTGCTGTCGAAATTTTTCCAAGAATTTGAAAGAGTGTTGGTTATGATTTTGAAAATGATTTTTGATTTGGGTAACTCTAACAAAAGAGATGTGTCTTGAATGCTTTTATAGATTATTAAAGAAAATCGGATTCTTATGATTTTGTTAACTTGTTATTTCAAACTCATTTGACTTCTAAAAATGAAGAGAGCTTTAATTGATTAGTCAAAGACTTTAAAACAAAAATTTACATATAAATTCGAGGGTTTAGGAATAAGAAAGTAAGTTTGGAGGTTATGCTTGGAGTTGAGCTGTGATTAGTGGTAATTGGCTTGGTAGAGAGAGAGGATAGCGATGGAATATGATTAAGGTGTGGTGATGATCTTTGGTGTATTATAGTGATGTGGGATGATGACTATGATTAAGGATGATGGTAATATTATTGATGACATGATTTGAGATTTAATAAGATGTGAGTTGATGAGATGACGAAAGTGATGAACGAGGCTATTGGTCGGTGTTGGACGAATGACCAACAACCTCGGATATAGAGAAATCAGAGCGCGACAACAGAAGCGCGCAGAGTCAAAAGACCTTGGACCTACTATGTGTTGGATATAAAGGCAGACTACGCTCGCGTACTCGTAGTGATGGATGGAATTTTCGAGGGCGAAAATTTCTGTTAGGGGGTAGAATGTAAAACTCGGTCTAACTGTAATTAATTAAATAATAAGTTAAATAGGAGCAAATATGGTTAGAATATTTGGCAATTGGAATTTGATAATTTAAATATGATATTTGGATTCAGTGAATTTTTCTGAGTCGGAAAACATAGTTTTCTGCGTAAAAACGCGCACTAGAATTTTGACCGGTAGTACCAGCTGAGATCTATTTGGTACAGCAGCTAAGAAAATTAATTATAAGTGAATAAGCCTAGGGAATTAGGATTTATGATTAGGATGGGTAGAAATATTTAAAATGCTATTTAAAGCTCTAATCTTGAAGGTTTTGGCCCAAAATTGAGCCAACAGACAAAAATAAGTGAACCGGACCTAAGTGGACCCAAGACCCAACATATATATAGTTATGAGCATTTCAGCTCATTTACCCCAATGAAAGGGGCTTGGGGCGCTGAAATAGAGGAAGAAGGAAGAAGAGAGAAAACCTAACTCTCTTTGATCTTCAAACCACCATAACTTGAGCTACGGAGTACCGATTGACGAGCTGTTTACAACCACACATCGCTCTTCTCATCCTCTATAATTCTATTAAAGTTTTATGGTGAGTAATCCACTGTTCTCTGCCCAGTTTTTGTTTTTCTCTTTAAATTCGAATTTGGTTTGGGTTTTGAGCAAACCTTGTGATTTGGTTATTTAGGAGTGCTCTAGTATGAGCCATGGGTGATATTCATCACAAACTTCAGTGGGTTAAGGTAAGAAGTGCTCAAATCCTTGTGATTTATCAATTTCATGAACCCTATGTTAATGTATATATATGTGAAATTGGTTATGTTAGTGTATTTGGTGATCTTGGTGCATAATTGGGAGATTGGTGTTGCTTGAGGAGCATTGATGAGGCTTGGAGCTAAGATTGGTGGAGACTTCCATAGAAGAGGCTTAATTGGCTTGGCTACAAGAGGTACAGTTTAAGTTTCATTTAAGTACCGAGTGGTGTGATGAGAATTCCTAGGCTAGATGCCCCTAGGATTAAGTTTGGATTGTGTAAATGGTTGATGCTAATACGCATAGTTGATATGTATTGTGAATTAATGATTGAGTTAAGGATTGTGTGGCCTTGTATGTTTGGTGTGTTGAGAATTTGATGAATTGGATAATGAATATTAATTTGTGGAATATACATTTAAATTGTGAATTTGGGCCGGAGGCTGTGAATTTTGGGCTAGATGCCGGAAAGAGGTAAGTAAGGTAAGTTGGCGTGTATGTTGTGTGATGACATGAGTGATTGGATGGATTCTAGACATTGAATGTGTGAATGATTGGTTTGGTTATTGAATAATATGGTTTGAGGAATTTAAGAGTGGAATTTGATGGTTTTGGGTGGAATGGTGTAGATGAGGTAGGTTTGGTTTTGGTTGAGTGTAATTATATGGATGTGATTGGGTTGTGGTTATTTGGATGAGTGGAAACGAGTTTGGCTTGGGAACATTGAAAAAATTGATAATTTCTATGATTAGCCAAAAACTAATTTTTGACCAACTTCAGTGGGTCGTATCTCAATCCATGGAGTTTAGAATTCTTCAAAATTAGATTTTTATGAAAGTTTATTCAACGATCTTTCCAACAGTTCAGAAATTGTTTAAAAAGGAGTTTTGTAGAAGAAGTTATCTATGTTAGACGTTTGGGGTTTGAAACAGTGAATTCTGCAGCTTTTTTAACTTAGTAAAATTTTTGGCAAAATGCTCACCCACGCGTAGGCATTGCCGACGCGCACGCATCTATGCGCTGCACCAATTGCCCAGCTAAATTCCCGAGAGTTGTACCTGAGTTGTGCTGGTTTTGTTCTTGGGCACTGGTATGCGAAATTGTGATCAATACTTTTCACAACTCAAATAATCCCCGGTAATTAATCCAAAAACTTGGTGTTCAATACCATGGCATAAACACAACTTCGCACAACTAACCAGCAAGTGTACTGGGTCGTCCAAGTAATAAACCTTACGCGAGTAAGGGTCGATCCCACAGAGATTGTTGGTATGAAGCAAGCTATGGTCACCTTGTAAATCTTAGTCAGGCAAACTCAAATGGATATGGATGATATACGAATAAAACATAAAGATAAAGATAGATATACTTATGTAATTCATTGGTGGGAATTTCAGATAAGCGCATGAAGATGCTTGATCCCTTCCGTCTCTCTGCTTTCCTACTGTCTTCATCCAATCCTTCTTACTCCTTTCCATGGCAAGCTTATGCAAGGGTTTCACCGTTGTCAGTGGCTACCTCCCATCCTCTCAGTGGAAATGTTCAACGCACCCTGTCACGGCACGGCTATCCATCTGTCAGTTCTCAATCAGGCCGAAATAGAATCCAGTGATTCTTTTGCGTCTGTCACTAACGCCCCGCCTTCAGGAGTTTGAAGCACGTCACAGTCATTCAATCATTGAATCCTACTCAGAATACCACAGACAAGGTTAGACCTTCCGGATTCTCTTGAATGCCGCCATCAGTTCTAGCCTATACCACGAAGACTCTGATCTCACGGAATGGCTGGCTCGGTTGTCAAGCGAGCGCTCGGTTGTCAGGCGATCAACCATGCATCGTGTATCAGGAATCCAAGAGATATTCACCCAATCTAAGGTAGAACGGAGGTGGTTGTCAATCACACGTTCATAGGTGAGAATGATGATGAGTGTCACGGATCATCACATTCATCAAGTTGAAGAACAAGTGATATCTTAGAACAAGAACAAGCGGAATTGAATAGAAGAACAATAGTAATTGCATTAATACTCGAGGTACAGCAGAGCTCCACACCTTAATCTATGGTGTGTAGAAACTCCACCATTGAAAATACATAAGAATAAGGTCTAGGCATGGCCGAATGGCCAGCCTCCCAAAGAGGGTTCAATCATAAAAACATGATCAAAAGCTCTCCAATACAATAGTAAAAGGTCCTACTTATAGAGAACTAGTAGCCTAGGATTTACAGAGATGAGTAAATGACATAAAAATCCACTTCCGGGCCCACTTGGTGTGTGTTTGGGCTGAGCAATGAAGCATTTTCGTGTAGAGACTCCTCTTGGAGTTAAACGCCAGCTTTTATGCCAGTTTGGGCGTTTAACTCCCATCCTTGTGCCAGTTCCGGCGTTTACCGCTGGGAATTCTGAGGGTGACTTTGAACGCCAGTTTGGGCCATCAAATCTTAGGCAAAGTATGGACTATCATATATTGCTGGAAAGCCCAGGATGTCTACTTTCCAACGCCGTTGAGAGCGCGCCAATTGGGCTTCTGTAGCTCTAGAAAATCCACTTCGAGTGCAGGGAGATCAGAATCCAACAGCATCTGCAGTCCTTTTTAGTCTCTGAATCAGATTTTTGCTCAGGTCCCTCAATTTCAGCCAGAAAATACCTGAAATCACAGAAAAACACACAAACTCATAGTAAAGTCCAGAAAAGTGAATTTTAACTAAAAACTAATAAAAATATACTAAAAACTAACTAGATCATACTAAAAATATACTAAAAACAATGCCAAAAATTGTACAAATTATCCGCTCATCACAACACCAAACTTAAATTGTTGCTTGTCCTCAAGCAACTGAAAATCAAATAAGATAAAAAGAAGAGAATATGCAATGAATTCCAAAAACATCTATGAAGATCAGTATTAATTAGATGAGCGGGGCTTTTAGCTTTTTGCCTCTGAACAGTTTTGGCATCTCACTCTATCCTTTGAAATTCAGAATGATTGGCTTCTTTAGGAACTCAGAATCCAGATAGTGTCATTGATTCTCCTAGTTAAGTATGATGATTCTTGAACACAGCTACTTATTGAGTCTTGGCCGTGGCCCAAAGCACTCTGTCTTCCAGTATTACCACCGGATACATACATGCCACAGACACATAATTGGGTGAACCTTTTCAGATTGTGACTCAGCTTTGCTAGAGTCCCCAATTAGAGGTGTCCAGGGTTCTTAAGCACACTCTTTTTGCATTGGATCACAGCTTTATTTCTTTCTTTTTTCTTTCTTTTTCTTTTTCTCCCTTTTTTTCGTTTTTCTCCTTCTCTTTTTTTTTCGAAAATATTTTTTTTGTATTCACTGCTTTTTCTTGCTTCAAGAATCATTTTTTTATGATTTTTCAGATCCTCAGTAACATTTCTCCTTTTTCATCATTCTTTCAAGAGCCAACATTCATGAACCACAAATTCAAAAGACATATGCACTGTTTAAGCATACATTCAGCAAACAAAAGTATTGCCACCACATCAAAATAATTAAACTGTTATAAAATTTAAAATTCATGCAATTCTTTTCTTTTTCAATTAAGAACATTTTTCATTTAAGAAAGGTGATGGATTCATAGGACATTCATAACTTTAAGGCATAGACACTAAGACACTAATGATCACAAGACACAAACATAGATAAACATAAGCACTAAAATTCGAAAAACAGAAGAATAAAGAACAAGGAAATTAAAGAATGGGTCCACCTTAGTGATGGCGGCTTGTTCTTCCTCTTGAAGATCCTATGGAGTGCTTGAGCTCCTCAATGTCTCTTCCTTGTCTTTGTTGCTCCTCTCTCATGATTCTTTGATCTTCTCTAATTTCATGGAGGAGGATGGAGTGTTCTTGGTGCTCCACCCTTAGTTGTCCCATGTTGGAACTCAATTCTCCTAGGGAGGTGTTTAGTTGCTCCCAATAGTTTTGTGGAGGAAAATGCATCCCTTGAGGCATCTCAGGGATTTCATGATGAGTGGGATCTCTTGTGTGCTCCATCCTTTTCTTAGTGATGGGCTTATCCTCATCAATGGGGATGTCTCCTTCTATGTCAACTCCAACTGAATAACAGAGGTGACAAATGAGATGAGGAAAGGCTAACCTTGCCAAGGTAGAGGACTTGTCCGCCACCCTATAGAGTTCTTGGGATATCACCTCATGAACTTCTATTTCTTCTCCAATCATGATGCTATGAATCATGATAGCTCAGTCTATGGTAACTTCGGACCGGTTGCTAGTGGGAATGATTGAGCGTTGTATAAACTCTAACCATCCTCTAGCCACGGGTTTGAGGTCATGCCTTCTCAAATGAACCGGCTTTCCTCTTGAATCTCTCTTCCATTGGGCGCCCTCTTCACAAATGACTGTGAGGACTTGGTCCAACCTTTGATCAAAGTTGACCCTTCTAGTGTAAGGATGTTCATCTCCTTGCATCATGGGCAAGTTGAATGCCAACCTTACATTTTCCGGACTAAAATCTAAGTATTTCCCCCGAACCATAGTAAGCCAATTCTTTGGATTCGGGTTCACACATTGATCATGGTTCTTGGTGATCCATGCATTGGCATAGAACTCTTGAACCATTAAGATTCCGACTTGTTGAATGGGGTTGGTAAGAACTTCCCAACCTCTTCTTCGGATCTCATGTCGGATCTCCGGATATTCACCCTTTTTGAGTTTGAAAGGGACCTCGGGGATCACCTTCTTCAAGGCCACAACTTCATAGAAGTGGTCTTGATGCACCCTTGAGATGAATCTCTCCATCTCCCATGACTCGGAGGTGGAAGCGTTTGCCTTCCCTTTCCTCTTTCTAGAGGTTTCTCCGGCCTTGGATGCCATAAATGGTTATGGAAAAACAAAAACAATGCTTTTACCACACCAAACTTAAAAGGTTTGCTCGTCCTCGAGCAAAAGAAGAAAGAAGAAAGTAGTAGAAGAAGAAATGAGAAAGAAGGGAATGGCATTGTGTTCGGCCAAAAAGGGGGAGAAGTGGTGTTTAGGTTGTGTGAAAATGAAGGAGTGAAGATGGGTTTATATAGGAGTGGGGGGGGCTCATGGTTCGGTCATGTATGGGTGGGTTTGGGAGGGAAAGTGGTTTGAATTTGAAGGGTGAGGTAGGTGGGGTTTTATGAAGGATGAATGTGAGTGGTGAAGAGAAAGATGGGATTTGATAGGTGAAGGGTTTTTGGGGAAGAGGAGTTGAGGTGATTGGTGAATGGGTGAAGAAGAGAGAGAGTGGTGGGGTAGGTGGGGATCCTGTGGGGTCCACAGATCCTGAGGTGTCAAGGAAAAGTCATCCCTGCACCAAATGGCATGCAAAAATGCGTTTCTGGCCAATTCTGGCGTTAAACGCCGGGCTGATGCCTATTTCTGGCGTTTAACGCCAAGTGCTTGCCCTTTTCTGGCATTTATCGCCAGTCTGGTGCCCCTTTCTGGCGTTAAACGCCCAGAATGGTGCCAGACTGGGTGTTAAACGCCCATCTGCTAACCTTACTGGCGTTTAAATGCCAGTGGGTTCTTCCTCCAGGGTGTGCTGTTTTTCTTCCTGTTTTTCTTTCTGTTTTTGCTTTTTCAATTGATTTTGTAACTTCTCATGATCATCAACCTACAAAAAACATAAAATAACAAAGGAAAATAGATAAAATATAACATTGGGTTGCCTCCCAACAAGCGCTTCTTTAACGTCAGTAGCTTGACAGAGGACTCTCATGGAGCCTCACAGGTGCTCAGAGCAATGTTGGAACCTCCCAACACCAAACTTAGAGTTTGAATGTGGGGGTTCAACACCAAACTTAGAAGTTGGTTGTGGCCTCCCAACACCAAACTTAGAGTTTAACTGTGGGGGCTCTGTTTGACTCTGTCTTGAGAGAAGCTCTTCATGCTTCCTCTCCATGGTGACAGAGGGATATCCTTGAGCCTTAAACACCAAGGATTCTTCATTCACTTGAATGATCAATTCTCCTCTATCAACATCAATCATAGCCTTTGCTGTGGCTAGGAAAGGTCTGCCAAGGATGATGGATTCATCCATGCACTTCCCAGTCTCTAGGACTATGAAATCAGCAGGGATGTAATGGTCTTCAACTTTTACCAGAACATCCTCTACAAGTCCATAAGCTTGTTTTCTTGAGTTTTCTGCCATCTCTAGTGAGATTTTTGCAGCTTGCACCTCAAAGATCCCTAGCTTCTCCATTACAGAGAGAGGCATGAGGTTTACACTTGACCCTAGGTCACACAAGGCCTTTTTGAAGGTCATGGTGCCAATGGTACAAGGTATTGAAAACTTCCCAGGATCCTGTCTCTTTTGAGGTAATTTCTGCCTAAACAAGTCATCCAGTTCTTTGGTGAGCAAAGGGGGTTCATCCTCCCAAGTCTTATTTCCAAATAACTTGTCATTTAGCTTCATGATTGCTCCAAGGTATTTAGCAACTTGCTCTTCAGTGACATACTCATCCTCTTCAGAGGAAGAATACTCATCAGAGCTCATGAATGGCAGAAGTAAGTTCAATGGAATCTCTATGGTCTCATTTTGAGCCTCAGATTCCCATGGTTCCTCATTGGGGAACTCATTGGAGGCCAGTGGACGTCCATTGAGGTCTTCCTCAGTGGCGTTCACTGCCTCTCCTTCCTCTCCAAATTCGGCCATGTTGATGGCTTTGCACTCTCCTTTTGGATTTTCTTCTGTATTGCTTGGAAGAGTACTAGGAGGGAGTTCAGTAATTTTCTTGCTCAGCTGACCCACTTGTGCCTCCAAATTTCTAATGGAGGACCTTGTTTCAGTCATGAAACTTTGAGTGGTTTTAATTTGATCAGAAACCATGGTTGCTAAGTCATAGGTATTCTGCTTAGAATTCTCTGTCTGTTGCTGAGAAGATGATGGAAAAGGCTTGCTATTGCTAAACCTGTTTCTTCCACCATTATTATTGTTGAAACCTTGTTGAGGTCTCTGTTGATCCTTCCATGAGAGATTTGGATGATTTCTCCATGAAGGATTATAGGTGTTTCCATAGGGTTCTCCCATGTAATTCACCTCTTCCATTGAAGGGTTCTCAGGATCATAAGCTTCTTCTTCAGATGAAGCTTCCTTAGTACTACCTGGTGCATTTTGCATTCCAGACATACTTTGAGAAATCATATTGACCTGTTGAGTCAATATTTTGTTCTGAGCCAATATGGTATTCAGAGTGTCAATCTCAAGAACTCCTTTCTTCTGATTAGTCCCATTGTTCACAGGATTCCTTTCAGAAGTGTACACGAATTGGTTATTTGCAACCATTTCAATTAGTTCTTGAGCTTCTGTAGGCGTCTTCTTCAGATGAAGAGATCCTCCAGCAGAGCTATCCAAAGACATCTTGGACAGTTCAGAGAGACCATCATAGAAAATTCCTATGATGCTCCATTCAGAAAGCATGTTAGAGGGACACTTCCTGATTAATTGTTTGTATCTTTCCCAAGCTTCATAGAGGGATTCTCCTTCCTTCTGTCTGAAGGTTTGGACTTCCACTCTAAGCTTACTCAATTTTTGAGGTGGAAAGAACTTTGCCAAGAAGGCATTGACTAGCTTTTCCCAAGAGTTCAGGCTTTCTTTAGGTTGTGAGTCCAACCATGTCCTAGCTCTGTCTCTTACAGCAAAAGGGAATAGCATAAGTCTGTAGACCTCAGGGTCAACCCCATTAGTCTTGACAGTGTCACAGATTTGCAAGAATTCAGCTAAGAACTGATGAGGATCTTCCAATGGAAGTCCATGGAACTTGCAATTCTGTTGCATTAGAGAAACTAATTGAGGCTTAAGCTCAAAGTTGTTTGCTCCAATGGCAGGGATAGAGATGCTTCTCCCATAGAAGTCGGGAGTAGGTGCAGTAAAGTCACCCAGCACCTTCCTTGCATTGTTGGCATTGTTGTTGTTTTCGGCTGCCATGGGTTCTTCTTCTTTGAAGATTTCTGTTAGGTCCTCTACAGAGAGTTGTGCCTTGGCTTCTCTTAGCTTTCTCTTCAAGGTCCTTTCAGGTTCAGGATCAGCCTCAACAAGAATGCTTTTGTCCTTGCTCCTGCTCATAAGAAAGAGAAGAGAACAAGAAAATGTGGAATCCTCTATGTCACTGTATAGAGATTCCTTGAGGTGTCAGAGGAAAAGGAAAATGGAAGACAGAGGTAGAAAATTCGAACTTATCAAGAAAGATGGAGTTCGAATTGTGATTTAAGGAATAGTGTTAGTCCATAAATAGAAGGATGTGAGAAGAAGGGAAGTAGTATTCGAAAATTAAGTAAAGGGTTTTGAAGACATTTTGAAAAATACTTATTGATTTTCGAAAACCATGATTGAGAAAGAAGTAAAGTGATTTTTGAAAAAGATTTTGAAATTAGAAATCAAAAAGATTTGATTGAAAACTATTTTGAAAAAGATGTGGTTAAGAAGATATGATTGGTTTTAAAAAGATGTGATTGAGAAGATATGATTTGAAAAATATTTTAAAAAAAGATTTGATTTTGAAAATTAATGACTTGACTAACAAGAAAAGATATGATTCAAACATTAAACCTTTCTCAACAGAAAAGGCAACATACTTGAAATGTTGAATCAAATCATTAATTGATAGCAAGTATCTTTGAAAATAGAAAGAAATTGATTTTGAAAAAGATTTGATTGAAAAGATATGATTTGAAAAAGATTTGATTTTGAAAAGATTTTGAAAACTTGAAAAAAAATTGCATTGAAAACAGAATCTTCCCCCTTGTGCCATCCTGGCGTTAAACGCCCAGAATGGTGCACATTCTGGCGTTTAACGCCCAAAATACTACCCTTTTGGGCGTTAAACGCCCAGCCAGGCACCCTGGCTGGCGTTTAAACGCCAGTCTGTCTTCTTTACTGGGCATTTTGAACGCCCAGCTTTTTCTGTGTAATTCCTCTGTTGTATGTTCTGAATCTTCAATTCTTTGTATTATTGACTTGAAAAGACACAAATTAAAAGTATTTTTGGATTTTTAATAATAAGAAATAATCAAAATGCACTAAAATCAAATAACAATGCATGCAAGACACCAAACTTAGCAGTTTGTATACTACTGACACAAATGAGAATGCATATGAGACACATAAACACTCAAGTCAAGAGAATTCAAAGATTAGAGTAAGAAATCATCAAGAATAACTTGAAGATTAATGAAGACACATGCATGAGTGCAAGAAGAACAAAAACATGCAATTGACACCAAACTTAAAATGAGACTAGAGTCTCAATAGGAAAAATATTTTTGGTTTTTCTAATTTTGTATTTTTTTTGTGTTTTTTTTTCGAAAATTAAGTGGAAAAGGAAAATAAAGGTATCAAAATTCTTAATGAGAATTCCAGGAATCATGCAATGTTTAGTCTAAGACTCCGGTCCAGGAATTAGACATGGCTTCACAGCCAGCCAAGCTTTCAAAGAAAGCTTCGGTCCAAAACACTAGACATGGCCAATGGCCAGCCAAGCCTTAGCAGATCACTGCTCCAACAGCAAGATTGATAGAAATCAACAGGCTCTTGTGATGATAAGTTGAAACCTCGGTCCAATAGAATTAGACATGGCTTCACAGCCAGCCAGACTTCAACAGATCATCATGAAACACTAGAATTCATTCTTAAGAACTCTGAAAAAGAAATACCTAATCTAAGCAACAAGATGAACCGTCAGTTGTCCATACTCGAACAATCCCCGGCAACGGCGCCAAAAACATGGTATGCGAAATTGTGATCAATACTTTTCACAACTCAAATAATCCCCGGTAATGAATCCAAAAACTTGGTGTTCAATACCATGGCATAAACACAACTTCGCACAACTAACCAGCAAGTGTACTGGGTCGTCCAAGTAATAAACCTTACGCGAGTAAGGGTCGATCCCACAGAGATTGTTGGTATGAAGCAAGCTATGGTCACCTTGTAAATCTTAGTCAGGCAAACTCAAATGGATATGGATGATATACGAATAAAACATAAAGATAAAGATAGATATACTTATGTAATTCATTGGTGGGAATTTCAGATAAGCGCATGAAGATGCTTGATCCCTTCCGTCTCTCTGCTTTCCTACTGTCTTCATCCAATCCTTCTTACTCCTTTCCATGGCAAGCTTATGCAAGGGTTTCACCGTTGTCAGTGGCTACCTCCCATCCTCTCAGTGGAAATGTTCAACGCACCCTGTCACGGCACGGCTATCCATCTGTCGGTTCTCAATCAGGCCGGAATAGAATCTAGTGATTCTTTTGCGTCTGTCACTAACGCCCCACCTTCAGGAGTTTGAAGCACGTCACAGTCATTCAATCATTGAATCCTACTCAGAATACCACAGACAAGGTTAGACCTTCCGGATTCTCTTGAATTCCGCCATCAGTTCTAGCCTATACCACGAAGACTCTGATCTCACGGAATGGCTGGCTCGGTTGTCAGGCGAGCGCTCGGTTGTCAGGCGATCAACCATGCATCGTGTATCAGGAATCCAAGAGATATTCACCCAATCTAAGGTAGAACGGAGGTGGTTGTCAATCACACGTTCATAGGTGAGAATGATGATGAGTGTCACGGATCATCACATTCATCAAGTTGAAGAACAAGTGATATCTTAGAACAAGAACAAGCGGAATTGAATAGAAGAACAATAGTAATTGCATTAATACTCGAGGTACAGCAGAGCTCCACACCTTAATCTATGGTGTGTAGAAACTCCACCGTTGAAAATACATAAGAATAAGGTCTAGGCATGGCCGAATGGCCAGCCTCCCAAAGAGGGTTCAATCATAAAAACATGATCAAAAGCTCTCCAATACAATAGTAAAAGGTCATACTTATAGAGAACTAGTAGCCTAGGATTTACAGAGATGAGTAAATGACATAAAAATCCACTTCCGGGCCCACTTGGTGTGTGTTTGGGCTGAGCAATGAAGCATTTTCGTGTAGAGACTCCTCTTGGAGTTAAACGCCAGCTTTTATGCCAGTTTGGGCGTTTAACTCCCATCCTTGTGCCAGTTCCGGCGTTTAACGCTGGGAATTCTGAGGGTGACTTTGAACGGCGGTTTGGGCCATCAAATCTTGGGCAAAGTATGGACTATCATATATTGCTGGAAAGCCCAGGATGTCTACTTTCTAACGCCGTTGAGAGCGCGCCAATTGGGCTTCTGTAGCTCCAAAAAATCCACTTCGAGTGTAGGGAGGTCAGAATCCAACAGCATCTGCAGTCCTTTTTAGTCTCTGAATCAGATTTTTGCTCAGGTCCCTCAATTTCAGCCAGAAAATACCTGAAATCACATAAAAACACAAAAACTCATAGTAAAGTCCAGAAAAGTGAATTTTAACTAAAAACTAATAAAAATATACTAAAAACTAACTAGATCATACTAAAAACATACTAAAAACAATGCCAAAAAGCGTACAAATTATCCGCTCATCAGGCACAAATCGCACCCACGCGTACGCGTGGCTGTCGCACAGGCGTAACTTGGCTTTTCTCCCTTCCACGCGAGCGCATGGGGGACGCGTACGCATCGCTGTATCTTGCTGCCTTCCACGCGTGTGCGTGGACGACGCGCACGTGTAACCCTGTTTTAATTCCAAAGTTGATTTTTGACTTTTTAAGGCCATATTCCAGACTCCTAAGTCTTCAGGCTCACCCTTTATGTCCTCAATAATTATAGTATGCCTAGTAATGAAAAGAAGTTAGGGCATATGGTAACTTGTATATGAAGAAAAGTGAGAATCAATGATGAATGATGATTAATGGTGATGGTATGAATTATTGAGGGTGATGGTGCAAGTGTTGTGTATGTTATGGGCCGGATGGCTGTGATGAGTATGAAATTATAGCTGAGTATGTATATGTGGATGATTAATGATTAAATGATTATGATTGATTGAGGAAGCTTGAACATGTGGCGAGTATGCTGGAGATGCATATATGATTAATGAATGAATGTGTTAAATGAATAATGATGGAAAATATTGAATGTGACGTGTGACCCCGGTAGTAGGCAGTAGCGTTGTCCACTTGCTCTTGGTATGAGACGGGAAAAGATGATTATGATAAATGCGTTTAATTATGGAGTTTTGAATGAATGTATTTGTGATACATGGATAGTAGCAAGCGTGGTGGTACGTCCCGATTTCTCCAGGTTAATGTTTGAGATTTGATAACAATGATGATTGATTCTGAACTGAATGAATGTATATTTTGAGATCCTGGGCAGTAGCAAGGGTTGTGGTTCATCTCACTTGCTCCAGATCAGAGATTGTGATGCTTGGGTAGTAGCGCCAGTAGTGGTTATTCCACTCGCTCCAGGTTGAGCTTTTAAACACCCGCCTGGGTAGTAGCCGCAGTAGTGGTTATTTCACTGACTCTGGGTTGAGCGGGTAGTAGCAAGGGAGTTGTAGCTCAAACCTACTTGCTCCGCAATGGGTGTTTCTGTCCAATGGTTAGCTACCAGGACGTGTCGGGTTGGCTATATAACTGACAAATGATATTATCAACCATAGGGCAGGCATACATCATTTGCATATGTTTGACTTGTTTGGATTTGTCTATTTGTTTTGGATTGCTTTCTCATATATGCTATGTTATCTTATTATGTGCTACTAGTTCTACTTGTACCTTAATTGTGCATTACTTGTCTGTATTACTTGTGTTTGTACAACTGAGAGGTCCCCATGCTGGTGTCGGTGGGCGTTGAGGGTTGTTCTTGATGAGATGAATTGGTGATGCATTTGCATGATGATGATGATGATTATTGAATGAGATGATTTGAGCTCCCTGGGTAGACGCAGTGATGTGGTTTCACTAGCTCCAGGCGAGGGTATGATGTATAGATATAGAATTACTGAGGCAGAATAACTGGTGATGGTTTTGTTTAAGATTATGAGTCTGATTCGTGGAAGAGTCAGCAAGTTGGGAAACATGTGAAACATGAATTAGATTTAGCATTCCCTTATGACAGTTGTCTATTCATAGATTAGCGAGAACCTAGGATGGATAATTTGTAAAGAGAAGTTTAGAATACTTAGTGAGTTTTTATTGCAGTGCATTGTATTTATTTGGCACTTTCACCGTACTGGAAACCCATGGCCCCGGGGTTCTCATTTCGTATATATCTCTTATTTTTCAGATACAGGTCCAGGTGCTGAGAAGTGAGCTATGGGTCGTCTGAGAGACGGCGAAGATCGTTATGTTCTCTACTTTATGTTTTGCTTAGAATCTCTCCACTTTTATTTTGAAAAGATTATATTATGTACTGAACTCTTTTAAACTTACCTATAAAGGCTTTTATGTTCTATTTGGGAGAGATGGAATTTCTGTTGTCAACTACTTTCATATTGTACCCTAGCCGACCTAAACTTCGCGGGTCGCGACTAGTGGCTATTTACTTATGTTATATATATATATATATATATATATATATATATATATATATATATATAATCTATTTTTACTCTTTTCAGGCTTCTCGATTAATACTCCTTTCAATTACACTTATATTTTATATATTAAAAATCCACCTGAGAGTCGTACTACCTTAATATCATTGACTTATGACTCGAGTATAAAGATTTGAATATTAGGGTGTTATAAGGGAGGGTGATGGTAAGGAAAAATAGTGATAGTGATGGTGATAGTAACCGAAGAGAGGGATGAGAAGATGGAAGTTTGAGCTAATGGATCTTTGGGTTAGATTAGGACTTTTGAGTGAATTATGGGTAAAATTAAGATTTTGAATAAGAAAAAAAAAATTAGAAAACAAATTGATAAATTATTGATTGTCAAAGTCTCAAAGAATTGACGACATGGTAAAATTAAAATTTATCTTAAACATCAACGATAAAATGAAATCAAATTAAATATTAGGGATAATTTTAAAAAATATAACAATGCTAGGAACAAAAGTTATATTTTTCTCAAACTTTAATTATCAGATAATTAGATTCCAAAATATATTACTATAACAATTCAGTCCCTCTTCCAAATAATAAAAGGACTAATTTGTCTAATGAAAATAATTCTCGAAAACTTATATAGAGAATAAAGTTTTGTTAGAAATCAAAATATACCATCTAAAATTCCTCAAAGGGCCTTAAAGTGTATAAACAATTAAAAAATTTATTAAATTAAAGAAAAACAGACATACACAATGTTGTTAATAGCATAATCTAAAATAGTCATGTAAGATAATTACCAATATATACCAAAAGGCATGCATAACTTATATCATTTTAGCAGTCTGAGATAGGATTTGTCAATTAATGATAGTCAGTCAGTAGTCAGTTGTGGTTGATTGTTGTATAAATACAGTAAGTGTCGACTCGTTGTACAATCGACTAGGAATCAACATTCTCTATAGTTGTGAGAATCGGACTAGATTAGTCGGTTCGATTCAGTTTTTGAACCGTTTAAGGTCAAGAACAAGTAAGAACCGGTTAAAGTCAATAAAATCGGTCAAAATCGATAAAAATTGGTCAAAAAATCGGTCCAACCAGACCGCTAAAAAAATTTTAAAATTGATGAAGATGTGGTTTGAAGTTCCTCCCATGTGCCTACATACTCCCTTTAACATTATACTATGTTATTCCTTATTATTTTATTTGCTAATTATTAATAATATAGTAGAAACGTACAATGATTTTTTTAGATATTATTTTAATTTTATACTCATTATATTTAAATTAATTATATTTATTATTATTCATAATTATTAATATAAATATTATTAAATATGTATAAATAAAAAATATCAAATATTTTTATTAATTATAATATAATTTTTGTATGATTATATGATATTTATTAATATTATTTTTCAATAAATATATATAGTATATAAAAATATAATAAATATAAACTAATTAGTTAGTTATTAAAATAAAAAATAGTTATCTTAATATAAAAATAATATTAAAAAATTTTATTATGAAAAAATATTAGAACTTTATATACTTATTTAATAATAACCAGATTATAACTTGTTGATTATAATTTGTTGAAACTTGATTGTTTTTAAATATTAGTAAAAATATGTATTTTAAATTTTAATTTTAAATTTTTTACTATTTTATATTTTTTATTTACGTAAGACTGGTTTTACAGGTTCAACAAGTGACTTATCGGTTGAACCAATAACCAGCGAACCAGTAACCTAACCGATTCAATCATCGGTTTAGTTCTGACAACTATGACATCCTTCGACGGTCAATTGAGGCCAATAGGCGCCTATGGCAATTTGCAGGGTCGATTGATAAGCAATATGTTCGGTGGTTGGTTAGTTGTCAAAAGTTTCTTTTTTAAAAGATGTAAAATTTCATTAATTACGAAAATTACAAATAATAATAATATTGGTCCATTTCAGGACTCTAACAAGGATAAGGTGGAAATTAACATAAAGAAAAAAAATAATAGAATAATCTCAAAGGAATCAAAGAAACTATAGATGAGTTGTCTTAAGGTGGTATTCATCATTCATGCTTTATGCCTCTTTCTAAATAGCAATCAGTTCAATTCTTTTGCTGTCAAAAATTCATTTGTTCCTAGATATCTAGACCCTCCATAAGACTATCGCAGGAAGACTTCGTTTCTTCTTACTAGAACCGTCTTGCTTTATCTTTAACTGCATCTCTCTCCACCAATTTCCAAAAACCATCATCCCCATCAACTCCAGTTGAGCTGCCGAACAAAAGGCCTATTCGGTTCCACACTTCGCGTGACTGATTGCATGTAAGCAAGTAATAGGTCAACGTTTCTTCCTCCATTCCACATCTTGGGCACATTGTGGGGACAGCTTGCATGCGCAATGTAGTTGGTGTCTCATTGGGAAGCTATTATGGAGAGTTTTTTATGCAAAGACCTTAACGTTGACTGGACAGTCAAGATCCCAAACTGAATTTCATAAATTCGTCTCTGAAGACTGGCAGAATACTTTCGATTGGTGGGTGAAAAAAATTGAAGCTCACCTCATATCCAAATCGTACAAAATAAGAACCCTATTTTTTCTTGTACCAAATCAATGTATCTTTTTCTTTAATACTTACTTGAAGTATTTCTTGTGTAATTTCCAAGGTCACCAGTCATCGGACCGCTCTAGTTACTGATTCACTAGTTTACCGGTTCGACCGATTCGACCATAGTTTAACTGAAAAAATGTTTTATAATAAAATATAAATAAACACACTAAAATATAATTATAGTCTAATATAAACTTTAAAATGTCATCCAAATTAAAAGTATTACATAAACCACAATATTATAATCTCACTGATGAGCGGATAATTTATACGCTTTTTGGCATTGTTTTTAGGTAGTTTTTAGTGAGTTTAAGCTACTTTTAGGGATGTTTTCATTAGTTTTTATGTTAAATTCACATTTCTGGACTTTACTATGAGTTTGTGTGTTTTTCTGTGATTTCAGGTAAATTCTGGCTGAAATTGAGGGACTTGAGCAAAACTCTGAAGAAGGCTGACAAAAGGACTGCTGATGCTGTTGGAATCTGACCTCCCTGCACTCGAAATGGATTTTCTAGAGCTACAGAACTCCAATTGGCGCGCTCTCAACGGTGTTGGAAAGTAGACATTCAGGGCTTTCCAGCAATATATAATAGTCTATACTTTATTCGAAGAAAGACGACGTAACTTGGCGTTGAACGCCAAGTTCATGCTGCTGTCTGGAGTTAAACGCCAGAAAAACGTCACGATCCGGAGTTGAACGCCCAAAACACGTCATAACTCGGAGTTCAACTCCAAGAGAAGCCTCAGCTCGTGGATTAATCAAGCTCAGCCCAAACATACACCAAGTGGGCCCCGGAAGTGGATTTATGCATCAATTACTTACTCATGTAAACCCTAGGAGCTAGTTTATTATAAATAGAACATTTATCTATTGTATTAGAGATCTTTGATCACTTTAAGTATTTGATCATTCGGTCTTGTGACCACATTGGGGGCTGGCCATTCGGCCATGCCTGAACCTTTTACTTATGTATTTTCAACGGTGGAGTTTCTGCACACCATAGATTAAGGGTGTGGAGCTCTGCTGTACCTCAAGTATTAATGCAATTCTATTTTCTTTTATTCAAATCTCTCTTATTCTTATTCCAAGATATTCATTCGTACCCAAGAACATGATGAATGTGATGATAAGTAACCCTCATTATCATTCTCACTTATGAACGCACGTGATTGGCAACCACTTCCGTTCTACATGCAACCGAGCTTGAATGTGTATCTCTTAGATTCCCCAAAAGAATCTTCGTGGTATAAGCTAGATAGATGGCGGCATTTATGAGGATCCGGAAAGTCTCACCTTGTCTGTGGTATTCCGAGTAGGATCCTGGGAATCCGGAAAGTCTAACCTTGTCTGTGGTATTCCAAGTAGGATTCCGGTAATGAATGACTGTGACGTGCTTCAGACTCGCAAGTGCTGGGCGTTAGTGACAGACGCAAAAGAATCAAGGGATTCTATTCCAGTAGGAGCGGGAACCAACCAGTGATTAGCCGTGCTGTGACAGAGCGCGTGAGCGTAGTTTTCACTGCGAGGATGGGATGTAGCCATCAACCATGGGTGATGCCTCCAGACGATTAGCCATGCGAGTGACAGCCGCAGAGGATCATTTTCCCGAGAGGATTGAAAGTAGCCACCGCTGATGGTGAACCCCTATACACAGCTTGCCATGGAAAGGAGTAAGAAGGATTGAGTTGAAGAAGTGGGAAAGCAGGCGTCCTTGAGCCATACAGTATCTCCATTCGCTTATCTGAAATTCCCACCAATGAATCTGCATAAGTATTCTATCCCTTTTATTATTTATTTTCTTATTTCTATTTTCGAAACCATAAATCAATTTAATCTGCCTAACTGAGATTTACAAGGTGACCATAGCTTGCTTCATACCAACAATCTCTGTGGGATCGACCCTTACTCACGTAAGGTTTATTACTTGGACGACCCAGTACACTTGCTGGTTAGTTGAACGGAGTTGTGTCCACTCGTGCCAATTTCAAATTCCATAATTTTACAATGAGTGCAACTCAAAGAATAGTGATCACAATTTCGTCCACCAAGTTTTTGGCGCCGTTGCCGGGGATTGTTCGAGTATGGACAACTGACGGTTCATCTTGTTGCTCAGATTAGGTAATTTTCTTTTCAAAAAATTTTTCAAAAATTTTTCTTTTCTTTTTCGTTTTTCCAAAAATGTTTTTCGAAAAAAAAATTAATAAAAATACAAAAAAATTAGAAAATCATAAAAACCAAAAAATATTTTGTGTTTCTTGTTTGAGTCTTGTGTTAATCTTTAAGTTTGGTGTCAATTGCATGCTTTTAAAATTTTTCTTGCATTCTTTTCGAAAATCTCATGCATTCATAGTGTTCTTCATGATCTTCAAGTTGTTCTTGATAAGTCTTCTTGTTTGATCTTGATGATTTCTTGTTTTGTGTTGTTTATTGTTTTTCATGTGCACTTTTGCATTCATATTTTCCATGCATTAAAGATTTCTAAGTTTGGTGTCTTGCATGTTTTCTTTGCATTAAAAATTTTTCAAAATTATGTTCTTGATGTTCATCATGATCTTCAAAGTGTTCTTGGTGTTCATCTTGACATTCATAGCATTCTTGCATGCATTCATTGTTTTGATCTAAAAATTTCATGCATTGAGTATTTTTGTTGTTTTTCTCTCTCATAATTAAAAATTCAAAAATCAAAAAAAAAATAAATAAATATCTTTTCCTTATTTTCCTCCAAATTTTCGAAATTTTGGATTGACTTAGTCAAAAAAAATTTCAAAATTAGTTGTTTCACACAAGTCAAGTCAAAATTTCAATTTTAAAAATCTTATCTTTTCAAAATCTTTTTCAAAAATCATATCTTTTTCATTTTTTTATATAATTTTCGAAAATTTCAAAAAATCTTTTTCAAATTATTCTCAAAATCTTTTTCTTATCTTTATATCATATTTTCGAAAATTAGCTAACAATTAATGTGATTGGTTCAAAAATTTGAAGTTTGTTACTTTCTTGTTAAGAAAGGTTCAATCTTTAAGTTCTAGAATCTTATCTTGTAGTTTATTGTTAGTTAAGTCAATTTTAAAATTAAATCTTTTTATCTTTTATCTTATCTTTTTCAAAATTTTATCTTTTTCAAAATTTGATTTCAAAATATCTTATCTAACTTCTTATCTTCTTGTCTTTTTCAAAATTTGATTTCAAATCTTTTTCAATCAACTAACTAACTTTTTGTTTGTTTCTTATCTTTTTCAAAACCACCTAACTACCTTTCCCTCTCTAATTTTCGAAAATATCTCATCTCTTTTTCAAAAATTCTTTTTGTTTTAAAATTTTAATTTTAATTATATTTTGTCTTTGATTTTCGAAAATTACTAACCTCTTTTTCAAAAATTATTTTCGAAATCTCCCTTCTCTTTTCTTATTCTATTTAATTAATTAACTACTAACACTTCTCTTCACCTCTCTTCATCTAAGAATCCGAACTTCTTATATCCCTTGTATTTGGATTCTTCTACCCCTTTCTTCTTCTACTAACATAAAGGAATCTCTATACTGTGACATAGAGGATTCCTCTTTCTTTTCTTGTTTTCTTCTCTTTCATATGAGCAGGAACAGGGAAAAAGGCACTCTTGTTGAAATTGATCCAGAACCTGAAAGGACTCTGAAGAGAAAATTAAAAGAAGCTAAATTACAACAATCCAGAAACAACCTTTCAGAAATTTTCGAACAAGAGAAGGAGATGGCAGCCGAAAATAATAATAATAATGCAAGGAGAATGCTTGGTGACTTCACAAAGCCAACGTCCAAGTTTGATGGAAGAAGCATCTCCATTCCTGCCATTGGAGCCAATAACTTTGAGCTTAAGCCTCAACTAGTTGCATTAATGCAACAAAACTGCAAGTTTTATGGACTTCCATCTGAAGATCCTTATCAGTTTTTAACTGAGTTCTTGCAGATCTGTGAGACTGTAAAGACGAATGGAGTTGATCCTGAAGTCTACAGACTCATGCTTTTCCCTTTTGCTGTAAGAGACAGAGCTAGAATATGGTTGGATTCACAACCTAAGGATAGCCTGGACTCTTGGGATAAGCTGGTCACTGCCTTCTTGGATAAATTCTTTCCTCCTCAAAAGCTGAGCAAGCTGAGAGTAGATGTTCAAACCTTTAAGCAAAAAGATGGTGAATCCCTCTATGAAGCTTGGGAAAGATACAAGCAGCTGACCAAAAGATGTCCATCTGACATGTTTTCAGAATGGACCCTATTAGATATATTCTATTATGGTCTCTCTGAATTTTCGAAAATGTCATTGGACCATTTTGCAGGTGGATCTATTCACCTGAAGAAAACGCCTGAAGAACTCATTGACATGGTTGCAAACAACCAGTTCATGTACACCTCTGAGAGGAATTCCGTGAATAATGGGATACCTCAGAAGAAAGGAGTTCTTGAAATTGATGCTCTGAATGCCATATTGGCTCAGAACAAAATGTTGACTCAACAGGTCAACATGATCTCTCAAAATCTGAATGGGCTGCAACATGCATCCAACAATACTAGAGAGGCAGCTTCTGAAGAAGCTTATGATCCTGAAAACCCTGCCATGGCAGAGGTTAATTACATGGGTGAACCATATGGAAACACCTATAACCCATCATGGAGAAATCATCCAAATTTCTCCTGCAAGGATCAACAGAAGCCTCAACAAGGCTTTAACAATGGTGGACGCAATAGGCTGAGCAATAGTAAGCCATATCCATCATCCTCTCAGCAACAGACAGAGAATTCAGAACAAAACACTTCTAATTTAACCAATATTGTCTCTGATCTGTCAAAGGCCACTTTCAGTTTCGTGAATGAAACAAGATCCTCCATTAGAAATTTGGAGGCACAAGTGGGCCAGCTGAGTAAGAAAGTTATTGAAACTCCTCCCAGTATTCTCCCAAGCAATACAGAAGAGAATCCAAAAGGAGAGTGCAAGGCCATTGATTTAGTCAAAGTGGCCGAATGCACTAGGGAGGAGGAGGACAAAAATCCTAGTGAGGAAGACCTCCTGGGACGTCCTTCAAGCAAGAAGGAGTTTCCTAACAAGGATCCAGAGGAATCTGAGGCTCATATAGAGACCATAGAGATTCCATTAAATCTTCTTCTGCCATTCATGAGCTCTGAAGACTATTCTTCCTCTGAAGAGGATGAAGATGTGACTGGAGAGCAAGTTGCTCAATATTTAGGAGCTATCATGAAGCTGAATGCCAAGTTGTTTGGTAATGAGACTTGGGAAAGTGAACCTCCCTTGCTCATTAATGAACTGGATACTTGGATTCAGAAAACTCTACCTCAAAAGAAACAAGATCCTGGCAAGTTCTTAATACCTTGCACCATTGGCACCATGAGCTTTGAAAAAGCTCTATGTGATCTGGGGTCAGGGATAAATCTTATGCCACTCTTTGTAATGGAGAAGCTGGGGATCATTGAGGTACAACCTGCCTTGTTCTCATTATAATTAGCAGACAAGTCAATGAGACAAACTTATGGAATAGTAGAGGACGTGCTAGTAAAGGTTGAAGGCCTTTACATCCCTGCTGATTTCATAATCCTAGACACTAGGAAGGAAGAGGATGATTGCATCATCCTTGGAAGACCCTTCCTAGCCACAGCAGGAGCTGTGATAGATGTCAACAGAGGCGAATTAGTCCTTCAATTGAATGGGGACTACCTTGTGTTTAAGGCACATGGCCATCCCTCTGTGACAAAAGAGAGTAAGCATGAAGAGCTACTCTCAGTTCAGAGTCAAGAAGAGCCCACACAGTCAAACTCTAAGTTTGGTGTTGTGAAGCCACAACCAAACTCTAAGTTTGGTGTTCAGACCCCATATCCAAACTCTAAGTTTGGTGTTGGGACTACACACTAACATTGACCTGATCACCTTGTGGCTCCATGAGAGCCACTGTCAAGCTATTGACATTAAAGAAGCGCTTGTTGGGAGGCAACCCAATTTTATTTATCTAATTTTTATTTTTATTGTTATTTTGTGTTTTATTAGGTACATGATCATGAGGAGTCACGAAAAAATAAAAAAAAAAATTAAAAACAGAGTCAAAAACAGAAGAAAAAATTTTTTCACCCTGGAGGTCGCGCAGACTGGCGTTCAACGCCAGTAAGATGCATCTGGCTGGCGTTCAACGCCAGAACAGAGCACTATTCTGGCGCTGAATGCCAGAAACAAGCAACATCCTGGCGCTGAACGCCAGGAATGTGCCTGGAGGAGACAAGCTGGCGTTAAACGCCAACAACAAGCATGAAACTGGCATTCAACGCCAGAAACATGCTTTACATGGGCGTTGAACGCCCAGAATGTGCACCAATGGGCGTTTAAACGCCAGAATGGTGTGCAAAGGCATTTTACATGCCTATTTGGTGCAGGGATGGAATTCCTTGACACCTCAGGATCTGTGGACCTCACAGGATCCCCACCTACCTCGCCCTTTCTCTTTCCATTAATGGTCATCCCTTCTGTTTTTCATTCACCATCTACATCTATCCACTCTTCCCGATACACCCCACCTACCTTTACAATTCAACTTCTCTTTCCCACCCAATCCCACCCATATAGCCGAATCCATCTCCCCTCACTCACCCCCATTTTCTTCTTCTTCTTCTTCCTCTCTTCTTTCTTCTCTTGCTCGAGGGCGAGCAATATTTTAAGTTTGGTGTGGTAAAAGCATAGCTTTTTTGCTTTTCCATTACCATTAATGGCACCTAAGGCCAGAGAAACCTCAAAGGGAAGACAAAAGCTTCCACCTCTGAGTCTTGGGAGATGGAAAGACTATAAGTCGTCATAGCTCAGTGGTAGAACATGTGGCTACAAATCAAGAGATCCCTGAGATACCTCAGGAAATAAAGTTATCCTCCACATAAATATTGGAAGCAACTAAGGGTAGAAACACCAAAATTACTAGGAATCATTCAACAGAAGCAAGGAATAGACATAGAGGAGCTCAAAAAGCACCATTGGACCTTCAAGAAGGCGCCACCCTCACTCAGGTGGATTCATTCCTTGTTCTTTATTTCTTTCTGTTTTCGGTTTTTGATGTTGTGTTTATCTATGTTTTGTGTCTCTACTTCATGATCATTAGTATGTAACCATGCCTTAAGGCTATGAATAAAATCCATTAATCCTTCACCTCTCTTAAATGAAAAATGTTTTAATTCAAAAGAACAAGAAGTACATAAATTTTGAATTCATCCTTGAATTTAATTTAATTATATTGATGTGGTGACAATACTTTTTGTTTTCTGAATGAATGAGTGAACAGTGCATATGTCTTTTGATATTGTTGTTTATGAGTGTTAAAATTGTTGGCTCTTGAAAGAATGATGAACAAAGAGAAATGTTATTGATGATCTGAAAAATCATGAAATTGATTCTTGAAGCAAGAAAAAGCAGTGAAAAAGGAAGCTTGCGAAAAAAAAATGGCGAAAAAAAAATATATAGAAAGAAAAAGAAGGAGCAGTAGAAAAAGCCAATAGCCCTTAAAACCAAAAGGCAAGGGTAAAAAGGATCCAAGGCTTTGAGCATCAATGGATAGGAGGGCCCAAGGAAATTAAATCCAGGCCTAAGCAGCTAAATCAAGATGTCCCTAACCATGTGCTTGTGTCATGAAGGTCCAAGTGAAAAGCTTGAGACTAAGTGGTTAAAGTCGTGATCCAAAGCAAAAGAGTGTGCTTAAGAGCTCTGGACACCACTAACTGGGGACTCTAGCAAAGCTGAGTCACAATCTGAAAAGGTTCACCTAGTTATGTGTCTGTGGCATTTGTGTATCCGGTGGTAATACTGGGAAACAAAGTGCTTAGGGCCACGGCCAAGACTCATAAGTAGCTGTGTTCAAGAATCAACATGCTTAACTAGGAAAGTCAATAACACTATCCGAAATTCTAAGTTCCAAGAGAAGCCAATCATTCTAAACTTCAAAGGAAAAAGTGAGATGCCAAAACTGTTCAGAAGCAAAAAGCTACAAGTCTCGCTCATCTAATTATAATTAATATTCATTGATATTCTGAAATTTATAGTATATTCTCTTCTTTTATCCTATTTGATTTTCAGTTGCTTGGGGACAAGCAACAATTTAAGTTTGGTGTTGTGATGAGCGGATAATTTATACGCTTTTTGGCATTGTTTTTAGGTAGTTTTTAGTGAGTTTAAACTACTTTTAGGGATGTTTTCATTAGTTTTTATGTTAAATTCATATTTCTGGACTTTACTATGAGTTTGTGTATTTTTCTGTGATTTCAGGTAAATTCTGGCTGAAATTGAGGGACTTGAGCAAAACTCTGAAGAAGGCTGACAAAAGGACTGCTGATGCTGTTGGAATCTGACCTCCCTGCACTCGAAATGGATTTTCTGGAGCTACAGAACTCCAATTGGCGCGCTCTCAACGGCGTTGGAAAGTAGACATCCAGGGCTTTCCAGCAATATATAATAGTTCATACTTTATTCGAAGAAAGACGACGTAACTTGGCGTTGAACGCCAAGTTCATGCTGCTGTCTGGAGTTAAACGCCAGAAAAACGTCACGATCCGGAGTTGAACGCCCAAAACACGTCATAACTCGGAGTTCAACTCCAAGAGAAGCCTCAGCTCGTGGATTAATCAAGCTCAGCCCAAACATACACCAAGTGGGCCCCGGAAGTGGATTTATGCATCAATTACTTACTCATGTAAACCCTAGGAGCTAGTTTATTATAAATAGAACATTTATCTATTGTATTAGAGATCTTTGATCACTTTAAGTCTTTGATCATTCGGTCTTGTGACCACATTGGGGGCTGGCCATTCGGCCATGCCTGAACCTTTTACTTATGTATTTTCAACGGTGGAGTTTCTGCACACCATAGATTAAGGGTGTGGAGCTCTGCTGTACCTCAAGTATTAATGCAATTCTATTTTCTTTTATTCAAATCTCTCTTATTCTTATTCCAAGATATTCATTCGTACCCAAGAACATGATGAATGTGATGATAAGTAACCCTCATTATCATTCTCACTTATGAACGCACGTGATTGACAACCACTTCCGTTCTACATGCAACCGAGCTTGAATGTGTATCTCTTAGATTCCCCAAAAGAATCTTCGTGGTATAAGCTAGATAGATGGCGGCATTTATGAGGATCCGGAAAGTCTCACCTTGTCTGTGGTATTCCGAGTAGGATCCTGGGAATCCGGAAAGTCTAACCTTGTCTGTGGTATTCCAAGTAGGATTCCGGTAATGAATGACTGTGACGTGCTTCAGACTCGCAAGTGCTGGGCGTTAGTGACAGACGCAAAAGAATCAAGGGATTCTATTCCAGTAGGAGCGGGAACCAACCAGTGATTAGCCGTGCTGTGATAGAGCGCGTGAGCGTAGTTTTCACTGCGAGGATGGGATGTAGCCATCAACCATGGGTGATGCCTCCAGACGATTAGCCATGCGAGTGACAGCCGCAGAGGATCATTTTCCCGAGAGGATTGAAAGTAGCCACCGCTGATGGTGAACCCCTATACACAGCTTGCCATGGAAAGGAGTAAGAAGGATTGAGTTGAAGAAGTGGGAAAGCAGGCGTCCTTGAGCCATACAGTATCTCCATTTGCTTATCTGAAATTCCCACCAATGAATCTGCATAAGTATTCTATCCCTTTTATTATTTATTTTCTTATTTCTATTTTCGAAACCATAAATCAATTTAATCTGCCTAACTGAGATTTACAAGGTGACCATAGCTTGCTTCATACCAACAATCTCTGTGGGATCGACCCTTACTCACGTAAGGTTTATTACTTGGACGACCCAGTACACTTGCTGGTTAGTTGAACGGAGTTGTGTCCACTCGTGCCAATTTCAAATTCCATAATTTTACAATGAGTGCAACTCAAAGAATAGTGATCACAATTTCGTCCACCACTCACTCAAATACAAACTCAAAAATTAAATAATAAAAACAACTAACCAAACACAAAATGCCGATATCCAATAACAATAACAATATAATCCATACCTAAAAATTGCAGTAATCCAATAACAATATAATCCAATCTAATAACAATATCACAGCAATCCATACCAACAGCAAAATTCAATCTAACCACAATATAATCCAATCTAAAAATAATTATTCAACCAATAACAGCATACAAATTCACAAATTAATTAACAATTATTTAATCCATAACGAGTTCACAATTTAATCAACAATAATTAATTAATTGTTATTGTTTTAAAAAAACCTAGAAGTTAGAAGGTAGAAGCATAACACAGAGGGGTAACAATAGAAATAACAGTAGCAAAATTCAATCTAACAACAATATAATCCAATCTAACAACAATTATTCAACAATTATTCAACCAAAAACAGCATGTAAATTCACAAATTAATTCACAATTACTCAATTCATAACAAGTTCACAGATTAATCAATAATAATTAATTAATTGTTATTATTTAAAAAAACTAGAAGTTAGAAGGCCAAAGCATAACACAGAGGGGTAACAGCAGCAATAACAGCAGCAAAATTCAATCTAACAGTCCAATCAAACAACAATTATTCAATAATTATTCAACCAATAACAACATACAAATTTACAAATTAATTAACAATTATTCAATCCATAAAAAGTTCACATATTAATTGGTGGACGAAATTGTGATCATCAACAATGGCTGCAAAGAATTGGTGCTCTCAAACATGAATCACACTTTGTCACAACTCCGCACAACTAACTAGCAAGTGTACTGGGTCGTCCAAGTAATACCTTACGTGAGTAAGGGTCGATCACACAGAGATTGTTGGTATGAAGCAAGCTATGGTCATCTTGTAAATCCCAGTCAGGCGGATTCAACTGTATTAAGAAATTATAGTATACGCGAAGGAATAAAATAGTAAATAGTTACTCATATAATTCAATAGTGGGAATTTCAGATAGGTGCATGGAGATGCTGTGTTCCCTCTGAATCTCTGCTTTCCTACTGCTTTTATCCAATCTTTGTCACTCCTTTCTATGGCAACCTGTATGTTGGGCATCACCGTTGTCAATGGCTACATCCCATCCTCTCAGTGAAAATGGTCCAAATGCTCTGTCACAGCACGGCTAATCATCTGTCGGTTCTCGATCATGTTGGAATAGAATCCCTTGATCCTTTTGCGTCTGTCACTAACGCCCAACAATCGCGAGTTTGAAGCTCATCACAGTCATTCAATCCCGGAATCCTACTCGGAATACCACAGACAAGGTTAGACTTTCCGGATTCCCATGAATGCTGCCATCAATTCTAGCTTATACCACGAAGATTCTGATTAAGGAATCCAAGAGATATGCGACCGGTCTAAGGTAAAACGGAAGTGGTTGTCAGTCACGCGTTCATAGGTGAGAATGATGATGAGTGTCACGGATCATCACATTCATCATGTTGAAGTGCAACAAATATCTTAGAATAGGAATAAATCGAATTGAATAGAAAATAGTAGTAATTGCATTGAAACTTGAGGTATAGCAGAGCTCCACACCCTTAATCTATGGTGTGTAGAAACTCCACCGTTAAAAATACATAAGTGATGAAGGTCCAGGCATGGCCGAATGGCCAGCTCTCAATGTCTAAGATCGCATAAACTGATCAAAGATATCTAATACAATAGTAAAATGTCCTATTTATACTAGACTAACTACTAGGGTTTACAGAAGTAAGTATTTGATGTAGAAATCCACTTCCGGGGCCCACTTGGTGTGTACTTGGGGTGAGCTTGATCTTTACACGAGCTGAGGCTTATCTTGGAGTTGAACGCCAAGTTGTAACGTATTTTTGGCGTTCAACTCTGGTTCGTGACGTGTTTTTGGCGTTTGACTCCAGAATGCAGCATGGAACTGGCGTTGAGCGCCAGTTTACGTTGTCAAATCTCGAATAAAGTATGAACAATTATATATTGCTGGAAAGCTATGAATGTCTACTTTTCAACGCCGTTGAGAGCGCGCCATTTGAAGTTCTTTAGCTCCAGAAAATCCATTTTGAGTGCAGGGAGATTAGAATCCAACAGCATCAGCAGTCCTTTGTCAGCCTTCTTATCAGAGTTTTGCTCAGGTCCCTCAATTGCAGCCAGAAAATACCTGAAATCACAGAAAAACACACAAACTCATAGTAAAGTCCAGAAATGTGAATTTTACATAAAAACTAATGAAAACATCCCTAAAAGTAGCTAGATTATACTAAAAACAATCTAAAAACAATGCCAAAAAGCGTATAAATTATCCGCTCATCATTAATCAACAATAATTAGTTAATTATTCAACAATTATTGTTTAAAAAAAACTAGAAGCTAGAAGGTAGAAGCATAACATAGAGGGGGAACCGATTCATAGAACTAATCTATTGAACCACATGACACCGGTGACAGTGGAACAAAGGTGCACAACAAAGGCAGGAGACGATTCCGACGATGGTGCTTCCCGAGCTAAAATAGCGACGATGGTAGAGAGCTGTACGATCGGCGACGAAACTCCAACTTGCGACGGTGGCAGGAGCGGTCCAGCGACTGGACGGTTGTGACGGAGATAACTCGCCGGTGGTGACAAGAACGATGAGTTCAAGGGTGAAAGGAGGGAGGGAGACTGCTACGCCGTTGTACTAGGTTGGGATTGGGAGATGTTGGGTTATGCTTAGGGTTAGGGATTCACACATTTACGCAACCAAAGTGAACAAAACGGTGCGTTTTGCTTAAAATTAAAAAATCAGCTGGTTCACGGTTTGGATCGACCGACCAGTTTTCGGCCAGTTTGGCAGTCCAACAACGGCTTTTTTATTGGATGGTTTTGGCATTAATCCAAATTGGCATCCTCATCATTTTGCAGTTCGACTGGCCAGTTCGAATCAGTTTTCAGAACCTTGGTAATTTCTGTTGTGCGGTTGTTGGCTATTAGAGGTTTATTCCAATTAACTTCTTCAGTGATGAGTTGAGAGACCCAAATTAGGTTTGGATTAATCTCCTGATTTTGTCTAAGCGTCAGTGGTTTTTGTCTTCCAACCCAATAATCTTCCCAAATTTTTACTGCTGACCTTCTCCCAATCAACCAGGAAACACCCTTTTCCATAACTTTTCTCCCTTTTAGTAGACTCCCCTAAGGCCATGGCAGACTTTAGCTAACATAAGCTTTTAGAAACAAAAAATGTCTAACACAGCTAACATTTGTAAACCCCAATTTATGACATTGATCTATCACAATCAAAAAACCGTTCTTTGTCTCACTTAAAGAACAAGATCTCTTTGTTTCACTTTTAGTTCTGTCTTCACTAAGATCCTCTCCATCTCCACACTTCTGATGCACTAACAACAACTTCTCCTCTTGATCTGCCACTATCTTCTCCCGTCGTCCTCCATTACCACTTATATCTCCTTTCGATTTGTTGCCAACATACCCATTTTCTTCGCTGTTTTCCTGCATCGAGAGATTGGCAAATCTCCTTAGCAAGTTAACTGGAGTTTTCTTTCCAAAACCTTCCTTCCGAGACATCTCATCCTAGGAATATTAGGATTTACATTCTCTTTTTTATTTTCAACCATCTAACCTATTTGCTCGGCTTTTAACTAACTCCCCAATTTCTCATTTCCACATCTCCCTTAATTGGGTCTTCAAGGTGCTGATTGCATCCTTTAATTTCATGTCTGAGATGTCCACAATAGTTACACAATATGTCAATTCATTCATATTTTGTGGATAACTCAATCACATTCTATTAGGTCCGACAATCCTAAGACTTCTTCTCAATGGTTTTCTAGCATCCATGAAAACTTTAACCTTTAAAATTTTACTTTTTCTATATTTCATTGAGAAGAAATCTATCTTTACTACCCATCCCATACTACCTCCAATCTTCCTCCCCAACTCCTTTGACTTCTAGTTCTCCGAAATTCCTCATAATTGTATTCAAATTAGGACTCGAGATAGATGATCATTATTACCAACAGCATTTTCCTGCCACCTTTTGGTGTTAACAATGTAATTTTTTAGCAACCATGTTGTACTGCGTTCTACGTGAACTAGATTTACTTTTTTTTTAAAGAAAAATTGGAATAGATTTTCACTTAATCCATAACTTTAAACCCTTCTGGATGAGACCAAATTGCTCCTTTCACTGTACTAACACCAAAAGATTGGTCTGCCAAGATCCGACCTATAAGATTTTTGGCATACATCTGGAGACTTTTCTCTAGTTTCTCCTCCTCAAACACAATAATATCTGTATCCTCCAACTCTCTAGTGTCATCACCACTTTCTGACTAACACTATGTCCATCCATGACTACTATTCAAAGCACAGTTTAATTTGTATAAAAAAATCGATTTGAAATCGAAAAATTTATCCTAAAAAAAAAACTCTATCAAAATACCCTCTAGACTCTAATGGTTCAAAAAATTATGGTTGGTTATCAAAAACGTCAATTGATAGAACTGATAGAATTCAGACCTTATTTTTTTAAATATTTTTGTATTAATATATAAAAAATTATTCTTTTAAATTTTATAATATACAATAAGAATAAAGGAAAGGAAATAGAAAGTGTTATACATCTTATTTTAGTTTTTTAATATATTAAAAAAATAGAACTTAGATAATAAAATTAGAAGGAAATAGAGAGAGAAAAATTAATTATATTTTTTTAAATTTTAAAAAGAAATTATCTCAATTACAATAAAAATGAATTATGTGGTATATCTTAGTTGTCAATCAATGATATAATAGATTTTAAATTTTTTTTATTCAAAATATATATTAAAAAAAAAAAGGAGTTGAAAATGATCCAACGTAATTACGTAAACCTCAAGATTTTCAAGTAGTCTTCGTGACATTCTAAGGCCATCAATTATTTGATGTGCCATACCTGAAAAAGGAACGTTTTGAATGTAAAGCAAGCAAAAATTTTGGTCCCCCACTGATAAAACACTTTTGATCTCCCTTTATAACAATTTATATCAATAAATTATTTTTATATCTAAAATAAGACTAGTTTAGTTAGGCATCAACTCTAATTCTGAAATAATTATGGTTGCTATTTATTTTTGTCCACCGATTTTTTTTCTATTTCAAAATTTGATGAATTTAAAATTGACATCTCATTTGATATATTTTAGTTTTATTTGTAATATTTAAAATAAATTTTTTTATAATATTTTTTTTACAATAAATGTTTATTCATTTTTAAAATTTTTTTTTAACAATGAAACTTAAAATCTAAAAAAAAAAGCTAAAAGATAATAGTAAAAGGGAGTCTGTAGAAAGACATATGTCAACTGCAAATAAATAAGTAACATGTAAAATAGAAGATAAGTGATGGACTTATTATAGAGATAGGAGATGAAAGATTAACCAGATTTTGAGAAGATACATGACTACAAGTAGGATAACTGAAAGATTTCTTTTCGAGCTCTTCTTAATTTCAAACAAAAAAAGATATGTAATTAGAAATTGTAGTTTTTGAGATGGGTTATAGTAGGTTTGGAACTTCCAATGGAGGAGGAAATTCCGTCAATGAGAAACAGAAAGCTTGAATCAACTACTTGAGGTCTTCCAATCTGTAAGATTGATAGCAGAAGTATAAAATAGAGTGGTGTGAAAATTTGACAAGAAAGACATTTATTCTACTAACTCATTTGTACAGGTTTTGTAGGAGGAGACTCTGAAAGATGACATTGTTGATTACAGATTCACAAATGAAATTTGGAAAGAACTACTTGTCCCACCTCATGTCGAGTTGTTTATGTGGTTTGTGCTAGTAGGTCGAATTAATACTAAGGATCGACTTAATAGATTGGGTATCATTGAATAGAGGGATACTAGATGTATATTATGCAACAAAAATATTGATACTGTACAACACTTGTTTGTTGCGTGTGAATTTTTTGGCAGGTATGATGTGCTTAGATTACTCATTTTGGTCGTCATTAGATGATCCCAGGTACTGTCAAAGAACACTTTGAGAGTTAAAGAACTTTACTTTTGAGAAAATAATTGCACAAAAGTAGTTAGTTGATTTCTTTTCAATTATATAGAATATTTGGCTACATAGAAATAATGTCATATTTCAGAATAAGACAACAAATGTGAGGAATTGTATTGCTAACACCTTTGAGTGCTCAATAAGATGGTGTAGTAGTTGATCGATATTGTTGATGGCTATGTCGAGATGACATAGGAGTTATTTTAGGTTTATGTACTTTATTTTGTTGTTTATTGTTTATATGCTCCACTTTTGTGTTGAGTTTCTAATTTTTTTCAAAAAAAAAAACTAAAAACTAACCGTTTTTAAAAATAAAATACCGATAGAATCTTCATGAAGATGAAGAAAAATACAAAAAAATAAACTAAAGAATACATAATAGTTAAAAGATAAACTATAACTATAATTAATCATTTCATCTGCACAAAAAATTACTTTCTAAAATTAATGTTGTATTATCTAATTGATTAGCCTATTACACCTCTTTCGAATTACTAAAACAAGAATTTAAAAAAATACAAAATAATATCATCATAAAAAACGTACCTTATTACTGCAGCTAGTTTACTTCTATAACCATATAATTGTATCCAAATTTACAGTAAAATTCATATCCATTAAATTTTTCAGAATTCTATCGAAATAATTGAGATAAAAACTAAATTTGCACTAAAAATAACTAAAAACCTTTTATCTATGTCTTTAATAAAATTCAAACTATTTGTATTTAACTTAACAAAAAATGATTCAAAAGAATGCCATTTAATCTACCTCTTAATATAATAACTAACAATTTTTTTAATTCAACGCAGTTCAACCTGCACATGTTAAAAGTCCTTTGTTAAATATTATCAATTTTTTTCAATTTTATATCTATGATCTATCATTTGTAACTCTAATATGTATCAAAGATAACTCTAGTGCCAATCTTCACTTCTAAGTTCTATCCCTATTCTTATTCGGCTACGCCAATCCCATACTTATCACCCCCAACCCAACCCTGCGCCTAACTTGCATCTCCACCACCACCGTCAGTCGCAGTCCACTGTCACCGTCACCACTATCACTAGTTCAAATTGCTAATTAACTTCATCCATATTCACTCTTCTTTTTTAGATTCGATTATTAAGTCTAATAAAATATTAAAAATATTTAATAACATAAAAAATTAACTAAAAACAATAATAATTTATCTTATTTAATATTCATTAATTGTTATAACAAATTGACAATTAATAAATACTAAATTTACAAATTCTGTTTTTTTTTTTTCTCTCAAATATAAATTACATGTGCATATTTGTTATATCCATGCGCCAATTCAAAATCTGCCAATGATAAATAATAGGGACTCACAAGCAACCGTGTTATAAGCCCTTGATTGAATGCTCCACACTATAAGCCTAAAGCGATTGCATTAAAGGTTTCGTGTTTATTTTGTAGACGCTTTTTTTAAATCAAATAATCTTTCTTCATAACAAATGTCTTCTTAAAAGCTTGCTTCAACGAAATTTGGTATAAAACTGAACACGTACAATTTTTTTTAATTTAAATTAATCTAATTTTATCTATTTTTTATTTATTTTTTTAAGTACAAATTCAAATAGGTTGATTTTAGAGAAAATAATGTACTAATTAATTTTGAGTCACTAATTTTAAATACATAAGACAAGATATAACTTTTAAAAATTAGATTAATTTAAAAATAAAAATTAAATTAATATTATTTTAATCATAATTTTTTTATAATAATATACGTATTTTTTTATAATAATTTTTTTAATAATAATACATGTAATTTTAAATTTACAAAAATATTGTAATGTTTATAAATAAAAATTGTCTTGCATATTTGAACGTAAGTCAGATGCATTATCCCAAATCAGCATAAATATGCATATCTCGGATGCAATGTGTTAAGATAAATTAAAATCATATCTTAAATGCACTGTATTCTAGATCTCGTCTTGTTCATACATGTGTTATATAATAATACGGGACAGTGCATCTGAGATACATTCGTATTGTGATTTTTCCGTTACATTCGAGATGTGACTCAAAATATATTTTAATAAATATTTATACCTTTATTTAAATTAATAAATATTATATATTTTTAATTTAAATATAAAAAAATCCCTCAAATCTTGACAATAAAGTATGTCTAATAATGCAGAAGTAGAGTCTTTTATGTTATAATTTGAAAATTAAAAAATTTATATAATTAATAATAAATAAATGTAAAGTTAAGATAATAAATTCTTTATTTCATGACAGTAGCCTTGAGTTGAAATTTAGAGAAAGAAATTAATATATATATATATATATATATATATATATATATATATAAGTAAAAAATAAAAAAAGATTAAATCAGATATCCCAATTCTTTATGTATATGAATCTTTTATCTTATTAATCTAGTATAAAACTAAAAAATGTTGTAAAAAATGTAAAATCATATTCGCTAAGATTTTATGAGCCATCTAAAACGAATCCAATAACTTCATGCGCATTAGATGCGTCATTTTTTATTAACTATTAGATTTTATTAAATAAAAATTAAAGAATGTTATAAAAAAATATTGATAAATTTATAAATATAAAACATATTAATGCATACGTATTATCTGGTTAGCCGGGTATTAAATGGGTCGGATAGGCAAAGTGCATTAGTGAGTGAGCAAACCTCCTGAGTTCGTGTTGAAAGGCGGAAGGTTAGAGCTTCGCAACCTCCCGAGTTGTTGTAGTGGTGAGGGGGGGAGGCGCCTGCAAATAGGACTTCGACGTCCAATTCAAAATCCGTACAAGCTGGCAGTAAAGTAAAGGAATCGTGACGTACCTTGGAGGAGGGGTAGGGCCCTCCCCCTATATACTCTGTGCCTGGGGCGGGTCCTACAAGAGCAGACCCGCCTTCCAGAAAATTTTCTTTCCCCCAGCTGTCATGTGCCTTGCTGGAGGGGAGAAGGTGTCGGATCTTCCTCCCGGTTCGGGCGTTACATGCCCGTCAGGTCGGCCTCTCAGACCGGGGCCTTGTGCCAGTTGGGTCCATGAGGGAACGACGTCTTCTCGGATCACACATAATGCGACTGTCGGTTCTTTTATCAATTCTAGGACTCAAGACCAGTTTCCCGTCCCTGGCTTCGTGCTAGCCAGTTTCGATAAGAGGTCGGCCCGGGTATTCCTTTCTCTTGGAACATGCTGCACCACGACCTCATCAAATTTTTCATTCAAACTTTTAACCCTTTCCGAGTATTTTTGCAGTAGGGAGTCCCTGGCTTGATATGTCCCGTTGACTTAGTACGTGACGACTTGGGAGTCGCTGTTCACCTGCACCCTTGTCGCTCCAATGTCTTTTGCTAAGAGCAGGCCATCAATGAGGGCTTCATACTCTACTTGATTGTTCGAGACCGGAAACTCAAACTTGATTGACTGCTAATATACCACTCCAGTTGGGCTCTCCAGGATGATCCCCGCTTCTCCGAACGTTTGGTTGGAAGCTCCATCCAAATGGAGTTTCCACCGCGTGTTCGGGACTTCATGAGGGTATCCCGTCACCTCCACCAGAAAATCGGCCATCGCCTGGGCTTTGATGGCATGTCTGGGCTCGTACTGTAGATCGTACTGAGATAACTCGAATGCCCAAGTCATCATCCTTCCCGCCAGGTCGGGCTTTTGCAAAACCTGGCGGATCACCTGATCCGTCTTGACGATTACCCAGTGTCCTTGAAAGTATTGCCGCAACCTTCGGGAGGAGGTCAAGAGCGCATATGCCAGCTTTTCCAATTTACTGTATCTTAACTCTGCCCCTTGCAGCGCTTTGCTAACAAAGTAGACCGACTGTTGGGTTTTTCCTTCTTCCCGTACCAAGACGGACGCCAAGGCTTCGTCCGTTACTGCCAAGTACAGGAACAGCGTCTCATCATCCCTGGGTTTGCCGAGGACCGGGGGTGCCGAGAGTATGCTCTTGAAGTGGTTGAAGGCCTCCTCGCATGCTGGAGTCCACTCAAAAGCGATTCCCTTCTTTATCAAGTTAAAGAATGGGAGGGCTTTGGCCGCCGACGTGCCGACAAAATGGGATAGGGTTGTGAGTCTTCCGGCCAGTCTCTACACGCCCTTGATGCACCCCAGGCTCGTCATTCGCAAAATTGCTTCGCACTTCTCTGGGTTGGCTTCGACCCCTCTTTGGGTTATCATGAAACCCAAGAACTTCCCGGCCTCCACGACGAAGGCGCACTTGAGAGGATTAAGCCTCATGTTGTGTCATCAGAGGGACGTGAACACTGCCTCTAGGTCACCAACAAGGACTTCTGTTTGGGCGGTCTTTACCAGGATGTCATCCACATACACTTTCACCGACCTACCAATAAGGTTGTTGAAAACTTTGTTCATCAGCCTCTGATAAGTAGCTCCTGCATTCTTTAGCCCAAACGGCATTACCCTATATCAGTATGTGCTACCTGGCATTATGAACAACATTTTCTCCTCGTCTGGCTGGTGCATCGGTATCTGGTTATAACTAGAGTATGCGTTCATGAATCTCAGGAAACGGTACCCCGCGGCCGAGTCTACTAGAGCATCAATGTTGGGGAGGGGGAAGGAGTCTTTTGGGCATGCCTTGTTGAGGTCGAAGTAGTCTACACACATTCTCCACTTCTCGTTGGCCTTCTTAACCAGGACTACGTTCAACAGCCAAGTCGAGTAGTCTAATTCACGGATGAACCCTGCTTCTAGCAAGTTGGCCGTTTGCTTGGCCACGTCCTCGGCTCTATCCTGGAACATCTTCCTTCGTCTTTGGGCTACGGGCTTGGCCTCTGCCTTTATGGCCAGGTGGTGTGACATGAACTGGGGTTCAATCCCTGACATGTCAGCTGGTGTCCAGGCGAGCAAATCCCCATTTGCTCGGATCATCTCCATCAAAGGCTCTTTCAAGTTGTGGGGGAGGTTTCTGTTCACAAAGGTGAACTTGTCTTCCGAGTCACCGACCCTAAGCTTCTCCAGGTCTCCTTCAGGCTCTGGTCTCAACTTGTCATCAATCCTAGCATCCAGATCGGCTAGGAAAACCCCAGACGCTTCCTTTGACTTTTTTCTTAGGGAGAGGTTGGCATTGTCGCATGCGACTGCTGTTTCCAGATCTCCCCTGATGGACCCTACCGATCAATCGTCGGCTACAAACTTCATCATCAGCAGCATGGTACATATCACCGCCCCGAACTCGTTGATTATTTTCCTCCCCAAGATAATGTTGTAAGTCGTGGAGTCCCTCAGAACAACAAACTCCGCCATTAGATACCTCTTTCCTTGCCCTCCCTCTATGGAGACCGGGAGGGAGATTATTCCATCAGACTTGATAAAACTATCCCCTAAGCCGACCACCCCGTGCTGGTTAGTTTTCAGGTCGGCTTCCCAGAGACCTAGGGCGTCAAACACATTTTGGAACATAATGTTTGAATCCGCTCCAGTGTCCACGAGAATTCGCTTGACTAAGCCTATTCCCACTCTTGCTGTGATTACCAAGGGAGGGTTCTCTGGCATGTCATGAAATCATTGGTCCTCCGGTCCGAACGATATCATTGGGACTCTCCTGGGAGAGGACCCATGACCTGCTGTTGACATGGCCAGGACCTTGGCGTCTTTCCTTGTTGCCGACTTGGATCTCGGTTCAGCGTCCCTCCCGACTACGACATTCACGATGGTAAGGCCGCAGTCGTTATCCTCTTCGGACTCTTGCCTTGGCTTCATGGTATGACTCTTGTTGTCATCAAATCGATCGCGCTCTCGCCTCTTGGGTTCTCTTATGAACTGTGAGAACTCCGCTAGCCTACCTTCACGGATTGTATGTTTGAAAGCGTCCTTTAGGTCAAAGCAATCTTGGGTTTTATGACTGAAACCCTTGTGGTAGCTACAATATAGGTTCTTGATTCCTCCGGTTCTGTTTTTGAGCTGGCAAGGCTTCGACAAGATGCCCTTGTCGGCTATCTGTTGGTACACTTCAATGATCAGGGCCGTCAGAGGGCTGTAGTTAGTGAACTTTCCCACCCGGGGGAACGGCTTGAAGCATTAAGTTGGCCCTCTATCCTTGGAGTGCTCCTAAGGCCTTTCCCCGCTTCCGGTGTGACGAGTAGGATGATAGGCGGGCTGCCGCTTGTTGGTCGCCACCACATGGCTGACCTCCTCGTCATTGATGTATTCTCTTGCCATATTTTGGATTCCCTGCATTGTCTACACTGGTTTGGTGATGAGGTATTTCCTGAAGTCTTCATTAAACATCCTGTTTGTCAGGCAAAGGCTGGACACTGAATCGGTCAGGCCGTCAATCTCTAGGCATTCGTCATTGAACCTATCCAGATACTTCCTGGTCGGTTCACCATTTCTTTGGGTCACGCCTAGAAGGTTGATTGGATGCTTCGCCTTTGCAATGCACGTGGTAAACTGCACTAGAAAGCTTCGGGTAATGTCCGCGAAGGTTCTCACGGACCCCTGGGGAAGCGCAATGAACCACCGTATTACCGGTCCTGCCAGGGTCACGGGAAAAGGGTGACATCTCACCTCATCCTCCACACCCTCCAGGTTCATCCTAGCCTCAAAAGCCGTTAGGTGTTCCTAGGGGTCTTGGGTTCCATCATACTTCATGTCCGTTGGCTTGTCAAAATGTTTCGGCAGCCGAATCTCAAGAATGGAGTGGTGAAAAGGGGTTGCTCTCATGATTATGGGGTTTCGTCGCCTCCTCGGTCTCTCCCTGCTCTATTCCCGATCTTCCTCCTCGGTGCGTCTCGCCAAAGGCCGGGTGTAGATTATGGGGTCTTGTCGTCTCCTCGGTATCTCCCTACTCTCCTCTTGGTCTTCCGACTGGGCTCGGGTCGGTGGGGATCAGGAGCTCGGTGCACGCCTGGCATGGTTCCTCTATGGGCTCCTTCCTCGGGCTTCCTCTTTTCATTGAGGAGACTGAGGACGGGGCTGGCTTGGGCCAGGCTAGTAGCGGTCCCTGACCACCAACTCCCTCTCGAGATTTTGCACCCTGTGGCGCAACTTCTGCATTATCCTAGTGCTGTCGCTTCCCGTTCCTCCAAAAGAGCGTCTTTCATGGGAACGAGAGTGAAACTCATACCCAGGGGAGAAGCATCTCGTTCGTTCGTGGGAAGAAGCCACAGAGGCCACCCTACTAGCTCGGTGGGCATTCTCCTCTGTGCGTGGCTCGCCTCCCTCTTACCCCTCCACAGGGCCCAATAGGAAATCCATTCAGGCCAGAACCAGGTCCCCACAGACGGTGCCAATTTCTGATTAGCCGGGTACCAAACGGGTCGGGTAGGCAAAGTGTGTGAGGAAGACAGGGGAACCTGAACCTGGGTTGCTGGTGAGTGAGTGGACCTCCCGAGTTCGTGTTGAAAGGTGGAAGGTTAGAGCTTCGCGATCTCCCGAGTTGTTGTAGTGGTGGGGGGAGGGGAGGCACCTGTAAAAGGGACTCCGAAGTCTAAGTCAGAATTCGTACAAGGTGGCAGTAAAGTAAGAAAATCGTGACGTACCTTGGGGGAGGGGTAAGGCCCTCCCCCTATATACTTTATGCCTGGGGCGGGTCCTACAAAAGCAGACCCGTCTTCCAGAAAACTTTCTTTCTCCCAGCTGTCATGTGTCTTGCTGGAGGGGAGAAGGTGTCGGGTCTTCCTCCCGGTTCGGGCGTTACACGCCTGTCGGGTCGGCCGCCCAGACCGGGGCCATGTGCCAGCTGGGCCGGGCCGGAACACATACATAAATATATTTTAATATATAAAAATGGCAAGTGTAATCCTTTATTTTAAAATAAATAAATATAAAGTATATAAATACATACAAAAATATTTTTATTTATTAAAATTAATTAGTATGTAATTTTATTTTTAATTACAAAATATAAAATAATTAGATTATTTTATATTACTTGTTAATCTAAGGGTTAAGTATTTTTTTCATTCTTAAGGTCTGGGGTGAAAATCAAATTCGTTCTCAACGTTTTTTTGTTATTAAAATCATCCTCAACGTTACAAAATATTATAAAATTATCCTTTTGTTCATAAACAATATTTTTAAGATGATTTCGTCCTCTAAAAAAAAACTTTCCTTTCCCACCAACGACAAATTGGAAGCATTTTTTGCCCTATCTTCTTCCACCCACAGCTTCTACACAATCCTATCACTCCCAGTAAACCCAGAAGCACCTACACCATCCAGATCTTGAAGAAATTGATTGTTGTCCGGATTCAGAACTTCAAAAATTGATCTAAATATTCTATCCTTTCTAAAAAAGACACTCTTTTTTCGAACTAATCACCCCTTGGGAGGGAAAGTGCTTTGAATCAGAAGCGCATCTTCGTTGGCAATTACCTGATCAGCCAATCTCCTAACATCATCGTCAACGAGGAGGTCATCAGAGCCAAATGCAACCTTAGTGTGATCATCTCGTTTGGGTCTGACAGTGGCGAAGTGAAGAATGTGACTGTGGATTTGTTGATTAGAAAATTGGTGGACGTTTGCGAGGGGTTTTGAAGCTGCGGCGGAGGGACATAGAGAGAGGGTCATAGAAATAGCCAGAAGAGGAGAGATGATCAGTGGTGTCGAGGGAGAGATTGGGGTCCTGGTCGTCGAAGTCGAGCACATTGATGGGGTCATCGAAGTCGAGCATCGAGGGTGGAATCGGAGAGGAGGGAGGGGGAAGGAGGGGACTTGGTTGTTGGCGATACAATTATGGCACTATTCAAAGTGGCAAGTCTGAATATGACCTGTTCGAATCGAAACTCGAGGTTGAGATAAGTTAGAGGACTTCGATAAGGTTTTCTCCGCCACCTATTCTTTCTGCAATTTGTGTGAGCCTTACTCTTGTGGTGTTGTTCCTTTTTCTTATATCCATGAGGAATATTTGTATGTGCACAAGTAGGATTCAAAATTAATAAAGAAAACTGCATCACCACCACTACCATCGTTAATAGCAACAATTAATGGCATTGATGGTGAAGTTCTAATAGGGTCAATGTTCAAGTTCTCAGTGTTCTTTTGTTTCTCTGTCTTTTTTGTTCAAGTTGCGGTGCTTGATTTTGTTGGATTTCTTTGATTTTATAGGGGGCTAATGAAAATCATGTGAACTGGTTCTTTTATGGTGGTGAGTGGGGAGTGAAATTGTGGCTATATAGGTGACAATGGATGTAGCATCGGTGGTAAAGTTGACATGGTAATGATGATGTAAGGCATATTTATTTTGTTGTTATGGTGGTTCATGGTGATGATGATGAGACAGTGATGAGAGTGAGGGTGGAGAGAATTTTTTATTTTTGTTTAAGAATAAAATTGTCTAAAAAATATTTTTTATGGACAAAAAGATAATTTTATAACGTTTTATAACGTTGAGAATGATTTTAATAACAAAAAAAAGGTCAGAAATAAATTTAATTTTCACCCTAAATCTTAAAAACGAAAAAAAAAATACTTAATCCTCAATCTAATCTAGGTTACATGATCTATCATTATAAATGTCAAAATAAGGTGGCAAGTATCCTAATGTCGGATCCATTATAGGGGTGTTCGCGGTGCGGTTTGGTTCGGTTTTTGAAGGAAAAGCCATCCGATCCGATCGTTTAATTAAGCTGCGGTTCGATTTGGTTCGGTTTTTTTCAAGGTCATCCGAACCAAACCAAACCAATTAAAATTGGTTTGGTTTGGTTCGGTTTGTTCGGTTTTTTCAATCAAATAAAAAAAATTCTACCATACTATTATGCAATATCATAAGATTGAAATCAACAAGCCAAAATACACAATAGCTAACAAAGTCTTGATCTAATGAAATATAACGACAATAGAATTCAAATACGACAATTAAAGAAGTTTAATAGCTCAACAGTCAACACAACTGAAAATAAAAATAAATTGTCATTAAACTGATAGCAATTAGCAAAGTTATGATGTCTTCTCCAATAAAATAGCTAAAACTTCATAATGCAAATCAACCTGAAATAAAAAAAACAATTACATAATAAGAACAACAAGAACAACAACAACAATAATTATAATAATAATAATAATAATATAAGGAGAACAATTCATACCATAAAACTTAACAAGATGTACTTTAATCAGACTCAACACCAGAATCTTCTTCATTGGGATCACGAGTGGGTGCAACTTCTACAAAATATATAAAACAAGAAACAATCATAACAAATAATATATATTAATAAAAACTAGATTAAAATAAAGAAAATTATAAGTAGAAACTTAACCATACCTAATTCTAACTTCTCCGATTCCTCGATGAGTTCCTCAAGGACAAGTTTTGGAGAGTTTCGGAGCCAATTTTGGGTACAAATTAATGCTTCAGCTGTCATCGGAGTTAGAGAACTCCTATAATTATTCAACACCCTTCCTCCAGTACTAAATGCCGATTCTGAAGCAACTGTGAAAACTGGCATGGCTAAGACGTCTCTTGCAATCCCTCCAAGAATTGGAAATTTAGTGGAATTCACTTTCTACCAATTTAGAATGTCAAATTGCACGCCACTCTTCTCTAATGCCTCCATAAGATATAACTCCACCTCATTCTTGTTAACACTCTCATTGAATTGCATTTCCTTCTCAAATTCCATAGCAAAAGAAGTTTCATGTGCCTCAAGCTCTTGTGTGCTAATTTTAGGAGGATCTTGCCGAGTAGACCTTTGATAGTTACCACCAAACAGCCTGTAGCTATCAAACACCTTGAAAAGCGTCTCCTTCACCTTTGAAGTTAAAAATTCAGCATCTTCTTTTTCATACAACTTTTCAAAACTCCACTTAATCAATTGAAGCTTATACCTAGGATCAAGAACAACTGCAATGAAAATCATCATGTTTGTGTTCTTTATATTTCCCCAATACTTATCATACTTGGACTTCATTTTCTTAGCCATGCTTGAAAGTACCGTATCTAAGCTTCCCATCCAATGCTTAAGTGTAGACAATATTTTACAAAAGTCATTAAAGTGTTGAGAAGATGTCACAAACGTTGAACCAGAAACTTTGTTAGTAACCTCATAAAATATTTTTAAAAACTTGACAAAATGCCTTGCATTCTCCTAATCCTCAGACCTAGGAATCCCACCAGCCATCATAGCAAACTCAGAATCTCTCTCCCCCAAACGTTTAAATGCCTTTTGAAACTTCAAATCACTTTCAAGCATTAAAAAGGTAGAGTTCCACCTGGTAGGAACATCTAAATGGACAGTGCCTTTTTCCAAAATTCTAGCTTCCTTAATCATAGTTTTAAACCTCTCAGTACGACCAGGTGATGCACGCACATGCCGAACCACATTTCTAATCTTTAAAATTGACTCATGTATTTCTCTCAACCCATCATTCACAACAAGATTTAAAATATGAGCACAACATCTAACATGTAAAAACTCTCCCCTTAATGGATGTGAGTTCCAATCCTCCATTCTATTTTTCAAGTAAGAAAGTGCAACATCATTTGAACTAGCATTATCAACAGTGATAGAAAAAACCCGGGATATCCCCCAGCTCAACAAACATCTCTCAATCTTCCTACCAATTGTTTCTCCCTTGTGATTCTTGATAGCACAAAAATTCAAGATTCTTTTTTGCAACTTCCAATTAGCATCAATGTAATGAGCAGTAAGGCAAAGATAATTTAAGTTTTGCACAGATGACCAACAATCAGTTGTCAAACAAACATTTTGATTTGGTTGAGAGAAAACAGACTTCAACTTAATTTTTTCATTCAAATAAAGCTTCCAACAATCCCTAGCAACTGTGAGCCTTTGATGAGCGGATAATTTGTACGCTTTTTGGCATTGTTTTTAGTATGTTTTTAGTATGATCTAGTTAGTTTTTAGTATATTTTTATTAGTTTTTAGTTAAAATTCACTTTTCTGGACTTTACTATGAGTTTGTGTGTTTTTCTGTGATTTCAGGTATTTTCTAGCTGAAATTGAGGGACCTGAGCAAAAATATGATTCAGAGACTAAAAAGGACTGCAGATGCTGTTGGATTCTGACCTCCCTGCACTCGAAGTGGATTTTCTGGAGCTACAGAAGCTCAATTGGCGCACTCTCAACGGCGTTGGAACGTAGACATCCTGGGCTTTCCAGCAATATATGATAGTCCATACTTTGCCCAAGATTTGATGGCCCAAACCGGCGTTCAAAGTCACCCTCAGAATTCCCAGCGTTAAACGCCGGAACTGGCACAAGGATGGGAGTTAAACGCCCAAACTGGCATAAAAGCTGGCGTTTAACTCCAAGAAGAGTCTCTACACGAAAATGCTTCAATGCTCAGCCCAAGCACACACCAAGTGGGCCCGGAAGTGGATTTTTATGTCATTTACTCATCTCTGTAAACCCTAGGCTACTAGTTCTCTATAAGTAGGACCTTTTACTATTGTATTGAGATATCAGGGTAGTTATCTTTGTTCTGATGCTATCTTAGATCATTGGGAGGCTGGCCATTCGGCCATGCCTAGACCTTGTTCTTATGTATTTTCAACGGTGGAGTTTCTACACACCATAGATTAAGGTGTGGAGCTCTGCTGTACCTCGAGTATTAATGCAATTACTATTGTTCTTCTATTCAATTCCGCTTGTTCTTGTTCTAAGATATCACTTGTTCTTCAACATGATGAATGTGATGATCCGTGACACTCATCATCATTCTCACCTATGAACGTGTGCCTGACAACCACCTCCGTTCTACCTTAGATTGGGTGGATATCTCTTGGATTCCTGATACACGACGCATGGTTGATCGCCTGACAACCGAGCGCTCGCCTGACAACCGAGCCAGCCATTCTGTGAGATCAGAGTCTTCGTGGTATAGGCCAGAACTGATGGCGGCATTCAAGAGAATCCGGAAGGTCTAACCTTGTCTGTGGTATTCTGAGTAGGATTCAATGATTGAATGACTGTGACGTGCTTCAAACTCCTGAAGGCGGGGCGTTAGTGACAGACGCAAAAGAATCACTGGATTCTATTCCGGCCTGATTGAGAACCGACAGATGGATAGCCGTGCCGTGACAGGGTGCGTTGAACATTTCCACTGAGAGGATGGGAGGTAGCCATTGACAACGGTGAAACCCTTGCATACGCTTGCCATGGAAAGGAGTAAGAAGGATTGGATGAAGACAGTAGGAAAGCAGAGAGACAGAAGGGACAAGCATCTTCATACGCTTATCTGAAATTCCAACCAATGAATTGCATAAGTATCTCTATCTTTATCTTTATGTTTTATTCGTATATCACCCATATCCATTTGAGTTTGCCTGACTAAGATTTACAAGGTGACCATAGCTTGCTTCATACCAACAATCTCTGTGGGATTGACCCTTACTCGCGTAAGGTTTATTACTTGGACAACCCAGTACACTTTCTGGTTAGTTGTGCGAAGTTGTGTTTATGCCATGGTATTGAACACCAAGCTTTTGGGTTCATCACCGGGGATTATTTGAGTTGTGAAAAGTATTGATCACAATTTCGCATACCAGCCTTCCAAAAATTGGAAACTTGGGTTGCAAACAACTCATATAATAACGAAAACCCTCCCCCTCAACATGCGAAAAAGGCAATTCATCCACAATAATCATTCTAGCAAGCGCTTGTCTACAACGATCAACATCAAATGACACGGCAGAAAGTGAACTACGTATCCCTTTCCTATCATCTTTTACCACATCTTGGAAACAAAGAATCTTTTGGGTAGGATCTAATGCCTCCTTCGGAAATTTTTTGCATTGCGACAACAAGTGCTTTTTCATGTTACTAGTGCCATTTTTATGTGTATCACATGCATAACTAGCCCCACACCAATTACATTTAGCTCTTGGATACTGTGGATTACTAGTTTCATCTTTAGTAAAGTGATCCCATGTCCAAGACCTAGGTCTAGAAGGTTTTCTCTTACCTTCGTCGGTCCCAGTTTCAGCAGAGTCATCAACGGGAGCTTCTTCAACAGCCCGCCTTTTCCCTCGGCCTCTACTAGCAAGCTTCCTTGTGTTTCGTTGAGGAGCTGGCACAAAAGGCAAAGCAGTCGGAGATCTGATGCTTGTTGATTCATTCGGAATAGGAACTGGAGGCAATCCAGTATCGCCCATATTCTCACTTGAACTGACGTCAAACTACATAAACAAGCAATAAAACAAACAATAAACAAATTAAACCAGCAATGAACAAATTAAACCAGCAAGGCAGCAATAAACCAGCTATAAGTAAGATAAACTAACCCAACATTTTAGTTAATACATATATATAATATACTTATATAGGAAGATAAATAAGTAAATAAAATGTACACACAGAAGGAAAATATATATAGTTAGTGATGAGCGGATAATTTATACGCTTTTTGACATTGTTTTTATATAGTTTTTAGTAAGTTTGAGCTACTTTTAGGGATGTTTTCTTTAGTTTTTATGTTAAATTCACATTTCTGGACTTTACTATGAGTTTGTGTGTTTTTCTGTGATTTCAGGTAAATTCTGGCTGAAATTGAGGGACTTGAGCAAAACTCTGAAGAAGGCTGACAAAAGGACTGCTGATGCTGTTGGAATCTGACCTCTCTGCACTCGAAATGGATTTTCTGGAGCTACAGAACTCCAAATGGCGCGCTCTCAACGGCGTTGGAAAGTAGACATTCAGGGCTTTCCAGCAATATATAATAGTCCATACTTTATTCGAAGAATGACGACGTAACTTGGCGTTAAACGCCAAGTTCATGCTGCTGTCTGGAGTTAAACGCCAGAAAAACGTCATGATCCGGAGTTGAACGCCCAAAACACGTCATAACCTGGAGTTTGACGCCAAGAAATGCCTCAGCTCGTGGATTGATCAAGCTCAGCCCAAACATACACCAAGTGGGCCCCGGAAGTGGATTTATGCATCAATTACTTACTCATGTAAACCCTAAGTAGCTAGTCTAGTATATATAGGACATTTATCTATTGTATTAGACATCTTTTGACCACTTTAAGTCTTTGATCATTCGGTCACTTGATCATGGAGAGGGCTGGCCATTCGGCCATGCCTGAACCTCTTTTGCTTATGTATTTCTCAACGGTGGAGTTTCTGCACACCATAGATTAAGGGTGTGGAGCTCTGCTGTACCTCAAGTATTAATGCAATTCTATTGTCTTTTATTCAAATCTCTTTTATTCTTATTCCAAGATATTCATTCGTACCCAAGAACATGATGAATGTGATGAGTTAGATAACCCTCATTATTATTCTCACTTATGAACGCGCGTGATTGACAACCACTTCCGTTCTACATGCAACAAAGAGCTTGAATGTGTATCTCTTAGATTCCCCAACAGAATCTTCGTGGTATAAGCTAGATGGATGGCGGCATTTATGAGGATCCGGAAAGTCTCACCTTGTCTGTGGTATTCCGAGTAGGATCCTGGGAATCCGGAAAGTCTCACCTTGTCTGTGGTATTCCGAGTAGGATTCCGGTAATGAATGACTGTGACGTGCTTCAAACTTGTAACCTGCTGGGCGTTAGTGACAGACGCAAAAGAGGGATTCTATTCCAGTAGGGGAGGGAACCAACCGGTGATTAGCCGTACTGTGACAGAGTGCGTGAGCATTAGTTTTCACTGCGAGGATGGGATGTAGCCATCAGCCATGGGTGATGCCTCCAGACTGGTTAGCTGTGCGAGTGACAGCCGCATAGGATATTTCCCCGAGAGGAAGAAAGTAGCCACAGCTGATGGTGAACCCCTATACAAAGCTTGCCATGGAAAGGAGTAAGAAGGATTGAGTAGAAGCAGTAGGAGAGCAGGCGTCCCTGGGCTCTACAGCATCTCCATCCGCTTATCTGAAATTCCAACCAATGAATCTGCATAAGTATTCTATCCTTTTATTTAATCTATTCTTTTATCTTTATTTTCGAAACCCATAAACTATTTTAATCTGCCTAACTGAGATTTACAAGGTGACCATAGCTTGCTTCAAACCAACAATCTCTGTGGGATCGACCCTTACTCACGTAAGGTTTATTACTTGGACGACCCAGTACACTTGCTGGTTAGTTGAACGGAGTTGTGAATTTAACCAAGAGACACAATAGTTTTTGTGTATATGCCAAAGAGCCAATATTGATGATCACAATTTCGTCCACCAAGTTTTTGGCGCCGTTGCCGGGGATTGTTCGAGTATGGACAACTGACGGTTCATCTTGTTGCTCAGATTAGGTAATTTTCTTTTCAAAAATCTTTTTCAAAATTTTTTCTTTTTATTTTTCGTTTTTCCAAACTATATTTTCGAAAAAATTAAAATAAAAATACAAAAAAATCATAAAATCATAAAAATCAAAAATATTTTGTGTTTCTTGTTTGAGTCTTGTGTTAATTTTTAAGTTTGGTGTCAATTGCATGCTTTTAAAATTTTTCTTGCATTTTTTCGAAAATCTCATGCATTCATAGTGTTCTTCATGATCTTCAAGTTGTTCTTGATAAGTTTTCTTGTTTGATCTTGATGTTTTCTTGTTTTGTGTCTTTTCTTGTTTTTCATGTGCATTTTTGCATTCATATTTTTTCAAGCATTAAAAATTTTTAAGTTTGGTGTCTTGCATGTCTTCTTTGCATTAAAAATTTTTCAAAAATATGTTCTTGATGTTCATCATGATCTTCAAAGTGTTCTTGGTGTTCATCTTGACATTCATAGCATTCTTGCATGCATTCATTGTTTTGATCTAAAAATTTCATGCATTGAGTGTTTTTGTTGTTTTTCTCTCTCATCTTTAAAAATTCAAAAATCAAAAAAAATATCTTTTCCTTATTTCCCTCCAAATTTTCGAAATTTTGGGTTGACTTGGTCAAAAATTTTCAAAATTAGTTGTTTCATACAAGTCAAGTCAAAATTTCAATTTTAAAAATCTTATCGTTTCAAAATCTTTTTCAAAAATCATATCTTTTTCATTTTTTTTTTATTATTTTCGAAATTTAAAAAAAATTATTTTTCAAAATCTTTTTCTTATCTTTTATATCATATTTTCGAAAATTAGCTAACAATTAATGTGATTGGTTCAAAAATTTGAAGTTTGTTACTTTCTTGTTAAGAAAGGTTCAATCTTTAAGTTCTAGAATCTTATCTTGTAGTTTCTTGTTAGTTAAGTCAATTTTAAAATTAAATCTTTTTCAAAATATCTTTTTCAAATATATCTTTTTATCTTTTATCTTATCTTTTTCAAAAATTTTATCTTTTTCAAAATTTGATTTCAAAATATCTCATCTAACTTCTTATCTTCTTATCTTTTTCAATTTTGATTTCAAAATCTTTTTCAATCAACTAACTAACTTTTTGTTTGTTTCTTATCTTTTTCAAAACCACCTAACTACTTTTCCCTCTCTAATTTTCGAAAATTCTCCCTATCTTTTTCAAAAATTCTTTTTGATTTAAATTTTAATTTTAATTATATCTTATCTTTAATTTTCGAAAATTACTAACCCCTTTTTCAAAATTATTTTCGAAATTTCTCTTCTCTTTTCTTCTTCTATTTAATTATTTAATTACTAACACTTCTCTTCACCTCTCTTCATCTCAAATCACCACCTCTATCCTTACCCATTCTTCTTCACTCTTCTTCCCTTTCTTCTTCTACTAACATAAAGGAATCTCTATACTGTGACATAGATGATTCCTCTTTCTTTTCTTGGTTCTTCTCTTTCATATGAGCAGGAACAGGGAAAAGGGCACTCTTGTTGAAGTTGATCCAGAACCTGAAAGGACTCTGAAGAGAAAATTAAGAGAAGCTAAATTACAACAATCCAGAAACAACCTTTCAGAAATTTTCGAACAAGAGAAGGACATGGCAGCCGAAAATAATAATAATAATAATGCAAGAAGAATGCTTGGTGACTTCACAAAGCCAACATCCAAGTTTGATGGAAGAAGCATCTCCATTCCTGCCATTGGAGCCAATAACTTTGAGCTTAAGCCTCAACTAGTTGCATTAATGCAACAAAACTGCAAGTTTTATGGACTTCCATCTGAAGATCCTTATCAGTTTTTAACTGAGTTCTTGCAGATCTGTGAGACTGTAAAGACAAATGGAGTTAATCCTGAAGTCTACAGACTCATGCTTTTCCCTTTTGCTGTAAGAGACAGAGCTAGAATATGGTTGGATTCACAACCTAAGGATAGCCTGGACTCCTGGGATAAGCTGGTCACTGCCTTCTTGGATAAATTCTTTCCTCCTCAAAAGCTGAGCAAGCTGAGAGTGGATGTTCAAACCTTCAAACAAAAAGAGGGTGAATCCCTCTATGAAGCTTGGGAAAGATACAAGCAGCTGACCAAAAGATGTCCATCTGACATGTTTTCAGAATGGACCCTATTAGACATATTCTATTATGGTCTCTCTGAATTTTCGAAAATGTCATTGGACCATTCTGCAGGTGGATCTATTCACCTGAAGAAAACGCCTGAAGAGGCTCAAGAACTCATTGACATGGTTGCAAACAACCAGTTCATGTATACCTCTGAGAGGAATTCCGTGAATAATGGGATACCTCAGAAGAAAGGAGTTCTTGAAATTGATGCTCTGAATGCCATATTGGCTCAGAACAAAATGTTGACTCAACAGGTCAACATAATCTCTCAAAATCTGAACGGATTGCAACATGCATCCAACAGTACTAGAGAGGTAGCTTCTGAAGAAGCTTATGATCCTGAGAACCCTGCCATGGCAGAGGTTAATTACATGGGTGAACCTTATGGAAACACCTATAACCCATCATGGAGAAATCATCCAAATTTCTCCTGGAAGGATCAACAAAAGCCTCAACAAGGCTTTAACAATGGTGGACGCAATAGGCTGGGCAATAATAAGCCATATCCATCATCTTCTCAGCAACAGACAGAGAACTCTGAACAAAATAATTCTAATTTAGCTAATTTAGTCTCTGATCTGTCAAAGGCCACTTTCAGTTTCATGAATGAAACCAGATCCTCCATTAGAAATTTGGAGGCACAAGTGGGCCAGCTGAGTAAGAAAGTTATTGAAACTCCTCCCAGTACTCTCCCAAGCAATACAGAAGAAAATCCAAAAGGAGAGTGCAAGGCCATTGATTTAATCAAAGTGGCCGAATGCATAGGGGAGGAGGAGGACGAAAATCCTAGTGAGGAAGACCTGCTGGGATGTCCTTCAAACAAGAAGGAGTTTCCTATTAAGGATCCTGAGGAATCTAAGGCTCACTTAGAGACCATAGAGATTCCATTAAATCTCCTTCTGCCCTTCATGAGCTCTGAAGAATATTCATCCTCTGAAGAGGATGAAGATGTGACTGAAGAGCAAGTTGCTCAATATTTAGGAGCTATCATGAAGCTGAATGCCAAGCTATTTGGTAATGAGACTTGGGAAAGTGAACCTCCCTTGCTCATTAGTGACTTAGATACTTGGATTCAGGAAACTTTACCTCAAAAGAAACAAGATCCTGGCAAGTTCCTAATACCTTGCACCATTGGCACCATGAGCTTTGAGAAAGCTCTATGTGATCTTGGGTCAGGGATAAATCTGATGCCACTCTCTGTAATGGAGAAGCTGGGGATCATTGAGGTACAACCTGCCTTGTTTTCATTACAATTGGCAGACAAGTCAGTAAGACAAGCTTATGGAATAGTAGAGGACGTGCTAGTAAAGGTTGAAGGCCTTTACATCCCTGCTGATTTCATAATCCTAGATACTAGGAAGGAAGATGATGAATGCATCATCCTAGGAAGACCTTTCCTAGCCACAGCAGAAGCTGTGATAGATGTCAACAGAGGAGAGTTAGTCCTTCAATTAAATGGGGAATACCTTGTGTTTCAAGCACATGGTCATCCCTCTGTGACAAAAGAGAGTAAGCATGAAGAGCTTCTCTCAGTTCAAGGTCAAGAAGGACCCACACAGTCAAACTCTAAGTTTGGTGTTGTGAGGCCACAACCAAACTCTAAGTTTGGTGTTCAAATTCCATATCCAAACTCTAGGTTTGGTGTGGAGACAACACACTAAATTGACCTGATCATCTTGTGGCTCCATGAGAGCCACTGTCAAGCTATTGACATTAAAGAAGCGCTTGTTGGGAGGCAACCCAATTTTATTTATCTAATTTTTTTTATTTTGTTTTGGTGTTATTTTTGTGTTGAATTAGGTACATGATCATGAGGAGTTACGAAAAAATCAAAAAAAATTAAAAACAGAGTCAAAAACAGAGGAAAAAAATTTTTCACCCTGGAGGACGCACGGGCTGGCGTTCAACGCCCAGAAGATGCATCTGGCCGGCGTTCAACGCCAGAACAGAGCACCATTCTGGCGCTGAACGCCCAAAACAAGCAACAACCTGGCGTTAAACGCCAGGATGGTGCACAGAGAGGACAAACTGGCGCTGAACGCCAGGAACAAGCATGAAACTGGCGTTCAACGCCAGAAACATGCATCACATGGGCGTTTAACGCCCAGAACATGCACCAATGGGCGTTTGAACGCCAGAATGGTGTGCCAAGGCATTTTACATGCCTATATGGTGAAGGAATGGTATTTCTTTTCACCTCAGGATCTGTGGACCTCACAGGATCCCCACCTACCTCGCCCTCTCTCTTTCCATTCATGGTCATCCCTTCTGTTTTTCATTCACCACCTACATCTATCCACTCTTCCCCATACACCCCACCTACCTTCACAATTCAACCTTTCTTTCCCACCTAATCCCACCCATATAGCCAAATCCATCTCCCCTCACTCACCTCCATTTTCTTCTTCTTCTTCTTCTACTTTTCTTTTCTTTCTTGCTCGAGGGCGAGCAAAATTTTAAGTTTGGTGTGGTAAAAGCATAGCTTTTTTGCTTTTCCATTACCATTAATAGCACCTAAGGCCAGAGAAACCTCAAAGGGAAGACAAAAGCTTCCACCTCTGAGTCTTGGGAGATGGAAAGACAAATATAAGCCGTCATAGCTCAGTGGTAGAACATTTGAATGCAAATCCAAGAAATCCCTGAGATACCTCAGGGAATAAATGGTCCTCCACACAACTATTGGGAGCAAATAATGTTAAAAACACCAAAATCACTAGGGATCATTCAACAGAAGCAAGGAAGAGACATAGAGGAGCTCAAAGAGCACCATTGCACCTTCAAGAAAGCGCCACCCTCACTCAGGTGGATTCATTCCTTGCTCTTTATTTCTTTCTGTTTTCGGTTTTTAATATTGTGTTTATCTATGTTTTGTGTCTTTACTTCATGATCATTAGTATGCAACCATGCCTTAAAGATTATGAATAATTCCATGAATCCTTCACCTCTCTTAAATGAAAAAATGTTTTAATTCAAAAGAACAAGAAGTACATAATTTTCGAAATTATTAGTGAATTTAATTTAATTATATTGATGTGGTGGCAATAATTTTTGTTTTCTGAATGAATGAATGAACAGTGCATATGTCTTTTGATATTGTTGTTTATGAGTGTTAAAATTGTTGGCTCTTGAAAGAATGATGAACAAAGAGAAATGTTATTGATGATCTGAAAAACATCATGAAATTGATTCTTGAAGCAAGAAAAAGCAGTGAAAAAGAAAGCTTGCGAAAAAAAATGGCGAAAAATTGAGAAAGAAAAAGAAAAAGAAAGCAGAAAAAGCCAATAGCCCTTAAAACCAAAAGGCAAGGGTAGCAAGGATCCAAGGCTTTGAGCATCAATGGATAGGAGGGCCCAAGGAAATAAAATCCAGGCCTAAGCGGCTAAATCAAGCTGTCCCTAACCATGTGCTTGTGTCATGAAGGTCCAAGTGAAAAGCTTGAGACTGAATGGTTAAAGTCGTGATCCAAAGCTAAAGAGTGTGCTTAAGAGCTCTGGACACCACTAACTGGGGACTTTAGCAAAGCTAAAGTCACAATCTGAAAAGGTTCACCCAGTTATGTGTCTGTGGCATTTGTGTATCCGGTGGTAATACTGGAAGACAAAGTGCTTAGGGCCACAGCCAAGACTCATAAGTAGCTGTGTTCAAGAATCAACATGCCTAACTAGGAAAGTCAAAAACACTATCTGAAATTCTAAGTTCCTAGAGAAGCCAATCACTCTGAACTACAAAGGAAAAAGTGAGATGCCAAAACTGTTCAGAAGCAAAAAGCTACAAGTCCCGCTCATCTAATTAAATTAATATTCATTGATATTTTGGACTTTATAGTATATTCTCTTCTTTTATCCTATTTGATTTTCAGTTGCTTGGGGACAAGCAACAATTTAAGTTTGGTGTTGTGATGAGCGGATAATTTATACGCTTTTTGACATTGTTTTTATATAGTTTTTAGTAAGTTTGAGCTACTTTTAGGGATGTTTTCTTTAGTTTTTATGTTAAATTCACATTTCTGGACTTTACTATGAGTTTGTGTGTTTTTCTGTGATTTCAGGTAAATTCTGGCTGAAATTGAGGGACTTGAGCAAAACTCTGAAGAAGGCTGACAAAAGGACTGCTGATGCTGTTGGAATCTGACCTCCCTGAACTCGAAATGGATTTTCTGGAGCTACAGAACTCCAAATGGCGCGCTCTCAACAGCGTTGGAAAGTAGACATTCAGGGCTTTCCATCAATATATAATAGTCCATACTTTATTCGAAGAATGACGACGTAACTTGGCGTTAAACGCCAAGTTCATGCTGCTGTCTGGAGTTAAACGCCAGAAAAACGTCATGATCCGGAGTTGAACGCCCAAAACACGTCATAACCTGGAGTTTGACGCCAAGAAATGCCTCAGCTCGTGGATTGATCAAGCTCAGCCCAAACATACACCAAGTGGGCCCCGGAAGTGGATTTATGCATCAATTACTTACTCATGTAAACCCTAAGTAGCTAGTCTAGTATATATAGGACATTTATCTATTGTATTAGACATCTTTTGACCACTTTAAGTCTTTGATCATTCGGTCACTTGATCATGGAGAGGGCTGGCCATTCGGCCATGCCTGAACCTCTTTTGCTTATGTATTTCTCAACGGTGGAGTTTCTGCACACCATAGATTAAGGGTGTGGAGCTCTGCTGTACCTCAAGTATTAATGCAATTCTATTGTCTTTTATTCAAATCTCTTTTATTCTTATTCCAAGATATTCATTCGTACCCAAGAACATGATGAATGTGATGAGTTAGATAACCCTCATTATTATTCTCACTTATGAACGCGCGTGATTGACAACCACTTCCGTTCTACATGCAACAAAGAGCTTGAATGTGTATCTCTTAGATTCCCCAACAGAATCTTCGTGGTATAAGCTAGATGGATGGCGGCATTTATGAGGATCCGGAAAGTCTCACCTTGTCTGTGGTATTCCGAGTAGGATCCTGGGAATCCGGAAAGTCTCACCTTGTCTGTGGTATTCCGAGTAGGATTCCGGTAATGAATGACTGTGACGTGCTTCAAACTTGTAACCTGCTGGGCGTTAGTGACAGACGCAAAAGAGGGATTCTATTCCAGTAGGGGAGGGAACCAACCGGTGATTAGCCGTACTGTGACAGAGTGCGTGAGCATTAGTTTTCACTGCGAGGATGGGATGTAGCCATCAGCCATGGGTGATGCCTCCAGACTGGTTAGCTGTGCGAGTGACAGCCGCATAGGATATTTCCCCGAGAGGAAGAAAGTAGCCACAGCTGATGGTGAACCCCTATACAAAGCTTGCCATGGAAAGGAGTAAGAAGGATTGAGTAGAAGCAGTAGGAGAGCAGGCGTCCCTGGGCTCTACAGCATCTCCATCCGCTTATCTGAAATTCCAACCAATGAATCTGCATAAGTATTCTATCCTTTTATTTAATCTATTCTTTTATCTTTATTTTCGAAACCCATAAACTATTTTAATCTGCCTAACTGAGATTTACAAGGTGACCATAGCTTGCTTCAAACCAACAATCTCTGTGGGATCGACCCTTACTCACGTAAGGTTTATTACTTGGACGACCCAGTACACTTGCTGGTTAGTTGAACGGAGTTGTGAATTTAACCAAGAGACACAATAGTTTTTGTGTATATGCCAAAGAGCTAATGTTGATGATCACAATTTCGTCCACCAGTTAGCGGAATAGTGAAAATTAATTGATGTTTTTTTTTGTTTCAATGAAAATGAATTGATTAAGAGGGAATTGAAGGAACGTTATAAAGGGTTCATAGGAAAAATGGAAAGTCAAGAAAGTGTAGCTGAATTCAACAAAATTCAGCACCTTCTAAAATGTTCACATCCACGCCCACAAAACCTTCTGTTGAATTCATATACAACGCATGCTAGCTAACTGCATAATTAAATCATGGCTTCCACAACATTTAACCAAACATGGCCTATTGATGATGGTCTAAGATAATTTTTAATAATTTCAGAATACCAACAAATTGGCACTTGATAATGTGAACAATAAACAATAAACAAGCTATAAACCAAGCAGAATTGGCACTTGATAATGTGAACAAGCAATGAACAAGCAAGGCATCAATAAACAAGCAAGGATTGGCACTTGATAATGTGAACAAGCAATGAACAAATTAAACCAGCCCTGAACCAGCTATAAACCAAACAGAATTGGCACTTGATAATGTGAACAAGCAATGAACAAATTAAACCAGCAAGGCAGCAATAAACACTAAACAGAATTTGCAAATTGAACTTGGCAATGAACAAATTGAACTTGGCAAATTAAACACTAAACAGAACAAAACTTGATAATCTCAAATTAAACCAACAATGAACCAAACAAGCAATGAACAAGCAATAAACCTTTATACCAACAAATTGAACCTGGCAATAAACAGCAATAAACCAAACAATACACAAGCAAGGAACCAGAAACTGAAAGCCTCTATTTTAGAAGCCAAATTCAAAACTTTGATCCTACAAATAAATTAAAAAAAAAACTCCAATCATTCACCTATATCTGAAGCAAAAGGCAAACTATTTACTATTTTCCCATTGTTTTACCCGTTTCTGTATTCATGTGAACAAACTGAACATTGAACAAAGTCACAAACTGAACAAACTGAACATTGAACAATAACCATTAACCAGCAAGCACCAAGCAGCAATACCAACAACAAGGCAAGAATGCATCAGTAAAGTTTAGCTGAATAGATGGCTCGGGCTCCATATGCACTTGAATCGGTGGCTGTGTGGGAGGCTTTCTGGGTGGAGGCGGCGAGGTCAAAGTTGGTGAGGTGACCCTACAGAACCCAGAAACGCTGCTGGGTAGAGGCTTTCTGGGTGGAGGCGGTGACGTCGGAGGTGGTGAGGTCGGAGGTCCTATGGGTGGGTGGGTGGGTGACTGGGTATTTGTGTTCGCGGTGGGTGGGTGACTGTTGCCTTTGACTTTTCGAGTATCAAGGACAAGGAGTGAAGAAGGTGGGTGACTGCTGGCCGTTTGGGTGCGTGGGTGGTGGCTCCGATCTGGGGTTTGGGCGGCGGGGTTAGGTTTCCACGGGGGGAGGGGAGGGACTCGCGCAGCCTGTAAGTGTAACGCGTTGGGGGGGTGGGGTTGGGGTAGTTTTAATTTTAGGGTTTTCTGAAGAACCGGTTCGGTTCGGTTCGGTTCGGGTTTTGGTGGCAAGAACCGAAAACCGAACCAAACCGCAGAAAAACCGCAAAACATCACTTTTTTCGGTTTTTTCAGTTTTCGGTTTTCAGTTTTTTCGGTTCGGTCCGGATCGGTTTTAAACACCCCTAGATCCAATACTAATACGTGAATCAGCAGTGATTAACTAATTATAGACTAATTAAATTTAAAATTCACTTAACTATTTTTAATAATAATATATCATCTTAAATAATTCTTCTAATTTTTAAATGAAAACTACTACATGTATCTGTGTCCTGCACAGAATAATAAACAATAATATATAAAATATTTTAAAAAAAATAAAAATAAAAATATGCACAATCATTTTTGTTAAAAAATTATAAAATTAATTAAATTTAAAATTTAACTATTTTTAATATTAAAAATAATAAAATTAATGTATAATAATTTTAGTTATTTTTAAAATATAATAATTACTCACTAATAGTGACTAATATATTAAAAAATTATAATTAATTTGGTTTAATGAAATTATTTATATGTGCTTGCACACTTTTAAATGTTAGGGTGCTTTTTCAAAATTAATTTATACTTATCAAAATTTAAAAATCTAACATAATCTCATATATTGATAAAATTCAAATTTATTCTTATATTTGTGTATATTATAATTTTTTAAATTTTAGAAATTATTGCATCTTGTGTTTATTGAAAAAATTTTAATTTATTTTTAGTTTAATTTACTAAATTTAGATACTACAACTTTTAAAAAATATATTTTTTAAAGTCGAATTTGATATGTTATTTTCGATAATTAAAAATTTTAACAAATTGATAATTAACGAATTTCAATAATATTTGATTGAAATTCCTATACAAATATAGAAATAATTATTAAATTTGAAAAAAATAATATAATTATAAAATTATATATTTTATAATAGATCATTTCAATAAAAAATAAAGATAGAAAAAATCAACTAATATTAAAGTTAGAACTGACAAAATGGGTTGAACTTGTTCCATCAATCTGCCAAAACTACTAAAAAATGCGGCCACTAATATTAGTTGATTTTTACTATTTTTATTTCATATTGAATTGATCTATTATAAAATATATAATTTAATAATTATATTATTTTTTAAAATTAATAATTTTTTTCATACTTGTATATGTAGGAAATTCAATCAAATATCATTAAAAAATTTTAATTATAAGTTTGTTAAATTTTTTAATTATTGAAAATAAATTATCAAATTTGATCTTTAAAAAATATATTTTTAAAAGTTGTAGCACCTAAATTTAGTAAATTAAATTAAAAATAAATTTACAATTTTCTAATAAGCATAGAAACAACAATTGTTAAAATAAAAAAATCATAATATGCGTAAATATAAGAATAAATTTAAATTTTATTATTATATGAGGTTAGGTTAGATTTTTAAATTTTGATAAGTATAAATTAATTTTAAAAAATACTCTAACTTTTAAAAGTGTGCAAACACAAATAAATAATTCTATTAAATCAAATTCATTATAATTTGTTAATATATTAACTACTATTAGTGAATAATTATTATATTTTAAACATAAATAAAATTATTACTCGTTGATTTTATTATTTTTAATATTGAAAATAGATAAATTTTTAAATTTAACTAATTTCATCAATTTTTAACAAAAATTACTATGCATATTTTTATTTAAAAAATTAAAAAAATATTTTATATATTTTTATTTATTATTCTGTGCAAGACACAAATACATGTACTAGTTTTTAAAAATTAGAAGGATGATTCAAATTTTATATTATTATTTAAAATAGTTAAGTGAGTTTTAAATTTACTTAGTCTATAATCAGTTAAACACTAATTCACTGCTATCAGTATTGGATCCGACACCGGGTTATATGCCAGCTTATTTTGACGTTTATAATGATGGATTATATAAGTTAGATTAGATTAACATGTAATATAAAATAATTTAATTATTTCATATTTTGTAATTAAAAATAAAATTACATAATAATTAATTTTAATAAATAAAAATACTTATGTATGTATGTATTTATATATTTTATGTTTATTTTTTCACCAAAAATATATTTTATGTTTAATTTATTTAAGGTTTAATTATTCTGTTGGTTCTTATAATTTTACTAAATTTTTAATTAGATCCCTAGATTTTTTTTTCTTTCAATTGGGTTCCTATACTGCTTTAATTTTGTAATTAAGTCCTTCTTAATGTAAAAAATATTAGAATTAACTGAATATTTCTTCGTAAATTGAAGGTATTTATAATTAAAAACTTAATTAAATTTTTTACCGCATGTATTTTGGTAAAAATATTATGTTAATTTTAACATTTTTAACATAAAAAGGACGTAATTTTAAAATTAAAAGCAGTGTAGGGACCCAATTAAAAAAAATATAAAAACTTAATTAAAAATTTAGTAAAATTTTAGGAACTAACAGAATAATTAAACCTTTATTTAATTTAAACCAAAAGATTATATTTATCATTTTTAAAATAGTCTAAATTAAAATACATTCATGAATGTATGCTTTAATATGTTTTATATTTATAAAGGTTATTAATATTCTCCTTCTATAACATTTTTTTTATTTTTATTTAATAAAATCTAATAGTTCATAAAAAATGGCGTATTTAATGCGCACAAAATTATTGTATCGATATAATAAATAGTCAAATAAAAATACGACACATGTATTATATTATCAAAGTCAATATTAAATTTTTGTTTTTTTAAATATATAACATATATACTTTTATTAAAATATTTTTATAATTTAATAAAAATAAAAATTATTTTTATTTAATTTATAAAAAGACCTAAATATTTTTTTATTGTGTTGAAAAAAATCTCTTTTTAATTAATTAAATTTTAGAATTACTAACTCTAATTTTATATATTTAAATTTTAAATAATTTACCAAAAACAAAACAAAAATACATCTTGATCCGTTGGCTATAACTCGACTCAAGTAAACCTATAAATCCGAATCTGCTTGAAACTAAATAAACATGTCCTACATCAGTTAGTAGTACGTGGAGTACGTGTTTTTGTTCTCCTAATCGACTTATCCGATAAAATCAAATAACCACGTGCCAACCCAAATCGGCATAAATCTTTTCGCAAATCTCTCTACACAAACCCAAAATGAACAACCATAACATTTCAAAACAGTTACGGAAATGCTGATAACCATTTCAAATACAACTTTATAAATATAAGTGACTCCCTAGGTCACAGGTAAGTGATTCACTCTGAATATCATTCCTATTACTTCACACTCTTACTTACTTGAGCGTTGGAGTACCTTTGCAGGTGTCCATCGCCGCCGTTCTTAGAGGAAGCCGACGCATAATCCCCTTAGTCTAAGGAGAGGCGAGCTTGAACTTGCACCTCAACTAGCTATACCTTGGAATCGGCTATCCACACAGGAACATTTGGCACCCACCATGACGTCATATATCTAACCCCACTATCTTTTCTGCCTGATTTTTACCTTCTTCTACAGGATGTAATTAATGGTGAAAGAGCAAAATCCTGCAACGCACTATAAATTTCGAATTTTTCGATAACATTGTTTAGCGGTATGCAGTTTTAGTTACATACTACACATTTCGGTTTTTATATTTACATAAAAAATATTGCCTTCGTAAGATTATATAACTATTTGACCAAATAGCAAAATTAATTTCATTATCTTTGATCAAGAATAAAATTTCATAAGATCTAAACAATTTGAACATGAATAATTTCGTACTTTTAAGATATTAGTTCAAAAAGACTCATCATCTATTCTACTCTTTTAGTAATAGCGAATCTTTCAAGCCCATTTAAAAATTCATATATTACTTGGGAATACGAGTTCTGTCTTATTTTTTTATCTCATATTGTTTTACTCTCTTCACAACATTTACTCTTGATCCATTACTCAAACTCTGGCCACAACCGCAATAACCTCGGAACCGGATATAACTGGTAGAGATACCCTCCCCAACAATCTCTCCAACAAATCAGGATAACAACTAATAAGACACCGTCAAAACCAAAACAAACAAGATACGAATAACCGAAAAAAGGATGGTTACACAAAATATATATACAGGTGACTCACCCAGTCACAGGTATCCAACGCCGCCTGCCCAACAAGCAAACGACGTTCGAGTATCCAGATTCACACAGGAACAACTCTTATACTAATTGTTCTTTTCTTTCTTATAACATATCAATAAAGGAATAATGACTGTGGTAATAGTCACTCTAAACCTATCAATAAAGGAAACGTATTTAATCCATACTATTTTATTTAAGTCTTTTTCTTTCATTTTCTTCAATTATTTTGCTCCCGTAATAAAGGAATTCAGTTATAGTCTTAACCAACGAATTCAAAACATGAATTTACAATAAAAAAATCCAAAAATTAAATTAAATGACAATTGAGAGGTGAATAACCGCTTATATATTCTTTTACTTTAATATTTAATACGACATGGCCTATTATAAGATATACACTAACCTATATACTTGAACCATTTTACCTTAATGTATCTTACCATTTCATATAATAACCTTGGTCGCATTATATTTAATTGTATATTATCAATATTATCAATCTGTATTTCATTGTTGATTGACCTTCTTTAAGCATATCTGGTATGCTATCGACCATTTACAGCAATAGTACTGCCATGCACTCTCCAACGACCACTCGACACCAAAACCAATATACAAAGACATGTGTCACGACCTAGCTTATAAGACGACAAAATGGTGATGTGTTATTTCTTTATTAATGAAATATCTTTACTCTTTTACTTTCAATTTTTTCAATTATTTTCATCATTCCTAATTGATCTATAAGTCATCTCATACACAATAAACATAAACCGCTCTGCCACGAATCTTCAGAATCATATACAAATCTTCGACCGAGATATACTCCCCCATAAAGCACGTTACCAAGTTATATATCACCAATTCTTTTCATACTAAAATAAACTTACAATTGGGATGGTCAAATTCCAAAAGTAAATTACAAATCTATTGACATTGAGTCAACCGCTCAAGCTTATCTAAAAGAATATCCAAATCTATTATTCAAATTCAGCTCTCCTTACTGAATTATAATTTGGTTTTCAAGCAAATCACGAATTTTACTCCTCTATTGTTGGAAGATACTATCCACAAACAAACATTTCAGCTTAATCAACTAATCAAAATCGAGCTATATTTTGGTTTTTAAATGCACAAGCTACCAAGCTATTTATCAATTCGAACAAACCAATATCTATAAGTCGAACTCATTTCAAACAACCCAACACCTATGAGTCGGAATAATTTCAAGCAAATCGATCTATAAGTTGGTACAACTCCAAATATACTATGTCCAATTCCAAATCGATCTATTATATCGGTTCACCAATTTTTCAAACAACTCAACAACAACCAACATATCTATTTGACCTATCAACAACAGTCTTCACTAATTACTACCAGTCATACCTATTCAATCTTATAATTTCAATAGCAACACATATCACTCAGCCTATCTTGTATAATTACTTATTGATATTTGCCAAATCACTCAATCTATCTTGTATAATTATTTATTGACATTTGCCAAACTAAGTCAACGTTTACCTCTTTTTCTCATCAATATTTCTACGCCTTATAAGTCAAAAACACTTTTTTTTATCAAACTATTCCAAAGCATCAACGGACATACAGAACAATTATCATACAAATCATGCTATCTCTATTAACCTCACTATACTCAAACATCATCAGGAAGTTTATAAACATATCGAAGCAAAAGCATCGCATATATAAAGAAAATGAGTTCATCTAACAATGTTGAGTACCAGCTCATCAAAAGCACAAACAGTTTCCATCAAAACCAAATCCAAACAATTCGACAGTTATACATTGGAACAAATTCAATCATATTTTCTTCTATAAAGTCTTATTCAATCCAAACAACCCGACACTTATATGTCGGGCTAATAACTCCAAACAAATTTGTATCTATAAGTCGAAATCAGTCAAAATGAAGCCGATGCATACTACATATCTTTTTCAAAGAAATATTTTATTCTTCATGCCATCAGATTAAACTGGAGGCTTATCCTCCTTATTTAACCTTTATTCCTAATCATTCTCAAATTTCTTTTACTTTACTATTTACCTACATCAAATTCCAAGCATGACTATCATTTTTTCATACAACAAGTTGAGCTTGGGGCTACTACTATTACTATTCTGAACTATGATTACAATCACTATTCTAAGCTATATTTATCATTCCAATTTATAACATCACAAAAACTCATAAGCTCAACCTGTTTAATTGAAAATTTTCACAGGGCAAGCTTGGGGACTATGATCCGTTGGCTATAACTCGACTCAAGTAAACCTATAAATCAAAATCTGCTTGAAACTAAATAAACACGTCCTACATCAGTAGTACGTGAAATACGTGTTTTTGCTCTCCTAACTGACTTATCCGATAAAATCAAATAACCACGTGCCAACTCAAATCGGCATCAATCTCTCCGCAAATCTCTCTATACAAATCCCAAAACACAGTTACCGCATGAACAGCTATAACACTTTAAAACAGTTACGAAAATACTGATAACCGTTTGAAATACAACTTTATAAATATAAGTGACTCCCCAGGTCACAGGTATGTGATTCACTCTGAATATCATTTCTATTACTTCACACTCTTACTTACTTGAGCGTTGGAGTGACTTTGCAAGTGTCCATCGCCGCCATTCTTGGAGGAAGCCAACGCATAATCCCCTTGGTCTAAGGAGAGGCGAGCTTGAACTTGCAACTCAACTAGCTATATCTTGGAATCGGCTATCCATACAGGAACACATCTGATTATTCACCACATTAAAAAAGATTGCTTTAATTTTGTTGATGCTCTCATAAACCCGTTATTCATACCAAAAAAAAGAAAACAAAAAACACATGAAACAAAAACTCTTCTTCATCTTCTCCAGGTATGGCAAAAAGGCCAACTAGGAGGGGCAACATCTCAAGGTCACCGCAGAACCTCGTCGTGCGCCTGACACCTAGCTTAAGGTGAATCGTTGTAACAGAGGCAAAAGTGTGCCATCTTTGTCGTGTCAGAAGAGAATCGTCTCCGTCAGAGGCAAAATTTTCTTCCGAAAAGGCAGAAGCATCACCGTCTTCATCGCATCGCCATCCAGCAAGGTTGTTAGAGACAAAATCGCCTTTGTGCTATTCAGTTTTCGTTGTTACCTCTAGCAAGATCGTTCTTCATCGCTGTTGTCAGTCTCTTCACCATTGGCAGCTCTTTCTTCCGGTAAGTCAGCCTCTGGATTTTAGCCCTTGTCCATGATTGGGTTTAGTTAGTTTCATTTTTAATTGAGGATTTTGGATTTAATTGAGCAAGATCAACTTCTGCAGAAAAGATAATTGGACTACAGAGAAGGTTCTTGTGGAGTAAAGAAAATGGGAATAACGGTATACCACTGGTGAAATGGGAGGTAGTTCAAGCTTCGAAAAAGCTAGGTGGCTTGGGGGTGGAAGATGCTTTAATTAGAAATGCGTTGCTTCTGTTTAAGTGGTGGTAGCGCTTCTCAAAGGAGGACTGACCGCTTTGGAAGAAAGTTGTATGCTCTTGTAATCAGTTGGACCCAACTGTGATGTTGTCAAACCAACCTTTGCCATCAAGAGGGGCCCATGGAAAGATATTTGCCAGTTTAATATTAAAGAGCAACAGGTAAGAGATATGATGATCAGTGGTTTGTCTATGGAGATGGAAAATGGCAGAAGCACTTGTTTTTGGGAGGATGCTTGGTTACAAGGTGGCTCTTTGAAAGATAATTTTCCGAGACTCTTCTCTGTTTCAAATCAACAAGAATTCGTAATAGGGGATTGTGGGTTTCGAGATGGGTTAGAGTGGGTATGAAACTTCTAGTGGAGGAGAAAACTATTCCAATGGGAGTTAGAGTTGCTCAATCAACTTCACGACCGGTTACAGGTTGTAAGATTATCAATTGATAGAGAGGATTCATTTGTATGGAAATTTGATAAAAAAAAGGTATTTTTTCTACTAATTCTTTTGTGCAGGTGTTGCAAAAAGAGACTCTCTCAGAGGACATTACGAGTTACAGCTTCACTAGTTCCATTTGGAGAGGCTTTGTTCCTCCAAGAGTTGAACTATTTGCATGGTTTGTTTTAGTAAGCAGGATCAACACGAATGAGAGGCTGAGTAGACTCGGCATTATTAATCATAATGACAATATATGTATTTTGAGTAAAAAGGATATAGGATTTGTACATCATTTATTTTTTGCCTGTGAGTTTACGTGGCAGGTGTGGTGTGCTTGGTTAATGTATGCTAATAGAGCATGGTCCATTTCGGGGACCGTTAAAGAGTTCTTTGAGAGTTGGACTGGTGTGCCAAGTTGCAAGTCTGAGCAAAAGAAATGGTTGATAGGTTTCTTTGCGGTTATTTCGAACATTTGGTTGGAGCAGAATAGTAGAGTATTTCAGAGCTCAGAGACAAGTGTTGAAGGAGTAAAGATTATGACCTTTTTGAGTTACAGGAAATGGTATGGAGTTGACCCATTTGGTTGTTGATGGCAATGCCAGAGATGACAATGGATTATACCTTTTTATTTGTGTTTATGTCATGTATTTTGTTGTGTTTTCCTTTTTGCTCTACTTTACTGTGTTGAGCTCCCTTTGTTAAAAAAAAACAAATATTTGTATTATTTATTGTGCTTTTAATGCTAAATTGTTTAAAGGTTCAATCTTGCTCTTGAATAAACATAATTTGTGTTTGCTTTATAGGATTGGCTAGAAGTAACAAAGTATGCAGGATTAGTTTGCGAACAGCCTCATCGTGAAGATCAAAAGATAAGTTATGTTCGACCACTCCTAGCTCTCAAAGAAAAAGTTAAGAATGTCATATTCTACTATTGGACAGTATAAGGCCAAATAAATGAGACAAAGACTTCAATTAAAATTAAACAACACCATAGAAAAAATACCAAGCTAAATATTAGTGACCTCATGAAAAAATCCATCATCATTCTCATGCACAACAACATATCCTTGTTCATATAAATTGTATCTGATTATCTCTATGAAAATTTTGTTAACTCTAGTAGTCTTTAGTTTTTTAAGTCTTTGTTGTTAGCATATGTGATGCAAAAATGCTTGCTTTCAAGTTTCCAAATAGTGAAAATCATGTTAGAATTTATGATTATGGCATTTCAATCCGCATGTCCAAGTTGTCAAAACATTCTTCCTATGCTAATATACTAAGCCGTTTCACCAAATCTCAACAAAAAATAAATATGTTAATCTACTTAAAAAAATAAAACTCATAGTAAATAACTAAAAAAATTAGAAAAATAATTTCATCACTTACTCTAAAATCTAGAAGTAAGACTGAAAGGTGCTAGGCTACTAGCTACCAATCAATGGGATAATAAAAATAACTTTGTATAACTTTGGTTTTAAGATTGTTCATTTGATTATAATAATTTAAAATTATTAGATAATTTGATATAATTTAAAAATTATGCTACTCTGAATGAAAAAAAATGTTATAAATGAAGACATAAAGTAATCCATTTTAATGTTTGACTTTTGTAATGCAATGTTTTATTGTGTTAAAAAGAGGTTAAAAGTTAAAAAAGAGGAAGAATAATAAGATTACATATTTTTCAATGTCAAATTGTGGAAGCACATATGTTCTAACACACTATAATCACTTGTTCTGCAATTACCATGATATTCTGTGTAACAGACGTTATTGACTTGGTAAAAACAAGTGAAGAGGAAAGAAATAAAATAATTATACTTTATATCAAAGACCAACTCTAAAGCAGAAGCATTCATATCATACAAATATTCTTCAAATACTGATTCAATTTCATTTTTTACTCTTTTAACTCCATAAAAACAAGATCGGTATATATTTAACATATTTTCATAGAATTTCTTACAACAGCAGAAGCTACTCATTCACCCACTTAGTTGCAGAATTTTCTATACATGTTGTAAACCTTTATCTATTCAAGTTTAGGTTGCCCTACTTTTGCAAACACTGCTGATTGCAGCGATGCTGCTACTCCTTCTCCCAGTCACATATGTCATTACCTGTATATGTAAAGGAAGTTCAACATACCTTTCTTATATATGTTATATTTGAGATTTTATTTAACTCAAAATAATATAAAGCTTCACTTGAATAAAATACTGAGATCCTAAGTTATACGATAAAGAAAATTTTATGATGTGGTTATTCTGAACATCCACACATGTGGATTTGACGTGTTTTTCTGTAGCGCCTTACATGTGAAAGGGAATCTGATGTGACCACTGCTATAAAAAGCTGACATGTACTGTTCCTTGCAGTGTTGGTTGAGTTAGTGAATGATAATAATTTCACTTACGTAGATTAATTAATGGAGAGAAGAGGCCTAATTTTTTTGGTAGAATGGAGTAATGGGTCACATGAATTAAATGTTAATGAGCTGAAATGTAATCTTTCTTAGAGTATTGGACTAACAGGCTAGGACTATTAGTAGTGAATGGGTTAAAAGTGAATTTTTTTGGCAAGTGAAAAAAAATTTGTGGATAAACGTGGATTGTGTATACGAAAATTACCTATGTATGAAATCTGAATGTAGTCTTCAAAAACAGCATAGAGTAATAAAAAAAATAGGATTCGTTTATTATATTAAGGAATGAGTAGTGCCTACATTAACAATGAACCAATTGAGCAGAATTTTTTAATTATTGACCTCTGTTATAATAACGAAACGGGTTTTTTTATTATAATATTCATGTTAGAAAATAATTTCAACTGAATTTAATGCGAAAAGTGAAGTTAACTTTAAAAGAAGGTAAATCGACAAATAAATATATCTGTATTTTCAGTTACATAAAGAAAAGAATACGAGTTTTATTAAAGTGGAATAATTGGTATTCAAGTTGCATGTAGATGCAAAAAAAATTATGAAGTTGATTACTACTAATTATATGCCAAACCTAAAAAAAATTATAAAATTAAAATTGAAGTAGTTAAATCCTCTTGTTGTGAAGAACCAAAAAGAAGTCTCTTAAATTAATGCAAGATATGTAGAAATAAATTTAATATTAAGTTTTATTAAATAATTGTGGAGACTTGAGATCTTTAGGTGTGTGCTTGCATTACACTATATAAATTGGCATAAAATTGATTTTGCAAACATGATTTTGATGAAAAGTTTATCTTAAGGTGATTTACCTTTGGCAATCTTTATATGAAAATAGGTTATAGTAAAAAAATATTGTTTAGATTATGCTACTAAAAATCATTTTTAAATAAAAAATTACTAAAACAGACCTCAACTTAAATTAATTTTGTATATTATCTGATCATATTAAATTTAGATATTTGAATAGATCTTATTAACTAATTTTATAATGAAATTAATATTTCTATTCTAAAATAAAAATAATACATAAAAGTTGGCAAAATATATTTTTAATTAAAATTAACAAAATACAAATTTCAGAGAACACTAACCATTATAAAAAAAATTAAATATTTGCCTTGGTAGTGATTGAAATAAATCAAATAATTTTTATGATGTCTTTTATATAGTATATTTCTAGTACTCTTTTTTAGTATGCTATAATGTTTTACTGGTATTATTATTTATGATTGATTTTTTGTTCAATTTATTTTACTCAATAGGATCATGAAATCATATTATAAGAAGATAATAAAAAAATAAAAAAGTATAGGGAGCCAATGACCTAAGCGTACAATGTGTACAATGAAGGTTTAGAAAGTATTAGAGATATGATTATTAGTGTTACATTATCCTATCAGGTTATGTTTTTGGGATGAGTGGTTTTAGGACATGGTATTAGAGTTTCAGATTCGGAAGGTCAAGAGTTCGAACTTTGGTGAATCCAAAATTAGCTTTTTATAACATGAGATGTTTATTATCCCTGGTATCCGGATGGTTATTCTGGATAGTATAAGTGATGTTCATTTTATTCATAAACCAAAGATTTAGCCCATTATGTTCATTTTATTCATAAACCAAAGATTTAGCCCATTGTACACATTATATGTTTAGGCCATTGGCTCCCTAGCACTACTCTAAAAAAATATATGTTTGTCTTAGAGGGAGAACAGATTTAATAATTTAATGAGATTAAATAAATAATTTTAACCCTAAACGCCAAAGCCTATAGCCTAAACCCCAACCATAAAACATAAACTGCCGAGCCTAAATCATAAATTCTAAACCCTAAACCTAGAACACAAACTATAGACTCTGAAACATGATACCTAAACAGAAAAATGTGAATACTTAAACCCTAAACCATAAAATTATTGAATCATACACCGTAAAACCTAAACCATATACCCTAATGAGCGAAGACATCATAGATTTTGAACCGAAGTCATAATTGTTAACCACAAGTATTAAAGACTAATGCGTAATTTTTAGTAATGAGCGATGGGATTGTATCTTGTATGTGGTTCTACCATTCCTAGTTTATGTGTGACTTACATATTTGTAATTACTAATTTTACTAGTCAGAATGTTTTATGAGATATTCTTTTGGGCGAAACTCAGGTGCAGTCAACTTCACATGAAGTTGATAGCTGAAAGTGGCTAGATGATTTAACTGATTTGACTAAATTTTTATCTAACGACTCTCAACTCTTAACTTTACGTGAAATCGACTGCACCTGAGTTTTCACCGTTCTTTTGTTAGTATTTAAATGAATATGTTTCTACCGAAATCAGCAAACTCTGTCTATACTCTTTATTTATATTTGGCTATCTCATTTCTCCATCATTTTGTAGTGTTGCCACCGTTTAATTTTTAAAAAAAAAACCATTCTAATGAAATAGTAAAATTCAAGTAAATGCGCAACTATGATGCTGGGGTTAGGATTTACTGTTGTAATGAATGTATATGTTGTTATTAATTTATCCTTGGCGGGGCGCATGACAACGTTCGTAGTTTTATTTTGAATTGATGGTAAAGATATGTGACGTGCTGTGTGATGGGTGAATTTTTGTAAAATTATGATCCAGTGAACAAGATAATTATCTAGTCTTCTAGAACTACGTTTATGAACATTTAATGTAAATGATTATTTTTTAAGATTTTTTCACTAAAAAAATATTTAAAACAAAATTTATTCAGTAGTAGCAATACTGTAATTATATTTAAAAGTGAAATATAAATGTAAAGATAATTAAAGATATATTTGGCATTTTGTAAAAAGATTCGGTATTTTTTGTTAATTAATAAAAATATCAACGAAAAGATTCCACCTTATATTTTCGTCTAAAAAATAAATAGTATTGATCAACTTTTTGTCTAATTTTTCATATTTTTTATCTTGTTAGTTGTAGAAGAAAAAACTAAAAATCATAATTGCATTGATCAAGTAAATAGTATGTCTATTCAGTAACTATCAAGCATTTAAATTTACATGATTCCTTTGGTATTATTTTTTTGAATGATGTTACAGTATAACAACAGATTAGAGTGATAGTTGAAAACATGTTAGGCCAATAGATGATGATCATTTTTCAGAAAATTTATACTGTATTTAAATATAAGTGAAATACCCTTTTTTGTGCATGGAACTGACCATAGTTTGTCTCATTATCCTCAAGAAAAATTTAGCAAAAATTTTTTTGATACATTTTTAACATTATTGTTAGTTATATAATTATTAACAAATATGAACGTAATTTAAGTTTACATAGTTTTAGTAACAACTCCCCTCTGACAATACTATAGCTTCCGAAAAAAGAGCTACATATGTCAACGAATAAATTAAATTAAATCACATAGTTAAGAGTATAATATTTTATAACAGTTTTAAATGACACTGAAAACTAAAAGTACAGAGAAATATAATTTCCTAACATTTTTTCCCTTTTTTTATTTCGAAAAGCACGTAAATGCCTTTATTTTACAGTATATGAGTTAACGTTGGATGAGAGTGAGGGTATAAGTTGTGCCAGTGTTGTTTCTTCTCTTCTTCCCCCTTTCCTCTTTAAATAGATATTTTGGGTTGTACGCGTTGTTGGAGATGAGCAGTGACAGTGGTCGGTTTCCATTCTATGCGGTGCGTCGGGATCGTGTTCCTAGTGTGTATAGGTCATGGTAGGAGTGTGACCAACAAGTGAACGGCTACCAGAACGGTGAACATCGTGGATTCCGTGATTTGTCGGAGGTTGTTGCTTCGTTACGAATCACCGCAGATCCTTCAACCCATCAGCTAACACGCCCTATTTAACCGGTCAGAAAAAAATCATCAAGATTGTTAGAAGGGGCCTTCTGTTCTATCCCTTCCTCTCAACAAACATCTTCCGGAGTAGCGGTAGCCAACAGCCAGCCCAGTGATGTGGGCGGTAATCCCAATCGACAGGGAGGTGAGCTGTTATATATAATTTTTTTATCTTGCATGTACCTGGGTTTTAATTGAGATATTTTTAACTTCCAGAAGGAATGTCATGTTATTGATGTGGGCCATACAGTGATAGAGCCAGTTACAGAGAGTTCATTCATGCATGTTGAAGATATGGAGCTGATGTTGATGCGAGCGTGCGCATTCTTTCACATTGGTGTCCCAATTTTTGTTCCTCAAGAAGTGGACACAGCTGATGAAAATCTGCTTTTCGGCTTCACGGTGTTTCTTCCCCACAATAGCAAAGGTCTAGATCTTCTGGCTCATGGTCCATTGTGCTACGAGGAGCGTTCTGCACGTCAAGAAGTTTCATTCACAATGGTAGAGAAGATTCTTTCTACTACGGGTTATGCTGTGCGTGATTACAATTATCGCGTTCTTGGATGTCTCACGGAGCAGTTGAATCAAGTTAACAAAGAGGAAGTTGACAAATTGAATGAACGTATTCGTTCGTTGGAGATTGAAAATGAGGATCTTAGGGGACAAGTTGAAATATTTGGGGAAATGCTAGACCAATAGTCTGCTGTTTTTAATCTTTTCTTTTGTGTTTACCAGATCTTGCAAAGGGTTGGAGTGTTAGTGGTTATTCTGTTGGTGTTTTAGTTGGAGTTTATCTTGGCAAACAATATTATGACTTGTTTCCAGACAAATGTTTGATGCACATAAAACTTGATTGTTAAAATACTTAGTGCATGATTAGTAATTAGAATCAAGTTTCACTTGCTATGAAGGACTATTAAATTTTGAGTGATGTTCGTAAATATCGATTAAAAAAACTACTTCGTTAGCATAATAAAGTGTTTAATCTGCAATCAGTTATGGCATTCCCATAATGAAAATTAGAAGAATACACCATAAAATATACATTCTAACAAGAAGTTTGACTGGTTATTTTAAAATATTATTAAAATTATAATTTAATTATTAATTATTTTATTCTTAGATTATTTGTTAACAAAGGCTTATCTCAGTAACATTTAAAGTTATTTGACTGATTCATTTAGTGTAACACTAATGGTAGTTGCGATTTTAATATAACCTTCATGTTATCGTATTTTTAAATTTTTTAACATGTAGAAAGTGCGAAGCAAAAATCATTAATTATTACTTTTCTAGAAATTTAATACATTATATATCGTAAACATATAATTTCTTTATGATGAAAATATTTATTGATTTAAACCACCTGAATATACCATGTACGTTGAAGAATGTTCAACAAGTGACTATGGTGGGGTCTACAATTGTTTAACGTTTGCATCAGTGATGTATAGTGAGAAATTCAAAATCATGACTGGAAGCATACCAGATTCAAAGAATTATAATGGCTTAACTTGACAATGTTAAGTTAGCAAGGGTCGGCGTGATTAGTATGAACTAATGGTTAATTGGCCCCCAATTATTTATTTAATAATAGGGTGCTATTAGTGATTTTGTGATGGACTCTTTACATAATGTTCTTGTGAAGAATGGATTTGATATTTTGATTGATGGGGGCACATTTGCAGTAGCTGAGTGATATTGCTTGATGGGACAACACATTTAAAATAACAACACTTCACACGCAACCTTACTCTGATGGTGAGTAGGTATTTCAAAAGTGAAAGAGTGCTGCCGTATGGATTATAAAAATAATAGACATATTAAATTAATAAATCATTTGTACACTATCAAAGGATTAGGCATGATGATACGAAGGAAGTATCCCTAGTAGTAGGCAAGACTTCTTCATGGGCCTCATTTGATTTCATTGGGCCAAGAAGAACAAAGTCCAAGTCCATTCACTATGCTTGAGTTACTGTGAGATTACAAGAATACATGCAGGGTTCGGGGACTAAATCACTGTTCAGACAACCTTACTCTCTTCGCACACATCAACTACACGTCTTGGTCATATTCAGTGATGGAGAAAACCAGTGTCCCACCCAGTAGCAAGGAGAAGGAGGTGATGAACTCTAGCGAAGATACTCTGGCATCCGAATCTGAACTTGACCAGTATAGATTTTAATCTTGTACAAGCATAGATACATTGAGTTGTGATAGAAACTAATCCCCTGTATGACATTTTTTTTAATTTGCCTCAAGGAAGGACGCACGGATCCCAGTGAGCGTGGGACAACACATGACCAAAAAGTGTTGCATCTCCTTTTGAGAATTAGGGAGGTATGAGTTCTTATGTTGTCAAGTTTTTTTTCTAATGAAATGCACATGTCATGGGGGTTGAACCATGGATGATCTTTTTGTGCTGCATCATGTGCTGATGAGATACTGACTCATTGTGCTTGCAGCATCTGGATAGGGATGAGGAAACAACAAAGACTATGCTGCAGTCTCATGAAGACCAGATCAAGAAGCTGGCAGAAGTGGTTGAGGGTCACAACCATGTTCTCGGAGCTTTGATAAAGAACATGTCCACAAAGGAGGATTCGGTGCCAGCTAATACGAATGATGGGAAGACTGTTTTAGCTAAAGAGAGACGCCAAGTTTGGAAGACCAGCAATGCCAGCAGGAAGACAGAGACCGGATCTATATCAAGGACGACGCCGGAGTTAAAATCGAAGAAGCCGAAGATGGTGGATAGTTCCCTTAAAGTTAGTGATGGTTGGTCTGATGGCATGTATAATAAATAATATGTTCTATGTAGATACTATTGCATGAATATGGCCTTGTGTATTTATATGATGTCTTTTTCATTTATGTTGCTGTCGTTTAGCAAAAGTTGTACTTTGAGAAGGATTCTGCAACTGATGAGATGACGGAGGTACACCAAGATGTCCATGGATCCCCATTCACCTACTACACTCATTCTAATGCCTATATGGATGGTGCCGAAATGCCTGCGGTATGACCAGTGTCATCATATTCATGATTATGTAAATTTAGACATCATTTTTTTTTGCGTTGGGGGTCTTTACTGCCTAACTAATATTCATTCTCAAGTGTATGGAATTACTATTCCAACTGCCTGATGGGATGGAGTTCGTGGGATGGAACTTGCAGTCGCAGCATATATTTTGCAAAAGATCTGCCAAAGAGGTTAGGTTACATGCACCGAGTTGGCTATTTTTTTATTAATTTCGGTTGAATTTCCTGCTTGTATGAAAAAAGGCTAACATTTCCATTGACATTTTTTGCGATTTTGATTCTGACAATCGGAATAATAGCGAGGTCCTCGTCTCAAATGAGCACTGTCTTGGAGACAGGTGTGCCCTGCACACACTCTGTCTTGGAGAAAGGGTCATGGACAACGTAAGAGCAACATTTTTTCTTCATGCTAGCCTTTTCTTTTAAAAAAAACTACTAAATCACACTGTCTACACCTTGTCTTAATATTTAATATGACTTTTTTGGCATCCTGTTTGATAGGTGATAATCCTGGTTGCAGTTATGTGCACGGAAGGTGCTATGTCTGAGTCGGTACTCAAGAGGTGGTGGCTTCCCACCTCTTTCCAGGTGAGGAATGCATGACACTTCTTATATGTGTTATATAATTTTCTAAATGAGTAGTTATAATTACAGCAAATCACAGTGAATCCAATAAATTACTGCCCAAATACGCTGCAGTACATAAAGAAAAAATTCATGGGAAAGGCAGACAAACTTTTTAATGTAATAACCTACATTTCTTATTATTTTCAGATTTTTTTTCATAAATGGGAACAACCTTTCTAGATTTTATGTTCCGTTCGGAGGTTTACATTCCCCTCCATGCGGAGGATCATTGGTACTTAATGATTATTGATTTCTTCAACTAGAAATTGGTGTATCTAGACTCTTTGAAAGATTCAAGGCTTACAAAGGCCCGTAAAGATAAGATGCTATACATGGTACGCGTTAGTAATATCCGTTTGTTTTCAAGGTGCTAATGATGCAGCATGTTGGCATAAATTGATGCACCTTGTCTAATGAAATAGGCCTTTTTTTGGAGAACTTGTTAGCTGACAAGGTTTTCTATGTTGGAAGCCCCGATGAAATGCACAAGCCGTCAACGTATGAAATAGTGGAGCCGGAGATCGGACAAGCTGATGGATCGTAAGTATTTGTGTTTGTCATTTATTTAGTTTTCCACCCACATATTTAACATAACTAGATATGTTGGACGAGATGGGGTAAAATTTTTACAAGTGAATAAACTCCTTTATTCGATATAGAACATGTTCAGATGCTTCCTGTGCATGGATGAAGACCCGTGAGTTACACTAAATGTATCGACAGCCCTTCAAAACATTCTTTTGAATCCATTACGAAATAAATCTCATGCGAATACAGTTTTGTTAATTTCTAAATTTACTTATATCAACATATTTTTTTCTATTAGTTTAACGGTTAAAAAGTCTTCTGGTAGCGGGAACAACATTGCAGTATATATATCCATTAATATCATTGACAATGTAAATGCTGTTCAAAAGAGTACGTGTTTTCCTTTAAAATTTCATGCACTAGCAATCATATTTTATTATTGGACTAATCAATCTTGGGCCTATGATGCCTGATGCTATTAATGTCAGTAACAACTGCAGGGTGTGGTCGCCCAATGGATGATGCAGTCCTACTTATGGAGTGACTATGATCTTCCGGTAACAGCTTAACACAATTCATGTCTCATGATTCAAGGTGCAAGCCACGGTTGATAATACATTTTTTGCATGGAATGTTTGCCTTTTTCTTAGGTGGTTAATGCACATACAAGAATGAGGCTAGCGGTTGATTTTATTGTGGGGAGACACAACCCCATTCGAGCTGAAATAGGCCAGAAGGCGGTGGAATATTAGGACAAAAGATGTAGAAGCTCAGATAGGAAGACCAAAAAGAAGACTGGCCGAGTGAAAGTTATTGCAAGTCCAACCATATAGACTCTAGGCAAAAATATTGGTTTGTTTTTTTGGTGCCCAGTGATGGGCTGTTTAGACAATGCAACAAGACTGTAGATTTTTAAATACCCCTTTAAATCCAACCAACATGCACTCACCAATGAGCTGATTGGTTTATATAAAGAGGCTATGTCTGGTCTATCTCTTTTAGTTTTCTTCATCGCACTTCAGGGCTTCATTGTTGTATCCGGCTCCTCCTTTGGGAGGAAGCAACTTTTATTACTTTGGGTCGCTATAATGTTTTGAAAAGATGGATGTGTAACTAATATCACCGGTACAATTCATGTCTTCAATTATATCTCCTTTCTTGCACTTTGGATATGTTGCTGGTAGAAATTATTAAAGCTGGTTGGGCTTAGAGGGCCTTTTATAGCAAAAATGCTTATAAAGTGGAATGGAACTGATGAAAAAATTTCAAGAGTTTTGCCACCTAAATCATTCATACACACGTACTTACCACCACTTACTACAATTCTTTCCCGCAGCCAAAAAAGCTATTAACATCCTCTCATACAGGCGTAATTTTATTATATTTTTTTATCACATAAGTATTCCTTCGAACACATTTTTTAGCAGCATATAAATGAGTTTGCATAAGGTTCTTCGGTTAAACTTACAAAGTGAATAAGATATGTGTATAATTAAACCTAAAACAAACTTTAACCACCTATAATGAACAATTTTTGCCACAAACTAATCTAAACTTCTGATTCTATTTGATACAACGCCAAAAGAGTCAATAAGAAAAACCAGAATAAAACTCAAACAGCTTACTCCCCATTCTAGTATGCATGGTCCTAGTAATAGTAAGTCACATAAAAGGTATATGCAACGTGACAACATCATACCCATAGCTGTAGTCCATATCAACCAACATTAAAAGTAACTAATCCAAACGTATTGATCACAACATCTAACTAGCTAAATAGGCTTCTTCTTACCACTGCTTATCCTTTTTCTTACCGAGACGACATGCCACGACACAACTGAAACCTCGAATCAAATACTCATTTAGCTAAACTTTTTTAGACTTCATGTGTAAAATTTCCAGCACCTAAAATTATGTGATTCGTCACAGAACACTCTTCATGCCAAACCATATTAGCCAAACATAGTAATTGTTTATGGATGCATCTACGCACCTATTGACATGGACCAACAACATCCTTAGGTGTAAATGAATTCTGCACATAATATCTGCCCAATGCAATAGTCTTCATGGAATCTACCCGGGACAGCCAACAGACCTACCTCCGAACCCTTCTTCTTCACCAATCTTTTGGTCATCGGATCCAATGACGTCCAGATTAGCACACTACAACAGATATAAGCCGTTATAAAAAGAATGAAAACAATATTCAAAAAAGAAAACATTGAAGTATAAGCCATTATAACTAATTCTCGAAGCTAATTAATAGCCATCACAATTTACAGAAAAGCACTTTATGCAGATAACAAAATTACCTCATCACGTTGTCCTTCGTTAGCTTGATCCAAATCCAACTCATCTTCTCGAGGCCTTTTTCCATTACGAGGTCTTCCCTCTCTGCAAGTCCTTTTAGTGTGCCCTGGCTTGTTACACTTGGCACACTTTCTTTTAGATGCCTTCCTCTTTTGACGCTTTGGTGCTCCCTTTGTTCTTACGACTATAGGATCTCGAATTTCACCGCATGTATTTGAATTCGTTGCATGGACACCTTTGGTGAATTCTGATTCCAAGGTTGCACAAAGGCTACGAATCCCTTCCAAAGTAATAGTGTATAAACTAATCTTCTGAGCACCTAAAAAGAACAACCAAGGTGACGCTAAATGAAGTACTCCATAGCGAAGCAAAAAGCCTCTATCACAATCATCATCAGTTTTCTCAACGTATGCCTTCAATGCTTTTGCTTCTTTTGTCTAACGCTTCAACACTACACTACCAGGTATTGCCAACAAGTGTTCATGCTTCATCACAAAAAACATATGTTTGCATGGAAACTCCTGAATTCTCCAAAACTTACAACGACATTCCAATTTTCCCATATTCTTATCACATAAAACCATAATATTACGGCTAGGATGACCATACTCCTCAACTGTGTAAACCTTTGTGGTCAACAACCTCCTCACACCGACAAAATTAACTGAAGTTACACTCTCAATCTCTTTTTTTACATCTCCAAATATCGCTCTTGTGTAAAGAGAAGCCGCATAACGCTCAAGGGACTCCAATGAGGTTGTCATAACCGGCACACTATAAATGGACCTGAACTGTGCCAACAATTCATTATTCTTATACTCACGCACAAGAAGTTCCAAATTCTGAACAAGATCCAACATACTATGTTTCGATTCAAGGAAATTCTTGCACACAAAATTTATCCCTTCGCACCGTGATGTTGTCCGATACCCAGCACAAAATTTCTCACACAGAAAAGCATTTGCCCACATCTCCTTCTTTCCATATACTTGGTTCCACCACATTGCATCCTTCAAGCCAAAATCAGCTTCGGCCTGGGCCCACTCTGCTTCAAAGTCTTCAACCGTCATATCAACATAATCCACCAATTAAATAGCCGACACAAATTGTCATCCTTCACGTTTGACGTCACATTCTTCTCAAAGTGCCAAGCATATAACCTATGCATTGCATTCGGAAAAACTACTCGTACAGCTTCTCAAATTTAATCATCGCCATCCATAACAACAATAGACGGATGCCTGTTACACATGACCTCCAAGAAATTCTCCAAAAGCCACGTATATGAAGCAATACACTCATCTAATACCAAACCAAACCCAAAAATACACGTTTGCTTGTGGTTATTGCACCCTAAGAAAATCACCAATAGCCTCTTGTATTTGTTTTTCCTGTAAGTTGAGTCGAATGCCAGTACGTCTCCAAAACATTGGTAATCTATCCTGCTGCCAACATCTGCCCAAAATAAATTGGCTAGCATTTCATTCTCCGTTACATTATACCTTGCCATCGAAGTCGGGTCTGCATCAACTTTACCCTCCAAGTACACTATAGCTGCGTTCGTGTCTCCATCAGCTATCCTTGCACGACGTCTCTTATCGACGTAGTTGTAAGCATCCTTCTTCAAAAATCTTACAAGTGAATACCCTCCAGATATGCCAGCCATATACCGCATTGTCTTCGATGTTGAGATGCCACATCCTTGAAATCCCTCTATTTGTGCTTTCGCAGCATCCGTCATGTAACGAAAACATGGAATTTGATGAACCATTACGTGATGTGCCATCTCATGGTTGTGGTTTAAAATGACTTTCTTGACCCTCCACAGCAACCTTTCCTTATTGGTATGCGAAATTGTGATCACTACTTTTCACAAATCAATTAATCCCTAGTAATGGCCCCAAAAACTTGGTGCTCAATACCATGGCATAAACACAACTTCGCACAACTAACCAGCAAGTGTACTGGGTCGTCCAAGTAATAAACCTTACGCGAGTAAGGGTCGATCCCACAGAGATTGTTGGTATGAAGCAAGCTATGGTCACCTTGTAAATCTCAGTCAGGCAAACTCAAATGGGTATGGTGATATACGAATAAAACTATGAAGATAAAGATAGAGATACTTATGTAATTCATTGGTAGGAACTTCAGATAAGCGTATGAAGATGCCTTCCCTTCCGTCTCTCTGCTTTCCTACTGTCTTCATCCAATCCTTCTTACTCCTTTCCATGGCAAGCTTAAGCAAGGGTTTCACCGTTGTCAGTGGCTACCTCCCATCCTCTCAGTGGAAATGTTCAACGCACCCTGTCACGGCACGGCTATCCATCTGTCGGTTCTCGATCAGGCCGGAATAAAATCCAGTGATTCTTTTGCGTCTGTCACTAACGCCCCGCCTTCAGGAGTTTGAAGCACGTCACAGTCATTCAATCATTGAATCCTACTCAGAATACCACAGACAAGGTTAGACCTTCCGGATTCTCTTGAATGCCGCCATCAGTTCTAGCCTATACCACGAAGATTCCGGTTAAAGAATCCAAGAGATATTCACCCAATCTAAGGTAGAACGGAGGTGGTTGTCAGGCACACATTCATAGATGAGAATGATGATGAGTGTCATGGATCATCACATTCATCAAGTTGAAGAACAAGTGATATCTTAGAACAAGAACAAGCGGAATTGAATAGAAGAACAATAGTAATTGCATTAATACTCGAGGTACAGCAGAGCTCCACACCTTAATCTATGGTGTGTAGAAACTCCACCGTTGAAAATACATAAGAACGAGGTCTAGGCATGGCCGTGAGGCCAGCCTCCCGATGATCTAAGAACTAGGTGTCCAAAGATGATCAAAGGATCTAAAATAATCCAAAGATTCAAAGATACAATAGTAAAAGGTCCTACTTATAAAGAACTAGTAGCCTAGGGTTTACAGATATGAGTAAATGACATAAAAATCCACTTCCGGGCCCACTTGGTGTGTGCTTGGGCTGAGCATTGAAGCATTTTCGTGTAGAGACTCTTCTTGGAGTTAAACGCCAGCTTTGGTGCCAGTTTGGGCGTTTAACTCCCATTCTTGTGCCAGTTCCGGCGTTTAACGCTGGAATTCCTGAGGGTGACTTTGAACGCCGGTTTGGGCCATCAAATCTTGGGCAAAGTATGGACTATCATATATTTCTGGAAAGCCCAGGATGTCTACTTTCCAACGCCGTTGAGAGCGCGTCAATTGAGCTTCTGTAGCTCCAGAAAATCCACTTCGAGTGCAGGGAGGTCAGAATCCAACAGCATCTGCAGTCCTTTTTGGTCTCTGAATCAGATTTTTGCTCAGGTCCCTCAATTTCAGCCAGAAAATACCTGAAATCACAGAAAAACACACAAACTCATAGTAAAGTCCAGAAAAGTGAATTTTAACTAAAAACTAATAAAAATATACTAAAAACTAACTAGATCATACTAAAAACATACTAAAAACAATGCCAAAAAGCGTACAAATTATCCGCTCATCACTTATCTAGATACACACACATCCTCGCTTCACAATTTGTCCTTGTATCCGGCTTGTGAGGCCTCTTCCTATCGATCCTGTTATAATGTTTTTTTATCTCTCTGTCCTTCTCTATTGCAAAAAAATATTCTCCAAACCAAATTACCCTCCTCATCCTTGAACATGTCTCCCCTTCTAATACCAAATCCGTAAAATTTTCCTAATTTCTTATAAAATTCGTATGCATCATCTTCGCTGCGAAAAACCTTCCTCAAAATATCATCCTCCGTTAGTTCCACAACATCTCCATAATGTTCCACAACATCTCCATAATCAACTACGTCCGTATCACCAACTCCATCTTCACACATTATATTAACAACATCATCAACCTGAGGGACGTCCATCTAAGTGTTCACAATGGAGTGCCGAATTAAAAAATCAGATCTGTAAAATAATCTCACAATGATATCATACTCCAACTTTAAACCATAAAAACCAACCGCACAAACGCGTCTCCACCACAAGAAAAATTATGCTATTTGCACTACGAACCGACCACAATTTCCCCTTTTGCTATTTTAAAAGCATGCAAGGATCCTCTAAAAAACATCGTGCCTCTTGTCTGCCCCATTATGCTTCTCGTATTTTCTCATTTATTAAATGGCTTCGATTATAAACATGAATGATATTGACAACTAATTTTTTAGTATTTCTTTTCAAATACTATATTTGTTTCTTTTTTATTTTTTTAAATAAACAACGAACCAGAAACCATGTTGTATGAATTCAACCGAAACAAGTCGAGCATCAATTAATTAGTAAAGAAGACTCAAATCTATTAACTCACAACAAATATCGATCCCTATTAGCTCAAAACAAAATCAAATCCTTGCTAACTAGGAGAATTAACAACAACAAACGCCATTAACTCAGCATACTTAACAACAACAAAAAATTAACTTAGACAATTAAAGATGAAAAACATCACAATTAACTCAGAAGTCAATGACTGATAAAACATTTAACTAATCAAAATGATTCACATAAATAGCGAAATAGTTATAGAGAGAGAGACTTTACCAACGAAGGGATGTCAAGGAGAGAACCAACCACTACACCCCGAGAAGAAGACCGCTGCATCAACGACAAGACGATCATGAAGGACAAACGACTACCGCCGGGGACGACACGAACCTCACCTTCGTTCTTTGTGCGACGACGCCGACCTTAAAGTTGGAAGTCTCCTTGGGGCCGATTCCATCAGCTACAACACCTTTCGAATGATGGCAATAACTAGGCGATGGAGAAGGGAAGGGATGGGCGGCGCTAGGGTTCAGGTTAAGTCCCCATTATGTGGTTTAGGATATGAATCACGCAAGTGAGAGGTGACAGAGAGTTCTTTTTTCCCGTATACGAGGTGAGAGACACTATATTTCTTTGATTTTGGTCTTTTGGGATTTTTTTAGCATTAACTTTTTTTTTCTTCCACCACATACTAAATTTTTATCACAATTCTTTTTTGTTCTTTCAAAGCATTTCTTATGGATAATTTGAGTTACGTATAGATGTTTTTGGTAAACTACTATAAAACTTATACGAAAAACAAAAACAAAATAATCCACCCAAGCCTGTTAATCCCATTACAAACAAAACCACTTTATAAGCCCAAAAGCCCAAAAAAAAAAGATAACCATGATAATAAAATGGCAGATTTTTTCATTAGCACCCTAATCACACATAATTCAATGACAACTTCTGCAACCTCTCTATGTCTGTCAGCAGAGATGATGCAATAGCATCTTGTCATACTTAAGTCCCTACACAGGTGTTCTAATATAATTTATTCCACGTAGAATCTACACATGTGGATACTATATATATCCACACCATAGACTCTCCCATAGGATAATACTTCATAAACCATAACCCGTTATCTTACTAATGCTTGTTTGAACCCACAGCATGACAAAGGAAATTAAATGCTCACATCAATCAGGACACATATTTGAGATCTTAAACCCAAACATGCCCTATGATGAGAGTGAGAGTGACTATAACTAGTATCAATCATACAGGATTACATCGAGGTCCTTCAAAATTTTTTGTTTCTGACGATCTTGCTGGACGGCGACGTTTTTACCTTTGCCGAAGACAATTTTGCCTCTGATGGAGACGATTCTCCTTGGGCTGGGTGTCAAGTACACGTCGACAATTCTACGGTGACTTTGAGATGTTGCCTCTCCTGGTTGGTCCTTTCGCCAAACCTGGAGAACATATATGAAGAGCTTTTTTTTATATGTATTTTTTTTTGTATGAATGGCTATCAAAGATTAGGGTTTATGAGGAGCATCAACAATATTGAAGCAATATTTTTCAATGTGGATAGATGATCAGATGTATTTTTGTTTTTTTTTTTTAAATTGTTTAAAATTTAAATATATAAAAGGGTTAAGTATGATTTTGGTCCCTATAATATAGATCGAAAAAATTTTTCGTTCTCAACTTTTTTTGCATACAAAATTGTCCCTTAGTTTTAACTTGATTTTAAAATCGTCCTTTTTACTTAAATCTTATAATTTATGACCAAAATATCCCTAAATAAAAATTATAAAATAAAATAAAAAGAAAAAAAACAAAAAGAGAACGACGAGAGGGAGAAAGAGAATCAGGGGAAAGAGAAGAAGGGGGAAGGGAAGGTAGAAGGGAAGGTAGCGACGCCACCTGTGATGGAGAGGATGGACGTCGATGCTAGCAAATCGGCAACGGAGGACATCTGCCGCGTCGCCATTTTGCTCCTCCTAACTAGCTCGCCGCGTCACCGTTCTGCTCCTCCTCCTTGCTAGCTCGCCGCGTCGCCTTGCTCCTCCTCCTCCTCGCAAGTTCGCCGCATCGCCATGCTCCTCCTCCTCCTCGCATGTCGCCACTGCTCCAGGTCGCTTAACGCCGGTCCTCGTTGCTGCTCCTCGCCGCTGGTCCTCCCTAGAGTTCCAATTTTATTTTTGATTTGTTGATTGTATTAATTACATTGTTAATTATTCAGCTTCTGTTTCTTTTGTTAATTACATTGTTAATTTATTAATTTTGTTAATCATGTTGTTATTATTGACTCTGATTCCATTGTTCTTCTACTTTTGATTCTGATTCCATTTTTCTGCTTCTGATTCTTATTCCATTCTTCTGCTTCTAATTTCGTTGTTGTTCTTCAGATTGAGAGAGATGGTGATGGTTTCTCTTTTTCTTGTCTTCTGCTGTTGTTGCTCGTTAAAATTGTTGTTGTTGCTGTTTTTTATTACATTGGTTGTGCTTCTGATTTCATTGTTGCTGCTAATACTGTGACGAGGAAGAAAGAAAAAAAAAGAAATACTGTTGTAACAGAGAAGAAGGAAAAGAAATATAAAAATTGAGTATTTTAGTGAAGAAGGAGAATGGTATTTTGATTTAAAGGACGATTTTAAAATTAAATTAAATCTTAGGGACTATTTTATATGCAAAAAAAAAGGTTGGAGACAGAAACAATTTTTGACCTATATACCTTAGGGACCAAAATCGTACTTAACCCTATATAAAATTAAAGTTAGTAATTCTAAAATTTAATTAATTTAAATTTAAAAGAGTAGTTTTTGTTCAACTTAATAAAATAGAATATTTATGTCTTTTTGTAAATTAAATAAAAAATATTTTTTATTTTTATAAAATCATAAAGATATTTTAGTAAAATTAATGATATGATATATATTTAAAAAAAATTAAATGCTAATTTAGATAACATAATTCAAAATGATGTGAAAGAGAAAAGTGAATTAATGAGTTTGAGTGTACATAATAATATGGATACAAATAAGTAAATGTTATTGTATCTAAAAAGTGGTGTTTACTTATTAAAAAAGGTTAAAAATTAATATTTAATTTAAAATATATAAAAATAAATAATTTTTAAAAAATTAAAACGATAAGTTAAATAAAAGAGCAATGTTAGGGGGCAGCAATTTTTGTGATTAGTAGCCATCAAATAGTCATCAATAATGAGTTAATGGTGTGAGATTGATGTGAGATTTTATCCAATGACTCACATTTCTCTGCTGGTTACATACTGGCCAAAATTCCATAAAATTGCTGGTCTTAGACTTTTCCTAAATAAAATTTATATAACAACTCATAAGCACCGTAAAATTGACGATACAAATATATCTATGTTTAAATAAATATCGGAGATAAAATGGGAAGTTTCCCTGGAGTGTAGGAAATAGCCGACATATTGTTGTATAGCCTCAGCACTTCAGCAGTTAGCAGCGAGCAGTGAGCATACAAACAAGAACCATCGAGTGAATGAACAAAGGAAGCAGCAGCCAGCAGGTACATAGACATTGCCAGTGAAGGCCATGCCAATCGAGTTCAACTCAGACCACTGAAATATACCATTTTGCTACCGTCCCTCCTCTTCCTCCCCTTCCTCTTTAAAATTAATAATAATAATAATAATAATAATAATAATAATAATAATAATAATAATAATAATAGGCCAATAAGCAACTTGCACCCTCCCCCCTCTTTAATCGTAGAAAGGGGAAGTCAAAAGGCAAACTTTATTTGATAGCTATGGCATTCATATTGGTATTCATATCCAGAGTTGTGTATCTCCCAATCCAACCCAAAGTCAGACAATACAGTTAATAGGCAGTGACCTGATCCTAGCTGTTGTTTATGGACCCTAATGCCAAGTCGCCCATAATTGTTTTGTCGCCATTCCCCTTTCCCTTTATTAGCTCCAATACCAATCTCAATTGTACAAACAGACAAGCAACAGCGTTGGATAGAGAGATGAAGATCCAATGTGATGCGTGTGACAAAGACGAGGCATCTCTATTCTGTCCTGCAGATGAAGCCGCTCTCTGCCATGCCTGTGACCTTACAATCCACCATGCTAACAAGCTCGCAATCAAGCACACGCGCTTCACTCTCCACCAGCCTTCCTCCAAAGACATCCCTCGCTGCGATATCTGCCAAGTAAACACTTACACTACTTTCCTTCTCTTCTTCACTTCTTCCATATATATATATATATATGCGCTGCATGTCATAGTTACATGAATTCACCCATTTGGTAGCGTACCGCTTACCAATTAGCGCATATGTCATAGATATGTTACACAAAATATTTTATGGAAAAGTATAAGTAACTAATAACATTCTTGAACAATGTGTAAACAATGTGAATTAATAGGGTTAAAAGAGTAAATTTAACTAGTAGCATTAAATTAGGGTGTAGTATACTTGTATTTGATCTATAGTTGTTCATGTTGTTCAAGATAATCATTGTTCTCTATATGATGTATCGTGTACAGCGTAATAGTTCCCGTACCAGAAGGTAGTGTGTTCGGTATAACTATGCTACATACTCAAACAATCATGTATACTTGCAGGAAAGGCGTGCATATCTGTTTTGCAAAGAAGACAGAGCAATACTTTGCAGAGAATGCGATGTTCCTATCCACAAAGCCAACGAACACACGCAGAACCATAGCAGGTTCCTTCTCACTGGTGTGAAGCTCTCTGGTTCCTCTCTCGACACGGCTTCATCATCATCAGTCACCAGCTCAACTGAGGCAAGAAGCTCCCGTTCAAGAATGAAGAGACCCACTGCTTTCAATAATGAGCACAATATGTCTGCGGCTACTACTAGTAATAGTGACACCGGTTCGGCTTCCTCAAGCAGCATATCCAAATTCTTGATTGAAACCATTCCCGGTTACTGCTTCGAAGACCTTCTCGATGCTTCCTTTCCACATAATAATGGTTTCTGTAAGGTTTGCTGAACACCTTAGTTTTATCTATCACTCTAATACTCATTACGACACTACGTACCCCGTAGTCCAGCACTCGGAATGAATGGTGTTACGTTTTTGTGTTGCAGAATCAACATTTAATGTCAGTGACAATATGTGGTTATTATTTTCAACTTGGATTGTTTCCCAGATCAGTTCTGTAGTTGGAGTTCGATGTCAAGGAATCTGGAAATTACTGATACAGAAAGTTTTTGGCTCTAGAGTTCCTCAACTTAGTCATCCGATCTTCATTAACAACTAATTGTAAAAATCTGTTCCAAAATATCCTCTCTGCTTTTCTACAATTCGCACTTGTTTGTGTTTATTTGTCCATATCTTTACATTTTTTTTAATCATCATTTTTGACGTTTGATTTCAGACCTGTTGTTTCTTAATTTATTTTTCATTAAATATTAAGTACAGAACTGGATGAAATAGTCTACTTTATTTTCTTCCTTAAAATGTAAGTCAGCATACATCTTTTACGATTTTAGCACTTAATTGCTGAGAGAAAAGTTGCTGCTTCACGCATACAAAAAGGTAGTTGCTGTCCCTTCAAAGAACACTCAATTTTTTATAGTTGTGCTCAATGCTAATAAAACCGACAGCATTTCATAGTTGTAATACGGTGTTTGTCGGTTATGATAGTCTCAATTCAGAAGACTATTATGTGAATTATTCATGTACTTTTATGTAACACCCCAAACTAAGTTATTAAAGCCTTTGAGTAGGTGTTACACATTGAGAAGAAATCTCATTTAAGTATTATGTAAAGTAAAAAAAAGATAAAAAAAAAAAAGACACGTTTGATAGAAACACAGTATCCTATGAACCTTCTTAGTTCTTAGTATTCAATTAAATATCTAAAGAAAAATAATTTTTTTTTTTGGTGATCTAAGGGGGGTTAAAGAACCCCAGCAAAAGGAAAGGAAAAAAGAAACACAAGAGAACAAACAGAACAAAACTAAGTCCCTCTAACTCTAAGGGTTCCTATGCAGTCACATAGAATGGCATATTCAATGTCTGGAGGAGCTTTATCAAAGAGGTGGAGTCCAAGGGGGAGGTCTTGTCCCTTCTTCGCGAGCTGGTCTGCTACCGTGTTTGCTTCACGAAGAGCGTGCTTCCAAGAGGTTTGTTGAAGGCGAGTAGATAGATTCCGGATGTCCTGAACCAGAGGGGCACAATGATGTACAGGGGAGCACCCATGCTCGATGAAATTTATCGCAGCAGCCGAGTCAGACTCAACTATCAGATTCATATATCCATTTGCTGCAGCAATAGTTAGCCCATGGACGACTGCCCATAGCTCCGCGTGCATAATTGAACAGTTACCTAGATTGCCTGAATATCCTTTCAAGAATCTTCCAGTAGAATCTCTGAAAACTCCCCCACAGGCGGCGTTACTTTGATGGGCAAACCAGGACCCGTCCACATTTAATTTGACACAATCTCCTTCTGGACGCGACCATCCAATAAGGCAGTCACTAGAAGCTTGGGTATTCCTTGGATTTAAGTTCTTCTCCATCACCTTCCGAAATTCCTGAGCCCGCGCTTGAATTTGAAATGTTGCCGCAGTAATATCAACTAGCTCGGAATTGAAAACTAGCTTATTTCGAAAGAACCATAAGGACAAAACAGCCACTCCAAAGAGGCAAGCCCAGCTGCTATTAGAGGCGAGGTTTAGCGATAGCCAATCGTTGAGGTTGGTGTTGAAGAATGAGTTGATGCCTTTAGGAGGGATAAGCCTTTTCCAAATACTTGTAGCATATGGACAGTCCCGGAGGACATGGATGGTTGATTCATCATGGTGTTGGCATCGAGGGCAGGTTCCATCCATGGTTAGGTGTCTACGCCTTCTTTCAGCATTGGTGAGGATAGCGTTGTGCGCCACCAGCCAAAGGAAGGTTTTCACACGTTCAGGGCCCTGCCACATCCACACTAATCGGAATATTCTGTTGGTAGTAATCTGGGACTCCATGAGATTCTGGTATGCTGACTTGATGCTAAATTGGCCATCAGGGGAGGAGCTCCAAGCTAAGTAGTCAGCTTCCTTCCACGGGGACGGTGGAGAAATCCCTACAATCCTCTTAACAATGTCCTCCGGCAGTACTTCCTGAAGCTTCCTAACATCCCATTGCCCTGAAACATCAAGGAATCTATTAGCATTTCAGACAGAGTATCACTATTACTAACCTGGTTTGTCGTTGCACTTAGGCGGCCCACACCCGGGATCCAGTGGTGCTCCCAGAATCGAATTTTAGATCCATCTCCCACTCTCCAAATGCAATGATTCTACACATTCTGCCATGAGGCGCAGATACCCTTCCATAGATTTGAGCTATTCTGCCTTCTAACCACCTTGGGAATGATATCCGTGCCGCTGTTATACTTTGATCTAAGTACTCTAGCCCATAGAGCCTCCTTTTTCTCGATAAGTCCCCAACCGGCCTTCATCATAAAGGCTTGATTCATTTGGCTTGCATATCTAATACCCAAGCCACCGCTACTTTTTGGTTCACAGACTCTTTTCCAACTAAGAAGATGAATTTTCTTGGATCGGTCTGTGTTCCCCCAAAGAAAATTCCTGCAAATACGATCAATAGTATTACAAGTAGCAGTAGGTAAAGCAGCAGATTGCATATTATATAGAGGCATAGAAGAAAGGACAGATTTCACCAGAGTCATCCTTCCCGCAAGGGATAGAGAAGATGCTTTCCAAGAATTGAGCCTGGCTTGAAGTTTATTGATAATGCCCTCAAAGGTATGTTTAGTTACTTTCGAGTGGAGAATCGGGACTCCAAGGTATTTGCCGAGGTCATCAGTTCTCGCAAACTGCAGAGCGTTACTCAACTCTGTTCGAACTGTATGGCCCACATTTTTTGAGAAGAAGACCCTGGTTTTTTCCTTACTGACACTTTGACCCGAGCTAGTACAGAAGGCCTCGAGACATTTGTTGATGATATTAGTTTGATCAAGGTTTGCCTCAGCAAATAAAATAATGTCATCTGCAAAGCATAGGTGTGAAATAGGGGGACCCTCCTTTTTGAGACGGACCGGTTTCCAAAACCCATGATCTATTGCTGTACTAATGAGTTGGGACAGCCTTTCGATACAGAGCACAAAGATATATGGAGAGATAGGATCTCCTTGTCTTACGCCTCTTGATGGTGAAAATTCATCTAGTTCCTCGCCATTCCACAAAACCCTCATCCTGGCGGTCGAGATACAAGAAATGATGAGATTAGTAAAATTCTGGGGGAAACCAACATCTTCAAGAGTCTCCTTAATAAAGCACCACTTTAACCTATCATAAGCCTTTTCCAAGTCAAGCTTGATCGCCATCCAGCCTTTTTTTCCTTTTTTCTGTCTCATTGAGTGAATGATCTCTTGAGTGATGATGATGTTATCAGAGCTGTGCCTCCCAGGGACAAAACTGCACTGATTAGGCATAACAAGTTTGTCCATAACTTTCCTTAGCCGATTAGCGAGAATCTTTGTAATCACCTTATAGGATACGTTGCAGAGGCTGATGGGTCTTAGCTGCTTTAATTGTGAAACTGGTTCCACTTTAGGTATGAGAGTGATGAGTGTCTCATTTATCTCTTCAATCCTGCTCGGGTTATCAAAAAGGTTTTTGATCAGGCCACATACATCAGTACCAACTTTATTCCATTGGGTCTGGTAGAAGATCGCTTGAATCCCATCCCTGCCCGGAGCCTTCCAGCTACCCATTCCAAAAATAGCATCTCTCACTTCATCATTAGACACGTTCCGACCCAGGACGTTTTTCTCGGAGCTGCTCAGCTCAGGAAAGCTATTATTAAGGATGAAAGGGGTATAAGAAGAACTGTCAGAGTACAGATTATAGAAGAAGGTAGTAGCCATATTCTCCAGGGAATTCTTGTCGGTTACCCAAATATTGTTGTCATTTTGGAGGGCAGTAATCTTGTTTCTGCGGCTTCTAATCATAGTGGAGCCATGGAAAAATTTAGTATTTCGATCTCCAAACTCGATCCAATTGCATCTTGATTTTTGGAACCATAGGATTTCTTCCTGAATGAGAATATTTTCGTATTCTAGCCACAGATCTTTTTGCAACTTTTCCAAGAAAGGATTGTGAGCATATCCCAAACTCATGGTAATACCCTGGAGCCTCCTAAGGATTCTTTGTTTTCTTTTGAAAATATTGCCAAATGTAGAGGTATTCCAATCTTTGATTTTTTTTTTTTTTGAATTCTGTAATACCTTCATCCCAGGAGTTCTTCACATTCCATGAGGTATCAACCAACTTTCCAAACTCTGGGTGAGTAATCCAAGAAGCAAGGAAACGAAACGGGCGTCTTCCTCTGTTTTGTATCATACTGTTAGATAGTTGCAAGCAGATTGGCGAGTGATCTGATTTGAGCATGGGCAAGTGTTTGACAGAAGCCTCTGGGAAGGTAATCTGCCAATCTAAGTTGCTCAGCCCCCTGTCCAGTCTCTCCGTAAGCTCCTCTCTCTTCCAGGTGAAAGGCCAGCCAGAATAGCCCAAATCAATCAAGCCACAATTTGATGTGCATTCCTGAAATTCTTTACAGGCTCCCTGGCTACTATTGATTCCCCCACCACGCTTTTCATGGTTATGTAACATGGCATTAAAATCCCCTAAGAGACACCAAGGGAGATTAACAGTGTTAGCATAAGATTCAAGAGAGTTCCACAAAGCTCTTCTAGGTCCCCTTTGGGGGCTTCCATAGACAGCAGTAAGAAGCCAGGTGCTCGAGTTATTCCCGGAAATTTTCAGGTGAACATATTGCCTATCATGCTCGACGACATCCACATTCCAAACCAAAGAGTCCCAGAGACACCAAATTCCTCCAGAGTGCCCCACAGCTTCCACAACAAAGGAGCTATCAAAACCCAGCCTATCCCGAATCTGTTTACCTCGAGAACCACTCACATGAGTTTCTAACAGAAAAAGGAAACTAGCCTCATATTCTTTTCGCAGGTCTCGAATAATCGATGGAAAAGCCTTACTGCCAACACCCCTACAGTTCCAGCTAATAATATTCATTATCAAAGATATAAAGAGAAGGAGCCATCAACGGCCAGGATTACTTGTAGGCAGGGGCCCTTCGTTCCGGACCTGTTAGGTCCCTAGAGGATGATTCCCCCTTGCTGTCTCTGTTACCAGCTTCTATCATGAGAACATCAGTTTGCTTTGCTTGAGATCCTCGGGGCTCGGCAGGTCCTAATCGTCCCCCTAGTGGAGGTTGGTTTTCCTCTGAGGTAAACAACAGGTTATCCCGAACAAACTGTTGGTCTAGGATCATATTGGCATTTTTTGAGGAGATGAAGGCTTCCCATTTCTCTTGCTCCATCCTCTTCATATTTTCCTTTACCAGCATTTCCATAGCTTCACGCTCAGGATCCGTAGCTTTGCCTTTGTCTGCTCTCGAAGGGCTTTCCATTCCTTTAGGGTTCAGGGTAGCAGATCCAGGGATTCTTTCCTTACTCCTATTGGGGTTTGGTTTCCCACCTGGTTCAGAAGCATATTTTGTGGGGGGCATGGGTTTTTTTTGGTTTTGTGGGTTTTTCCCAGCTCCATGTCTAAGAACTTTTCTTTGGGTTTGGGTCTTGGTCATATCATGTTGGGCTGGGGCTTGTTGTGGCCCGTTAGCATTAGTTTCCTTATGGGTCTTATCTGCATGTTCCAAAAGCACCTGAGAAGCATCCGGAGTTTCCTCATTCAGGATTGAAAATCGAGATCCATCAGAATCCTTTCTTTTTGGAGATTCGTCCTTTTCCAAGCTAAATTTAGAAACTTGCTTCTGATTAGAGTGAGCTTCTTTCCCTCCCATTGGGATCTTCTTTTTATTGCCATATCTTTTAACCATCATCCACGGACCGAAATCACAGTTAATGTGACCGTTACCATGATTATCGAGATTATGCTGATTTTGTGCATTTTCACCATTTCCATTTTGGTCGTGCCCGTTCTTCGCCGTTTCCTCCACCGGAGAGTTTTTTCCGGCGCCACCATCCTCCATAGGATTGACACTGGTTGATACGTTTTCCATACACTGTTCTGACCTATGTCCATATCTTCCACACATAAAGCAAATTTGGTGTAGACCTTCATATTCCAGATGTAACTCACAGCCGAGCACCGAGATACGTGGTATAAGTTGTTTCGTCAGGTCGATCTCAACACATATTCGGGCAAATTTTCCTCTCGAGTGGATAGACGTGGTTCGATCGATCTTTAGCATATGCCCAATGGCCGAACCCACCCTCCAAAGGAATCGATGATTATAGAGCTCAATGGGAAGATTTGGAATGCGGATCCAAGCTGCAATTTTCCTAACTTCCGTGGATTCTGATAGGAAAAACGGTCTCCACCTCTGGACAATTAGGTAGTGCCCAGCGACCATCCAGGGTCCTTCCATAAGAGCATGAGCATAGTCCTCCTCATCTGAAAAATGAACCAAGAAATAGTCACGATTCATATCAATAACATGGATCTTACCTTTGCCTTCCCAATCTCTACGAAGTCGTTGTTCCATGAAGGTGAAGGATACACGCTTCCCCAGGACTTTAACCATAAGAGCGTTCTTCCATGGTTTACACCATTCCTCAAATTCCTCTTTGGACACTGGAATCGTGGGGCAAGGGTTGAAGGGTTTTTCAACATCTCCCTCGTCCTCTTCATCTTTATACCACATATCCTCAGAGTTGGGTTCGTCGTCCACCACATTGAATGTCTCATGGTCGCTTTCAAGGCCGGGGCCGGTCAGTAAGGATTCCTTATATGAGCATTTTTGGGTCGCTGCATCGTTCCCATCGACTGGAACAATTTCCATGCATTCAGGTGGGTGGTTGAGGTTCACCTCTCCTCGAGTTTTGACTTTTTTTATGCTTCGCTGAACTAGGTCGTCTTCCTGAGTGGAAACCCTAGCAGAGCGTTGTTCAGACATATTTTTCTTTAGGTTAAAAGGATATAAACAATCTAAAGAAAAATAATTGAAGAAATAGAATACGCCATAAATTAAATATTTGTCAAAAAAAAAAAAACTCTCATTCTTGTGTATCTCCAGTTCATTTATTGGATTTTTAAATGAAAAGCATGGCATCTACTATATTTTTCTTGAGCAATAAAAAAGAGAAAAAAATTTAAAGAAAATAACTGTAACATTATCATATTCAATTATGTAGAAAGAATAAAAATATGATCACATTTTTTTGTACTTTTCATTATTTTTTTTTTAATATTTATAAAAAATATTGAGTTCAATGCAGTATAAAAAAGTAAAGGTTCTTTTTCTTTACCAAAAATTCTTATCCAAAAATTTAGCGATCACCGAAGAATAATTTTAGTTTATCGAAGAATTATCTTAATATTTTATCTTTACGATCACTTTTTCTTACTAATGATATTTTTTTCGGTTCTTTTAACAATCAAGGTTATTTAAAACCTACACAAAAAAAGAATCATGTCAAGAAGGGATATATATATATATATATATATATATATATACTTTCAACCTAAGAACTATGCATGTGTATTTGTAAGAATAAAGAGTAAATGTAAAATAGTAATAATAAGTTAATAACAGTTGTAAGAATAAAGAGTAAACGTAAAATAGTAATAATAACAGAAGTAAAATAATATATACAAATTGCATAAAAATATATATGTACTCTCTAATTTAAAGATTAGTAATATAAATATAATAAGATAACGATATTAATGGCACAACCTAAAAATCATGTAGGATTATACTTATACAAAAGGAAAAGTATACGAACCAAAAGGTTACTAGCCAAAAACTAAACAAAATCACATTAATTTATATTAATAATTAATTTTAAATTTTTTAAATTTAAAATTTAAAAAAATTAAAATTAATTAAATAAACCTAATTAAAACCTATAAAAACTTTCTTCTTCTCTCTCACATTAACCTACCCACCTCCAATATTCAGGCACACATACTTCTCTCTCACCAATGCTGCTCACATCATCAGTAGAAAGTAGAAACAATTAGATCAGGAATTCATTCTTGGATCATGGCTGAGACCACACCCAATCACACACAAACAGTTTCTGAATGGGCTGCTCATGATTCTTCTGGCAACATAACCCCCTACACTTTCAAAAGAAGGTATATACATATTTAATACATACTTTGAATGTATTTGGATTTGTAGCTTAGTTAGTTTGTTGTGCAGAGAGAACGGTGTTAATGACGTGAGCATAGAGATCTTGTACTGTGGGATTTGCCAAACGGACATTCACTACGTCAAAAATGAATGGGGAATCACTAGGTACCCGGTTGTTCCGGGGCACGAGATCGTTGGGGTGGTAAGCAAGGTGGGGAGGGAAGTGAAGGGATTCAAAGGTGGATGGTGCTATGATGCTAGTGAGAAAGATGGTGGATGATGGAGTTTCTATTTTGTATTTAACACACATGTTTGTAATTAGGAGTTTGTTGCAGATGTTGCTCTAGGTGCTGTTTTGATGATTAAAGAGATTGCAAACTACACAATTACAGAATTATAAAAAAACATTCATTTAATATAAAAAAAACATCCTAATACTTAACAAAAGAAATATCTAGTTATATTTTAGCAAAAATAATTAAATATCTATAAAATTTTAAAAAAATATGAAATTATTAAAGAAATAGAGACATTTATATTTGTAATAAAAAAAATCGAAAAATATATAAAAGAACATTCATTTAGTATGAAAAAGAAATATTCTGATACTTAACAGAAGAAACATCTATATATATTAACTCGTAGAGATTTTAGATTTGCCTAAAAATATTTGGCTGGGCTTTTTGCTAATATCCTTTTGATTCCTAATATTGCTCTTTACAAAAATATAACAATGATGGTGCAAATTAAATAATCCGTATAGAGTTCACAAAATATAGATACTCTTGACTTACATAGTTTGTAATATAATGATAACCATTATAGAAATAGTATCAATCAACAAAATCATAAAATTATGCATGTATTTCTAATTAAAAACCTTATATAATGATAAATTTATATGTGATAGAAATTTGGATGATAAATTAAGTATATGCGTGAAGAAAAAAGGATTAATGTTATAAAACAAGTATCAAGGATGAAAAGATAAAGCTATGTATAGTAAACATAGATAATAAAAATTTGGCATAATAATGACAAGACATGTAAAATAAAAAAATTCCTACTTTTTCTAACGCTTCTTGATCAATTTATAAAATTGACTCTTCTTTGTATTCACTCACGCAATACTCTTGTGAGAGAAAGAGGTGAAAGAAGACTTATCAACTTATAAAGTTGACTCTTATTTGTGTTCATACACGGAATATTCTTGTGAGAGAAAGAGGTGGAAGAAGAAAGAGACAGAAGAATAGGATTGAAAGGAATGAACTTTAGGGTATTTAAATCATAAAACAAAAGGATTTGGGATACCTGTTAGACTTTTATTCAAATTTAAAACGTTGAGACATTTCAAGTCTGTTTTAAAATCTTAAATTGAAGTTTTGAAATGAGAAGAGGACGGACACGATCTGGAATATGATTGAGAAGTCTTATTGACAGTCTCACATGCAAATTGTAAAATCGTTTACCCTTACGGTGGGTACTCAAGTGTTGAATCTGTACTATTCAATTGTACACACGAACAAATCAAACCAAAAAGGTGCCGGTACCACAAAAATGTTCTATGTTATACTTTTCTTGTAAGAAGGCCAGAGTCCTGGTAATCTTGAATGATGAATGATGTTTGTACAATTTGTTTTATACATTTATCTTGTACCTTTTTATGGTATAAAAAATACCTTATTTTTATTATTTTAGTTATATATTTAAAAGTAATATATGTTGCATATAACAATCCTCATCAATGGCCGGGTGGACATGGCATCAATTTTCAAACTAATATCAATTCATTCAACTTTCAACGTAAAGCATAGTTCAATCGAACATCAGATTTGAAATTTTCCGAATTTAATGATGCGAAACATCTATACTGTTCAACTCTCGGTTGATACCTTTCAAGTAGGACCTTTCCCACGTATATTGCAGCCGTCAATAATTCAACATAGGAACTAGGATTGAAATAGGTGTAACACCTTTCAAGACAGTCAAAAGAAGCTCACAATATTGAACAGATTATGTTTCTTGGAGTAGTAATTATGAGATCATTCGGCAAAATAAAGAATCTCCACGATTCATTATTAGTAAAAGTTAATTGGCTAAACTAAACTAAGCAATTCAAGTTTTGATTAACACGATATATAGACTAGAGAGGATGGCCAAAAAATTTCTGATGTATTACAGAAAAGAAGCATACATTGCGCATAATATGTACTTCAGCAGTGCAGTTTACACTGTTCCCTTTTTACATTCTTCCCCCGCACCCGTCTCCCCCTATTTTACAGTTCTCTTGGGGCAGAGTAAAGGAAATGAGAATTTGATATACCTTTAAAATGGTTTTACATACAGGAAAACTAATAAAAGAATTGCATCCGTAGTTGCATGGAATATATTCACTCAATGAAACAAGTCCCTGCAAAAATTTAAAACAGACAAGCGAAAACATTAAATTTTGTTACTAAACAACAGCTTATAGGTTGATTAAAATATTATAATATAATTGCAAGACCTCTATTAAAAGGGTTAAGGTGTAAAAGCAAAAAGTCTATCTGTAATATTGGTGCGACATATTGGGCATTCGGAGCAAGCAAGTGAACAAGATTTACACACTGTAAAGAGCAAACGAGAAGATGTAAGTGGGACCCAAAAATAGAGAAAATTTGAAGAAAAATCAACAAAATTTACAAGAATAAAATATTCAGATAAGCTTCGAAAAGGCTTACAGCAAAAATGCCGGCATGGAAGAAGAATTGCTGCAGTCGGAGATTCAAAACATACTTTACAAACATGGGAAATGGCATCACCATTTCCATGATTTTTTAGTTCTTTCTCTTTCATCTCTTGCATGCGTGCCTGAAGGGAAAAATCATAATTCAAAAACTAAATTCAAAGAATCAATTATATCAGCATTTATTACATGATTTTGCAGCAAATATGAAAATAATATGTGCTTTGCCAAACCTAAAAACAAAAATGAAGTACTTTCCCATTCGGTGAAGTTGAATACATAAGATCGATAATGCTTTTAGTAGTCCTATCATAAATACATTTTATAGACAAGTAATTTATATCTTAGTCTCTACTAATCATTTCATTCACCTACAGTTTCTTTTTTTGTCTCTACGTTACTTTTTATTGTGGCTTAAACAGGTTTTGTTCTCTCATGATCATACTTCAGGCAAAATTTTATCAAATTTTTTCACAATATATACTGCTCGACCTTTCATCCCAAAAGATTTCTTCCTAAGCCTAACTTGTGTGCCAACAAAGTTGAAAAAAAAAATATCTAGGAAGAAAAATAAAAAGTGGCACTACGATATATTCTGGTGATCAAACAAAGCAAAATCACTTAAAAGAATTTTCCCACAACAACAAACCATATAAATAACTAAGGAAAAGTGTTACCTTAAGGCGAGCAACCAATGGTTCATCCTTGGGAATATCAATGTCTGGTTTTGATACATCCAAAACTTGCTCCTTGGGTTCAATATTTTCAACGTCATCAGTTTTTGGATTATCCATATGCTCTGCACCATCATTTTTCTTATCAATGTTTGATTCTGGGGCAGCGCCCCCTTCTTTTTTTAACTTCGCAACAAGGACCCACATATTTGCCAAATCGTTCTCCAAGGCTTCTTCTCTCTTCTTGGCTTCGTCAGCCTTTTTCCTGTATTCCTCTTCCATAAATTCCTTCTCAGCTAAGGCAGCCTCAAGAGCTGCCTCTCGCTGTTTCCTAGCCTGCAGTTCCAGCTTCAAATCATCAGCATCAAGACTCCATGACTCGAAGTCATCTAGACCAGCTCCTGAAATTTCATTAGCACGACTAGAAAATCTCCCCTTCCTCCCAGATCTAACATCATTGTACTTGCGGTTGACACCATTTGCCATAACAGCACTACGAGAATTGACCAGGTCCCGTGCAGCCATCAATTCTTTTTCCAATTTTGCATTCTGCAATGAAAGTTTTGTGACTTCCCCAGCCAAATTCTTCAGTTCTACAGCAGCAGCAGAGGCAAGCTCTTTGGCATAAGAAGCTTCTTCAGAGAGTTTCTGATTCTGCACACGCAATCCACTATTTTCTTCTGATAAGTGAACTTGCTCTAGCTTTAGTTTTTCATTTTCTATCTCCTGATAACATATGAAAAGACAAATGTACCTTTAGTGAAATTAAATAGAAAAGACCTCAAATGATTTTAAATGTAAACCTAGGCCATGTTTCCTTCATTGATTATAATCTAGGAACGGCAAGGGAAAACGGCAAAGGAATCTATCTATTTATCTATTTATAAAAAAAGAGACCAAAGTAGTATTGTTAAAAGTTTGACACAGTATTCTATATTGTTGCCACATCATCTTATAGCAAGATTAGCAACATCTCCTTTCCTCGTATTTATTTACTCCATTTTGTCACACCAATAAGAGCTATGGAAAGCATAAATTAACAGGACTTAGTAATTGAATAATACAACAACAACAAAGTCTTATCCCACTAGATGGGATTGACTAGATGTTATTGAACTCTATCATATATCATGTTTATAAAAAGACCATTTTCATATAGATCTCGTTTGACCACCTCATGAATGCTCTTCCTAAGTCTTTATCTGTCTTTTACTCCTTATCCATCTTTCATCTCATCCACCCTCCTGACTGGATGCTCTGTCGGTCCTCTTGTCACATGTCCAAACCATCTGAGACGCAATTCTACCATCTTTTTTACAATAGGTACTATTCCAACTCTCTCTCTTATATTTTCGTTCTTTATTCTATCTAATCGCATAGGACCACTCATCAATCTCAACATCTTCATCTCTACTATACTTAACTTACATTTTTGTTACATGTAAAACCAGACGCATTCCGCCATTTTGACCAACCTACTTGGATTCTGTGATTTACATCTAGTTCAATCTCTCCATTATCATATATGATGCACCCAAGATACTTAAAACTTTTAACTTTTCGTAGGATGCTTTTTCCAATCTTCACCTCTGTATCAGGATTTTTCCTTTGACTGCTGAACTTACATTGCATATATTCTGTCTTACTACGGCTTATGCGCAGATCATACACTTCTAGAACTTCTCTCCATAAATCTAATTTTTTATTTAAGTCTTCTCATGAATCTCCTATAAGGACGACATTATCGACAAAAAACATGCACCATAGCACAGGCTCTTGGATATGCTCTGTGAGTACTTCCAAAACTAATGTGAAAATATATGAATTTAAGGATGATCTCTAGTATAATCCTATACCAATAGAAAATTTCTCTGTTACACCACCTTGAGTCTTCATACTAGTTATAGTCACATCATACATATCTTTAATTGTACGAATATATGCAACTCTTATTTTCTTCCTTTCCAAAAACTCTCGTAAGACCTCCCTTGGTACTTTATCGTACACATTTTCTAAAATAATAAACTCCATATATAGATCCTTTTTATTACTATTATACTTCTCCATCATCCTTCTTAATAGGTATGTAGTTTCAGTGGGGAATCTGTCTAATATAAACGAAATTGCTTCTCTATTACTTGTCTCTTGTCTCAGCCTCCATTCTATCACCCTTTCTCATAAATTTATGGTATGGCTCATGAGTTTGATCCTTCTATAATTTTAGCCACCTTATATTTTTCTCAGTTATCTGCATTACAACACAAAAACTACTCTTTAAAGCACTCCTTTTTTGCCTTTATCTTTTCTTATACACTCATATCAGGACTTTTTGTCTCTTAATCCTATTCCTCTAGATTTACCAAAACTTTCTTTTACTGTTCTTCTAATAACTTCTGTCATCTCCCTTCATATCTCCTCCACACTTCCATCCCCTTCCCACTTTGTCTCTTCTCCTACCCATCTTAGGAAACTTATTATTCATCACCTTTCATTCGGCATCACCTCGTCTTTGGATTTTTCGTATAATTGGATTTTTCGTATAATGTCTTTTACTCAACTTTTGCTCAACGCGAAAATTCATGACGAGCATCCTATGTTGTGTTGTTAAAATTTCACCCGGAATAATTTTACAATTAATGCAAAATTTTCGGTAGACTCTCCTTAACAAAAAGAAGTTTATTTGAGAGCTTGTCATACCACTCCTATAGGTTATAAGATGTTCATCTCTCTTTTTAAAACATGTATTTGTGATGAGAATGTCAAAAGTTGAGAAAGAATCTAAAATAATTTTACCTTCAGTATTAACCACTTTGAAGCTATGGCCTCCATGAATACTTCCATACCTAACCACTTCTCTTCTAATATGGTCATTTAAATCTCCTTCTAAGAAAATCTTATTTCCCGAAAGTATATCTTGGACCAAACTCTCTAAATCCTCCCAAAATATTATCTTGTATTGCTCATCCGAACCCACTTGCGGTGCATAGGCACTAATCACATGAAAAATACCTCCTTCCACCACAAATTTGATAGAGATGATCCAACCACTCACCCTCTTGACATCCACCATGTCCTTCTTCCACTGCTTATCCACGATAATACCTACCTCATTTCTATTCTTCACCTTTCATATGTACCAAAGTTTAAACCCAAAAGTATCCAACTCCCTAACCTTCGCACCGACTCATTTTTTTTCTTGTAGGCATTTGATGTTAATCTTCCTCTTTGTCATGATATCAATCACCTCCATAGATTTTCCTATTAGAGTGCCTATATTCCATGTCCCAAATCTCAGCCTTTTGTCGCTTCAATCTTTACCTTTTTCTTTGTGAACTAGCTTATTTACCTTCGTCCATTCATAAAAAGTGGAAATCCTTGCTCATTTAACACTACACTTGAGCACCGATGCAGCGACTCTTGCTTATTTGACACTGTCCGCAAGCCATACAGCATGTTGCTTCCGGACAACGGCTTAGCTTTAGCACAATGTCTTTGGTCCATGTCATGAAGATTCGACTATGTTTTTATGTTGGCTGTCGAAAACCTAATACAATTCTTCTCCTTAATCCAGGTTTGGAATTGACTATGTACTGCAGATGTCTCATATTATAACCGATTTATGTAAGAAATAAAAATTAACAACATTTAATCCATCCTAAAAACTGTTACCTTCATCCATTCTAGAATTCTCACTTTACTTTTGGTCTTGCAATTATTTATAGAAAGAATTCAAATTGATACGAATTTGTATCAAGAGATAGAGTATTAAGTAGAAATCCAGGGAGAATATAATAGAAATCCTAGAATTAGGACCAAGAGAGAAATTGGGTTTCTAATTATATCATGCATAACTATACTATTATATCATATTCACATTTATAGCATAATTCTCTAATTGAATAGTAGGTTCAATACTAATCCGAGTGAATGGTCAAATTCGTCCCAAAAAGATTACTCGTTTTTCAAATTGGTTCTCGAAAGAATTTTTTAGTTAAATTTCTTCTTTAAAGATTTTAAGTTAATCATATTAGTCCTTTCATCACTTTCTTTGTTGATGGTGTCAAAATTTGCTAATGGGACACATAATCAAATTGGTCTAGTGCAAAATAATTGGATAGAAAGCCAGCAAATGATATTTGAAAGCACATAACCCATTCAGCCTTTTGTTAAGTACCCAAGTGAAGAAAACAAGAAGAATGAGGAAAAAGAGGTAATTCATTCAGTTAGCGAAGAAAGGTAAAATATAGCGCTTTTGCCTTTTATTTACATGAGAATAGTGAAAGATAAGATGGTTGAAAACGAAAATATAGTGGACCAGCAGATGTAACAAATAGGACAGCTGGAAAATTAGTGGGAGGGTGTGAGAAAGGGATAAATTATGTTACAGGAGAGAGGATCCACAATGTATATAAGACGGATGAAGGGAATCAATAGAAAAGAGAAACGATTTGGGATGTCAGGACCTTTGGACTTAAGGAGAGTGGTAGCCTCTCTAATGCTACCTTGTTCTCTACCTTTCAGCATTTTATTCTTCAATTAATACATCAGAGACTGGGAGGGTATCACCTGGATATCTTCGAGCTCCTCTGTTTCTTATCCACTCCCTCACTTCTACTCTCTCTTCTATAATTCTATTACACCTCTTACTCTTACTCTGTTGCTACTGCCTAGTCTAACAATGGTATCGGAACTTCGGTTGTTGGCAGCAAGGGTAGGGCTACCAATAGGCTATATTAAGTTAAATACAGAACGCTGATGGTCAATAGACGAGTAGCTACCACTGGCCACTGGGTTAGTGTTGATAGATTGAAGACAACCTAGACATCGATTTTTCAGGGTCAGTGATTTGTTAGAGATTTGGGTATTATGGTGTGTCCAAAGCCTCACATCAAGTAGTATAGATACTTGATGTTGTATTTAAGGAGAGTGCTTCTTTCTCCTTAATAACTAGCTTTTAGGATGTGGTTTTCCACTTTCTTTAGGTTTAGCACTTTGCAACAACATATGCAATAAATTCTCAGATACCTGGGACTGTATTTTCTTTTTTAACTCATCAATGTGTCCTCTAGATATGGGCCTTTCTGAAGATGTACCACTAGCTACTGCTGCCAGTTGCTGCTCTAGCACCTTTACTTTTTCTTGCAAATCTTTGTTTTCATTACACTGCACAAGAGACAAACCAAAGAAAAATGTCAAAATAGGAAAATTCGTAATTAATTGTAAGAGATTTCAGCATCTTCAACTTTAAGAAAGTCGGTAAACTTAAAAGGATAAAGAAATAAAATGCACACGGAAGACCCATTGCACAGGAAACACGCATACCTTATCATTTAGTTGTTCCTGAAGGACACGGTTGTCTGCAGATTTTAACTACAGATAATGTAGAAGACATTAGTTATTACAAGCGAACGACTAGGGGGTTGCCCGTGGATCATGTTGAACATGCACAATGCAATGCCGAAAAAATAGATGGGGGACATAAATTGATTAGTGAAGAAATATTTTAACATGGATAAGATATTACTTACCTCCAACTCAAAGGCCTTTTCGTTACATTGAGTCATTAATCTTGTAACTGTCTGTGCCAACAAGCCAATAAAGGAAATTCGAAGGTATAAGTAAGCTTTCTTAAAGCACATGCACCTATATAAAGAAGCACCCTTCAAATCTAAAAAGGTTAACTTCAATACCATATCAATACCTGCTGCATTTCAACTAATGATGAGTTAGCCACAGAAGATTCGCCACATTCGGTTATTCTTTGTTCCAACACCCTCATTTGCTTCCTTTTTTCTTGGATATCACGTTCCAAGTTGTCAATCTACAACAAAGAAAGGACCTTCTAAGAAGAACATAATCAACTATACAAGCATGTATCTATTTTTATTATATAAAAGTTAATACCAACTTCTACATTAAGTCGAAGTCATACTATCTCTTACTAATAATGTATGTCAGCAAATTTGATTACTTGACAAAATTTAATAATCAACTTTTAATAAAATATTTTTAAAAAATAAAAAAAATCTATTTTTCAGTGAAAACAAGAATTTCTTGTCCTTCTCTATTCTTCTTGAATAAGATTTTTAATTCATTATTTACTTGTATTTAATAGTGAAGTTTTTGTTGTGAAAATGCAGCACAAGTTTTTCTATTTTTTTTGCTTAATGAATTTGTATTACAACCGTCACAACTAATTAAAACTATAACCCCCCTATAATTAATTAATTAATTTGTTATATATTATTCAATAAAAATATAAAATACTAATTAAATGTAATAAACATCAACATTAAAAGTGTCATAATAATAATATTAATCATAAATTTTAAATTACACATATATAAATTTCATACTGTATGACTTACTTATATATCATACATAACACTCTTACCACAATTATTTCATTTCACAAACTCTCGCGCCAACAGTTGAAAATTCTTTAAAGTAACCTCAAATTTGACACAACAAAATATTCTTAATAAATATATTCAAATATACCATGATCATATAGTTGATTTTTATTTTTATATTATATTATACGTATTCTCATTCTCAAATAATTTTTCTAGTTCTAATTTTTTTAATTATTTTCAAACTATAGAACATCTCAAAGTTATACAATAGAGCACCATTCTTTAGACAGTATCACCAAACAAACATATAATTAGTTTATCAAAGTCCAATAAAAAATATTTACACAAACAAATAAAAAAATGCTTATCTATTTAGAAATTAGTATATTAGATGAGAAAGTACAAAACAAAAATACTTATTGTATTTTTAAAATGAAAAACACTCTTATTACTTTTACTGTTATACTTTTTTTCATGAATTTGTAATATTTTACATATAATTATATTTTAAGATTCTTATAATTATACTTACTTAAATATGCTACTGGTTGTTGCTTTTGTAATAACAAAAAATTTAACATTAACAATTTTATTTACTAACTTTTTAACTATGATTTACTAACCGTGCAGGAAACACCTTTTCATGTAATTGTGAGAAAAAATATGATGAATAAATTTAAACATTTACAAAAAAGAAAAGTCTATACTATAAAAATTTGAAAATAGAAGAGGCATATAATTTGTATAGGTTAATTAAAGGTACAAGTGTATACTTTTTGCTCACAACTACTGTGAACAAAATCAAAAAACCAGTTTTAAAGATTCTCCAACATTATTGAGTTGTATTACTTGAGACATTGTCTGACCAAGTCGGTCAACGAAAAATATTGACAGGTATTTTTACTTTATGTTATTTAAATTATTTTTATTAATAATAACTTATTTAATATATATATATATATATATACACAAAAAAAATAAATATTCTAAAAAATTTTATTCTTACTATCGTAGATGCCATTAGAAAACTGTATGTACTAGAAGAATAAGAACAAACAAATATAAAAAAAATCCATAAAAATACAAAGAATGGAGTTGGTACTTAATGAGTATAAAGATAAATATATAATTCATTTTTAATTTACATGATAATAATTAACAAGGTAGTAATAATTTTAGAAATATTGTATTGAAAGTCAGTTTCTGGAGGAACATATCAACTTAAATGGACAACGAAATAACAATACAGACAAAGTGTCAAAAAATTATTGTAGTGACATCTGATTAGTGAATACAAATATATGTTTTTTTTCATAAAAATTTTAAATATATTATTTTTTATCTAAAAGAATTATATTTTATATAATTGAACTAGAAAAATATACCACAATCTTATTTTGGAAAGGGTCTACATCCACAAGATCTTATATGCCAAAAATTTTTCAACATAACTTTAACTTCATTTCGTCTACAGTTATTTCTTTTTTAACTATTATATTATAATATATTCAAGAGACTATTTGAATAGCACAACTTCAAGTACAAAAATCTATATCAATCCACAAACTCAAAAATCTGTAGAGTTTATTTATGGATATTTCATAATAACAAGTCTTTTAAATATTAATTCATTCATTTTATTATTCAATTTAACAAATATATATAATCTCCTAAAAAAATTGGTCAATATGAAAAAATAATAGAGATACCAAGCTAAGAATATGTTAAAACAAATCTTTAAAATAGGATGATCAAAAATTAAATAATTATCCAATATCTAATGACCATGCAATGAAAATCAGATAATTAGATATGACCACAAAAACTCACAACATACATCATACAACTCAAATACCATATATCTAATAATAACAAAAATTAGAAATTCAAATAGAAAAATATTTTCACAATTTTAGCGTTATAAACAAAATTGATGATAAATTTAGATGGAACTATATTGAATATGAAAAGTATAAGAAAGCACACAGAAAAAGGAAACAAATACATTTATGGCACATATATATTTATCATAAAAATTTTATCTAATTATAAATTATTAACTTAAATTTTCCAGGTTCAAAATTAAATTAAAGGTTTCAAATCAAAATTTTACAACAACTTTTGTGCTTTCTGATGGAGCAGCAAAAAAATTATTGAGCACAACTGCCTCAAATCTAATGACACTCTAGAACAACAATGACACTAAAACACCATTTCAATTGAAAAATTTATGCAACCTCACAGTTATATTTGAAGTGATTTTAATCTCAAAGAAGGCTCTCAATAATATACTTTTACCAAGATATTTGTCCCAACAAAAAATACTAAAACTCAACTCCTATTATTGTAAATAAAAAATGTTATTCATACACCAAAATCAACTACTAAAACTAGCCACTAATATATTTGTATATAAATACATATGTGGTTTAATTGATTTTGGTTTGGACATTTGAAAAGATCGTCAGAGCACCCAGTCAGGAGAGTAGATGAGATAAAAGATGGACAACGGGTGAAAGGCAGAAGAAGACCTACGAAGACCATCTATGAAATAGTCAAACGAGATTTACATGTAAACGGTCTCTCTGTAGATATGATACATGATAGAACTCAATGACGTCGTTTGATCCATATAATCGACCCCACCTAATGGGACAAGATTTTATTGTTGTTGTTGTATTTCAATATATATTTTATATTTGTGGCTGACTTTGGTGCTAATTTTGGTGTACACGTAGTATAGTCAATAATAAATAAACAGGTAACACTAACCTATATCCTGAACTAAAAAGACCGTGGGTCACCAGCCTAACACTCAGCGGCTACCAGTGTTCAATTCATTAACAGAGGCGCTATCAATCACAGCTTCCTCCAACTCAAACCTTCACCCTTGGCGATGCTTTTCCTTTGCGCACAATCCTGCGTGGCCAAACTTGAACCATCAAGCCTCCCACCATCTTCACGGTGATGGAGGAATTCAGTCAAGCCTATTGCCGACCTTGATTCCACTACCCGCACCTCTTTGCCAGGGATTTTGTCTGGAAAACCAACTTCCAATGTCTCCCCAGAAAGGCTAACCATCATGGAAGAACAAAGAATTTCAATCTGCCATGTTTTCTCTTAACCGCACCCTCACCGTCTCAAATCTCTAATTTAATCTTATTTTGATTTCTTTAAATAGATGCTAGTCATCCTATTTAATTATCGCTATTTGAAATGTCTTGACAACTAGAAATTTTATTCTCCTTTTTCTTATCCATTTCCATTCAAAATTACGGTGGGATTTCCCTCGCATCGGCTCCTGGTATCAAAGTGAAAGCAATAGCTCGAGATGCAAGCACAAAATAGATCATGCCAACACAATTAAGTGCAATATACCTGAGTTTTATAGCTTTCAGGGTCATTTACAGACTGCTCCATCAAGCGCTTCAGAGTACTGGTACTGAAAGCAATATCTCCAGCAAGCATCTTAACTTGTTCAACAAGAAGATCCATCTGATCAGACATTGTCATCCCTCCCTACAATTACCAATCAAGTTAAGAATTTTGGATGGATGGATCTATAGTGAAATACAACTCTGCCCAGAGCATCCAATAATAAAATCTATTTGAAACAGATATTGTTAGGGAGAAGTGAAACGAACATACCGCTGCCAGTTTTGTTCTACTGATCAATTCACCAGCTTGTGTTGATTCAGTAACAGTACTGCTAGCTGGGGAGAACTCTCCGTTCCATTTACTCGATGCAGAAGCATCCTTTTGGCTCTCATTTTCAATCAACCCACCATCACGCGGGGCATCAAATTTCTAAAAATAAAAAAGATTTAACAATTTTACGTACTGTACTACTGTTTAGAAAAACATATTGCTTTGCTTTCTAAAACAAAAAAGCTAGCTGTTAAAGAGACACACACAAATGGTTCTCGTGAAATGGTTTTATCCATCGATCATGAACACACAAATTTTAGTTTCAAGTACTAAATCGGTGACGAGAAGAAACAAAAAATAACTACCTAGAACAACTTCAATGTCTACCAGCAGTAAAATCATAAAATTTGTCAGCTATATGGATAGAATATCATGAGAAAGTTAAATGTGCTAAAGCAGTTTTACGGCAAATAATATTGAGCCAAAAAACCAAGCACTTAGAATTTTAAGTGTAGCAAACAGTATAACATTCTGGACACTTAATCGAAGGAGGAGCTCACATCATCCTCGCTAACAGAAAGACTTCGCTGGTGGCTGGGAACATCCGCTATATATCCAGGAATTGCATTCTTTGAGGATACCAGAATGAGTTTGGTTAGCCTCTGGATCCTACTCATTAGAGCAGCTTTAGCTTCTTCCTCTTCTTCCAATCTTGATTGCATTTTCACTTGACCTTCTTCCAACTAATGACGAAAGCATGACAGAAATGGTTACACACAATCACAGAAGTACGGTACTAAAAAACCATCATATTATGAAAGTAGTATCAGAGGAAGCTAAAACCTTCTGTTTTAACGTCAGAATCTCCTCGTGATTGACACCAACAAGCATGCCCTTCTTTAACTGATCAAGTTCGAGTTTAAGAACTGAAATTTCTCTCTGGTATTTCTTAATTAGAGATTTTTCATCGATAATCTGTTGACATATATTTCCATAAAAAATCAGGTACCTCCAAAAAATGCTTATATGTAAGGCATATAGGTAAATTAATAGTTTCAGCTAACCTTATTGCGTGAGGCATATATTTCTACTCGTTTTGCCCTGCTGGCAAACTTCAAAGTATTATGAGTCTCCTCCATATTACTGGATGCTGGAGTAACTGTGCATATAAGCTGAAATTGTCGTATTTAAACAAATATTAATGTTCAAATATGCACAACCCATCGATGTAAATGACATATTGAAATAGAATAATAACTCGGCATTTGTACATAATAAAAGGACGGTTAAACCATCTAATCAACAAAGAAGTTTGTAGAATCCGAAACTTACTGAAACATGACCATGCCCACTAAGAGAGGACTGCAGCAGCCGGGTTAGCTTTGAATCTCGATACGGAACATGAGATGCCTTCCCCTCGCTCAGTTTTCCTATAACCTTCACATTGAAACCATAAAATTCGAACCTTAATCATGCATCCCAATACCCAAAACAACAATAGCTGGCAAAAGAAAGGGTAAGCAATTTTCATCTATCTCCAGTTCCAACCAAACAAATAACAAGCATTTGCACAACTAAGCATGGCTGTTTTTGACAATCCGTTCAGTGATAAATATCATCTCATTAACACTTAACATAATCTACTTTACTGATGCAATGATTTCTGGCTAACTCGCTTACCCAAAAAATAAATAAAATAATTAGAAATACATCAATTTTATGCAGTAATAACTATATCTTTATCAGAGTTACTGCATGCTTATTATATACAACTAGAGGTCTCGGTAGCAAATAAAACATGGCCCAAGAAAAACTTATCGAAGGCCAAATATATAAAGAATTGTATAGGAAGACACCTACAGTTCCAAGGGTCAAAAGACTTTTGTTGATGTAAGATCCTTCTTTTCTTCTTAACCCAGTTGTTTCAGTTTTTGAGCTCTCAGATCCAGCCAAGTCAATTAGATTCTGAAAGATAATAAAAAGAAAAATAAGATGAGACTGAGAATGGTTGTTCATCAACTATGAATATGGACACCTCCAAGTAATAATTTATAAATAAGTTTCACATACAAGCTGAGAGAAGATCACTCCATCATAATCATCGCCATGGGCACTGCTTTCAATCATCTGCAAAAGTATCATAACAAATCAGAATCGCAAAAAGGTTGATTTTCAATTTTTAAATCTCAAGTTTCAACATTCTAAATTACATAAAAATTATAATTTATAAAATTCCAGATTTTTTCCCCCAAAAACTATAGCAAATACACTCTTAGTATTAACTCTTAAAATTGAAGTGTAGAAAACGGTTATTAGATGGCAATTTTAACACTACCATATCAACCATGTTAGTAGCTTACCAATGTAAATATCGTGTGACTCCGACTACTAAACAGATTAAAATTGTTTGATCCAACATGACGATGCTCTGCCATCCAAGCAAAACCGTGTTAAAGAATGTTCTCAACTTATCATTAATCATGACTAGCTGACTACCGAATAGTATATTATTAAAAGTTCAATTAAAACAATAATAACTTGGGTATATGTGACTGTCACTGTCAGTGTCAACATAAGTACCTTCTCCAGCAGCAATAAAAGAAAGTGCATGTCCTGGAGATAAAACAACTTCTTCCTTTATACCCTCCACATACGTTCCCTGGAATAAAGGAGGAACAACAAATCAAATATATCCCAAATTGGACTTAAGAAAACAAGAAACTGTCTCAAATTCAAAATTGACAATTATTTCAAATTTTCTTCCAATCACAGATATTGTAATTAAATTTTCTTTAATGAAAAAACAAAAACACGATTTAACATATAGAAATAATTTCTTTTATTATTTGTAAATCATAGAATAGGAGTGTAATAAATGAAGACTTAATCTTCAAATAATAAACCTGCAGTCACGATACTATATTGTAAGCTTAAAGAGAGGATGATGGAAAAAGAAATTATAAGAATCCAACATCATAACTGAACATCAACCAGTTTATCAGCCATGGCCACACCACACCAGTTTTTGTTCAAAGTTAACACAACACATATAGATAGATAGATAAGTAGATATGGAAAGAATGGATGAAGAAATATATATATATATATATATATATATATATATATATATATATATATATATATATATATATATATATATATATATATATATATATATATATAATGAGAATAAAGCAAAGACCTGGGCATCTTCCCTAACTCGCAAATTTTGGCCAGTTGGATCAAGCAAATCATTGATCACCTGACAACAAGTAGAAACAGCCAGCGCACATCTATTAAAACAAAATAGTTTATAAACTAAATACAATATGATAAATGATAATCAATGACACAAAGAGGCAGAGGATAGGGGGGAAAAGGCTGCTGCCAAGGTATCATTTTTTAATGTGCAAGACCTAGTTCAGCTCCAAGATGATGGAACAAAGAATTGTTTTTTACCTCATTATATATTTCTAGATATGATACTCGCAGCAAGAATTCTCTTCCTGGGGTCTGCAGAAAAGGTATAATCAGATTTTCAAATAATGTTGCTGTAAGCGAGTAACTATTAGTTACAGCTTCCAATCAAAGCATAGAGCTTATGTATTCTTGTGAATAACTCAACAAAGGCATAAATATTAACCAAGGTAAAAAGTATTAATGATGTTCAACTTTTCAAGAGAGTGACAAGTAGATGGCTTCAATTACAAGAGACAGAGAGTAACCAACACAAACACATATTCACAAAAATTATCAAAGCAGGTACAAAAACACGATTTGTAGTTTTTACTTCAAAATATAACATTAAAATGAACAATAGTGGCGCACAATGCTGCACAGGTAATTAAAAGTAACCCACACAATAAAGAAACGATCCATGTTTACTAAGTTTGGAGAATATCTTACATCTTGGATCATGCTGAAAACATCCTTTATAGCCAGAGGTATGATACCTGGAGAATGTTGGTCTCCCTGCACATATTATGATCAAAACAGAACTTGAGAGAAAATTCTACCAAGAAAAGTAAATGAATTAGACGATGCAGTTGCAGGCAGAAAGTATTTTAAAACAAAATCAACACTGTGAATCTTTTTGGAATCAGATTACAAAATGTTAAACTATCTACTTTCTTGTAATGTATTTTCCTTTTGCTTTCAAACAACAACCAAGGTTTATCTCACTAGGTTGTGTTAGCTACATGGATAAGTCGATGCCACAATGTCCTATCAACTTCAACACACAATCCTAATTTGACAAATAACCAACACTACATGATACAATATGTGTGATCTAAAATACAAAATCCAGTATAAGAGTGACACAGGAGACATTTACTTTCAGCACAAAACAGATTTAAAGAGAAAAAAAAACTCTAATAAGAGAAAGTATGGTATTAAAGAATGACACTTACATGCATAGTATGTGTCTTACCACTACTTGTCACACCATAGGCAAACACAGTTCCTGCAATGTTTAGAATAAAGTTACGTCCCAAATGCATGACTCTGTTAGTTGTTAGCTGCCTTAACACTATACCGGTGCAATGCCAGTTCACTCAAGCAGAAAAATAAGATCAAAGCTAAAACAGATTTGCGTTAATCCATCTAGATAGTGATAATTTGTACCATTGACGCCCTCCATGGCAGCCTTCACCACAGGTTTTGCTGCAACTTCATAAACCTCTTCTGAATTGGCATGTGGCCCAAAAACTCTATCTATCACAAATCAAAATCATAATTGTAGAATCAGCATCCACAGTTTCTTCACTTATATCGGGATCATATAAAATTCCCCAGTAGATTTCCCCAAACACCTAATTCACCCTAAAATTTACTTCCTAAAATAAGACAAGAGAGATAACAAGAGGAATATATAATACCAAATGCATATGCAGTAGCTGGATTATACTCATGTCTGACAATTTTGTCGCCATCGGCATACCACGCAATCTCGTCTCCCCTCTGATACTCCCTTTCACTGCAACCGCACCATTCACTTTCAGTGACGTTTAAATTTCAAATGACACAAACGCCAAAATCGAACTATTCAATCCCGCAGGGAATGGATCTGAAAGCATAACTCTAGATCTAAGCATTACCTCAATGGTCTAAACCGAATCGTGACCGAAATGCTGTCCGCGGACCTCGACGAATCCAAAGGCTCCGCGATCAGCTCCTCATTTCCGAACGCCACAGGCGAACGACCACTGTAGCTGCGTGCGCCGCCACCATAGTACGTTGACTCGCTGCGACCACGACTCGGAGTAATGGATCGGCCACCGGAGTTGAAGAACGATGAGGAAGAGGAGGAGCTGGAGCGAGGTATTAACCTTCCGTTCACGAAGGAGGAGGATGAAGAGGTGGAGGAGTAAGGCGTGGAGGATTTGCGGTGAGAAAACGGTGAGCTACTCCTTGCTCGCGAAGACGAGGCCATTGGGTTCACTCACCGAGTTGGCGACTCAGTAGAGACCAGCAAAATTGAATTGCCGATGGAGGGGAAGAGAATGTGTCAGAACTCTCACATGGCTTGACACACTAAAGCGTGGAGCATTTGGTTCTCTTGCTCTTTTTTGAAAAAAGAAATTAAATAAAAAACATTTTATTTTATTCTCTGTTATTTTTCTACATTAGTAAGATAAGATATTATTTTCTGTGACCTGTGACAAGCGGAGGGGAACACGCAGAGAGAGTGAGAGATTGTTTCGTCTTGCTTAAGACAGAGGAAGTTGCAGTGAAGAAAGAAGAAAATCAGTAACAGGCGAGAGAGAGATTGGGGAAGATGATGTGTTTAAATTTAATTTCTTTCTTTTTTCTCTATTTTTAGCTTTTCACGATAGGGTTTGAACTTTGAAGGCAGTAGCATATGGAATTAAATTTTACGGTGATGACGTGGCGAATGAGTTGTGGAGTGGAGGCGCCCGCGCATGAGAAAAGAGAGGACAAGCTTTCAAAAAATAAAATGTGAAATTGAGCGGGAATAACTGCGGCGCCTATTACCTTGTTACCCAATAGTCCACTATCACCACCAATAAAGATTTGCTTGGGTCTAAAAAAAGATTTTTTTTAATTATTTTTTTAAAAGATTTTATAAAAAAAAAGTAAAAGTAAGTTTATGTTTGGATATTTTATAGAAAAAAAAATTTATCTATTAATAATATTTGGGTATAACAATATGAAAGTAATTTTTTCTTTATTTATTACATGAAAAAAAAATTTAAAAAAAATCTTTTAAAAAAATATATAAATTATAGCTTTTTAAAAAATATATTTTTTTATTTTTTAGTGCTTTTACTTTTATATTACTAAAAATTTATCAAACACATTAAAAAATAAAAAAAATCTTTTTTCATTGAAAAAAATATTTTTTTATCAAAATAATGACGCCTAAACAAGCACTAAGAAAAAAACTTCAATTTGCTATTTTTTTAAGATAATAGTGATATTTTATTCAATAGAAAAATAAATATAATATCTAAAAATCAGGCACGAGAAATAAAAAAAAAATTCCCAAATATTCACGACTAGATAAAATTATAAGAAGAAAATAACTTAAAATATAAACAAGAAAAAAATCTTAGAGTATTATGCATAAGGCAAAATAAATAGCTCCTGGTTCAACTTAAGCGATGTTGCTAGCATTTTTTTCGAAGGCTCCTGGACATACTCGAAGACTCGCTGACACCTCTCCTTCCAAATATTCCAAGCTTTAACAAAAAACAGTCGAACTCTATGAGAGCTTTTTCCCTGAAATCCAGTTTGTAACACAAAATCCCTCTACTAATCGAAAAACAAGGAACATCTGAGGTCTAGAATGAGGTAAGTCAAAGAACTCTTCTTCCATACTAGATTAGCATCTACACAAAAAAATAGACACTGTATGAGTGATTCTGGTGCTGACTTGCAGATTGGACAAGTTGCTATTGTGGATGAGAATCGCTGGTGGATGAGAAGCAAAACAGGAAGCTTACCATAGAGGATTTTCAAAGCAAAGAGCAAAATCTTGTGAGGAATTTTTAGCTTTTATAGATGACTCCAAACTGGCATCTATTGCATGAAGTTCGGACAAAATTCAATAAAAGTATAGTAAAATTGGTAAGCAATCATTTATCCTGATACAATATCATATATTTTTGCTCTGTTCATCATTGTTGAATTGTGTCTTCACCTTCTCTCGAGATTATGGGAAGGATTCGCTGAGTAATTTATGGAGGAAAAAGATTTGAGATTAATGCTTGGTTCCACTATTTATTTGACAAAAACAGGTCTTTCACCCATAACAGATGGTAACTATCTGATAGTAGTACCGCAATGGTGGAACAGTGAAAGGATAAGGAAGAGGGAGCCATGGTTCACTAAAGAGTCAGATATCACCAGAACTTATTTTTTAACTAATACCTTTCTCTACAACTCTCCTCCCTTCAAGAATACTTTGTGAACCCCAAGAAGCTAAGCTTCATATTTCTATTGTAAGATAGAATTAAATCTGAAGTATTTATCTTTAAGTATTTTAGAAAGAAGAGAGTTAGATTGAGTTACAATTTTCCTGCACTATTTATCCAAAAGAACCAGGTTTTGAGTCCTAAGATTTGTAAAACCAAGTCCACCTTCTTTCTTAGGCCTAGTCATCTTATTCCAACTAATCCACACTATTTGTCTTTCAGAACCTTGCTGCCCCGCCAGAACTAGGTTAGAATACTATGAATTTCATTTAGCAAACTGTCCGAAAGTTTAAAACATGATAATGTATAGATTCGTATGGCTTCATCAACTGCCCGGAATAATACATGACTTCCTCTATTAGATAACAAGTACATTTTTCATTCTTATATCCTTTTGAGAACCTTATATTTGATGAAGTTGAAGGTGGCTTCCTTAAAGCGGTTGATAAGGGAAGGTAGACCTAAATATTTATCCTGTGCACCTATGTGAGAAATATTCAGCTTGATTGTTAGGGATGTTTTAATTAGTACTAGAGTGTTATTACCGAAAAATAGACTCAATTTATTAAGATTAACTCTTTTATCACTAAAGCTCTCATAAAATTCTAATAATTCTAGAATATAGGCACAACTTTTTTTTGAGACTTTATCGAATATAATGGAATCATCAGCGAATAGCAAGTGATTTATAGTTTGGCATCTTTTGTTTATCTGAATTCTCGAAATGAAACTGTTTTACTCTACTACTTTGTATAGTAAGAAGAAAAATCATTCTGCACATAATAAGAAAAGAAGAGGAGATAGATAGTCAACTTGACAAATGCTTTTATTTGGTTTAAAAAAATTATAGGGTTGACCTTCCACAATAAAAAAGTAAAAAAATGATTGTCACCAATTCACGAATCTAATCAATAAATCTCGATTCAAAATCCAACTTTTTTATTATATCAAGTTTGAGTGTCATTTCGTAATTTGTAAGTATGTCAATTTTTTTTAAACATTTGAAAAGAAAATGTTAGAGTCAATAGTTTTAGTTAAAAAAAAAGTAAAACTTAACTCATATTGTTTAAATACGAAACAAAAGTAAAAAAGTAATAATTACCTAATATCTTTTCATTTAAAAAACAATAATTCGATGTTTAAAATTATATTCTAAATTATGGTTTGTCTAAAGTAAATAAGTTCTTAAAATTATGGATAACTTTAGCCAATGACTATTATTATAAACCATATGGAAAATGGTAAATAAATTTGCCCCAACAAAGAGATTGTGAAACAAATGTTAAGAGATTTAACTAGTATTCGTACTTAGTATGAAATTACAGTATAGTATATTATATTGACACTTGACAGTTAAGTAAATTTTTGCGATTAAAGTTGCTTTTTATTGCAAGTTAAATTGGTTTTATGATTACATAATTGAAATTACATAACTAATTTGAGTCACTTGTTCACTAAAATAAATTTCGAAGATTCAATCCTAAATATTTATAAAAGAATCTATTGGACACCCATATATGGATATACTTTGGAACCAAAAAAATGCTTCATCTCCTTCAAGTTGGTGACCTTCACTAGTTCTTTTGTTCCCTATCCTCAAAAAGCTAAGCCATGGTTTTTTTTTAACAGCCAGAACAAAGTTATTGGTTATTTAATGAATTATATTGCTTATCAATGACACAGAAGCATACTATATTGAGAGCGACATACACACCCATCCATGATAAATTGATAAAGAAGCAATCCATGCTTAACAATTTAAGAAATCCACAAGTGTTGCAAAGTTAAGCTCATAGAGAGTTAATGAGAACGATTCCCCCCCCCCCCCCCCTCTTCCAACTTTTCATGTGGTGGCTGTGGGTGTAGGACCATTTTACCAAGCAAGTTCCAACTCCCTACCCATTTTTTGTGGTTTACTCTATCTCTGGCAGTTGCATACCAACCAAGTAGAATGCGGATGACTCTTGTGTAGGATCAAGCTGCTTTAAAATTGTATACTTCAAATTTTAATTAAAATTTCACTTTTTTGTTGGTAAATAATTATTCACTTCGCAAGTCAATATAATATTATTTTTTATAAAAAAATATTTAAATGATTAGATACTTATTTAAATAGAGATATTAAAAATATCTTTTTATAAAGAATCTTATATTAAAAATATGTTTATTTGTTTGATCATACTTTAAAAGAAGATAATATTTTTATAATATATAAAAATTAAATTCTACAATTTATTATCTAATAATAAAAAATATGTATCTTCACATAAAAAAAATTATAAAAATTTTATAATAGGATCCACCTAGCCGACATGTGATTTTATGAGGGAGTGCCGAAGTGCAGGGCAGCTTTATCTTTATGTGAACCGTACCAACTAAGAGGACTACAAATTCTACAATGTTGCATTGCATGTCCCAAAATCTCCAGCCGAATCTTTCTATCTAGATCCATCATCCATATCTCTCCTCCTTCACTGTCATTTTTTCAATATCAACAATATCAACATATTCTCGTTAACATAATAGCTAATATGTGTCCTAACCATAGATATCAAAGTTACTGTAAATAAAAATTTTAAATTTTTTATTTTAATAAATAATTAAATATAAAATAAATAAATTGAAAATAACTTTTGTACAAGATGTCTCTAGTATGAGTTGTGAGATGGATCAGAGATTTGTGAGTCGAGACGATCACGCGGATTATCTGACTGGAGCAATGGAGAGTGGTACCTGCAAAGACACTCCAACGCTCAAGTCAGAATGGATCTGAGATGTATGAGATGAGTGAAATGAGTGACGTATCTGAGGGGACTTCTGGCTCCCCTTTATATAGCTAGTGATAGTTATCTCATCTTATCTTATCTGGCTAAAATAAGGGAAGTATTTGAATTCGAATGTCGGTTAGAGATTGTAAAATCGATTTGGGCTGTCATCATCTTATCTTATCTCGTTAAAATAAGGGAGGTATTTGAATTCGAATGTCGGGTCAGGATATTGTAAGTTATTGATCCGTCTTTAGGCCGTGAGGATGACCCCATCTTGGAATTGTCGGGTTCGGTGACCATTGCGAGGACGGACCCGGAGATCAGGTTTGGAACAATTCCCCCTAGAGCATGAGAGCATGCTTGCTTAGTCTCAATGCTGAGTTGTTGGAGAGCTTAGTTCTCTGTAGTTTAAGAGATTGTGAAGTTCCTGGAAAGGGCGTGACGTCATCCTGCACTGATTGGTGGGATGTTGGTGAGTTTGGCTTTCCGCGAGTTGGAAGACCGTCAGCTCATGCTTATTTTGTATGGCCTTTTTGGAGCCGTTATTGTGAACTTATTTTAGGCCTCTTCGTGGGCTGATTTCAATACTTTATTTATTTAGCTTATTTGGATTACCGTTTTGTTAGCCTCAGAGGTGATCGGTTTCTGAGGTTAGCCGTCTTACTTATTTGGATATCCGTTTTGTTATTTGTATATCCATTCTGTTGGCCTCGAGGTGATCGATCCGTGGGCTGCCTTTTTTGATATTTGGATATCCGTTCTTTTATTTGGATATTCGTTTTGTTGGCCTCGGGGTGATCGATTCCCAGGTAGCCGTTTACTTATTTGGATATCCGTTTTGTTATTTGGATATCTATTTTGTTGGTCTCGGGATGATCAATTTCCGGGTAGCCGTTTACTTATTTGGATATCCGTTTTGTTGCCTCGGGGTGATCGATTCCCGGGTAGCCGTTGATGAGCGGATAATTTATACGCTTTTTGGCATTGTTTTTAGGTATTTTTTAGTATGATTTAATTAGTTTTTAGTATATAATTATTAGTTTTTATGCAAAAATCATATTTCTGGACTTTACTATGAGTTTGTGTATTTTTCTGTGATTTCAGGTATTTTTTGGCTGAAATTGAGGGATCTGAGCAAAAATCTGATTCAGAAGCTGAAAAAGGACTGAAGATGCTATTGGATTCTGACCTCCCTGCACTCAAAGTGGATTTTCTAGAGCTATAGAAGCCCAATTGGCGCGCTCTCAATTGCATTGGAAAGTAGACATCTTGGGCTTTCCAGAAATGTATAATAGTTCATACTTTGCCCGAGATTTGATGGCCCAAATTGGCATCAAAATGCCGGTCAGAGACCCTTTTCTAGCGTAAAAGCTGGAGTAAACGCCAGCTCTGGGCGTTTAACTCCAAGAAAAGCCTATGCACGTGAAAGCTTCAATGCTCAGCCCAAGCCACACCAAGTGGGCCCGGAAGTGAATTTTTGCATCATTTACTTATTTCTGTAAACCCTAGGTTACTAGTTCACTGTAAATAGGACCTTTTACCATTGTATTTTCATCTTTTTGATCATTTGTGATCTTTTGATCATCTTTGATCTTGGGATCAGGTCTTTGAACCCTTTTTCGTTTGTTTTATGCTATTTGGGAGGCATGGCCACCTTGTTCTTATATATTTTCAATGGTGAAGTTTCTACACACCATATATTAAGGTGTGGAGCTCTGCTGTTCCTCATAAATCAATGCAATTACTACTATTTTCTATTCAATTCAAGCTTATTCTTGTTCTAAGATATTCACTCGTACTTCAACCTGGTAGATGTGATGATCCGTGACACTCGTCATTATCCTCTCTTATGAACGCGTGCATGACAACCACCTCTGTTCTATCTGCGAGAGCTTGAGTATGTATCTCTTGGCCTCATGGTTCACGATGCATGGTTGCCTCTCCTGACAACATAGCTTCCATTCCATGCGATCAGAGTCTTCGTGGTATAAGCTAGAATCAAATGGGCAGCATTCTTGAGATCTGGAAAGTCTAAACCTTGTCTGTGGTATTCCGAGTAGGATCTGGGATGGGATGATTGCGACGAGCTTCAAACTCGCGAGTGTTGGGCGCAGTGACAGTGTGCAAAAGGATCAATGGATCTTATTCTGACATGATCGAGAACCGACAGATGATTAGCCATGCGGGAAACCATAGAGGACCATTTTCACTGAGAGGATGGATGGTAGCCATTGACAATGGTGATCCACCTACATACAGCTTGCCATGGAAAGGAGTATGAATGATTGGATGAAGGCAATAGGAAAGCAGAGATTTAGGAGGAACAAAGCATCTCCATACGCTTATCTGAAATTTCCACCAATGAATTGTATAAGTATCTCTATCTTATTTTATGTCTTATTCAGCCTTTAATTATTAAAACCCCATAACCATTTGAATCTACCTGACTGAGATTTACAAGGTGACCATAGCTTGCTTCAAGCCGACAATCTCCGTGGGATCGACCCTTACTCACGTAAGGTATTACTTGGACGACCCAGTGCACTTGCTGGTCAGCTGCACGGAGTTGTGTATCACGATTTCGTGTACCAGCCGTTTACTTATTTGGATATCCGTTTTTGTTATTTGGATATTTGTTCTGTTGGCATCGGGATGATCGATTCCCGGGTAGCCGTTTACTTATTTGGATGTCCATTTTTATTATTTGGATATCTGTTCTATTGGCTTTGGGGTGATCAATCCCCGGATAGCTATTTACTTATTTGGATATTCGTTTTTGTTATTTAGATATCTGTTCTATTAGCCTTGAGGTGGTCGATCCCCGTGCCACCATTTTTTGTTATTCGGATACGTGTTATTTTATTTAGATATCCATTTTGTTGGTCTCAGGGTGATCAATTCCCAGGTAGCCGTTTACTTATTTGGATATCCGTTCTATTGGCCTCGGGGTAATTGATTCTCGGGCCACCATTTTTTGTTATTTGGATATCCGTTTTGCTAGTCTTGGGGTGATCGATTCTCGGGTAGCCATTTACTTATTTAGATATCTGTTTTGTTGGCCTCGGGGTGATCGATCCCCAGGTTGCCATTTACTTATTTGGATATCCGTTTTGTTATTTGGATATCTGTAACACCATAATTACCCTAAGACTCACCTTATGCCCTAAAGCAAAGGATAATTAAAGGTCACGACAATTCTAAGACTTATACAATATATATATATATATATATATATATATATATATATATATATATATATATATATATATATATATATATATAAAGGAATAATAATACTAGAAGCCCGATGAAAAAATACAGCTCAAAATAGAATTAGAAATGCGCGAAGTATTCACACGATAACTAAAAGCGTAAAGAACAAGATGTATAAGATAAGGACATAAAATATCACAAGAAGTATAGACATATATATGAGTAATATAGCCAAAAGAATGCTAGCTGCATCCCGCAGAGTTTGGCCGATTAGTCATATACAGACATAACAGAGTGTTTGATTTAAAATAGCATATACATCCTGTCTCTCGAGTTTAGCCTCTAAGGCAACCAATTATAAGGTACAAAAGTGAGAGAACTACAACATAATAACCAAAAGATATAAAAGATAGCAAAAGATCCTTCGCTCCGTCACTATCTCGCAACTCACCGAGGTGGGTTACGACCTGCATCTAAAAAATAACATATGGTATGAGAACCAGAGGTTCTCAGTGTGGTAACAGTGTCCAATATGTAAGATATAAGGTTCCGAGACACCAAAGGCAATCTTAGAACTTCACATCGATTACAGATATTCAAGCTTAATGAAATAAATAAATTAAACCATAAACCATAAATAAGGTTATCTAAACTTAGGGGATTTCTAACTAATACCAATCACACTGCTGTATCCCACAGTCTTTACCCACCTAACCTCTGTGCGATCCCATCGTCGCCTCCTACCGAGCCTTCTCAATTCCAAACAATCACAAGTATATGCAAACAAGTAATACATAGGTAATATTCATGTATAGTAAGTAATTCAAGAAGCAATTAGGCATATTATATATTTAATCAAACTGCAAGTAATCAAAGCAAACAAGCACATAAGAGATGCATATGATGAATGCCTGTCCTATTGGCTGTGATATCACATGTCGGTTATAGTATCAAACCCGACACAAAATCTGGTCGGCCACTCCCGAATTAGTCTCTCTGTTGCGCATACTCAGGAGGAATAATTTCGAGGAATGAGTACCCTACCACCTTCTCCATTCAGAGGGAAACGTTCCGAGGGAGAGTTCCCTACCACCTTCTTCTAGATGCCGTATGATTCTGTGGGATAGTGTCCTACCATCTTGCAACTAGAGAGAAATGTGAGTGGGAAGCCCAGTTTCAATCCTCACATCTCAACGTAGATGAGAGACTGCCACAGAACCTATGCCGGCACCACTACCTCGACAAGCAGGAGACTGCCACAGCCCTTGCTCGAGGAGCATAGCAACTTACCAAATCAATACATGTCACGTGAGCGAGAGACTACCATAGCCCTCACATCCGAACGTAGGTGGGAGATTGCCACATCCCTTACGATGGAGAACAATGTATATCATAATCACATACTCTATCTCAAAGATCACTGCTCATAGCACAAGTCTGCTTATAGTCATCTCATTAACCATAATCATTCATGTTTCTCAATTCATTGTCACTTCAGCACTCCGCCTAGACACTTATGCTATTCCACCCACAGAACTTCCCAAGCCTAAATCACTGTCTTCTAAACTTATAACAAAAATTCATCAATCTATTTCACTAACTCATTCTCTATTATTTTTAGGGCCTAATTACTAATTAATAATCTTAAACGCTTATTAAAGAAGTTTGAAAATCTAGAGAACCCTTAAAGATAAAGAAAAATAATTTTTTAGCAAAATAGGGGTCTCACGTACGCATGCCCTCTGTCCACGTACACATGCTGTTAAAAATAGATGGTCGCGTATGCAACCTCCTGCTCGCATACGCGAGTGTCCCAACCTGAATGGGATGCTCGCATCGCGTGTTAAATGTTCGCGTACGCAAACCTTAAAAACACATGCTTGTGTATGCAAGCTAGTGCCCGTGTACGCAAGACCCCCAGGCAGTAGAGAATGCTCATGTCGCGTGTACAGTGTCGCATACGCAAGCCTTAGCAGACTTAGGAAAATGTTAAAGCTGCAGAAATCAGATTTTTATACCAAACTTTAAACGCTCATAACTTCCTCTACAAAACTCTATTTTCCTCAAACTTGAACATCATTTTAAAGATATTAAAATCATCTTTAATTTAAAATAAAATCCAATCAATTTTGAAAACTGAGGCTTAAGTTTATAATTTGCTATAGTTCACTAAAAACATGTTTTTACCAAAAGTGACAATTCTCTAGTTTTCCAAAACTTTCATAACCAACTCAAAACAGAACCTACTCAATTCAGCACAAACCACTACCACACACTACATTTACTATTCCATTGTACTTCCATCACTTTCACACCTATTTCACTCAATCTTTCTACCATAATTCAACACAAATCCATAATTCCAATTCAATATTTTTGGTGCACGAAAATTACAATCACAATTTTGCAATTCCACACAACTAACCAGCAAGTGCACTGGGTCGTCCAAGTAATACCTTACGTGAGTAAGGGTTGATCCCACGGAGATTGTCGACTTGAAGCAAGCTATGGTTATCTTATTATTCTTAGTCAGGATATCAATAATGGTTCTTAGTTTTAATTGTGAAAAGTAAAAGAGCATGAATTAAATGATACTTGTTATGCAGTAATGGAGAACATGTTGAGGTTTTGGAGATGCTCTGTCTTCTGAATTTCTACTTTTCTAATGTCTTCTTCTTCACGCATGCAGGTCTCCTTCCAAGGCAAGCTGTATGTTGGTGGATCACCATTGTCAATGGCTACCAGCCGTCCTCTCAGTGAAAAGGGTTTATGTACATGGCTAATTATCTGTTGGTTCTCACTAATGTTGAAATATGATCTATTGATCCTTTTGCACACTGTCACTGTGCCCAATATTCACAAGTTTGAAGCTCGTCACAGTCATCCCTTCCCGGATCCTCCTCGGAATACCACAAACAAGGTTTAGACTTTCTGGATCTCAAGAATGCTGCCAATTGATTCTAGCTTATACCACGAAGACTCTGATCTCACGGATTTGAATGCTCTGTTGTTAGGAGAGGCAATCAAACTCGTGAACCAGGAACCCAAGAGATATACATTCAATCTAAGGTAGAATGGAAGTGGTTGTCAAGCACGCGTTCATAGGTTGAGAATGGTGATGAGTGTCACGGATCATCACATTCATCATGTTGAAGTGCGAATGAATATCTTAGAATAGAAACAAGCGTGATTGAATAGAAAACAGAAATAATTGCATTAATTCATCGAGACACAGCAGAGCTCCTCACCCCCAACCATGGGGTTTAGAGACTCATGCCATAGAAGATACAAATTCAGATGTAAAATGTCATGAGATACTGAATGAATCTTTAAAAGTAGTTTTTATACTCAACTAGTAACCTAGGTTTACAGAAAATGAGTAAGCTAAGATAGATAGTGTAGAAATCCACTTCCGGGGCCCACCTGGTGTGTGTTTGGGCTGAGTAATGAAGCTTTCACATGTAGAGGCTATTTTTGGCATTTAACTCCAGATTTTGTGCCAGTTTGGGCATTTAACTCCAGCTTGTATCCTGTTTCTGGCATTTAACACCAGAATAGGGTAGAAAGTTGGTGTTAAACGCCAGTTTGTGTCATCACAACTCGGGCAAAGTATAAACTATTATATATTGCTGGAAAGCCAAGATGTCTACTTTCCAACGCAATTGAGAGCGCGCCAATTGGGCTTCTGTAGCTCAAGAAAATTCATTTTGAGTGCAGGGAGGTCAGAATCCAACAGTATCTACAATCCTTTTTCAGCCTCTGAATCAGATTTTTGCTCAGGTCCCTCAATTTTAGCAAGAAAATATCTGAAATCATAGAAAAACACACAAACCCATAGTAAAGTCCAGAAATGTAATTTTTGCATAAAAACTAATAAAAATATACTAAAAAGTAGCTAGATCCTACTAAAAACTATATGAAAATACCCCCAAAAAGCGTATAAAATATCTGCTCATCACAACACCAAACTTAAACTGTTGCTTGTCCTCAAGCAACTAGATAAATAAAATAGGATAAAAAGAAGATCAAGAGATAATACATCTCAGAGTTTTAAGTAAAGCTCAGATTCTAATTAGATGAGCGGGGCTAGTAGCTTTTTGCTCCTGAACAGTTTTGGCATCTCAATTCATCCTTTGAAGCTCAGAATAATTGGCATCTATAGGAACTCTGAATTTTAGATAGTGTTATTGGTTCTCCTAGTTCAGTATGTTGATTCTTGAACACAACTACTTTATGAGTCTTGGCCGTGGCCCTAAGCACTTTGTCTTCCAGTATTACCACCGAATACATAAATGCTACAGACATATAACTGGGTAAACCTTTTCAGATTGTGACTCAACTTTGCTAAAGTCTCCAGTTAGAGGTGTCCAGAGTTCTTAAGCATACTTTTTTTATTTTGGATGATGACTTTAACCACTCAGTCTCAAGCTTTTCACTTGGACTTTCATGCCACAAGCACATGGTTAGGGACAGCTTTATTTAGCCGCTTAGGCTAGGATTTTATTCCTTTAGGGCCCTCCTATCCATTAGTGCTCAAAGCCTTGGATCCTTTTTACCCTTGCCTTTTGGTTTAAAGGGCTATTGGCTTTTTCTGCTTGCTTCTTCTTTTTCTTTCTTTCTCTTTTTCGCCTTTTTTTTCACTGTTTTTTCTTGCTTTAAGAATCAATTTCATGGTTTTTCAGATTATCAATAATATTTCTCTTTGTTCATCATTCTTTCAAGAGAGAACAATTTTAACATTCATAAACTTCACTATCAAAAATATGCACTGTTCAAGCATTCATTCAAAAAACAAAAAGTGTTACCACCACATAAAAATAATTAGAATTTTTTTCTTATTGAAAACTTGAAATAATTGCCTCCTTACTCTAAAGAGAATCTAATATTTTATTCATGTTTAGTGATGATGAAAGGAACAAATTATAGCTTACTTGGAGATAGAAAAAAAATAAGGACCCTAATTACTAATACTTATATAATTCTTAAGATAGGTTTCTAATAATAAAAGTTATCATAGATTTAAGATTAGGACTCAACAACCTTTATTTTGGGAGATGGATGCTCCTTCAATCTGTGGGGTGTCTGGTCTCTCAAGGGAGAGCCTGGCGCTTCATCTTCTGTAGCTCATGCCCTTGTTTTTTTTGTTCCTTAAGCAGTTTGCAAAGTAGGCTATTTTGATTTTGCTGTTCTTCCTTAAGTTGATCCATAGCTTCTAGGCGGGTCCAGTAGTCAATTTGAGGGGATTTCTGGGAGGAACTCCTGTGCCCTCCTTTTGATGGAGTTATCTTGCACTTGTTGTCCTTCCATTGGCTTTTTGGTGATTGGGTGCTCGACTGAGATATATTCGTCCACTCCCATCTTTACCCCAGCATCTTTACAGAGAGATTAAGCTTGGGTAAGCCAATTTGGTGTCAGTGAAGTTCTTGTTTGCAATTGTGTAAAGCTCACAAGAGATCAGATGATGAATCTCCACTTCGTTTCCCAGCATAATGCAATGTATCATCACTGCTCTTTTGACAGTGACTTCAGAGCGGTTGCTGGTGGGCAGTATAGAACACCCAATGAAGTCTAGCCATTTCCTAGTGACTGGTTTGAGATCTCCTCTCTTGAGTTGGATTGGGACCCTTTGTGTTGGTTATCCACTTGGTTCCAAGGAGGCATATATCCTCTAGAACTTGGTCTAAGGGCTTATCTAATCTCACCATTCTCCTATTAAAGGATTCTGGATCATCTTGTAGTTGAGGCAGCTTGAAGACCTCTCTTATTCTGTCCAGGTCGAAGTAAATAATCTTCCCTCTGACCATAGTTTGAAAGGTATAGAAGGCGGTTCCAGTCATTCTCTGCTTATCTATTTGCCATAAATTTGAGTAGAATTCCTGAACCATGTTTCTACCCACCTTTGTCTCAGGATTAGCTAGAATTTCCCAGCCCCTGTTTTGAATCTGCTCTTGGATCTCTGGATATTTGTCTTCTTTCAGATTGAATTTAACTTCCGGGATCACTGACCTTAGACCCATTATTTTGTGATAATGGTCTGCATGTTCTTTAGTTAAGAACCTCTCTTGATTCCAAAGTGGTTTTGGAGTGTTCTCTTTCTTGCCTCTTGGAGTGATTTGTTTTTCCTTAGGAGCCATGATCTTGGTGAATCTTAGCCCGGTGATCACGAAAAAAACACCAAACTTAGAGGTTTGCTTGTCCTCAAGCAAAAGAAAGGAAATGAGAGGAATAGGAGGAGAGTCAAATTTGAGTGGTGGAGGAGAGGGGGAGGCCGAATGGGAATTTAAAAGTAGGGGGTGGGCAAAAATTTTGAAAAAACGATATGATAGAAGATATGATTTAGAAAAGATAAGTATGATATGCAAAAGATGTAATTTTAAAATTAAAAAGATATAAGAGAGTTTTGAAAAACATAAATCTAAATTTGAAAAGCTAGTATGATGAGTTGAAAAAGATTTGAAAAGATATTAGAAAGATAGATGAGTTTTGAAAAAGATTCGAAAGGAAATTAAAAAGATATATGAATTTTGAAAAAGATTTGAAAAGAAGTTGAAGAAAGAATTTTTTTATTAAGATTTTTTTAAATTGAAATTGAAAAAAATGAGGATTTGTAACACGTTCATGCAAGGAAGTATGGATGAAAACATGAAAATTTGAAAAAAATTGAGTTGGAAACAAAACTTCTTCCCGTCCACATTCCTGACGTTAAACGCCCAGAATGGCATCCATTCTAGCGTTTAACGCCCAATTGTTGCTTGTTTTGGGCGTTTAACGCCCAGCCAGGTACCTTGGCTGGCGTTAAACGCCAGAAAGCCTTTGTCACTGGGCATTTTTCTAAACGCCCAGGATGCTGCAATTCTGGCGTTAAACACCCAGAATGGTACCCATTCTGGTGTTTAACACCCAGAATGGTGCCCATTCTGGCATTTAATGCCCAAAATACCCCTTACTGGCATTTTTGTGCCAGTGAGCTCTTTTTCTTTGCTTTATGCTCTGAATCCTTCTGTAACTCTGTGAACTTCTGTAATTAAGAATCAATGTTGAAGAGAATTTATATCAAACTCCTATAATTATTATTTAAATAATAAATAAACTATGCCAATGGCTGGGTTGCCTCCCAGCAAGCGCTTTTTTATTGTCTTTAGCTGGACCTTACTGAGATTTAATCTAATCTCAGTTTTGAGCATTCTTGCTCAACATTGCTTTTAAGATAATGCTTGACTCTCTATCCATTAACAATGAACTTTTTGTCAAAGTCAATATCTTAAAGCTCTACATATCTGTATGGTGACACACTTGTAATCACATATGGTCCTCTCCACCGAAATTTTAATTTTCCAGGGAATAGTCTGAGCCTAGAGTTAAACAGCAGAACCTTTTGTCCTGGCTCAAAGACTCTGGATGACAGTTTCTTGTCATGCCACCTTTTTGCTTTCTCTTTGTAAATTTTTGCATTTTCGAAAGCATTGAGTCTGAATTCCTCTAGCTCATTCAGCTGGAGCAATCTTTTCTCTCCAGCTAATTTGGCATCAAGGTTCAGGAATCTGGTTGCCCAGTAGGCTTTATGCTCCAGTTCCACGGGTAGGTGACAGGCCTTCCCATACACAAGCTGGTATGGAGAAGTTCCTATAGGGGTCTTGAATGCTGTTCTGTATGCCCAGAGAGCATCATCCAAGCTCTTTGCCCAATCCTTTCTACGAGCAATTATAGTCCGTTCCAGGATTCTTTTCAGTTCTCTATTAGAGACTTCATCTTGCCCATTTGTCTGTGGATGATATGGAGTTGCCACCTTGTGGCTAATTCTGTATCTGACCATAGCAGAATAAAGCTATTTATTACGGAAATGAGTGCCTCCATCACTGATTAGTGCTCTAGGGACACTAAATCTACTAAAGATATGTTTCTGGAGGAACTTCAGCACTGTATCATTAGTGGGTGTTGCAATTACCTCTATCCATTTAGATACATAGTTTACAGCCACCAGAATATAAGTGTTTGAGTATAATAGTGGGAAAGGCCCCATGAAGTCAATACCCCATACGTCAAACAACTCGATCTCTAAGATCCCTTGTTGAGGCATGGCGTAACCTTGAGGCAGATTACCAGCTCTCTGGCAACTGTCACAGTTACGTACAAACTATCGGGAGTCTCTATAGAGGGTAGGCCAGTAGAAGCCACATTGGAGGACTTTTGTGGCTGTTCACTCACTTTCGAAATGTCCTCCATATTGTGATCCATGATAATGCCAGAGGATCTTCTGTGCTTCTTCTCTAGGCACACATCTACAGATTATTCCGTCTGCACATCTCTTAAAGAGATATGGCTCATCCCACAAGTAGTACTTTGCATAAGAGGTCAATTTTTTCATTTGCTGCGTGTTGTACTCCTTGGATATGAATCTTACAGCCCTATAGTTTGCAATGTCTGCAAACCATGGCACTTCCTGAATGGCAAAGAGTTGCTCATTGGGGAAGGTTTCAGAGATCTCAGTGGAAGGGAGGGATGCTCCTGCCACTGGTTCTATCTGGGATAAGTGATCAGCCACTTGGTTCTCTGTCCCTTTTCTGTCTATTATTTCTATATCAAACTCTTGCAAAAGCAGCACCCATCTTATGAGCCTGGGTTTTGAATCCTGCTTTATGAGTAGATATTTGAGAGCAGCATGGTCAGTGTACACAATCACTTTTGATCCTATTAAATAGGATCTAAACTTGTCAATGGCATAAACCACTGCAAGCAGTTCCTTTTCTGTGGTTGTGTAGTTCTACTATGCGTCATTTAGAACACGGCTGGCATAGTAAATGACATGCAGAAGCTTGTTATGCCTCTGTCCCAATACTGCACCAATAGCATGATCACTGGCATCACATATTAGTTCGAATGGTAATATCTAGTCTGGTGTAGAAATGACAGGCGCTGTGACCAACTTAGCCTTCAGAGTCTCAAAGGCCTGCAAACACTCTGTGTCAAAGACATGTATCAGCAGCTAGCAGGTTACTCAGAGGTTTTGTGATTTTTGAAAAATCCTTTATAAACCTTCTGTAGAATCCTGCATGTCCCAGAAAACTTCTGATTGCCTTAACATTGGTGGGTGGTGGTAATTTTTCAATTACCTCTACCTTAGCTTGATCCACCTCTATTCCTTTGTTCAAAATTTTATGCCCAAGGACAATTCCTTCAGTCACCATAAAGTGACATTTTTCCCAGTTTAAAACCAGGTTAGTCTCTTGGCACCTTTTCAGAACAAGTGCTAGATGATCGAGACAGGAGCTGAATGAGTCTCCAAATACTGAGAAGTCATCCATGAAGACTTCCAGAAAATTTTCCACCATATCAGAGAAGATAGAGAGCATGCATCTCTAAAAGGTTGCTGGTGCATTGCACAGACCAAAAGGCATCCTTCTGTAGGCAAATACTCATGATGGACATGTGAATGCTGTTTTCTCTTGATCCTGAGGATTTACTGCAATTTGGTTATAACCTGAATAGCCATCCAAAAAGCAGTAATAGTCATGACCTGCTAGTCTTTCTAGCATCTGGTCTATGAATGGTAAAGGAAAATGATTCTTTCTGGTGGCTGTATTGAGCCTTCTGTAGTCAATACACATACACCATCCTGTAACTATTCTCATAGAAACCAGTTCATTCTTTTCATTATGAACCACTGTCATGCCTCCCTTTTTGGGTACAACTTGGACAGGGCTCACCCAGGTGCTATCAGAAATAGGATAAATAATCACAACCTCTAGTAATTTAGTGACCTCTTTCTGCACCACCTCCTTCATGGCTGGATTTAGCCGCCTTTGTGGTTGAACCACTGGCTTGGCATTATCCTCCAGTAGGATCTTGTGCATGCATCTGGCTGGGCTAATGCCCTTAAGATCACTAATGGACCACCCAAGAGCTGTCTTGTGTGTCCTTAGCACCTGAATTAGTGCTTTTTCTTCCCGTGGCTCTAAAGCAGAGCTTATGATTATAGGAAAAGTGTTACCTTTTCCCAGAAACACATATTTTAGGGATGGTGGTAATGGTTTGAGCTCGGGTTTAGGAGGTTTCTCCTCTTCTTGAGGAGTTTTCAGAGGTTCTTTTATTTCCTCTGGTACCTCTAGATCAGGCTGAACATCTTTAAAGATGTCCTCTAGCTCTGATTCGAGACTCTTAGCCATACTGATCTCCTTTACCAGGGAGTCAATAATATCAACTCTCATGCAGTCCTTTGATGTGTCTGGATGATTCATTACTTCAACAACATTCAGCCTAAACTCATCCTCATTGACTCTCAGGGTCACTTCCCTTTTTTGGACGTCAATGAGAGTTCGTCTAGTTGCTAGGAAAGGTCTTCCTAGAATAAGGGTTGCACTCTTGTGCTCCTCTATTTCCAGCACTACAAAGTTAGTGGAAAAGGCAAATGGCCCAACTGTGACAATCATGTCCTCAATTACGCCTGATGGATATTTAATGGAGCCATCAGCAAGTTGAAGACAAATCCGGGTTAGTTTAACCTGTTCAGTCAAGCCAAGCTTTCTGATAGTGGATGCAGGGATTAGGTTGATACTTGCCCCAAGATCACATAAAGCTGTCTTGGTACAAGTACCCTCTAATGTGCATGGTATCATAAAGCTCTCAGGATCCTTAAGCTTCTCTGGTAAGCTCTTTAAGATGACTGCACTGCATTCTTCAGTGAGAAAGAATTTTTCAGTTTCTCTCCAATCCTTCTTATAACTTAAGATTTCTTTCATGAACTTAGCATAAGAGGGTGATGAGTGAATATTTTATACGCTTTTTGGGGTATTTTCATATAGTTTTTAGTAGGATCTAGCTACTTTTTAGTATATTTTTATTAGTTTTTATGCAAAAATCACATTTCTAGACTTTGCTATGAGTTTGTGTGTTTTTCTGTGATTTCAGGTATTTTTTGGCTGAAATTGAGGGACCTAAGCAAAAATTTGATTTAGAGGCTGATAAAGAACTGCTGATGCTGTTGGATTCTGACCTCCCTCCACTCGAAATGGAATTTTTGGAGCTACAAAAACCCAAATGGTGTGCTTTGAATTGGGTTGGAAAATAGACATCCAGGGATTTCCAGCAATATATAATAGTCCATACTTTGCCCGAGTTTAGACGACGCAAACTGGTGTTCAACGCCAGCTTTCAGCCCTATTCTGGCATTAAACGCCAGAAACACGTTGCAAGCTACAGTCAAATGCTAGAAATAAGTTACAAACTGGCGTTCAACTCCAAAGAAGGCCTCTACACGTGAAAGCTTCAATGCTCAGCCCCAACACACACCAAGTGGGCCCCGGAAGTGGATTTCTACACTATCTATCTTAGTTTACTCATTTTCTGAAAACATAGGTTACTAGTTGAGTATAAAAACTACTTTTAGAGATTTATTTTGTACCTCATGACATTTTACATATGATTTTGTATCTTTGACGGCATGAGTCTCTAAACCCTATGGTTGGGGGTGAGGAGCTCTACTGTGTCTCGATGGATTAATGCAATTATTTTTGTTTTCTATTCAATCACGCTTGTTTTTATTCTAAGATATTCATTTGCACTTCAACATGATGAATGTGATAATCCATGACACTCATCACCATTCTCAATCTATGAACACGTGCCTGACAACCACTTCCATTCTACCTTATATTGAATGTATATCTCTTAGGTTCCTGGTCCATTCGTTTGATTGCCTCTCCTGACAATAGAGCCTTCAATTCCTTGAGATAAGAGTCTTCGTGGTATAAGCTAGAAACAATTGGCAGCATCCTTGAGATTCGGAAAGTCTAAACCTTGTCTGTGGTATTCCAAGTAGGATCCGGGAAGGGATGACTGTGACGAGCTTCAAACTCATGAATGTTGGGCACAGTGACAGTGTGCAAAAGGATCAATGGATCCTATTTCAACATTAGTGAGAACCAATAGATGATTAGCCATTTACATGGACCCTTTTCACTGAGATAATGGCTGGTAGCCATTGACAACGGTGATCCACCAACATGCAGCTTGCCGTGGAAGGAGACCTGCGTGTGTGAAGAGGAAGACAGTAAGAAAGCAGAACTTCAGAAGACAGAGCATCTCAAAACCTCAACCTGTTCTCTATTACTGCATAACAAGTATCATTTAATTCATGCTCTCTTACTCTTCGCAATTAAAACTAAGAACCACTATTGATATCTTGACTAAGAATAATAAGATAACCATAGCTTGCTTCAAGCCGGCAATTTCCGTGGGATCGACCCTTACTCACGTAAGGTATTACTTGGACGACCTAGTGCACTTGCTAGTTAGTTGTGTGGAATTACAAAGTGTGATTGTAATTTTTGTGCACCAAGTTTTTGGCGCCGTTGCTGGGGATTGTTCGAGTTTGAACAACTGACGGTTTATTTTGTTAACTTAGATTAGGAAAAATTTGTCTTTTTGGTTTAGAGTCTTTTACTTTCTTTTCAAAAATTTTTTTTCAAAAATATTATTTTTCTTTATTAATTGTTAGTTTCTCATTGAGTCTAGTTGCATGTTTTAAGTTTGGTATCCTTTGTGTTTTTGTCATCTAAAAAATAGTTTTTCTCTGTTCAATCCTTACATTTGTTGAATGTGTCTATGTTCTTGGAAATAGTTACCCCTTTGAGTCTTCCTTTCTAAAATCTTTTTTAAAAATAATTTTTCTTTGATTAAATCTTGTGCCAAATTTTAAGTTTAGTGTTCTCTTGTTAATTTTTCTTTAGTTTTCAAAAATTTTACTTTAGTTTTCTAAAAATCTTAAGTTTGGTGTTCTTTCTTTTTGTTCTTGTTGTTTTTGTGAGTCTTCAAAGTGTTCTTGAGTCTTCTTTGTGTCTTGATCTGAAAATTTTTAAGTTTGGTGAGCCTTGGTGTTTTTCCTCCAAAATTTTCGAAAACAAGGAGCATTGGATTTAAAAATTTTAATTCTTTTGTCTTTTATGTGTTTTTCTCTTTCATAATAAAATTTAAAAATAAAAATATCTTTTCCTTTAATTTCTCATAATTTTTGAATCCCTTGGGTTGACTTGGTCAAAAATTTTCAAATCATATCTTTTTAATATTTTTAAAAATCATATCTTTTTCAAAAACTCCTAACCACTTTCTCTCCCCTCATTCTTTTTCAAAAATTATCATAAAATATTTTTAAATTTTTTATTTTATTTTATTATTTTAATATCCTTTTTCTTATTCTTTTTGTTTCGAAAAAAATTAATAAATAAATATAAAAAAGTAAATAAAATAAATCCACATCATCTTCCCTTTCTCCATCATGGACCTAAGTGGAAATGAACAGTCCAGAAGGACTCTGGGGTCATATGCTAACCCCACTACTACTTCATATGGGAGTAGTATCTGTATACCCTCCATCGGAGTCAGTAGTTTTGAGTTAAATCTTCAGCTCATTATCATGGTGTAGCAAAATTGCCAGTATTCTGGTCTTTCACAGGAAGAACCTACTGAGTTTCTGGCATAGTTCTTACAAATTACTGACACAATATATGATAAAGAAGTAGATCAGGATGTTTACAGATTATTACTGTTTCCATTTGCTATAAAAGATCAAGCTAAGAGGTGGTTAAATAACCAACCTAAAGTTAGCATAAGAACATGAAAACAGTTGTCAGAAAAATTCCTGAATCAATATTTCCCTCCTAAGAGGATGACACAACTAAGGCTGGACATCCAAGGCTTTAAAAAAGAGGATAATGAATCCCTTTACAATGCCTGGGAGAGGTACAAAGAGATGCTAAGGAAATGCCCCTCTGAAATGTTTTCAGAATGGGTGCAGGTAGACATCTTCTACTACGGACTTACAGTAAAGGCTCAGATATCTCTAGACCACTCAGCTGATGGATTTATACACATGAGAAAAATAATTGAAGAGGCTCAAGAGCTAATTGATACAGTTGCTAGAAATCAGCATCTGTACTTAAGTAGAGAGTCCTCCATAAAAGAAGAGGCTAAGGCAGTATCCACTGAACTTAGTCCTCTAGAACAAGTTACTGAAATCAATAAGCAATTATGTTATCTGAGAGAACAGTTGGCAGAATTTAAAGAGATGTTACAAGACACTAAGGATGCTAACAGGAACATGAAAGCACAACTTGACCAGACAAGACAGCAGTTATAAAAACAAATAATAGAAGAGTGCCAAGCAGTTCAATTAAGGAGTGGAAAAACATTGAATACCTCAACTCAAAGCAGCAGAAAGCCAAAAAAAAGAACAAATAATAAAGGAAGAGCATACTACTACCCAAAATCCCTCTGAGGACAGTAAGAGCCCAGAGAGGAATGATTCTGGCATTCAAACACCAGAAAGGGGGTGAAAAACTGGCGTTAAATGCCCACATGACACCCAATTCTGGCGTTCAAACGCCAGAAAAGGGAGAAAAATTGGCGTTAAACGCGCAACCCATGTTCAGTTCTGGCGTTCAAATGCCAGAAAAGAGAGAGAATCTGGCGTTAAATGCCAATCCAGCCCCCAATCTTGGTGTTCAAATGCCTATGAGCGGTCAGACACTTGCAAGTGCTGATAATAACTCCCTCAAGAAGGCTTCTCAACCTACCTCTGTAGGAAATGAACCTGCAGTAACCAAGGTTGAAGAATACAAAGCCAAAATACCTTATCCTCAGAAACTCTGCCAAGCAGAACAGGATAAATAATTTGCTCACTTTGCAGACTATCTCAGGACTCTTGAAATCAAGATTCCGTTTGCAGAGGCACTTGAGCAAATACCCTCTTATGCTAAGTTCATGAAAGAGATCTTAAGTCATAAGAAGGATTGAAGAGAAACTGAAAAAGTTTTTCTCACTGAAGAATGCAGTGCAATTATTTTAAAGAGCTTACCAGAGAAGCTTAAGGATCTTGGAAGCTTTATGATACCATGCACATTAGAGGGTACCTGTACCAAGACAGCTCTATGTGATCTTGGGACAAGTATCAACCTAATCCCTGCATCCACTATCAGAAAGCTTGGGTTGACTGAAGAGGTCAAACCAACCCAGATTTGTCTTTAACTTGCTGATGGCTCCATTAAATACCCATCAGGCGTAATTGAGGATATGATTGTCACAGTTGGGCCATTTGCCTTTCCCACTGACTTTGTAGTGCTGGAAATGGAGGAGCACAAGAATGCAACCCTTATTCTAGGAAGACCTTTCCTAGCAACTGGACGAACCCTCATTGACGTCCAAAAAGGGGAAGTAACCTTGAGAGTCAATAAGAATGAGTTTAGGCTTAATGTTGTTGAAGCAATAAAGCATCCAGACACATCAAAGGACTGCATGAGAGTTGATATTATTGACTCCCTGGTAAAGGAGATCAGTATGGCTGAGAGTCTCGAATCAGAGCTAGAGGACATCTTTAAAGATGTTCAGCCTGATCTAGAGGTACCAGAGGAAATAAAAGAACCTCTGAAAACTCCTCAGGAAGAGGAGAAACCTCCTAAACCCGAGCTCAAACGACTACCAGCATCCCTAAAATATGCATTTCTGGGAGAAGGTGAAACTTTTTCTGTAATCATAAGCTCTGCCTTAGAGCCACAGGAAGAGAAAGCACTAATTCAAGTGCTAAGAACACACAATACAGCTCTTGGGTGGTCCATTAGTGATCTCAAGGGCATTAGCCCAGCCAGATGCATGCACAAGATCCTATTAGAGGATAATGCCAAACGAGTGGTTCAACCATAAAGGCGGCTGAATTCAGCCATGAAGGAGGTTGTGCAGAAAGAGGTCACTAAATTACTAGAGGCTGGGATTATTTATCCTATTTCTGATAGCCCATGGTTGAGCCCTGTCCAAATTGTACCCAAAAAAGGGAGGCATGACAGTGGTTTATAATGAAAAAAATGAACTGGTTCCTAAAAGAACAGTTACAGGGTGGCTTATGTGTATTGACTACAGAAGACTCAATACAGCCACCAGAAAGGATCATTTTCCTTTACCATTCATAGACCAAATGCTAGAAAGGCTAGCAGGTCATGACTATTACTGCTTTTTGGATGGCTACTCAGGTTACAACCAAATTGTAGTAGATCCCGGGATCAAGAGAAAACATCATTCACATGTCCATTCGGAGTATTTGCCTACAGAAGGATGCCATTTGGTTTGTGTAATGCACCGGCAACCTTTCAGAGATGCATGCTCTCTATTTTCTCTGATATGGTGGAAAAATTTCTGGAAGTCTTCATGGACGACTTCTCAGTATTTGGGGACTCATTCAGCTACTGTCTTGACCATCTAGCACTTGTTCTGAAAAGGTGCCAAGAGACCAACCTGGTTTTAAACTGGGAGAAATGTCACTTTATGGTGACTGAAGGAGTTGTCCTTAGAAATAAATTTCGGACAAGGGGATAGAGGTGGATCAAGCCAAGGTAGAGTTAATTGAAAAATTACCACCACCTATCAATGTCAAGGCAATCAGAAGCTTTCTGGGACATGCAGGATTCTATAGGAGGTTTATAAAGGATTTTTCAAAAAATTGCAAAACCCTTAAGCAACCTGCTAGCTGCTGACACGCCATTTATCTTTGACACATAGTGTCTACAAGCTTTTGAGACTCTGAAGGCTAAGTTGGTCACAGCACATGTCATATCTGCACCAGACTTGACATTACCATTTGAATTAATGTGTGATGCCAGTGACCATGCTATTGGTGTAGTATTAGGACAGAGGCATAATAAGCTTCTGCACGTCATTTACTATACTAGCCATGTTCTAAATGATGCACAGAAGAATTACACAACCACAGAAAAAGAGCTGCTTGCAGTGTTTTATGTCATTGACAAGTTTAGATCCTATCTAGTAGGATCAAAAGTGATTGTGTACACTGACCATGCTGTTCTTAAATATCTACTCACAAAGTAAGATTCAAAACCCAGGCTCATAAGATGGGTGTTGCTTCTGCAAGAGTTTGATATAGAAATAAGAGACAAAAAAGGGACAGAGAATCAAGTAGCAGACCACCTATCCCGGATAGAGCCAGTAGAAAAGATATCTCTCCCCCTCACTGAGATCTCTGAAACCTTTCCGGATGAGCAACTCTTTGCCATTCAAGAAGTGCCATGGTTTGCAGACATTGCAAACTATAAAGCTGCAAGATTCGTTCCCAAGGAGTTCAGTAGGCAGCAAAAGAAAAAACTACTTTCTGATGCGAAGTACTACTTGTGGGATGAACCATATCTCTTTAAGAGATGTGCAGACGCACTAATCCGTAGGTGCGTGCCTAGAGAAGAGGCGCAAAAGATCCTATGGCATTGCCATGGATCACAATATGGAGGACATTTCGGAGGTGAGCGAACAGCCATCAAAGTCCTCCAATGTGGCTTCTACTGGCCTACAATCTATAGAGACTCCCGAGAGTTTGTACATAACTGTGACAGTTGCCAGTGAGCTGGTAATCTGCCTCATTGTTACGTCATGCCTCAATAAGGGATCTTAGAGATTGAGTTATTTGATGTATGGGGTATTGACTTCATGGGGCCTTTCCCACCATCATACTCAAACACTTACATTCTGGTGGCATTAGACTATGTATCTAAATGGGTGGAGGCAATTGCAACACCCACTAATGATACTAAGACAGTACTGAAGTTCCTCTAGAAACATATCTTTAGCAGATTTGGTGTCCCTAGAGCACTAATTAGTGATGGAGGCACTCATTTCTGCAATAAACAGTTTTATACTGCTATGGTCCGATATGGAATTAGCCACAAGGTGGCAACTTCATATCATCCACAAACCAATGGACAAGCTGAAGTCTCTAATAGAGAACTAAAAAGAATCCTGGAACGGACTATAATTTCCCGTAGAAAAGGATTGGGAAAAGAGCTTGGATGATGCTCTATAGGCATACAGAACAGCATTCAAAAGACTCCTATAGGAACCTCTCCATACCAGCTTGTGTATAGGAAAGCCTGTCACCTACCCGTGGAACTGGAGCATAAAGCCTACTGGGCAACCAGATTCCTAAACCTTGATGCCAAATTAGTTGGAGAGAAAAGATTGCTCCAGCTGAATGAGCTAGAGGAATTCAGACTCAATGCTTTTGAAAATGCCAAAATTTACAAGGAGAAAGCAAAGAGATGGCATGATAAGAACCTGTCATCCAGAGTCTTTGAGTTAGGACAAAAGGTTCTGCTGTTTAACTCTAGACTCAGGCTATTCCCTGGGAAACTAAAATCCCGATGGAGAGGACCATATGTGATTACAGGCGTGTCACCATATGGATATGTAGAGTTTCAGGATATTGATTCTGACAAAAAGTTCATTGTTAATGGATAGAGAGTCAAACATTATCTTGAAAGCACTTTTGAGCAAGCATGCTCAAAATTGAGACTAGATTAAAGCTCAGTAAGGTCCAGCTAAAGACAATAAAGAAGCGCTTGTTGGGAGGCAACCCTGCCATTACTGTAGTTTATTTGTTATTTAAATAATAATTATAGGAGTTTAATAAATTATGATAAGAACTAATTCTCATTTACAGGAGTTCACAGAGTTACAGAAGGATTTAGAGCAGAGAGCAGAGAAAAGAAGCTCACTGGCACGAAAACGCCAGTAAGAGGCACTTTTGGGCGTTAAATGTTAGAATGGGCACCATTCTGGGCGTTTAATGCCAGTAAAGATCCCTTTCTGGGCGTTAAATGCCAGAATGGGTATATTTTGGGCGTTTAACGCCAGACTTACAGCATCCTGGGCGTTTAGAAAAATGCCCAGTGACAAAGGCTTTCTGGCATTTAACGCCAGCCAGGGTACCTGGCTGGGCGTTAAATGCCTAAAACAAGCAACAACTGGGCGTTAAACGCCCAAAACAAGCTATAGTTGGGCGTTAAACGCCCAAAACAAGCAACAGTTGGGCGTTTAACACTAGGAACGTGGAGGGGAGGTAGTTTTGTTTTCCAATGCAAATTTTTTTTTTGTTTTCATCCATAATTTCTTGCATAAACATATTACAAATCCTCATCTTTCAATTTCAAATTTCAAAAATAATTCTTAATCCTAAAAATCTTTTCTTCTTTTCAAATCTTTTTTTTCAAAACTCATATATCTTTTTGATTTCTTTTCAAATCTTTTGCAAAACCCATTTATCTTTTTAATATCTTTTCAAATCTTTTTCAACTCATCATAATATCTTTTCCAATTTAATTTTATCTTTTTCAAAATTCTCTCATATCTTTTCAATTTGAAAATTACATCTTTTGCATTTCATACTTATCTTTTACAAATCATATCTTTTTTAAAGTTTTGCGTGATCACTGAGCTAAGACTCACTAAGATCATGGCTCCTAAGAAAAAATAAACCACTTCAAGAGGCAAGAAAGAGAATAATCCAAAATCACTTTGGAATCAAGAGAGGTTCTTAACCAAGGAACATTCGGACCATTACCACAAAATAATGGGTCTAAGGTCAGTGATCCCAGAAGTTAAATTCGATCTGAAAGAAGGTGAATATCCGGAGATCCAAGAGCAGATTCAAAACAGAGGCTGGGAAATTCTAGCTAATCCTGAGACAAAGGTGGGTAGAAACATGGTTCAGGAATTCTACTCAAATCTGTGGCAAACAGAGAGGTAGAGAATGACTGGAACCACTTTCTATACCTTTCGAACCATGGTCAGAGGAAAGATGATTTACTTCCACCTTGACAAAATAAGAGAGGTTTTCAATCTGCCTCAACTACAAGATGATCCAGAATCCTTTAATAGGAGAATGGTGTGTGATGATAAACGCTTAGACCAAATTCTAGAGGACATATGCATCCCTGGAACTAAGTGGACAACCAGCACAAAAGGTGTTCCAAACCAACTCAAGAGAGGGGATCTCAAACCAGTTGCTAAGGGCTGGCTGGATTTTATTGGGCGTTTCATACTGCCTACCAGCAACCGCTCCGAAGTCACTATCAAGAGAGTAGTGATGATCCATTGTATTATGCAAGGAAACGGAGTGGAAATTTATCATCTGATTTCTTATGAGCTCTACACAATCGCAAATAAGAACTCCAAGGAAGCCAAATTGGCTTACCCAAACTTGATTTCTCTGCTATGTAAAGAGGCTGGGGTGAAGATGGGAGAAGACGAGTTCATTCCAGTCGAACATCCAATCACCAAGAAGTCAATAGAGGGATAACAAGTACAAGAAAACTCCATCAAAAGGAGGGAGCACGAGTTCCTCCCAGAAATCCCTCAGATTGACTACTGGACCCGCTTAGAAGCATCTGTCACCAAGCTGCAAGAAACTATGGATCAACTTAAGGAAGAACAGCAAAATTAAAATAGTATGATCTGCAAGCTGCTTAAAGAACAAGAAAAGCAAGGGCATGAGCTACAGGAACTGAAGCGCTAGAGGCTCTCCCTTGAGGGACCAGACACCCCATAGATTGAAGGAGCATCCATCTCCCAAAACTCACAAGCTGTGTGTTCTCAAACTCATAAATCATATATCAATTAAGTATGTCATGCAAGTAGAAATTAAGAGTTCCCATTATTCTCAATGTAAAATATATTGGATGGCTTTAAAGTTTTAGTGTTCCTTCTTGATAAAATGTTGTTACTAACTAACATGTAATGCTATATATACAGGGTGTGTGGATTGATTCTGTTAAAGTCTCTAGCTTACTTCCTTTTTTTTTCAATCAAATCAACTATCATATGCTAAAAAGGGTAAACTATACTAATTAATCCACTTAATAAATAACTAGTAAACTAAGGTACAAATCAAGCTAAAATATCCAAGATGTATACATATAGCTCAAAGTGCATAATGCAAAAAGTACAATAAAAAAGAAAAAGAGAGAAATGTGCAAAAATACAGAAAATAGACAAAATAAGAAGAGAGTTTGTAGTAGTTCACCAAAATAAATAGATGACAGAGATGGCGACCTCCCCACACTTAAATAATAGCTTTGTCCTCGATGCTCACTCAAGCAGGGTATGACGAAGTGTCATCTCCGGAAGGATGGGCTGCTGGTGTCTCGATGGTAGGCTGAGGATCTGTCTGCTGTAGGGGAGGCTCTGACTGGATAGTAATCTCTGTATCGGCGGCCTGAAGCTGCTGCGGCTCCTCCTGCTGTGGCGCAGCCTGCTGTGGTCTGGTCTGCTCTGCCTGGGCCAGTGTCTCCTCCTCATGAGTGCTCGCCTCTGCCTCAGATGTGTCAGAAGGGGTGTCAGGCTCAGAGGAGATGTCACCATCGGATCGGATCATCAACTTGAGGTGCTCATATCGTCGCTTGTTGTGACGCTCTATACGGTTCAATCGGGCGAAGAGGCGATGCACCAAATGGTAGATGGGCTTAGGAGTAGGTGGGGGTGCAGTGGGTGAGGCAGGTGCAGCAGTGGAAGAAGAGGGGGCAGCTAAAGGTGTGGTTGTCTCATTGGAAGCGAGAAGGAATGGAGGTCTGTAGCCTAAAGCCAGAAAGTTTTTGCTGTGAGGGATGATCTTCCGACACTCCGCAGTAGGTGGCCTCTCATCAGCATCCTCCCAAGGCACGTCAGCTCGACGGCCTAGCTGGGTGACCAGATAAGGGAAGGGGAGGGTGCCTCGGACATGGACCCTTGACCCTCTTACTCTTAATGTCACAAAGAGCTCTAAGTTGACCATCCGTCTCCAGTAGCCCATATTCAAGTGGAATTAGAAAGCTAAGGGATATGAATTTTACCCACTTGAATGTTGTGAAGGATGATGGCAACTTAGGGGGAGGTATCTTTAATGAAATTGTAAGCTCCACTCCCTTGTGCTCTTTTCTAATAACTACCACCTCTTGGCAAGCTTCTTCAATTTCAACCTCTTCCTATTGGTAGCTCTCTTCCAATTCAATCTCCTCTTCATTGCTTACCAAGGGCATAGGAGGTTGTGCTTCTTCTTTTTGAATCTCCATCTCTTGATCAACCTCTTTAAAGTCTTTAGCTATGATATGCCTTGGAGGTTGTACACCCTCCTCAACATCAATTGCAACCGTCTTGGAAGGAGGCTCTATGTCTTGACTTTCCCATGGAGGTTCAGCATCTCCTAAGTCTTCAACCACTTCTTCCTCTGCAACTATTATGGCTTCCTCTACTTGTTCCAATACAAAGCCAAGTTCCTCGTTGTCCACCGGAGTTTCTAATGTCTCCTTCATGCTACGTTCTTCATTAGATTGTCCACATGAAGCCATGGGGGTTCCTTGAGTGTCCGAATGTCAGGAAGCTAATATATTTACTAACTTGCCTAAGGCGACCGTGAAATTTAGCACACTCGTATTCATCCTTTCTTGCCTTTGAAGAATAACACAAAGTCTGTCATCCATTGGAGGTTGTGGTGGATATGAGGATTCATTGGTTGGGAGAGAGGGTTCATAATAGGAAGGTGGTTCATCTTGATAATGATATGGAGATGGTGAATATTGAGGTGGTGGTTCATGAGAGTAGTTGTGTTTGAAAGGTGGTGGTTCTGTGTATGGTTCATTTGGCTCTTAAAGTGGTTGGTATGGTGGATATGGGTTAGGGTCATATGGTGGTGTTTGGTTGTAGTTGGCTTGTGAGTGTGGTGGTCCAAAGTTATATTGAGGAGGAGGGGGTTCATAGGTATATAGTGGGTCTTGTTGGTAGTCCAAAGAGTGCTCACCATAGCTATTGCCTTGATATGCATCACAGAATGGTTGTTGATAGTCCATTAGAGGTGGTTGTTGCCATGAGGGTTGATCAAATCCTTGTGGCTCCTCTCATCTTTGATTGTTCCAACCATGGTGCATGTTGTCATTATAATCTCCTCTTCCTGCAACATAATTATAACCAAACTCATAGCCAAAGGGGTGAGAGTTCATAGTAGTGAGAGATAATAAAAACAAAAACTAACGAAAAAGGAAATTTTTTTTTGAAAAATATTTACAATAACCAATAATAAGGCACACGTTTGCAATTCCCCGGCAACGGCGCCATTTTGACGTTAGGATTTTTGCTAGTAAAGAATTTTATAAAAATGGTCGCGTAGTAGATATAGTTTCTAAACCAACAAAAATTCTTTCGTGCAAACGTTTTGGTTGTCACAAGTAACAAACCCCTTTAAAATTGATAACCGAGTATTTAAACATCGGGTCGTCTTCTCAAGGAATTGTAGGGAGGTATGCTCTTATTATTGGTTATGAGTTTGTAAATTGGGGTTTTGGAGTTTAGGCAATGGGCACAAGCATATTTAAATGAAAAGTAAAATAAAATAATAATAATAACTGGAAAATAAACCTTTGGCAAGGTACAAGAACTGAAAGTCCTATCCTTATCAATTGTGATGAAAATTGGATTTTAATCCCACTTAGTTAACCCTTACTAAACAAGGGAAGGTCAAGTGGACTAATTAATTTGATACCTAAAGTCCTAGTCTTTCCTTTGGAAAGGCTAGAGTTATTGGAACTTAAATTAATTAGAAACTCCCAATTTCAACCACTGCTTTATTTGACAGCTCAAGCGTCCCCAATTACTCAACCAAGGCCAAAAGGAAAAATCCAAATTATTTATATTATAAATAAAAGAAACAAATCATAGATCTGAAAATACCTCAAATTATATTTAAATAAGAAAATCAATCTAAACATGGAACATTGAAAATAAATAAATACAAAGAACATTGAACCTGGGATTGAGAGTCACTCCTAAAACTAAGAGAAGTCCTGAATCCTAAATTCTAAAAACTCTACCTAAATCCTAAGAGAGAGGAGAGAACTCTCTCTCTAAAAACTACATCTAAAATATGAAAAGCATGATTATGAATGGATGCATTTCCTCACTTTATAGCCTCTAATCTGTGTGTTCTGGGCTGAAAACTGGGTCAAAAACAGCCCAGAAATCACTCACAGCGCTTTCTGGTCCGTACAAGTCGCGGAAGAGTGACGCGGAGGCGTCGTCCACGCGTTAGCGTGGGTTGTGTTCTTGCCAGGTCACGCGGCCACGTGATCCATGCGTTCGCATCGCCTGGAGTCGAGGCAGCTATAGCAAATTATATATCGTTGCGAAGCCCCGGACATTAGCTTTCCAACGCAACTAAAACCATCTCGTTGGACCTCTGTAGCTTAAGTTATGGTCGTTTGAGTGCAAAGAGGTCAGGCTGGACAGCTTAGCAATTTCTTTAACTTCTTGTATTCCTTCCACTTTTGCATGCTTCCTTTCCATCCTCTGAGCCATTCATGCCCTGTAATCCCTGAAATTACTTAACACACATATCACGGCATCTAATGGTAACAAAAGATGATTAATATTAACAAATATAAGACCAAAGAAGCATATTTTCAATCATAGCACAAAATCCGGAAGGAAAACGTAAACTCATGCAAATATTATGAATAAGTGGGTAAAGAGTTGATAAAAACCACTCAATTGAGCATAAGATAAACCATAAAATAGTGGTTTATCAAGCCCCGCTATTATTGGATTACTCTCTAGATTAATTGATAATTAAAGGTTATCTTGTTTAGTTATCTCTTACTAGGTAAGGGAAAGTCAAACAAGTTGGGATGCTATGCCCATTCACAAGTTGCAACCCACTTAATTAAAAGGGGTTGGTGTTAGTGACTAAAGGGCAAGCCAACAATAACCCAATTATAATCTTTCTTTCAAGCCTTCCAACTCAAGGGTTCCTTTCAATCAACTCCCCATCAAGTTAGGGAACTACTCGCTCATTGTGAATGTAAAATTCATAACATATGAAAGGGAATTGAAGAAAGACATTGTAAATAAAGATCAAAATAATCAATTAAAAATAAAAGTAATCCTTGTATTAAATAATCCTAAAAATATTCCAATGGTAAAATTAACAAAGTAAAGGACATGGAAGAGTAAAGCCAAGTAAAGAAAACGAACTAGAATGACGAAGTCTTGATGAGGTAATAACTCTTCTCAATATCCCAATGCAAAAAGTGGTAGAAAAATAAAATCCTAAGAACTATGAATGTCTAGAGAGAAAAACCTAGAGGAGGAGTAAAAACTAGATCTCAAACTAAAACTGTGTAGAATGAATTGTTGTTCTGGTTTCTGCATGTTCTCTGGCTCTAGTCTGCTGTTCTGGGCTGAAAACTAGGTCAAAATAAGGTCCAAAATGGCCCCCAGCAAAATCTGCAGATTATGCAGATCGCACTCGTCACGCGATCGCGTCACCCATGCAGACGCGTCATTTGAGTTTTTCCCTGCCACGCGTTCGCGTCATCCACGCCTCCGCGTCACTTGTGCTTTTTCATTCCGCGCGGTCGCGTGAGCCATGCGGCCGCGTCACTGCAATTTCTCCTCTTTCGCGCGAATGCGTGAGCCATGCGGCCGCGTCACTTCTCGCTGGTTATCTCCTCAATTTCTTGTGTTCCTTCCATTTTTGCTAGCTTCCCTTCCATTCTCCAACTCATCCATGCCCTATAAAGCCTGAAATACTTAACACACAGATTACGGCATCGAATGGGATAAGGGAGAACTAAAATGCATAATTAAAAAGTCTCTAGGAAGCAGTTTTCAACCATGTAGTAATTTCAGGAAGGAAATATAAATGCATGCTAAATTAATGAATAAGTGGGTAAGGATCATGATAAAACAACATAATTAAACACAATATAAACCATAAAATAATGTTTTATCAGATATCCTTGCGATATGGATTGCATGATTTTTGTTGTGTTTTCATTTTAGAGACTATTCACACTTTGTCTGAAATGTTAAGACTGATTATCTTAATATTGCATGTTGGGTGTGAACAGAATCTTGATGGCTGCATAGGGATGAGGACATGGTAGGCATGGTGCGAACCCTGTAGAGGAACCGACGAGGGGTGCGGATGCTTTTATAGCTACGATGAACACCATGGTTGAGGCTATGCGTGAAACGGCAACTGCGAAAACGCGAGCAATTGACCGTTTAGGAGAGATGAATGGAGATCATAATGGGGGACGGAATGGTGAGCGTGGTAGAGACGGTAATGATAATAAAGGTGTTGGAAACTACGATAATCCTATGACATTGGCAACCTTTCTGAAAGTGAATCTGCCTAAGTTTAAGGGGACGCTTGTTGCAACCGAAGCTGACAATTGGTTCCGTGGAATCGAGAAGTCATTGCGAGCACAACATGTACCAGAAGGACAATACGTGGAATTTGTAACCTATATGCTGGAGGGAGAAGCTGAACACTGGTGGCATGAAGTGTAACCCTTGTTGAGACAAGAGGTGGGAGAGATTGTTTGGGATGCTTTTAAAGAGGAATTTTATAAAAAAGTATTTTTCCTAGATCTGTTCGTAATGCTAAAGAAATGGAATTGATGCAGTTGAAACAGGAAAATATGTCAGTGGCAGAATATACTCAGAAATTTGAGGATTTATGTCGATTCTCTAAGATCTATCGGGGAAATCCAGATGATTTCAAAGAATGGAAGTATTTGAATTTTGAAGGAGGACTTCGTGACGAGCTGGTGCACTCGTTAGTACCACTAAAAATATGAAATTTTGCAAAGCTCGCCAATAAGAGTCAGCTGATGGAAGACTGTGAGAAAAAGATGGTAGCAACAAGAATGAATCATCAGGATTTACCTCCGAGAAGTTCTAACAGTTCTAATCGGTATGCAGCTTGGCAGAGGGTGAATTTTAAGGCACTTGGAGTACCCCTGCGTAGGGATCAGCAAGTTAGGAATAATCTTGCATGTTCTACTGTTGAAAATAGAGATGAACCAAGGCAGAATTCTATCAAGTGACCTCTACAGATCCAAGCGGATACCGTGTGTAGTCAGTGTGGGAAGGACCATGGTAACCGACCTTGTCGGTTTGGATCAAATATCTGCTACAACTGCGGTGAACTAGGGCATATAGTGAGAAATTTCCCAAAGAAGTTTATTCAAGAGCTAGCTAGACCACAACAGCCAGGAAGAGTATTTACAATGATTCCTAAAGATGCTCGTACTCGGACTCCCTAACCCAAGGTCAGTATTGTGTCAAGATTCACTTCCTAACTACACTTTACGATTCTGATGCATTGCATTCTTTTATTTCTTTAACTGTTATACGTGAATTGGGACGAGATGAGGAAATAGAACACACTTGAGAACTAGAAGATAAGATAAGGACCGATTACTCGCACCTGTTTACAGGTAAAGGAAATTTGAGGACAAAATTTTCTTTTTGGGGGGGGGGGGTAGGATGTAACAACTCTAATTTTTGCACTAATGCGAGTTTTTTTAAAATAATATTTTAAAGCGATTAGTTTTGTTATGACGAGACGATTTCGAACCCCAAAGTAAAATAGATGGTAATATAATTTTATTATTATGGTATTTATTTATTTTACTTGCTCTAATTATAACGGAGCCTAGATAATAATATTAATATTATTATCATGTCCGACTTTTACCGATATAAGTAATTATTAGTATTTCTTGATGAGTTTAGAGTTGCTAATGCTCCATCAAATATCTTTCATTCTTAAGTTACTAATGTCATTTATATTAGTAACTCATATATTTAACTTTATTTATTATTTATTTAACCCAACATATGTCTTTTAATTAGCATAATTTACTTAATAATATTCATTTCACTCCTTCTCTAATCACCATTTATAATAATTAACCGAACCATTCCTTGAAAAGAAAAGAAAAGAAACATGGAATCATATTAAACAATGGCATTTCATTAAACACAACCTTAATCATCATCATAATTATCATCAGCATATCTCTTAATTCTTTGACCAAGTGACCGAACAAAATGGAGAAACAAAAAAAAACAAATAAGCTTGTGACACCTAACTACTTATTATTATAAGTATGACATCTAATCATTTTATATCATATTAATCATCATCAACCAACTTCATTTGGTTTCATTTCATGCATGGTGAGAAGAGAAGAGTGACCGAGAGAGAGAACCGTAACCCCCCACCGAATTTTTGGCTTCGATTTCTTGCAATCCGTAATCCCAATCAAAAATCTAATCCAATAAAAATGTTTGTATCCTCCTTCTCTACGCGTTGGCATAACTTTTGATCGGTGGAAGTTGACGGTGACGTAGCTCCCCTATCCCTTGGGATCGGCCAACTAGAGTTTTAGAAGGCACAGACGATTTCGAACGTTTTCTTCTTCGGCAGCTCGGTCAAAAAGCTTCTCCGAAACTTTGAATATTTTAATTTCATACAGAGGTAGGGTTTTGGTAGATTCTCACTGATTAAATTTGAGTTGGATAAGTGAATGATTATTGTGATTAATTATTGATGGAGTTTGGTTGACTTTATATTGAATTTTGTGGATATATTGTTATATGTGATTAAGCTTGTGATTTGGTTATGTTTGTATTGTCCAAACCGTAATAATGAGATTGATCTAAGGCTGTCATTGTGTCAGTCTGAATAAAATGGGTGAGGTTTAATGGTCAAGGAATTAAATTAAAAGTTGTGAAAAAAATCGGTAACCGAAAAAGCTCGAAAAATGGATTTAAAATTAAGTATATATTTTGAAAGGTCATAAGAAAATATTTTGGTTTTGAAAGAGTTTTTGTCACCAACTTAAATATTATTATTGAATATGAAAATGTAGTTTGATAAAAGATCGGGGTTAGTTTTAGAAATACGAAATTAAATTAGTAATTTTTATAGTGCTCGATTAAAAGTAAAATATTTAAAAGTTTAAAGAATAGAACGTTAATAAGCAAGTTTTGATATAAAAATAGTAATAATAATACTCTTTTATTCTTAAAACTAGCATTATTTGTATCATTATAATATATTAGTATTTTATTTAAAAGATATTATTTTATTTAAGACACTTAGGGAAAGGTGAGGGAATAATGTGAGGATGATTTATATTATGAACGATATGAAAGAAGAAGAAAGAAAAGAAAAGGAAAGAAAAATATTAAAGAAACCTCTGCCACAGAAGAGAAGAGAGTAAAGATTAAAAGAATTTAAAGAACCTCTGTCACAGGAGAGTAGAGAGTAGGAATCAAAGAAACGAAAGAAGAACGAAACGAAAATGGGATAAGTAGAAGTATTGTTTGGCCTTGAGAATGAGTTGAGATGATTATGTACTTGTTGAAAACGAGCAGAGATATGGTGGTGAGTCTACCAAGATTTGCTTCCAGAGATACATCGACCAATCCAGGGGATGGTCGCACCTGTAAGACAGAAGTTGCTTACAGAGGTTATCAATATATACATTGGCCATACAAAGCCTCACCTGTAAGACCGAGGTTGCTTACAGAGGTTATGTTTGTATACATCGGCTCAAGAGAGTCACACCTGTAAGACAAAGGTTGCTTACAGAGGTTATGGCACTGGAAACCAAACTCAGATAAAGGTTGCTGAGTTGCGTCGGGAGCAGGTCAAAAATGACAGATGAGCTCATTACCTGCACTAGGGATAGACATGCATCATGATTGTTTGAGCATATCGGCTATGAATTCTATTTTCTGTGATTTTGTATGTGTTTTGTTTGTTTTTTCTTTATGTTCTTTATTTATTGTGTTTGATATGATTCGGTTGTTGCTGCTGATTGGGCATAGTATTAAAACGGACTTAACAAACCACCCCGACCCTACTAAGAACTCCCTAATTCTTACCCCTGCTCGTTCCCCTTCAGATGGAAACAAGAACTTTAGTTAAGATTACCTTTATACATACGAAGACCCAGCAAAGGATATGAAGGTGATAGAGATCTTGTCTTTTGATTGCAATAATTGATCAGAGACAGTAAGAGTTGGTAGCGTGTTTTGGGTGGCGCCTACAGTGTAGCGTAGAAATTTTGGTTTAATCTCTCACTTTTGGATAGATCCACCGAGAGATTAGGAGCTGTAAATACTAGCTAGGCTAGTTTCGGGCACCAGCTTAGGGGCTTTCTATATGGACCAGGGCCCAGAGAGTTAATTATGTATATAGTAGCAAGATATGAAGGGTTGTACACTAACTCATGATATGTACGATAGCACCTTTATATGTATGTATGATCTATGATATATGTTATGTTTATATATAATGTTGGCATTGTGTATGCTTTATATGATTCTTTATTGTGGCTTGTGTATGTTTAATTTGTTGTCTTCGCAAATTTTTTTATAAAGTAAAAGTTTTTCAAAAATTTGATAGTGCGCTAATTCGATTACAAGCTTAATAGTAAATAGTTAAAGTTTTGGGTAAGCAAGTTGGTGACACTCGGTTTCCAGTATGATCATGACGTACTGGGAATTAGGTCGTTACATCTTTTGCTGCAATCATTTACAATGCACTACATTTATCAAATACCACTTCAAGTTGTATTCCCTGATCCAGATTCTAATTACATGAATGTAAGAATTAAACGGATATATATAATATTTAAATTTTTTATTTTCAATTTTATTTTTTTATTATTTATGATTTTTTTTATATATCAAATATATTCAAGTAATTAAGTTAAAATATACTGCTAATATAATAATATGTCATTTAATTATAATATATTTTCAAACTATCAATACATAAAAATGAAACCTTTAAAATAATAATAGTATTTCTTTGTCAATAATACTAAATGTGAATAAGAATAAGAATGTTTTAAATATTTATTATACATAATACTTTACATATATTAATATATTATATAATATTAGTAACAAATATTATAGAAAAAAATGTGGATATTAATATATGATTATGAAAAAAATAATATTTATATATTATTAAAATTAGAATGTGTATTAATATTTCAAACACTTAACTGTAGAAACGTGCATGATTATATTATTAAAAAAATAATATTTTAATTTATTATAGATTATAGTAAACATAAATTATTCAAATTATACATAAAATTGCATATAATTATTTGTACTTAAGTTAGAGAATCAAGTTAATATATTATTATGATTATTAATTAATAATTTCTTTTTTAATTTTAGTAATATTATAATTAAATACATAGATTCTGATCAACGAGTTAACATGTTAGTCTATTAAATAGATGTTCAAATTAAATTTTGAGAATAAAATAATATTTTAACTTTTTCTTTGTTCGAAATTCATAATTTGTTTTTGACAATTTGAGATCTTCTTTCATGATGTATTAAGTATCACTTTATTTTAATGTTTTTCATTATTATAATATTAATTAATAATTTTTTCTAATTTTTTTTAATTTAAGAATATGTATATTAATATATGATTATAAGAAATAAAATGTTTATATTATTAAAATTTGAATGTGTCCATTAATGTTTTAAATCAATTAACAGTAGAGGTGTATATGATTATATTATTAAGAGAATGATAATATTCTAATTTATTATTAATTATATTAAATATAAATTATATAAGTTCTACTACAATTTTACATAATTAATTTTTCTTAAATTAAAAAAATTAAATTATTATATTATTAATTAATAATTTATTTTTTTAATTTTAAAATATGATAATCAATCTTAAAAGCATGGTAATAAAATGCATAAATTCGGATTAACGGGTAAATATGTTAATTTATTAAATAGAATTTTTAAATTAAATTTTGATAATAAAATAATATTTTTTGTTTTTTTATTGTTGAAAATTTTGTGATTAATTTATTTTAGATTTCTTTGAGATTTTGTTTTTTACTGTATTAAGTATGATTTTATTTTGATGCTCTTTATTTTTTTTCTGCCTATGCACGAGTGTTCTAAGAGCATATAATTATTAGAAAAAAGAATATTTTAACTATTATTAAATATTATTAAATAACTTCTCATAATGACAACAATTAAAATAATATAAGATAAAAAATAATTAAATATAACATATATTAATTGAACTATTATCATTAATGAAAGAATCATTGTATATAGATTCATAATTAATATATAATTATGAGATAAATAATATTTTGATCTAATACCAATTAAACTTACGGAAAAGCTCTGCATACAAGCCATTAGGGCTTGTATGCTTTACAAGTTTATTAAACAATAAACTTAAAATACGCGCTCCTCCACCTACGTTGATTACACGCGCTATATAATATGCCGCGTATATCTAACTTCCAAATTTAAAATATTTGTTTCCTTCTTCGTTTTCGTTATTTTGAGATTTGGTTGTTCTTCTTCTCGCGCGTCTTCCCTCATTCTTCTCCATCGATCTTTTCATCTTCTTTTCTCACTGGTATGTTCTTCGTTTACGTTCTCTTTTTCTCTCTCTGCAACTCGAGCTTCGTTTTCTCTTTTGATTTGTTGTTTTTTGAAATCAAAGTTCGAACTCGTTTTGAAGATGATGGATCCTTCAAGCTCAGATTCTGTGCTGAATCCAGGCGATGTGGATTATGAATTTGAATCTAACGAAGTTCCTGAGGTTTGATTTACAGTAATTTGTATAGCATTGTGTAGTTTAAAAATTGCTGAATATTGTTTAATTACCTGGAATTTATAGCAGACGCTCGGGTGTAGATCAATTCTTCTTTGGGTGTATTTTAGCTATAAGTGTGGGTGTATATACACTTTACTGGTTTTTTGTTATTTTTAATTGAGTTGTTGTTGTTCAGGTGTATTATATCAGACATGATTGGGTGTGTTTTTAGTTTTTGACATGGTGTATTCTGCAGCCTGTGTATTGACAGTTTATGGCTTTAAAGGTCATTCTGTAGTTGAATTGTTTCGGTTCGGGTGTATCATATTAGACATGATTGGGTGTATTTGTATCATATCTATGGGTGTATTCACAGTTCTGACCAGGTGTATTCTGCAGCCTCTCTCTGTTGTTGATGACGAGCTTGTTCCGAAGGTCGGAATGACCTTTACGACCCTTGAAGATGCCGAAAAATTTTACAGGAACTACGCGAAGGCTGCAGGTTTCTCTACAAGAGTTCGGTGCACAAATAGGAAGGGAAACGAGATTAAGAATCAACTGATTACATGTAGCAGAGAGGGAAAATGGAAATCTAAAAAATCTCCAACTGAGAAGACCAATCCGACAGCCGGTTTAAACTGTCCTGCAAGAATTTATATACACACATTGAAGGATGTCGGTGCTTGGATCATTTCAAAGGTTGTGCTGGATCATTCACACCCCTGCTGTCCAAGCAAAGCAGAGATGCTCAAACAGCACAGGGAACTAAGCATGTCCATTCGTCGTACGATAGAGAATAACGACAAGGCTGGTATCAGACCAAGCAAAACCTACCAATCATTTGTTGCGGCTGCCGGGGGTCACCGCGAGTTAAATTTTATCGAAAAGGACGTGAGGAATTACATTACCAGGGAAGTGCGGAATGTTTCCGAACAAGAAGATGCAAAGGAATTCGGGAAATATTTCTTAAGAATGAAAGAGAAGAATCCGAATTTCTTTTTTGAGCTCGAACTCGAGGAGGATCAATCGATTAAGCTGGCTTTTTGGGCCGACGCAAGAAGCAGAGCTGCCTTTGAGTATTTCGGAGACGTCATTTCATTCGACACCACCTACAATACAAACAGGTAACAAAATGTCCCTGTTTATGATGCTAAATTAATTTATTTTTACGAATCCGCAGCAGAGGTGTATATTGGCCGTCTCATTGGGTGTATTCGAAGCATTTGTTGGGGTGTACCTAATGATTTTGCATTCTGCACTATGGTAATTTGTTTCAGGTATAATTTGGTCTGTGGTTCTTTTGTCGGGGTGAATCACCATGGTCAGTCAACACTTCTCGGATGCTCTTTGATGAAGAACGAAGAAATTGAATCATTCAAATGGTTATTTCAATGCTGGCTTCGTTGCATGGGAGGAAACGCTCCGAAAGGGTTTCTCACCGATCAGTGCGCATCAATGAAAAGGGCTTTAGAGGCCTGTATGCCAACAACAGTTCACCGCTGGTGTATTTGGCACATCATGAAGAAGATTCCAAGCAAATTAAACGGGTACAAGGGACATGCCGATATCGAACAACAAATGAGCCATGTTGTTTGGAACTCTCACAGCAAAGACTCATTCGATAGGAATTGGAACGATTTTCTGGTGAATTTTGGTCTTGCAGACAACAAGTGGCTTTCAGGTAATGTGTTTTTAAAATCTGCAGCAGAGGTGTAAATTGTACGATCACTCGGGTGTATTTTACTGTGTGTGTTTGGGTGTATTATGCAGATCTGTACGAAGACCGTCACATATGGGTTCCTATCTATCTGGACCACCACTTCTGGGCAGGGATGAGAAGCACACAAAGGAGCGAGAGCATGCATTCATTTTTTAACAAGTACATCACCCGGAACAGCTCGCTCATTTAGTTCGTCAAACAGTACGATAATTGCCTCGGAAGCAGGGAGCAAGCAGAGAGAGAATCAGATGCTGCAGATTTTCATACGGTCATACCGTGTGCAACCAAATCCTCCATCGAAGCTCAGTTTCAAGATGCGTACACTCACGCAAAGTTTAGGGAAGTCCAAGCCCAATTCAGAGGAAAGGCGAATTGCATCACCAGATTAAAGAATTCCGCTCTAGGCTATTCAGTATACGAAGTCGGAAAACAAGTTTCCAGCTCAATATTCGACAAGTTCGCGGTTACCTACGACTCAGTTGCAGCCAAGGTAAAATGCCAATGCTTATTATTCAAGTCGAGAGGGATACTGTGCCGTCACGTACTAAGCGTGTTAAGCTTCGAACAAGTAAGCCAAGTGTCCCCTAGATACATACTGGAACGATGGAGCAAGAAGGTAAAGAGGCGACACACACACATCAAGAGCAGCCACGACGAGCCACTAATGGAGCCAAGAAGCAAGAGGTTCGACCAACTGGTTTTTCGTTCGCAAAATATTTGCGAATTTGCCTCCGAATCGGAGGAGCTGACTGCAATTCTGCACCGTGCGTACGATAACGTCATGGCCGAGATGGAAGCATTAAAAGGCAAAAGGAAGGGGACATCTTCTTTATCCCACGAAGACGCCAACTTGGAATCCGTTAACGAGCTTCAAAGCCCGCCAAGGATTCGAACAAGAGGACGTCCAAAAAACAGGCTAGGTTCAAAGCTGGAGAAACAGATTGCAAATGCCACAAAGAAGAAGAAGACGAAAGTTTTAAGCGAGGTAAATGTAATGTTCTTTAAATTTGTGGCGATTGAGTTTATTTTTCTAGTTAATAGTTTAGCTAATGCGTGAGTGTTATATTCAGATAAACCTGTTTGATGCTGCATCAGCGGCGCATTCAAGTTGCAGCCAATATCAGGGACAAGTTATAAATTATCAGTTCAGGGTACCAGCAGCAGGGGATAACTCTTTGGGTGTATAGTTATAAAGAGTATGGGTGTAAAAGCACTGTTACTTTTGGGTGTATTTTTGTTAATTGACAATTTACATATAGACACATATGTAGATACATATAGAACAAAAGCTGTAAAAATTCACAGGTTATGGGCGTATATTTCAGTTGATGTTTTTTTTTTCATATTTTAGTACATGTAATTCATTCATTTTGAATACAGCACAGACAATTGGGTGTATATTTTATTCAACCTCGGGTGTATTATTAGACTTGCGTTGGGTGTAACAGTTTATAATATGCGTATGCCTTGATTTTTTGCTTTATGTTTTACCACCTGTAATACAGTTTTTGAATACATCACAGACAGTTTACCAGCACAGATAGTTTAACTATGGGAAAAAATATACATGGAATAAAAGTTGTTGATAAATGGCAAATATTTACATCATTTGTTCAATTTACAAACTACCCAACTTCTATATCAGCAGAATTAATCTGACAAAACGGACTCAATAATACAGAGGATGGCTTCGATAGCCTTATAGCACTACTCTCTCTAATTGCCCGATCTCTCTGTGTATTCATCTCACTGAATAGTATCCGGGAAGCATACTCCACTCTATAGTGGTCCACCTCCTCCTACAATTAAAAAGTATGTTATGTTTAAACAGAAATATTAATTCAGTAAAGTAATATAGAGTTATATAGTTCTAAAGACAGTTACCTGTGTCCAATTATCCCATTCATACTTCCCCTTTTTAATGTTTTCCGGCTCTATTAACTCAAGCCACTTCATTACGTAGATAGCGCAGTCATAGCTGAAAACGAAGAAAATAAATTACAAATCTCATTTAGGAAAGTTTAATGTTCAGAGTCACAAATTTATACCTTGTTTTTTGGCCTGAAATTTTAACATATGGTGATTTAATTTCCTTCTCCTTCTCGCCTTTCTCGAGAGGTTTCCCGCCGGCATATGTTATCAATCTTGAAAATACATATCCCTTAAATACCAAAAGAAGTCAGTAATTCACCCGAATGAATGGACAAGATACACCCAACTGAATATGGAATATACACCCAATTGAATATGGAATATACACCCAACTCAACTTTCAAAATAGACCTATCTATTAAAGTAAAGAAGACAGAGGCAACTTACAGTGAATTTATTAATGTCCTTTCTCTCATCGCTTGGAGCTTTTTTGTGTAGCGGGTCAAGTATTTGACATTTCTGCGTTCTTGTATTTATCAGCCATAACCACCAATGTCCGGAGTGGCAAACAGGAGCAAAAATCTGAAGGATTTCCACATTTCAACAGTCTGTTATTTTATTTGGCATATAAGTAAATAAGCGTACTAACAAATTTAGGAAACGAAAACTTACATATGGATGCGAACTTAATTTTTTTCTATCTATGAATTCAATGAAACTCGGGTAGGCTTCCACCCTGAATTCTTTGTTCGTTTTCGGGGATATGAATTCCCCCCTTGGGTGATCCGAAAGTGCCATGCTCTGCAAGAATTGCGATACAAGAAATGAAAAACCGAAAGTACACAACATACACCCAAATCAAAGCACAAAATACACCCAAATCAAAGCATAAAATACACCCAAAGTTCGTAGAAGTAACACTTACCACAATATCAGGGGGGAGACAGTATATTTGTTCCTGAAACCTCTTTTCATTTTTCTGGTTTAGGATGAGGCAGATGGCAGATACAATCTAGAAATATATGCCGAAATCAATTTTACATTAATAAACGTTGCAGTTGACTTTGGTGTAAAAACATTAATATTATTCTAATATTACCTGAGATTCTATATCACTTTTTGCCTGGAGGGATGCAAGGTGCATTCTGATCAAAATGTATTCTCCTTGGCTAATCAGAGTGCACATCTCCTCATACTCGTCAGTATTGCCCTTTGCATCTTCCTTCAGTCTCGTCCCCCAGATGTAGCACTTTTGTTTCATATCATCCGGAATTTGATTTATTCCCCCGGGGTTTCAAACTTTGCAGAACTTTCTCCCCCAGTCTCCCTCTGAATTTGTGGACTTTCGTCTTTTCCCTTTGACGTACTGCTTGCTAACTTTTGGACCAAACTGTCCAATTGTTCTAGCATAGTTGCAGTTTCTGGAGATTTTTCCCTTTCTGTCTCCTGCGTCGACGCCCCCTCCTGGCTTGAATCTGTCAATCCGAGGCTGAATGATGGCATCCCCGGATCTGTTTTAGGAACATAGGCTGCTGTCCGTGCCATCATCAACAGGGCAGCAGCGTCCTCGGCGTCTGGATGACTGCATCATTATGTATAAGAATAAGAGTAAGAATAAGAATATACGGATGACAAGCAAAGATTGATTTTAGTCTAATTAACTTACATTTTTGTTGGAGCTGGGGGAAGCTTGGGTGTTGTTTCTTGAAGTTGTTTGGGGGTTTCAGGAGTGCTGCACAGTTACACAAAATCGATCAGGAAGAGTATACACCCAAACTCTTAGCAAATATACACCCAAACCCTAAACAAATATACACCCAATACTATTTTCTTACGTTTCTCCAGCCCCTTCAATCTGTAGCATAGGGGTTGGTTCGGAATCTGCGTCAGTGGTTGTTTGCTGGGATGGCGGCACAAAAAACTGGATCGGGACTCTAAACAAGAATAAAAATGAAAGGTTAACAACGTATTTGAAAATAATAAGCTTATAAGGTTGAAATATTCTTGGAAAACTCACATTGCAAGCGCTTCCGACGGCGTTTGTTCCCTAACAACCATCATATTCGAATCATCCGGAGTCAACCTAAAATACACCCAAAGAAGGTCAAAAAATACACCCGAACAATTCAAAAAGAAGACGGGCTTTGTTTTTTGAGAACTTACATACTTGCAGTTTTTACTTTTTTTTGCTGCCTTTTTTTTCTTGAATAAAATAATAAAGGGCTTTTTTTCTAAAAAAAATATATACAGAATTAGAAGTAGAAGTTATTAGAAGAAAAAAAGTAACGGTTATTTGAAAGAGAAATTACATGCTCTGAGACGGCTGGTTTACACTACTCTGTTCTGTGCGTCCTTGAGAGGAAGGATCATCACTTCCCAAGTTCACAGCCGGTAGTCTAAACAGATTTCATGTTATTCAAACGAAATATACATCCAACTTAGTAAACAAGATACACCCAACTTGATCCACAAAATACACCCATATTGTTTCACAGAATACATCCAAATCATGATAACAAGATTTTATTAAATAATAAAGCTTCTTACGTTTCAGAGGACACATAGCGACCTTCTGTCGATCGCAGGTCAGCTTGGTTGTCCCTGCGAAACAAGATACAATTATTAGCAAACAAAAGACACCAAAATCTCAAATACACAGCACAACAAGACATACCCCTCTGCAGCAGATTTATGAACGTTTTCCCCTAGCAATTCATCAAGTTCGTCACTCGATATTTCATATGTCTCACTACATTCATAAAATAAGACGTTAACAAAAATAATTATGATGATAGACCGTAGTATAGCTTACGAGGTACTGTACCCATAAAAGTATTGATCTTCTTCAGGAGGTGAATCCTCCACAACTACTTTTTTCTTTTTTGTGGTGTTCTGGGTGGAAAAAAAAAACAGTACCAATCAGAAATAAAAAATTAATTTTATCACAGAATATTAATGAAAGAAGTGCTTACTCTTTTGGTGTTGTTTTGTTTTTTTCTTTTTCTTCTCCTTCTTCCCAGGTGATGATTCTTCGCTCCTATAAGTCAATAAAAGACACCTCAGTTAATACACAAAATCTTTATAAAGAAGCCAAAAGAAAGGAGTAATAATTTCAAGACATTACTCATCACTTGGTTCAGATTCAGATTCTGAATCAGAATCTGACTCCTCTTGCCTCTGCTTTCTTTTTCTTGAGTCCATTCTGCAAGGCAAACAATTATCATTTAGAACATACTAAAAATACACCCAAATGGATTCACGAGATACACCCAACTAAATATACAATATACACCCAAAACAGCAAACGAAACACACCCTGCTTAATAAGCTACATACACCCAACGTGGACAAACAAAATACACCCAAACCGAAAAATAAATTACACCCAAGTATGGTACTTACTTTTTCCCCTTTTTGCCGGGGTGTTTAATTCCCGAATCCTCCGAGTCTTCTTGAGCCTCAGACTCAGAGGTAGAAGTGTCACTGTCAGTAGTTTCCGTCTCCGAAGACGATGTTGAGCTCGCCTTTCTTTTTTTTGTTTTTTTTATTTCTTGTTTTTTTTTCTCATTTTTTCTTTTGTCTCTGCCAAATTCAAAATCCCCTGAAACATGAGATATTTTAGTTAGCACCATTCGGGTAAATAAAATACACCAACTTATTATGATTACTCACCAAAATTTCCTCTCTCTCTGCATTCATTCTTTCCACCAACTGCTCCTTAGTCCAGTTGGCAATCCATGGCTTTGGTGGTCTTTCAACCCTATTCTTGCCTTTGTTTTTTGAAAGATGAAAGTAGATTATCATCAGGGCAAAGAGGCAGCCATTGATTGCCTTCTTCTTCTTCTCTTGATAGTCTGTTATGCCCTTGATCATGAAGGTCAAAACATGCCCCCCCAGTTTCTCTCCTCTATGCCGTCCATCTTAAAAATTGGCACCAGGTGCACGGGCGATATTTTGTTTATTGTCGTTGGCAAAAGGAACGCCATCTGTATGTAGAGGATGAATATCCTCTTGAACATCAGGCGTTCCTCTTCGTTGCCAACGCCGATTTCCATCATTTCATCGGTAAGACTTTTGAGGGTCTTACCCTGGAATCGTCTATAAATTATTTTGTCATCATCAGAAATTTTCTTATAGTCAACTTTCTCAGGAAATAGATCTCCTACAAAAAGGAAGACAACAAAGCATCCAAGTCGGTTCAAATACACCCAAGCATCAGGTTAATATACACCCAAGCAACAACTTAATATACATCTATAATTTTGAGCTAATTACCTGTTGCATTGATGCCAAGCGCATCACCTATTTTTTTTGGGGTTATATGGAAAGAACCATATCCTGTCTTCAGTTTGTTCTCCCCAAGTTTGAAGTTGTTTGCCAGCTCCCTTAAGAGTTGGTGATCCACCCTCAGTGGTGGGATGTGCATCAACCCACCGAATCCAAGATCCCTCACAATCGCCTTCTTCTCCTCAGTCATGTTTCTGAACTTATCATTCAGGAGATGTGTGGCACATTTCAGGTCTTTAGTTTGGTTTCTTGCTGCCATTTACTCTGAAACTAAAAATACACCCAAAGATATCAGTAATATACACCCATATATATATGACTCAGATACACCCATTGATAACAATAAGATACATCCATTGATAACAGTAAGATACACCCATATATAAGAGTCAGATACACCCAAAGATATTCGCAAGATACATCCATTGATAACAGTGAGATACACCCATAGATATTATTCAGATACACCCAAAGATGTCAAAGAAGATACACCCATTGATTACAGTGAGATACACCCATAGATATTATTCAGATACATCCATATAGATATCAGTCAGATATCACTCAACCATGCTTCAATATCAAGCCACATTACAAGGTTAAGCAGTTTACACCCCCGAATCTACGGAATAAACCCCCCAAAAATCAACAAAAATAGAAGGAGAACTTAGAATAACAATGTAGAACGACGTAGAACTTAAAAGAACGACGTAGAACTTAGAAGAACGACGTATAACTTAGAACAGTGTAACAAAGAAGCAAGAGTAATAGTAAACCCTAGAAGAACGACGTAGAAGAAAAGTAAAATATACAGTATTTTAATGGACTTACGTTGAGTATTCTTGGTTTGTTTTTTCTTCAGATTCTTCACAGAGAGGTTGATGGTGTTTTGATGCAGTTTTCGAACTACGATTTCTATATTTTGAAACTTGATTTTTGCTCGAAAATGAGAGGGTTTCGTTGTTTTGAAAGCGCCTTGAGAAATGGAAGAAGTGGAAGAAGTGGAAGAGTCTGCCATACGTAACCGTTCGAATGTTGAGCGCGTGATTTTGACGCGCCATCTTATCTCTCTTCATGCGCGTGATTTCTGTTTGGGTTGGGCCAACTTGTTTGCTTGTAGGCTTGTATGTGTAGCAGGCCCGTTAAACTTATCATTAGATTTATTATTGTAATAAATACATGGGAAAAGAGTTAAATATCATTTATATTTTCACAAATTATATGACACTTTTAAACTATTAATACTTAACAATTAAATTCTAATAAAATAACAATAATTGGAACTTAATAAATTCGTATATACATGTGCGATGCTAAACATAACTAGAATCTAATCAATTAGAACCTAATAATTAAAATTATAATCTCTTAATAAAAAGAATTTTTCATTTGAATTTTGAGAGTAAAAAAATATTTTAAATAATACTAAATGTAAATGAATATAATATACACATTTATTATATAATGAAATGGAAAAACATGTATATTAATATATTAGTAAATAGACGGTAAGATTTATATATTATTAAAGTTAAATCAATTAATGATTATATTATTAGAAGAAAGATAATATTTTAATTTATTGCTAATTAAATGCATTAAAGGTGATTTATATAAATGGTACTATAATCATACATAATTTTTAAAATTAGAGAATTACATTGTTATGTCATTAATTAATTATTAATTATTAAATTAATAATTAAATTATTATATAACAATTATCATTATTATTAGATTATTTTTAACATTTAATTTAATATATTGTTAAATATAGTATACCGAATTTCCCTTCGGCAAGTATACCGAATTGTCGTCAAGTAAAACTCACAATAGAGTGAGGTCGAATCCCACAAGGATTGATTGGTCAAGCAACTTTAGTTAGAAGAATATGCTAGTTGAGCTAAACAGAATTTAGATTGAGATGCAGAAATTTAAATGGCTGGAAAGTAAATAACAGAAATTAAAGTGCAGAATCTAAAATGGGGATTTGGGGTAATGAGCATGAAAATAAATGGCAGAAAGTAAAGAGAATGGGTAAGATCAAAAATGGGGTAATCATTGGGTTCAGGAGATGTTGCATTCTCCGGATCAAGTTCATTCTCATCTCTTCCTCAATCAATGCATTCATTGATCTCCTTGGCAATCTTAAGTGATTGGATCCCAATTCCTTGGAAATCCAATCTCTCTAAGCTTGAACAATTGCCCAATTCCTTGATTTAATTGCTCATGGGAAGAGATGAAGTGTGGTCACTGATTATACCACATGTATTTCCAAATCAAAGTATTGGGAGGATTACATGTCACTATATCCGCCTAAACCCCAATTTGGTCCAACATGAGAAAGCATTTCTAGCATGATCTCCTCATCCCTTTTCCAAGGCTCAAAGGAGATCCAATTATGGAGAGTTTCTTTTCCAAGATAACTAACCAATTGAATTAAGATCGAAATCTTTCTAGTAAGATCAAGAGAAAAGAAAGAAGAAGAAGAATGAAAACTATAATTGATCCATCAAATTACAACAGAGCTCCCTAACCCAATGAAAGGGGTTTAGTTGTTCATAGCTCTAGAAATGAAAAATGGCAGAAAAGAAGAATCCATGCTAAAAGTGCAGAAAAGTAAATCTATAGAGAGTAGTTCCCAAAAGTGCCAAGCTTCTCTATAGTTCAAAACTACTCCTATATATACTACTCCTCTTGATCTTCCAGTGAGTTCTTCAAGTCTTGGATGTGGGCTCTGGATCTTGAGTTGAAGCAGTTCTCATCTTTAGTGGGCTCAACTTGTAGAGAAATATGAATTAGGCTTGGGTATTTAGTAAGATTTAACGTTGAGTGCCATTGTGGGTTCGAGAACGTTAGTGGCATTCACTTTTTCTACTAACGTTCCACCCTCATATATCCACGTTAAATCCAACGTTAGTGGTTTTAACGTGACTACTAACGTTGCTTTCTCAAATTTTGGCCAACGTTATTGGGACTCACTTTTCCCAATAACGTTGGCTTATACCCCTTTTGCAAACGTTAATGGGAATCACTTTTCCCATTAACGTTGCTTAGTGCCCCTTTGTTCCTACGTTAGTGTCCATGTTAGTATAGCTAACGTGACTCTTAACGTAGGTGTGATTTACCTTCGAGAGCATTAGTGACACTCACCTTTGTCACTAACGCTCCAAATGCCAAATTCTCTATGTTAGAACTCACGTTAACTAAGTTAACGTGGCCCTTAATGTAGTAGTGATGCCATCTCCCAACGTTAGTGACAAAAGTGAGTGTCACTAACGTTGGCTCCTTGATCTCAACTCCACGTTAACTTTCACGTTAATGGTCTTAACGTGAAAGTTAACGTAGGCAATGCTAGTTGGTCCAACGTTAGTGACAAAAGTGAGTGTCACTAACGTTGGCTTTTGTTTTCCTCTTCCACGTTAGAGTTCACATTAACTAAGTTAACGTGACTCTTAACGTGGATCATTGCCAAGTTTTCCAACGTTAGTGGTGTTCACTTTTCTCTTAACGTTGGAGTTCCCTTTTGCTTCTACGTCAACTACCACGTTAACTTAGTTAACGTGGCAAGTAACGTGGGCTTTGGATGGCTTCGCAGGCGTTATTGGTGATCACTTTTCTCATTAACGTTGCAAGCTTTACCATTCCACGTTAGTGTTCACGTTAGCTAGGTTAACGTGAATACTAACGTGGTTCTTCCTTGCTTCCTTTGCCCTGAAATCAAGCAATTAAAGTGCATCAAAGCTCTAGCCAAAGTCATGAGATTATGCATCCTCAATTTATCATGCAATTCTAGCAAAATACTCATGAAATCATGCAAAGTTCACGATAGTTGCTTTAATCAAGGTGTGAGTGTATTTTTATCCAAAACTTGCCTTATTCACTAAGAAAATGCATGAAACTACCCTAAAACAGTAAAGAAAAGGTCAGTGAAACTGGCCTAGATGCCCTGGCATCACAACACCAAACTTAAAGCTTGCTTATCCCTAAGCAAGTACTGAAGCATAAGAAGAATGAAATGAAAGAACAAGAAGATAAAATAGAAGTAGCATTCCTGGTTTACGGGGTTTCATGCATAGCAACTTAGGTTCTTTCCCTTTAGGTTTCAAGCCTTTATAAAATCCTTAGTCACTTTCTTGATTGCATCCTTTGAAACTTCTTTTTTATTGATCCTTCCTTCTTTTTCAAAGTTTATTTTTCTTTTTGCTAAGTGCTTTGTAAGAGGGTGACTCTTTATGATAAGCTTTCAGCCAACACTCCCAAACCAGTTGGTTTTAAGGTGCTAGGTGTTAAGACACCCCTAAGGACTTACTCCCTCAAGTCTCTTTCCCTCATACATACACACCACAGGCACATGGTTTGTTATTTTTCTTTCTTGAGACCTTGGTGTCCAGCACCTCTTTGGGTTACTAAGTGTTCTATAGCAAAGGTTACTCTTGATAGTGGACTTTTAGCTGATAATCCCGGATTAGTTAATCCAAGTTACCAAGTGATAAGGCACCCCTAAGAGCTTATTCATCCAAGTATATCCCTTGTACATAAACACCACAGACATATGCCTCAATTTTGAAACCCTTGGTGCCTAGCATTGTTTCCTATTGTGTTTCTTTCTTTTTCACTTTTATTGCTCTTTCTCTTTTCTTATTGGGATCTTATTGTTTAGCTAGTCTCAGAGGATGTGTTTCAAACAAAGGACTTAGGATAGATAGTTGCTTTCTTTCTTTCTTTGGTGAACCAACTTAGCTTACTAATCAACCTACCACAAACATTCAGAATGCACTTCACAAAATGACCCCACTCTTGTTCTTTTCATAACATTTTCTTTTTGATTAACTTAAAGAGACAAGCATACAAGTAAGAAAGGTGAAAGTGAACACTCAAGACATTAAGCTAGCACGCTTAACCTAAGCAACGAAACTTAAATGCAGAATTGAAAATCCTAAGCTACTCATGGAAGCATGTTCTATTTCATACATGATTTTCCTTATTTAAAGCTTTGAAAAAAAAATTAAACTAAGAGGGAACTTCACCACCTTTCACTTGTTGGCCTGCTCATGTTCTTCTGCTCCCTTGGGATTCTCCTTGATTACTTGAGTCTCCATTCCTCTTGCGCTTCCCCATCAGCTTTTTCCAGAAATCGGCATCCTCCATCTTCTTTTTTAATGCTTCCTTTTTCTGTTTCATTTTCCCCTCTTCTTGTTCTGTTAAGTTCTTGCGAACTGCCTCATAACTTGGGATGTCAAGGTGCAAGTGATGCATATGCTCAGTTATATAGTTTAACCTTGCCTGAGTGTTGATGTTGAATTCTTCTCGATGCAGTTGCCTTCCTTCATTGAGCACACTGAATTCGTTGAATGCTTTCATCTGAGTCATCTGGCGTTGATTGAGTTCCTGGAGGCGTTTATCTTGGCTTTCTTGCCTTTCAGACACTTGACTGATGGCTTGAGTGAGCTGAGAGTAGTGCTCTTGTTGCTACTCCATTAGCTGTTTCTGCCATTCCCTTTGTTGATTCATCCAATTTGTTAGCATTTCCTCTTGACGATCCATTCTCTGAGATTGAAATTGCAACTGTTGTTCTTGTCCTTCCATGTATATTTTTGATAAATCGTCAATGGCTCCTCGGATGTGACCCAAATTGATGTTGGTTGGGTCATAATACCCTTCTTGATGATGTTCTGTTGGTTGGGTTTCTTCTTGGATAGGTTCTTCCTCTTGTGCTTCTTCTGATGTCCTCTTCCTTAGATGGGGTCTTTTCTGCTGTTGAGCTGGAGTCACATGGGTTATGCGTTGGAGTGTAAGTGATCTCTCAAGACCTACCCAAGTTGGATTGCTGTCTTCAAAGACAACCTTGGCTTTCATGCATAATCTAAGAATGGTGCTGGGGTACCAAAGTCTAGCACCCGAATCTTTCTTCTCAGCTGATTCTTGAATTCCTTCAGCTATAATTTCATGCACATTGATGCTTCCACCCTTTATTAAATAATGTACCATGGTAGCTCGAGCAATATTGACCTCAGAATTGTTTGCGGCTGGAAGGATAGATCGTCTCACAATTTCAAACCATCCCTTGGCTTCTGGGATGAGGTCTCCTCTCCTGATGAACCGGGGCCTCATATCCGAATACCTTTCCCAGTCAGATCCCACAATGCATATGTCACCTACAATTTCTTCCAGTTCATCATTGTCGGGGCCATTGTTCATTATTTCTTGGTACCCGAGCTCAACAAATTGTGGTGATTTCAGATGAAGAGTTCTAATTATAGCATTTGGGCTGAAATCTACCTCTGTTCCTCTTACATAGCTTTTGAAGGTGGGGGTTATGGTCTTGTCTTCTCTAACCACATTTGCATAAAATTTCCTGATGAGAGTTGGATTTACCCTTGCTTCCGGGTTAGTGAGCTTTTGCCAACCCCTTTTCTCAATCTTCTCCCAAATTTATGGACATTCATCTTCATTGAATTGGAATGTTGATTCAGGCAGTATCTTCTTGTCCTTTATTTGTTCGAACTCGAGCTCATGGAAGGCTGTTTTGAATCTCCCGGCATCGAAGGAAGGCTGCTCCATGGGTTCCTTTCCTTTTCGCCTTTTGGAACTTAATGATGCCATGTAGGATAGTTGATATATTGGTTAGTTCTCAAGATGGCTAGGAGGGTGTATGTGAAGCCTTTGGTGGAGGATATGCCCAAAGGGAGGGAGTGGGAAGGGTGAGAATAAGTGTGTACGGAGAGATTGTGTGAAGGGATTTATATAGGAAGATGGCAATTGATTGAGGGTGTGGATTGATAGTGTTGTTTGATAGTGGACGGTTGGGGTTTTGGATTGAATGAGCACAAGGATCACCTCCTTTATGGGGGTTGGTGCACGAAATTGCAATCACACTTTGCAATCCGCACAACTAACCAACAAGTGCACTGGGTCGTCCAAGTAATACCTTACGTGAGTAAGGGTCGATCCCACAGAGATTGTTGGCTTGAAGCAAGCTATGATTATTTTATTATTCTTAGTCAGGAGATCAATTATGATTATCAGTTTGAATTACTAAAAAAATAGAAGAGCGTGAAATAATTACTTGCAGCGCAATAATGGAGAATATGTTGGAGTTTTAGAGATGCTTTGTCTTCTGAATTCCTGTAATGTAATATTCCTCTCATGCAAAAGTGCAAAGTTCCTTCCATGGCAAGCTCTATGTATGGTGTCACCGTTGTCAATGACTACTTCCCATCCTCTCAGTGAAAATGGTCCAAATGCTCTGTCACAACACGGCTAATTAGCTGTTGGTTCTCGATCATGTCGGAATAGAATCCATTGATTCTTTTGCTTTTGTCATCACGCCCAACACTCGTGAGTTTGAAGCTCGTCACAGTCATTCAATCCCAGAATCCTACTCGGAATACCACAGACAAGGTTTAGACTTTCCGGATTCTCATGAATGCCGCCATTAATTCTAGCTTATACCACGAAGATTCTGATTAAGGGATCTAAGAGATACTCATTCAATCTGATGTAGAACGGAGGTGGTTGTCAGACACACGTTCATGGATTGAGGAAGGTGATGAGTGTCACGGATCACCACCTTCTCCATAGTTAAGCGCGAATGAACATCTTAGATAGGAACACGCATGTTTGAATGGAAAAACATAAATAATTGCATTAATTCATCGAGACGATGCAGAGCTTCTCACCCCCAACAATAGAGTTTAGAGACTCATGCCATCAAAGAGTATAAAATTTAGATCTAAAAATGTCATGAGATACAAAATAAGTCTCTGAAAGTTGTTTAAATACTAAACTAGTAACCTAGGTTTACAGAAAATGAGTAAACTAAGATAATTGGTGCAGAAATCCACTTCTGGGGCCCACTTGGTGTGTGCTGGGGCTGAGACTTAAGCTTCTCACGTGCCTGGGCTGTTTCTGGAGTTGAACGTCAGGTTGTAACGTGTTTTTGGCGTTGAACTCCAACTTGTAACCTGTTTCTGGCGCTGGACGCCAGACTGCAACATGGAACTGGCGTTGAGCGCCAGTTTACGTCGTCTATATTCGTGCAAAGTATGGACTATTATATATTGCTGGAAAGCCCTGGGTGTCTAATTTCCAACCCAATTGAGAGCGCGCCAATTGGACTCCTGTAGCTCCAAAAAATCTATTCCGAGTGCAGGGAGGTCAGAATTCAACAGCATCAGCAGTCCTTTTTCAACCTAAATCAGATTTTTGCTCAGCTCCCTCAATTTCAGCCAGAAAATACCTGAAATCACAGAGAAACATAAAAACTCATAGTAAAGTCCAGAAATATGATTTTTGCTAAAAAACTAATAAAATTCTATTAAAAACTAATTAAAACATGCTAAAATCTATATGAAATTACCCCCAAAAAGCGTATAAAATATCCGCTCATCACAACACCAAACTTAAACTGTTGCTTGTCCCCAAGCAACTAGATAAATAAAATAGGATAAAAATAAATTAAGAAGTAATAATATCTCAGAGTTTTAAGTAAAGTTCAGATTCTAATTTAGATGAGCGGGCTAGTAGCTTTTTGTTTCTAAACAGTTTTGGCATCTCACTTTATCCTTTGAAATTCAGAATGATTGGCATCTATAGGAACTCAGAATTCAGATAGTATTATTGATTCTCTTAGTGTAGTATGTTGATTCTTGAACACAGCTACTTTATGAGTCTTGGCCGTGACCCTAAGCACTTTGTTTTTCAGTATTACCACCGGATACATAAATACCACAGACACATAACTGGGTGAACCTTTTTAGATTGTGACTTAGCTTTGCTCAAGTCCCCAATTAGAGGTGTCCAGAGTTCTTAAGCACACTCTTTTGCCTTGGATCACGACTTTAACCACTCAGTCTCAAGCTTTTCACTTGGACCTGCATGCCACAAGCACATGGTTAGGGACAGCCTGATTTAGCCACTTAGGCCTGGATTTATTTCCTTGGGCCCTCCTATCCATTGATGCTCAAAGCCTTGGATCCTTTTCACCCTTACCTTTTGGTTTAAAGGGCTATTGGCGTTTTCTACCTCTTGCTTTTTTTTTCACTGCTTTTTTTTGCTTCAAGAATCAAATCATAATTTTTCAGATCAGCAATAATATTTCTCGTGTTCCTCATTCTTTCAAGAGCCAATAATTTTAACATTCATAAAATTCAAGATAAAAAATATGCATTGTTCAAGCATTCATTCAGAAGACAAAAATTATTGCCACCACAAATAATTAATTATAATTTTTCTTATTAAGAACTCGAAAGATCTAAATTACCTCTTTATTTTAAAAATCTACTATTTTATTCATGTTTGACGATGATGAGAAAAATAAATTATAACTTAATTGAAAATAAAATCAAAATAGATATACTAATTACCACTACTCCTATATAACTTCTAAGGTAAATTCCTATAGTAACAACTATCACAGAGTTAAAGCTAAGATTAGAACTCAACAACCTGTATTTTGGGAAGTGGATGTTCCTCTAGTCTGTGGGGTGCTTGGTCCTTCAAGAATTAATTCCTGGCGCTTCAGTTCCCTTAAGTCACGCCCTTGCTCCTCTTGTTCCCTGAGCAATTTGCAAAGCATGCTATTTTGATTATTCTGTTCTTCCTTTATTTAGTCCATAGCTCCTTGCAACTTGGAAACAGATGCCTCAAGATGCTCCCAGTATTCAAATTGAGGGATTTCTGAGAGGAATTCCTGTGCTCTCCTCTTGATGGGGTCATCCTGCAACTGTTATTTTTTCATTGATATTTTAGTGATTGGCCGCTCAACTGAGATATACTCAGTTATTCCCATCCTCACTCCAGCATCTTTGCAGAGCATAGAAATTAAGCTTGGATAAGCCAATCTGGCATCTTTGGAGTTCTTGTTTGCTATTTTGTAAAGTTCACACGAGATTAGTTGATGAACTTCTACTTCTCTTCCCAACATGATGCAGTGAATCATCACTGCTCTTTTAACAGTGACTTCAGAACGGTTGCTAGTGGGCAATATAGAACGCCCAATGAAGTCCAGCCAGCCTCTGGCGACTGGTTTGAGATCTTCTCTCTTGAGTTGGATTGGGATGCCAGTGGTGCTGGTGGTCCACCTGGCTCCACGGATGCATATATCCTCTAGAATCTTGTCCAGGCCCTTGTTTGTTCTCATCATTCTCCTATTAAAGGAGTCTGGGTCATCTTTTAGCTGAGGCAGCTGAAAGATCTCCCTGATTTTGTCAGGGTGGATGTGAACAATCTTTCCTCTGACCAAGGTCCGATAGTCATAGAAGGCAGTTCCAGATATTCTTTGCCTGTTTGTTTCCCACAAATTAGCATAGAACTCCTAAACCATATTCCTTCCTACTTTTGTTTCAGGATTAGCTAGGATTTCCCAGTTCCTGTTTCAAATTTGCTCTTGGATCTCCGGATATTCATCTTCTTTCAAATCGAACTTGACTTCCGGGATCACTGATCTTATACCTATTATTTTGTAGTAATGGTCTGAATGTTCTTTGGTTAAGAACTTCCCTTGATTCCAAAGTAGTTTTGGAATACTCTCTTTCTTGCCTCTTGGAGTGGATTGTTTTCCTTTAGGAGCCATGATCTAAGTGAGTATGTTTTTGTGATCACGGATGAACACACCAAACTTAGAGGTTTGCTTGTCCTCAAGCAAAAGAAAAGAAAGGAGATGGATAGAAGGAGAGCTAATTTCGAATGGTGGATGAGAGGAGGGAGGCCGAATATGGATTTTAAAGGGGGGTGGGTGGGTTTTCGAAAATATTAAAAAGATAAGATAGAAGATATGATTTATAAAAGATAAATAAGAAAAGGATATAATTTAAAATTAAAAAGTTGTGATTGATATTTGAAAAAGATAAATCTGAATATTTGAAAAAGATTTTAAAAGATAATTGTGTTTTGAAAAGAGTTGGATTGGATTGGAAAAGATTTGTGTTTATGCATTAAGATATATTTGATATTTTTGAAAAATGGATTTTAAAAATTAGGATTAAAATTTTTTTTTTTGGAATTGAAGGATGATAGTTTGGAAAATGTTTATGCAAGGAATCATAAATTGAAATATAGAAAATTAAAAATTTTGTGAAGTAAAAACGAATTTACCTCCTTCCCACCATCCTGCCGTTAAACGCCCAAACGCTGCATGTTTTGGGCGTTTAACGCCCATGTGCAGCTTCTCCTGGGCGTTCAACGCCCAGCTGTTGCTTCTTTCTGGCGTTGAACGCCAGAAACTCCTTTGTCACTGGGCGTTTTTCTGAACGCCCAGGACGCTGCAAATCTGGCGTTGAACGCCCAGAAGGTGCTTCTTTCTGGCGTTCAACGCCCAGAAGATGCTCCTTTCTGGTGTTTAACGCCCAGATGGCTATCCTTACTGGCGTTGAACGCCCAGTAGATGCTTCTTTTGGGCGTTCAATGCCCAAAACAGCTTTTATTGGCTTTTTCGCACCAGTGAGCTTCCTTTTTTGCTGTTTTATCCTCTGATTCCTTCTGTAACTCTGTGAACTTAAGCAGTTGCTATTTTACCTTAAAGATACTTGACATATACCTGTAAAAATCAATTAATTAACAAATAAGCTTTGTAAATGGCTGGATTGCCTCCCAGCAAGTGCTTTTTTATTGTCTTTAGCTGGACTATTACTGAGCTTTAGTTAAGTCTCGGTTTTGAGCATTCTTGCTCAAAATTGCTTTCAAGATAATGTTTGACTCTTTGTCCATTAAAAATGAACTTTTTGTTAGAATCATTATCCTGGAGCTCTACGTATCCATATGGTGACACACTTGTAATCACATATGGTCCTCTCCACCGGGATTTCAATTTTTCGGGAAATAATCTGAGCCTAGAATTAAATAGCAGAACTTTCTGCCCTGGCTCAAAGACTCTGGATGACAATTTCTTATCATGCCATCTTTTTGCTTTCTCTTTGTAAATTTTTGCATTCTCGAAAGCATTGAGTCTAAATTCCTCTAGCTCATTTAATTGGAGCAATCCTTTTTCTCCAGCTAACTTAGCATCAAGGTTTAGGAATCTGATTGCCCAGTAGGCATTATGTTCCAGTTCCACTGGCAAGTGACATGCCTTTCCATATACAAGCTGGTATGGAGAGGTCCCTATAGGGGTCTTGAATGCTGTTCTGTATGCCCATAGAGCATCATCCAAGCTTCTTGCCCAATCCCTTCTACGGTTAATCACAGTCCGTTCCAGGATTCTTTTAAGTTCTTTATTAAAGACTTCAGCTTGCCCATTTGTCTGTGGAAGATATGGAGTGGCCACCCTGTGGCTAACTCCGTATCGAACCAAAGCAGAGTAAAGCTGTTTATTGCAGAAATGAGTGCCCCCATCACTGATTAATACTCTAGGGGTACCAAATCTGCTGAAGATGTATTTCTGGAGGAATTTTAGCACTGTCTTAGTGTCATTAGTGGGTGTTGCAATAGCTTCCACCCATTTGGATACATAATCCACTGCCACCAGAATATAAGTGTTTAAGTATGATGGTGGGAAAGGCCCCATGAAGTCAATACCCCATACATCAAACAACTCAATCTCCAAGATCCCTTGTTGAGGTATGGCATAACTGTGAGGCAGATTGCCAGATCTTTGGCAACTGTCACAGTTAAGTACAAACACTCGGGAGTCTTTATAGAGAGTAGGCCAGTAGAAGCCGCATTGGAGGACTCTTGTGGCTGTTCGCTCACTTCCAAAATGTCCTCCATACTGTGATCCATGGCAGTGCCAGCGAATCTTCTGTGCTTCTTCTTTAGGCACACATCTACGGATTACTCCGTCAGCACATCTCTTGAAGAGATATGGTTCATCCCAAAGATAGTACTTTGCATCTGTGATCAATTTCTTTGGTTGCTGCCTACTGTACTCTTTGGGGTATGAACCTCACTGCCTTGTAGTTCGCAATATCTGCAAACCATGGCACTTCCTGGATGGCAAAGATTTGCTCATCCAGAAAGTTTTTAGAGATCTCAATAAGGGGGAGGGACGCCCCTTCTACTGGTTCTATTCAGGACAGGTGATCGGCTACTTGGTTCTCTGTCCCTTTTCTGTCTCTTATTTCTATATCAAACTCTTGCAGAAGCAACACCCATCTGATGAGTTTGGGTTTTGAATCCTGCTTTGTGAGTAGATATTTAAGATCAGCATGGTCAATGTACACAATCACTTTTGATCCTACTAAATAGGATCTGAACTTGTCAATGGCATAAACCACTGCAAGTAACTCTTTTTCTGTGGTTGTGTAGTTCTTCTGTGTGTCATTTAGAACACGACTGGCATAATAAATGACGTGCAGAAGTTTGTCATGCCTTTGTCCCAACACTGCACCAATGGCATGGTCACTGGCATCACACATTAATTCAAATGGTAATGTCCAGTCTGGTGCAGAGATGACTGATGCTGTGACCAGCTTAGCTTTTAGAGTTTCAAATGCTTGCAGACACTCTTTATCAAAGATAAATGGCGTGTCGGCAGCTAGCAGATTACTCAGAGGTTTGGCGATTTTTGAAAAATCCTTTATAAACCTCCTATAAAATCCTGCATGCCCCAGAAAGCTTCTGATTGCCTTAACATTGGCAGGTGGTGGTAATTTTTCAATTACATCTATCTTAGCTTGATCCACTTCTATTCCCTTGTTCGAAATTTTGTGCCCAAGGACAATTCCTTCAGTCACCATAAAGTGACATTTCTCCCAGTTTAAAACTAGGTTAGTCTCTTGGCACCTCTTTAGAACAAGTGCTAGATGGTCAAGACAGGAGCTGAATGAGTCTCCAAATACTGAAAAGTCATCCATGAAGACTTCCAGAAATTTTTCCACCATATCAGAGAAAATTGAGAGCATGCACCTTTGAAAGGTTGCAGGTGCATTGCACAGGCCAAATGGCATTCTTCTATATGCAAATACTCTAGATGGACATGTGAATGTTGTTTTCTCTTGATCTTAGGGATCTACTGCAATTTGATTATAACCTAAATATCCATCCAGGAAGCAATAGTATTCATGACCTGCTAGTCTTTCTAGCATCTGGTCTATGAATGGTAAAGGAAAATGATCCTTTCTCGAAACTGTATTGAGCCTTCTATAATCAATACACATACGCCACCCTGTAACTGTTCTTGTAGGAACCAGTTCATTTTTTTCATTATGAACCACTGTCATGCCACCCTTCTTAGGGACGACTTGGACAGGGCTTACCCAGGGGCTATTAGAAATAGGATAAATAATCCCAGCCTCTAGTAATTCAGTGACCTCCTTCTGCACCACCTCCTTCATGGCTGGATTCAGCCGCCTCTATGGTTGAACCACTGGCTTAGCGTCACCCTCCAATAGGATTTTGTGCATGCATCTGGCTGGGCTAATGCCCTTAAGATCACTGATGGACCACCCAAAAGCTGTCTTGTGTGTCCTTAGCACTTGAATTAGTGCTTCCTCTTCTTGTGGCTCTAAGGTAGAGCTTATGATTACAGGAAAAGTATCACCTTCTCCCAGAAATACATATTTCAGAGATGGTGGTAATGGTTTGAGCTCAGGTTTGGGAGGTTTTTCCTCTTCCTGAGGGATTTTCAGAGGTTCTATTATTCTCTCTGATTCCTCCAGATCAGGCTGAACATCTTTAAAGATATCCTCTAGCTCTGATTCGAGACTCTCAGCTATATTGACTTCTTTTACCAGAGAATCAATAATATCAACGCTTATGCAGTCATTTTGGGTGTCTGAATGCTGCATGGCTTTGACAACATTCAACTTGAACTCATCCTCATTGACTCTCAGGGTTACTTCCCCTTTTTGAACATCAATAAGGGTTCGGCCAGTTGCTAGAAAAGGTCTTCCCAGAATGAGAGTTGCACTCTTATGCTCCTCCATTTTCAGCACCACAAAGTCAGTGGGAAAGGCAAATGGCCCAACATTGACAATCATGTCTTCAATCACGCCTGATGGGTATTTAATGGAGCCATCAGCAAGTTGGAGACATATCCGGGTTGGTTTAACTTCATCAATCAACCTAAGCTTTTTGATAGTGGCTGCAGGTATTAGGTTAATACTTGCCCCAAGATCACATAGATCTTGCTTGGTACAAGTACCTTCTAATGTGCATGGTATCATAAAGCTTCCCGGATCTTTAAGCTTCTCCGGTAAGCTTTTCCGAATGACTACACTGCATTCTCCAGTGAGGTAAACTTTTTCAGTTTCCCTCCAATCTTTCTTATGACTTAAGATATCTTTCATGAACTTAGCATAAGAGGGTATTTGCTCAAGTGCCTCTGCAAACGGAATCTTTATTTCAAGAGTCCTGAGATAGTCTGCAAAGCGGGAAAATTGCTTATCCTGTTCCGCCTGGCGGAGTTTCTGAGGATAAGGTATTTTGGCTTTGTATTCCTCTACCTTAGTTGCTGCAGGTTTATTACCTACAGATGTGGGTTGGGAAGCCTTTTTAGAAGGGTTATTATCAGCACTAGTATGTGTCTGATCCCCACTGGCATTTGAATGCCAGGGGTGGAAGCTGGAGTGGCATTAGACACCAGCTCCTTACCTGCTTCTGGCGTCTAAACGCCAGAACTGTGCTCCCTTTGGGCATTCAACGCCAACTCCTTGCTTGTTTCTGGCATTGAACGCCAGGACTGAGCATGGTTTGGGCGTTCAACGCCAGCTTTCCACCCATTTTTCGGCGTTTGAGTGCCAGAATTATTCCTCTTTGGGCTCTTACTGTCCTCAGATGGATTTTGGGTAGTTTGATCATTCCTTGGCTTCCTGCTACCTTGAAGTGAGGTATTTAATGTTTTCCCACTTCTTAATTGAACTGCTTGGCATTCTTCTGTTATTTGTTTTGATAACTATTGTTCTGTTTGCTTCAATTGCACTTTCATATTCATATTAGCCATTCTTGTTTCTTGTAATATCTCTTTGAATTCGGCTAACTGTTTTGTTAGAAAATCCAATTGCTGATTGAATTCTATAACTTGATCTGCAGGACTGAGTTCAGCAGTTACTATTTTAGCCTCTTCGTTGATGGAAGATTCACTGTTTAGGTACAGATGCTGATTTCTGGTAACTGTATCAATAAGCTCTTGAGCTTCTTCTATTGTCTTTCTCATGTGTATAGATCCACCAGCTGAGTGGTCTAGAGAACTCTGAGCTCATTCTGTAAGCCCATAGTAGAAGATGTCTAACTGCACCCACTCTGAAAACATTTTAGGGGGGCATTTTCTTAGCATCTCTCTATATCTCTCCCAAGCATCATAAAGAGATTCATCATCTCCTTGTTTGAAGCCTTGGATGCTCAGCCTTAGTTGTGTCATCCGTTTTGGAGGAAAATAGTGATTCAGGAATTTTTCTGACAGCTGTTTCCATGTCTTTATGCTGTCCTTAGGTTGGTTATTTAACCACCTCTTAGCTTGATCTTTTACAGCAAATGGAAATAGTAATAATTTGTAGACATCTTGATCTACTTCCTTATCATGTACTGTGTCAATAATTTGTAAAAATTGTGCCAGAAACTATGTAGGTTCTTCCTGTGGAAGACTGGAATACTGGCAACTTTACTGCACCATAATAATGAGTTGAGGATTCAACTCAAAACTACTAACTCCAATGGAGGGTATACATATAATACTCCCATATGAAGCAGTAGTGGGCTTAGCATATGACCCTAAAGTCCTTTTGGACTGTTCATGTCCACTTAGGTCCATGATGGAGAAAGGGAGATGACGTGGATTTATTTTATTTATTTTATAAATAAATAAAAAAATGATTTTCGAAATAAAATAAAATAAAATAAAAACCGAAATAAAAATAAGATAAAATAAGAAAATTAAAATTAAAAAATTAATAAAAATTTGAAAATATTTTATAAAGATTTTCAAAAAAAGTGAGGAGAGAGAAAATGGTTGGGATATTTTCGAAAAAGATATAATATATTTTTTTAAAAAACTTAAAAGGATAAGATTTGAAAAATTTTGAAATTGAAATCTGAATTTTTCAAACAAAATTCGAAATAATTGCTAAAAAATAGTTAGAAAATATATATATTTTTTAATTTTGAATTTTATGATGAAAGAGAAAAACACACAAAAGACACAAGACTTAAAATTTTTAGATCTAATGATCCTTGTTTTCAAAAATTTTGGAGGGAAAACACCAAGGAACACCAAACTTAATAATTTTAAGATCAAAACACAAAGAAGACTCAAGAACACTTTGAAGATTCACAAGAACAACAAGAACAAAAGAAAGAACACCAAACTTAAAATTTTTTTAGAAAACCTCAATAAAATTTTTGAAAATTATAAAAATATTAACAAGAAAACACCAAACTTAAAGTTTGGCACAAGAATTAATCAAAGAAAAATTATTTTTGAAAAAGTTTTAAAAAGAATATACCCAATTGCCAAGAACATAAGCCAACGCTCTAGCCAACTGAGCTATAAATGTAACGTGTTTTAAAGATGTATTATTTTTATAGATAAAAATAATTTTTTTTTGAAAACTAAGATTTTGAAAAAGTACAAAAAAAAACAAGAAAAGACACAGAACAAGACAAACCAAAGATCAAACAAGAAAAATTGACAAGAACAATTTGAAGATCAAGAAAAAACAAAGAACACTAATTCGAAAATTTAAAAGGAAAATATAAAATATGCAATTGACACCAAACTTAGAACAAGACACTAATTCACGAAAAATTAAAAATTAATAAGGACAAGTAATATTTTCAAAAATTTTTTGAAGAGAAATTAAAGGACTCAAATTTAATGACTCTATAGCATCAATACTATATTCCTAATCTAAGCAACAAAATAAACCCTTAGTTGTTCAAACTCAAACAATCCCCGGCAACGGCGCCAAAAACTTGGTGCACGAAATTGCAATCACACTTTGCAATCCGCACAACTAACCAGCAAGTGCACTGGGTCGTCCAAGTAATACCTTACGTGAGTAAGGGTCGATCCCACGGAAATTGTTGGCTTGAAGCAAGCTATGATTATTTTATTATTCTTAGTCAGGAGATCAATTATGATTATCAGTTTGAATTACTAAAAAAAATAGAAGAGTGTGAAATAATTACTTGTAGTGCAATAATGGAGAATATGTTGGAGTTTTAGAGATGCTTTGTCTTCTGAATTCCTGTAATGTAATATTCCTCTCATGCAAAAGTGCAAAGTTCCTTCCATGGCAAGCTCTATGTATGGTGTCACCGTTGTCAATGGCTACTTCCCATCCTCTCAGTGAAAACAATCCAAATGCTCTGTCACAGCACGGCTAATCGGCTGTTGGTTCTCGATCATCTCAGAATAGAATCCATTGATTCTTTTGCGTTTGTCATTACGCCCAACACTCGCGAGTTTGAAGCTCGTCACAGTCATTCAATCCCAGAATCCTACTCGGAATACCACAGACAAGGTTTAGACTTTCCGGATTCTCATGAATGCCGCCATTAATTCTAGCTTATACCACGAAGATTCTGATTAAGAGATCTAAGAGATACTCATTCAATCTGATGTAGAACGGAGGTGGTTGTCAGACACACGTTCATGGATTGAGGAAGGTGATGAGTGTCACGGATCACCACCTTCTCCATAGTTAAGCGCGAATGAACATCTTAGATAGGAACACGCATGTTTGAATGGAAAAACATAAATAATTGCATTAATTCATCGAGACGCTGCAGAGCTCCTCACCCCCCAACAATGGAGTTTAGAGACTCATGCCGTCAAAGAGTATAAAATTCAGATCTAAAAATGTCATGAGATACAAAATAAGTCTCTAAAAGTTGTTTAAATACTAAACTAGTAACATAGGTTTACAGAAAATGAGTAAACTAAGATAATTGGTGCAGAAATCCACTTCTAGGGCCCACTTGGTGTGTGCTGGGGCTGAGACTTAAGCTTCTCACGTGCCTGGGCTGTTTCTGGAGTTGAACACCAGGTTGTAACGTGTTTTGGGCGTTGAACTCCAACTTGTAACCTGTTTCTGGCGCTGGACGCCAGACTGCAACATGGAATTGGCTTTGAGCGCCAGTTTACGTTGTTTATCTTCGCGCAAAGTATGGACTATTATATATTTCTGGAAAGCCCTGGGTGTATACTTTCCAACCCAATTGATAGCGCGCCAATTGGACTCCTGTAGCTCCAAAAAATCCATTCCGAGTGCAGGGAGGTCAGAATCCAACATCATCAGCAGTCCTTTTTCAGCCTAAATCAGATTTTTGCTCAGCTCCCTCAATTTCAGCCAGAAAATACCTGAAATCACAAAGAAACACACAAACTCATAGTAAAATCCAGAAATATGATTTTTGCTTAAAAACTAATAAAATTCTATTAAAAACTAATTAAAACATGCTAAAATCTACATAAAATTACCCCCAAAAAGCGTATAAAATATCCGCTCATCAGGGGTCTTGGTTCGGTCTTCAAAATTATCCATTCCCAATGTTGCATGGCAACACTTCCAAGGACATTCCCCATGAAGACAAGTGTGAAATTCCCTTGGCCGAATCTCCTTTCTTCAATTGTCCCATCAAATACCATCAATGTCCTTTTTGATTCCCTATACACGAAGAAGAAGTTGCAAACGGTTTAGTTGAAATTTTTTGGTGGGAAAATTTAAAGTGTGAGCTAACTAATATATATATATATATTTTATATGATCTTCATGAAGACAAGACAACTGACTCCCTTAATGCTCATATATGCACATTGGTGACACCAAACTTAGTTTGTGATCATGTGGTGTTCAAGGATTTACATCAAGATTCTCAGCCCAAATTGACATAATTTGTGTTCATGCCATCTTGATGTACCTTGAACACCAAACTTGTTGTTCACTATATGTTGCATATAAGAATTAAACATTTGTCAAAGTTGTTTTGAAATTCCTGATCTTACTTTATTAATAAGAAATTAAAAGAAGAGATAAGAATCATGGGTTGCCTCCCATGAAGCGCTTCTTTAACGTCATTAGCTTAACGGTTGACCCTTGTCAAGGTGGTTGGTGGTGCTTGAAATCTTCTCCCCTTGCAGTGAACCTATGTCCATTGGCCTTGTTGACAAGCTCCATATGCTCTAGGGACAAGATTTTGTTGATAGTGTACACATGAGGCAGCTGAGATGGAATAGTGGGGAGGTGAGGTGGTATAGATGGAAAGTATGTAGAAATCACTTCATCACCTGGCGAGAAATTTTCTGTAGGAATTTTCTTATTTCTCCATCCCCTTGGAACTTTCTTCTTTGTATCTCTTGATGCTCGCTTGCTTTCTGTAGATTCTTTCTCTAAGGGATCCTTGTTGCTAGCTTTGCATGACTCTGGTTTGCTCAGCTTCCCTTGAGTTGCCTTTGAATGAGGTTCTTCTTGAATATGTGGCTTTACAACCAATGGGATTTTCAATTGTGTTGTTTGTGCTTCACTGCTTGTTTCTTGCATCAGTGCTTCATTCTGCTCTTCTCTTGATTTTTTGTTCTCTTGACTTGATTCTTGTGAGAGGTTGAAAACATTGAAAGTGAGCTGCTCATCATGTATTCTCAGCACTAGCTCTCCTTGCTCTACATCTATGAGTGCTCTGGCTGTGGCTAGGAATGGTCTTCCCAAAATGATGGGATAAATAGGATTCTCATCCATTTCCAGAACAACAAAATCTATGAGAAGATAGTAGCTCCCAACCTTCACAAGCACATTTTCAACCAATCCTATTGCTTGTTTTTGAGTTTTGTCAGCCAATCTAATAATTACATTAGTAGGAGTTAGTTCATTGATTTGGAGCTTCTTCATAAGGGAGAGAGGCATTAAGTTGATGCTTGCTCCCAAGTCACAAAGCCCTTTGTCAATCATTGTTTCTCCTATGGCACAAGGAATGTGGAAACTCCCTGAATCCTCCTTCTTTGTGGGTGGCCTTGGTTGAATGAGAGCACTGCAATCTTTGTTCATCTTTATTGTTTGTCTACCCTTCAATGGACTTTTTCTGGCTAGTAGCTCCTTTATATACTTGATGTAGAAGGGCATTTGCTGGAGGGCTTTAATGAATGGTATATTTACATCAAGAGATGCAAACATATCAAGGAATCTTGAATACATTCTCCCTGCTACACCACCTTTAAGTCTGTGGGGGAAAGGTGCATATGGGTTCAATACCTCCTTCTTCTTTAGCTCTTCCTTGGATGTAGGTTGAGTTGTATAGCTTCCTTCCTCCTGGCTTTCCTTTTGATTATTTTGGAGATGCCCTACTGCGTTCATACTCCCCTCATCACTTGTGGTTATCATTTTGCATTCTTCCTATCTCACTTTTTTTGTTTCTCTTCTTGGATTCTTCTCTGTATCACTAGGGAATCCATCAGTGGGTTTGGAAATTTGTTGAGATAGATACCCTACTTGGGACTCCAATCTCTTGATGTTTTCTCCTTGGTTCTTGATATTGGCTCGCACTTCTTCCTTAAACACTTTGTTGTCTTGAAATTCTCTGCATAAGTTTTCAAGTAGAGCCTCAATCTTTGAGAGCCTATCATTTGTTAATGATGATGGTAGGTTGAGATTAGGTGGTTGAGAAGGTTGGTTAGATGGATGTTGGTAATATCTCTGTGAGGTATTTTGATGAGTTGCATTGTTGTTGGAGTTAAGGTTGTGGCGTCTCTGATCTTGCCCTTGGTCTTGTTGATTTTCCCATCCAAAGTTGGGGTGATTTCTCCATCCAGAGTTGTAAGTTTTGGAGTATGGATCATGGACTTGTCTAAGTTAGTTTCCAACATAGTTGGCTTGCTCCCAATCACCTTCTTCTCCTATATTCACTCCTTCTTGAGCTGGTGATGAAGTGATGGCTGCTGCAACTTGGTTCTCCTCCACCTTCTTGGTAAGATCTGGTAGCTTCTTGGTGATCATCTTGTTTTGAGCTAACAATGCATCCATGTGGTTCAGCTCCATTACTCCTCTGGTGTTACTTCTTTTGGAGGCATAGAAGTAGTCATTCTCAGCAACTGTCTCAATGACATCTATGGCTTCTTCAATGGTTTTCTTCTTGTTTAGAGAGCCTCCTGATGAATGATCCACAGCCTTCTTTGACTCATATGAAAGACCTTCATAGAAGATGTGAAGTTGGACCCACTCATTGAACATCTCTGGTGGGCATCTTCTTGTTAGATCTTTGAACCTTTCCCATGCTTCATAAAGTGTCTTACCATCTTGTTGCCTGAAAGTTTGTACCTCAGTTCTCAGCCTATTGATCCTTTGAGGAGGGTAAAATCTTGCCAAAAACTTGTTCACCACTTCTTCCCAATTTGTTAAGCTCTCCTTTGGGAAGGATTTAAGCCATTTGGAGGCCTTGTCCCTGAGTGAAAAAGGGAATAAGAGTAACCTATAGACATCTGGATGGACTCCATTGGACTTTACAGTGTCACAAATCCTCAAGAAGGTGGTTAAATGTTGATTGGGGTCCTCTTGAGCACCTCCTCCAAATGAACAATTGTTTTGAACAAGAGTGATGAGCTGGGGTTTTAGTTCGAAATTGTTAGCATGTATGGTGGGCTTCTGAATGCTGCTTCCACAGTTTCCTGGATTAGGATTGATATAGGAGCCTAGGACTCTCCTTTCTTACCCAGCATGGTTTGCATGGCCTTCTCTGGCATGATTATGAGCTTCTTCTTCATGATTGTTCTCCAAATTCTCTTCCATGTTGGGTTCAAAATACTCTTCCTCTTCTCCCTTAGCACCAATAATTCTTTTCCCTCTTGCTTCCCATCTTAGTCTCCAAAGGGTCCTTTCAGGTTCTGAATCGAAGGATGTTGAAACTCCTTCTCTTCTCCCTGTCATACAACAGACAGATTGCACAACAGGAGATAAACTGAAGAAACTATTATTGTTAGAGTAATTGTTAGTGTGAGTGATACAAATTATCAAATAGTTAGTGGATTAGTGAGCAGAATTGTAATTAACAAAGAAAGAAAGAACGAAAAATTAAAGAGGGTGCAGGGGTGAGGAAGAAATTGAAACAAACTAAAAGTAATTGACTGAATCAAATAAACAAAAAGAAAAATGCTCAATCTAGTGATCTTCAAACTTAATCATTGTTGATTCAAAATCAATCCCCGGCAACGGCGCCATAAACTTGATGCATGAAAACTTGTCTCTCAACAAATTTTCCTTCGGTAAGTATACCAAATTGTCGTCAAGTAAAACTCACAATAGAGTAAGGTCGAATCCCACAAGGATTGATTAGTCAAGCAACTTTAGTTAGAAGAATATGCTAGTTGAGCTAAACAGATTTAGATTGAGATGCAGAAATTTAAATGGCTGGAAAGTAAATAACAGAAATTAAAGTGCAGAATCTTAAATGGGGATTTGGGGTAATGAGCATGAAAATAAATGGCAGAAAGTAAAGAGAATGGATAAGATCAGAAATGGGGTAATCATTGGGTTCAAGAGATGTTGCATTCTCCGGATCAAGTTCATTCTCATCTCTTCCTCAATCAATGCATTCATTGATCTCCTTGGCAATCTTAAGTGATTGGATCCCAATTCCTTGGCAATCCAATCTCTCTAAGTTTGAACAATTGCCCAATTCCTTGATTTAATTGCTCATGGGAAGAGATGAAGTGTGGTCACTTATTATACCACATGTATTTCCAAATCAAAGTATTGGGAGGATTACATGTCACTATATCCACCCAAACCCCAATTTGGTCCAACATGAGAAAGCATTTCTAGCATGATCTCCACATCCCTTTTCCAAGGCTCAAAGGAGATCCAATTATGGAGAGTTTCTTTTCCAAGACAACTAACCAATTGAATTAAGATCGAAAGCTTTCTAGTAAGATCAAGAGAAAAGAAAGAAGAAGAAGAATGAAAACTATAATTGATCCATCAAATTACAACAGAGCTCCCTAACCCAATGAAAGGGGTTTAGTTGTTCATAGCTCTAGAAATGAAAAATGGCAGAAAAGAAGAATCCATGCTAAAAGTGTAGAAAAGTAAATCTATAGAGAGTAGTTCCCAAAAGTGCCAAGCTTCTCTATAGTTAAAAACTACTCCTATATATACTACTCCCCTTGATCTTCTAGTGAGTTCTTCAAGTCTTGGATGTGGGCTCTGGATCTTGAGTTGAAGCAATTCTTATCTTTAGTGGGCCCAACTTGCAGAGAAATATGAATTAGGCTTGGGTATTTAGTAAGATTTAACGTTGAGTGCCATTGTGGGTTCGAGAACATTAGTGGCATTCACTTTTTCCACTAACGTTCCACCCTCATATATCCACGTTAAATCCAACGTTAGTGGTCTTAACGTGACTACTAACGTTGCTTTCTCAAATTTTGGCCAACGTTATTGGGACTCACTTTTCCAATAACGTTGGCTTATACCCCTTTCGCGAACGTTAATGGGAATCACTTGTCCCATTAACGTTGCTTAGTGCCCATTTGTTCCTACGTTAGAGTCCACGTTAGTATAGCTAACGTGACTCTTAACGTAGGTGTGATTCACCTTCGAGAGCGTTAGTGACACTCACCTTTGTCACTAATGCTCCAAATACTAAATTCTCTACGTTAGAACTCACGTTAACTAAGTTAACGTGGCTCTTAACGTAGTAGTGTTGCCATCTCCCAACGTTAGTGACAAAAGTGAGTGTCACTAACGTTGGCTCCTTGATCTCAACTCCACGTTAACTTTCACGTTAATGGTCTTAACATGAAAGTTAACGTAGGCAATGCCAGTTGGTCCAACGTTAGTGACAAAAGTGAGTGTCACTAACGTTGGCTTTTGTTTTCCTCTTCCATGTTAGAGTTCACGTTAACTAAGTTAACGTGACTCTTAACGTGGATCATTGCCAAGTTCTCCAACGTTAGTGGTGTTCACTTTTTCTCTTAACGTTGGAGTTCCCTTTTGCTTCTACGTTAACTACCGCGTTAACTTAGTTAACGTGGCAAGTAACGTGGGCTTTGAATGGCTTCGCAGCCGTTATTGGTGATCACTTTTCTCATTAACGTTGCAAGCTTTACCATTCCATGTTAGTGTTCACGTTAACTAGGTTAACGTGAATACTAACGTGGTTCTTCCTTGCTTCCTTTGCCCTGAAATCAAGCAATTAAAGTGCATCAAAGCTCTAGCCAAAGTCATGAGATTATGCATCCTCAATTTATCATGCAATTCTAGCAAAATACTCATGAAATCATGCAAAGTTCACGATAGTTGCTTGAATTAAGGTGTGAGTGTATTTTCATCCAAAACTTGCCTTATTCACTAAGAAAATGCATGAAACTACCCTAAAACAGTAAAGAAAAGGTCAGTGAAACTGGCCTAGATGCCTTGGCATAAGTGGCCTATGGAGCTGGTTCTACTGTTGTTGCAGCTGCTACTGTGATCTGGTTCTACTTTTGGTTTATCCATGAAAATAATGACGATGATGGTTTCTTATATGGCTTAATGTTTATCAAGCCTGTGAATTTTGATTTCTTGTTGAAAAGTTGGAATACTTGTTGGTTGTTAGCACTTTTTTCTGAGAAATTAAAACAGAATTTTGTGTGTTGAGTTTGCTCACTGCTTAACCTTGATGATAAATTTAATTTGATAACTCTATTACTGATTCATTGCTCAAAAAATTTTTTGATGCTAAATTTTGTGCTCTGATTTTTTCTTTTTCTGTAGTAATTCATTCTGATGTGGAGTGAGGGTAAGGGTGAGAGTGAGGGTGAGGGGTATTTTTTTTTACTTTTGTTTAAGGGAAAAATTTTTCGAAAAATATTATTTATCGACAAAGGGACGACTTTATAATATTTTGTAACGTTGAGGATGATTTTAATAACAAAAAAATGCCAGGGACGAATTTAATTTTCACCCCAAACCTTAGGGACGAAAAAAGTACTTAACCCTAATTTGTATATCAATAACGAATTAAACTAATTATATATTCTGTATAATTCTTAATTAATTCTTTTTTGATATTATTTTATAAGAGTGTTCTATATAGTACACAATTGAAAATCCAAATATATCTTTATTTGAGAAAAAAGTATCTTAAAGAAGAGTGTATGAGATGATCAATCTTAGTGTCGGTCCAAATAAAATTAGGTTCAAACTAACTAGGCCTAAATATGGAATTTATATAAGAAAAAATACCATCTTTTACTCAGTTGAAGACTATCTAATTTAGGAAAATTCTTTTTTGAACCAAATAAAAATATACTCCAAAAAAAATGACATACACTTAATAGATAAGAGTTATACCATTCATATTTAAATTAGTTGGTTTAAATATATTTTGATAATTTTTTTAGAAATAATGTGTGCTTTTAATTTACAGATATAATAGGATTTCTAGTTGAGAAAAAAATTTAAAAATCTATAATAAATGTGCTAGAATTTGTTGAGTTGTGATGAATTAAAATAATTTTAAGTTTAATATAAGTTGTTTTTAAATTTATTTTAATGTATTATAGAGGTGGACTTAAGTCAAAATTCACATTTGCAAACATTTTTTAAAATAATTCATCGAATATATAAATAATCACATAAATAAAAAAATATATTAAATAAATTAACTATATTCATAAAAAAATCTTTAAAAATATATTTCAAATATAGATACAAGGAAATAAATATAGAATACGACAGGATAGGATAATAACGATAAATAATAATAACATCAAACTTACGTGGTTTTTTGTTAACAAAAAAGTAAAAAATATGAGCGTATAATATAGCATCAAGCCATGAACCATACATAAATTGAACTTACTAAAAATTGAATGCAAGTGCACGCTTTGAGCAAGGCACGCGCGTCTCGCGTTGCACGCATAAAATTTAAAAATATAAATATAGCCACCCCAAAGAAAACAGAAAACAGTCAAACACCCACACACAATCACACAAATAAAAGGGGGTGACCGAAATTACAACGCTGGCTAAACTTAATTAGGAGTAACGAGTCACAATTATTAGCATTGTGTCATTGTGTTTGTTGCTTGCAAATTGCAGCACAAGATAGGAGTTTAAGATATTCCCACTTTAGTCACTTACCAAACAGTAAGGTCATACGCAACGCAAGAGTAATAAGAAGAATTCTCGGCGTAGAACAACATTTTATTGTGAGGGCACAAAGACATTACATTGCGCTCAATTCTGGATCTGAATCTGAACTGAATTTGAAAAGTGAGGGACGATGGGGAGTTTGGGAGCGGTTATGAAACACCCCGACGACCTTTTTCCGCTGGTGAAGCTGAAGATGGCAATGAGGCACGCCGAGAAGCAGATCCCTCCACAGCCTCACTGGTGTTTCTGCTACACTATGCTCCAGAAGGTTTCTAGAAGCTTCGCCCTCGTCATTCAGCAGCTCGACACTGACCTCCGTAACGCCGTTCGTTTCTTTCTTCTCCTATTTTCTTCTTCTCCCTTCACTTGACGATGCCGTTTAACTCTTGATTTAATTAACTTCGCACCAGGTTTGCATATTCTATTTGGTTCTTCGAGCCCTAGATACCGTCGGTATGTTCCTCTTGACGAAAATAGATACATGATTTCAAGCTTTCTCTAGATCTTGTTGCTATGGCCGAATTCGAAACGAAGAATTAATTTGACTTGGAATTCTTGTACGTTCCTAATTGACAGAGGATGATACAAGCGTAGCTACGGATGTGAAGGTTCCAATTCTGATAGCATTTCATCGTCACGTATATGATCGTGATTGGCACTTTTCATGTAAGTATAGGTACCTAACTGTGAGATAATTATTTCATGATTCTCCATGAGCGTGCTATATATTCATTAACCTGATGAAAAATGGTTTCATGGAACTCATGGCTCAAGGGATGTCACTTTGACCTGCGTTCTGATTCTAATTCTTATTTATATGACTAGGTGGCACAAAGGAGTACAAAATCCTCATGGACCAGTTTCATCACGTTTCTACTGCATTTTTAGAACTTGGAAGGAAGTCAGTTCTTGTTCCTGCACTATTCCTTGTATAATTAATGGACATGCATATACCGAGCTCCATGTTATTTATTTATTGTTTATAGCATGTGCTTGGTATTAGTGATTGATTAGATTTGTTCTTACTTATTAGGCTGTTTGTCCAATATAAGCAACAATCTAATTGGTATTTCGTAGGATGTATTTAATTATTTAAAGAGGGTCTGTTTCTCTAATTTGTCACTGTGTTTATTGATAAAATTTGGAATCAGTTAAACTAAACGGTTTCATACTTAGCTTGAATCAAGATGTACTGAGTTCCTAATAGTTTCTCTTATTTCTATAAATAATTGGATCTGATAGTTAAGAGTTAAGACTCTGGTTTATTCTTCTGGCAAACAATTAATAACCGGGATAACTGGTCAATCACTCTGCAGCTACCAGGAAGCAATTGAAGATATTACCAAAAGAATGGGTGCAGGAATGGCCAAATTTATTTGCAAGGAGGTTTGTTTGCACATCTTCCTCATTTCCTGCTATATATATTACACTTTTATGTGTTATAGTTTAGTTACATCAATATAATTGACATTTATGACTTCTAGGATGTTATATCATGCATTTTAAAAAGTAGGGTTTTGTTACTTTCCAAATCATTTATTTGTATAAAAAGCTTCAATTTTTTTAATATAAGTTACCTTAACAAGTGCCCTTGTAGTCTGGCTGTACTTACATTTTGATGATAAAAATTTGCAGGTAGAAACAATTGATGACTATGATGAATATTGTCATTATGTGGCAGGACTTGTTGGGTTAGGTTTATCTAAGCTTTTCCATGCCTCTGGTTCAGAAGATTTGGCTCCAGACCACCTTTCCAATTCAATGGGTCTGTTTCTTCAGGTAGCATGATAATTATATTTTGACAGTCAGCATGTTTGTAGTTATTCAATTATTTGCACTATTCACTTGAAGAAATTTGGAATTGTAGAAAACAAACATCATTAGAGATTATCTTGAAGACATCAACGAGATCCCGAAGTCACGCATGTTTTGGCCTCGGCAGATCTGGAGTAAATATGTAGACAAACTTGAGGTTTGGCTTGACAAGAATTCACATTAGTTTAGCATAAACAATTATTATATTTTCCCCGCTTCTCATGTTTCTTAGATGAAGTTCTTGATTAAAAGAAAGTTCCCATCATACTCATGTTATGCACTCTTCAAGAATTGAGTTTTCAAGTGCTGTTTTTTTTTTTTTTCACCCCTTAAGTTTTTCCTTTGTTAAACTTAAATTTGATGATTCAGGATTTGAAGTATGAGGAGAACTCAGTTAAAGCAGTGCAATGCTTGAATGACATGGTCACTAATGCTTTGCTGCATGCTGAAGATTGCTTAAAATACATGTCTGCTTTAAGAGACTTATCTATATTTCGTTTTTGTGCTATTCCCCAGGTGCTTCACTTTCCCCCAATTTGTTTCCGATATATGTGCTATTCATTATCGAGTTTTATGCTTGAACTATGCATAGTATGCTATGTAATTTAGATTTTTTTTTTTCGTTTTACCTGTTGATAGGTCATGGCAATTGGAACACTGGCATTATGCTACAACAATATTGAAGTCTTCAGAGGAGTAGTTAAAATGAGGCGTGGTAAAAGGATGAATTTAGATATTAATTTTCATAATTTACAGTTTAGGTTTGAGGCTTATTGTCCTAAAGATACTTAATTGCACTGGTCAGCATTCCAAGTTATTTTATGTGAATCAGTCTTCTCAAAACTTACTTCATGGAATCTGTTTGACATGGATTTCATAAATGCAGTGTTCTATATTTGTTCATTTGTTGTCATCTCTCTATTTTGGTTGTTTTATAGGTCTAACTGCAAAGGTGATTGACCGAACAAAGACAATGGCTGATGTCTATGGTTCTTTCTTTGACTTCTCCTGTATGATAAAGTCCAAGGTATGGTGGATGCATTGTCTCAAAGACTCAAACTGTGATTACTTTTGCTTCTCATAAATGTAGATGCTACTAATAGGAACATTTTACTCCTGATAATGTGGCAAATGAACTTTTGGTAAAATTGCTTTGAGGATGGAAAAAGAGTATCTAATAAGTAGAATCCGTTTCATACAAATTCTCATATACATAAATTCCATTTTCCCGTTTAACTAAAGAAAGGGTAGTGGTAGTAATTGAAATGTTATAACCTGTAACTCCTCAACAGTTAATTGCATTTTGTAGGCCTTATTTGAAAACTCCATCACAAAAATATAGATAACAGTTTTCCAAAACTGTTGCAACAAGAAAGGTAGAAAACGATAACTTACTCTTATGAAGTTTGGTCGTGACTAACTTCACCTCCTAATTTTTTCTGTGGCTAGGTGCCATTACTCCTTTTCCCTCAAAAGCAGTAATAGATCCTCCCATTCATTCCCTAATCCCAAAGAAAATGAGAATGTCAAATCTAAAAAATTTTAAATTAGATATATCATTGAACATATCATCGCCGCAAAGCTAATTGTCAGTTTCAAGGATAATTTCTAAAAAATTGAGTATTTTCTACTGTAGGTTGACCAAAATGATCCCAATGCGGCAAAAACATTGAGCAGGCTGGAAGCTATACAGAAAACTTGCAGGGAATCTGGTCTCCTTAGTAAAAGGTATGCACATGTCCTTGTAATTTCAAAAATAAATTTACACCATTAACTGTTTGACATTCTGAAAGTTTTCATTTTCTTTAATCAGGAAATTATACGTACTGCCAAATAAAGCCAGCTACAGCTCGACCATTGTAAGTTATTCATTGTTTTCCCAACTTTGTATTACGTTTCTCAAACATACGCTGATTTATAAAGTTTCGGTGCAGATTCTCATACTTCTGATCTTCTTGCCCATCATTTTTGCGTATCTCTCAGCAAACCGCCGGAATAACGAGCGTAAGTTCAATCAATAATACTATAATAGATCTGCAAGAATAATCTGTTATCCACCCCTACTATAATTGTTCTCCTCTTGTTTCTGTAGTATTCTAGTTTTCCTGCCTCTCTAAGCACGTTAGCAATGCAAATCGTAGCACTTGGCGTTCAACGGGACATGGTTTTACTTACAAGCTTGTGAAATTTGATACATGCAATTTATTGTATACTAGTGTAAAACCCGGGCTATTGCCGGGCCAACTATCGTTCTATTATAAAAATTTATTGGTACCTATCTGTTGATAATAATAATTATTATTATTTTTAATTTAAAAAAGTTTTTGTATATAAAAATTTATTGTATAATGTGTAAGATTGTTTCATTCTCTATTTATAGAAGTCAAAATATTTTTTTTTCTATATTAGCAGATTTTACATAAATATAAAAGCTATTACATTTGTGTATTTAAATAAATGTTGTTCCACTATTTTTTATAACATAAATATCGATTAGGTTTTAGAAGTACGTACCCGCTTCACATAGGTTTAGGGAGAGTACAACATGGGTGATGAAGCCACGGAGGAGTGACTGGTGAGAGTTAGGTGGAGTGTCTGAGGAAAGAACACGGTAAGATTTTACCAATCAAGGAGATTATGGAAGAGAGAGTGCACAAGGTTGCTTCAGGTGACAAGGAGGACTATCAAGGAGATTACGGAAGAGAGTGTGCACAAGGTTGCTTCAGCTGACAAGAAGGACTTACGTAAGGGTAGTGCTAGGGTAACTCATAAGGTTTCATTCTGTGATAAGATAATCGAGTCTTTTGAAACCTGGGCTTGGCAAGGTTGATGTCTTGGATGGTGATACGATGGTAGTAGTCATGGGAAAACAAGGTGATCCAACATCTCTGAAGCTTAGCTTTACTGAAGAAGCTAGGAACGCTCTATTAGAACTTTACAAGGAGGCCATAGTGATTAAGGTTCTTAGAAACACTTCAGCTCTATGGCTTTGGTGCATAAACTGAAAGGGGTATGTAGGCTTAAAGGTGGCTACGAAAGTTTTAGATGTTGGGTTCGATTACTTCCTCGTTAAATTTAATCTTAGGGAAGATATGGAGAAGGTTTTATTAGGGGGTCCATGGATGATGCTAGGTCATTACATCGCGGTTAAGCCATGTCCTCTGGATTTTAAACCATGTGAGGCCTCCTTTGGGAACACTATGGTTTGGATAAGAATTGCAAGATTGAGTATATGGTATTACCATGAGAAAGCCATGATGCGTATTGCCTCCATGGTAGGTAAACCAGTCAAGGTAGACCTTGCAACCAAGTCGGCGGAGAGAGGCAAATTTGCTTGGGCTTGTGTTCAAGTGAGTTTGGGGCTGCCGGTTATTCGAAAAGTGGTTATGGACGACTATGATATAGCGTGGAACATGAATGTTTACAATTGATATGTAATAAGTGTAGTTGCTTTGGGCATGTCGCAGGTGAATATAGCATGACCGTGGTTACCTCAACATCTATGGATGACTAAGTAAGGGGGAGTTGACACCGCGGCGGATCATGAGAAACATCCATTAGACCAGGTTCAGCAAGTTTTTGAATTTGTATCTATACCCAGATGCGGATTCCGCGAAAAAAATGAAGGCAACCACACTACATGGGAGGAAGGAAGGGTGGTTACATTGGGAGAAGAAGAGGGTTGGACTAAGGTTTGCGGCAAAAGAAGAGGAAAAGTAGGCCAAACAAGAAAGGCCCAATTTTCTTCTAAAGGTAAAAACCTCTCATTTTTGGGCAATAGACGGGCCAGATTGGGAATGGCCTGAATAAGGAAGTTAAGGGCCTTCAGGACATGTTGGATCGGGTAGCAAGTCTTACTCCTCTCAAGAACATCAAGCATTAATGAAGGATGGGGTGAAGATAAAGGGTGTCGCTGTGGTCGCGCCATCGATTATCCCTACTCTTAAAAATGGCCATAAGAGGATGCGCCCTACCTCGTTGCAATACTCACCGGTGTTCCACGCTAATGATGGTGCACCGAACCAGCAGAACTAGAATTCGTCGGTGGTGGTTACCGTTCGGTGGGAAGTGTTTTCGAGCAACCGCGAGTTTGGGAGAGGCAAGGAAGTGGTGGGAATGTTGGAAGTCCATCATTGCTTCATTAAGGGACCTTTCTTGAGGTTGGTTTCTGTTTATGTCCATTTTATTTTTATGGATTGTGTAGATATAAGTTTTTTTTATCTTGGAATATTAGAGGGACTTCTAACAAAATGGCCCGGGTGTATTATAAAGAATTAGTTAGTAAATTTCATCCAACGGTTTTCATTCTTATTGAAACTCATGTTCCTTTTGAGAGAATGAGATTTATTTGGAGTAAGCTTAGTTATCAGAATGTTAGGATTGTTGAGGCTAGAGGTCACAGTGATGGTATCAGGGTTCTTTGTTCTAATTCTATGATGACTATGAGAATGGTTGATGTGGCTGATCAATGTATCAGTTTTGAAATCTCTCTGGGCAATGTTTCTAGTTTTTGCAGTGCAGTGTATGCTAATCCTCATGTCCATCGACGAATGGGTCTGTGGAATGATTTAATCAAGATATGTAATATAATACAAGGTTCGTGGATTCTGTTAGAAAATTTTAATGAGATTTTGTTGCAGAATGAGATTAAAGGAGGAGCGTTCAGTAATGTTAGAGTTGAGCTTTCTGCAGTTACTCTAGCAAACTGTCGTCTGTTTGATATGGGAGCTATTGGGAGGAGTTTCACTTGGTACAGGAAGGTTAGAAGGGGGTTACAAGTTGCAAAAAAATTGGATAGAGCTGTCATTAATCAGGAGTGGCATTTGCTGTTTTCTGAGACTTATAATGAGGTTTTGGCGCGTCTTCACTCTGATCACTATCCCTTGCTCATCAAATGTACAAAGGCTGGGATAACTAAAAAGGTTCTTCGTCCCTTTAGATTTCAAGCTGCCTGGATGACTTATATGTTTTTTCAAAATATTGTTCATACAACTTAGAATAAAGGAGCTCTTGGTGTTGTTAGGAGTTTGCTAGAAGTTCAGAGGGATGCGTTTACTTTTAATAAAGAAACTTTTGAAAATGTTTTTTTGTTAAAAAGAGAAAATTAGAGAGGCAGCTGAATGATGTTCAAATTTCTCTTGAGTGGGGAAGATCTCGAGTTGAGGGTGAAAGAGTAAGGTATTCAGGAGGAGCTAAATTCTATCATTCTTCAGGAAGAGCTTCTGTGGTACCGAAAATCTAGAGACCAGCGGGTTTGATGTGGTGACAAAAATACTAAGTTTTTTTACCTGTAAACAGTTATTAGGCAAAAGAGGAATAAGATTTATGGGTTGTTGTTAGATGATAGAACCTGGGCCACTGAGACGCAGGTGCTTGAGGAGGAAACAAATTCTTTCTTCCAAAAATTATTTTCTACAAGGGAGAATATTGATCTGAATGGTATGGGAGATTTCTCCTACCCCTCTTTTAGCAATGAAGCCTGTCAAAGATTTGTTAAATCGGTGGCATTAGAAGATGTAAGGTCCCACATCGGTTAGAGAGGGGAACGAAGCATGTCTTATAAGGGTGTGGATACCTCTCCCTAGTATGATGCATTTTGACGAGTGAGTATGGGGGGCTTCGACTATCATCCCTATCGTCAAAGGCAAAACCGTGAGGCCTTGTGTGCCAAAGAAGACAATATCATGCTAGCAGGTGGTCTGGACTGTTGCAGATGGTATCAGAGTCGGAGTTCAGATCGATGTGCCAGCGAGGGCGCTGGACTCCAAGGTTCTGAAAACCGAACCGGTCATCAAACCGTTCTCGTTACTGGTTCACTAGTTCATAGGTTCAACCGGTTCGACCGTGGTTGAACCGAAAAAATCGTTTTATAATAAAATAATAATTAAAATATAAATAAATACATTAAAACATAATTATAGTTTAATATAAACTTTAAAATATCATCCAAAATAAAACCAAAATGTTATGATCTCATTCAAATACAAACTCAAGTCAAATAACAAAAACAATCAACTAAATATAAAATGCCAACATCCAAGTTTGTCATCAATCATATTTATTCATATTCACAATTTTATCACATTCATTTATATTCATAATCCCTTGCCTTATTCAACAGCACAAAAATTGAATTCAGTTAACCATTTATTCACTTGAAATGAAAATGGCAAATAAAACACTTGTTCTGAGAACATCAGCAACAGCATCCTCTGCTGATTTTGCATACTTTTGATATTCATGTGGTCACTACATGTTACTATTTAATATTAGGAAGGGTACTAGTTATGCCCAATAGAATTACTTAGTCTTTTAAGAATATAGATAAGAGATTTTTATCAATGTATTAAAGCTTAAAGGAATTAATGAATTGATATTGAACTTGGTTCAATTTGGAGTTTCTCTCCCTAATTCATAGAAGGAGTTCTAACACTGGTGCTCTCGCTGAGAGGTTTCTTCCATTTTACATGGGAAAACAAATAACTCAACAATCTGAAAATACATTTCCAATATTCAATGGGAAAGATGGTTATGGATAGACACCTGAGGAGTAGAGATTCATAGAGGTGGAAAGAGGTTTGAAAGGGAAAGCTCTAAGATAGTTTCAGTTATGGAAGGCGCTCAATCCATTTGCCAATTTGGAAACATTCGAAATTGCTGCTGGAAAATTGAGTAGGAAGAGATTAAAGCTAGACTAAGGCAACAACGGCAACCAAACCTCAGCTATCAATAGAACAAGACTCGCAGCAACATCAACAGAAATTCAAGAAAAAAGAGAGGCCAAAATTGATGCAAATTCAGATTCAACAAGCAATTTAGCAACAAATCCAACAACAGATCACAAATTCAATGTCACAAGATCAGTTCACAAATCAACAAATCCAAAATATGAAATTGACGAAGAAGAAGAATCAGATTTCAATTTTGAATTTCAACCACAACAACAATAAGAAGAATTAAACAGAAATTGCAGATCAAGCACGAATTCAAAATTCAAATCCAGAAATTCAATAAAAAATAACTCTAAATTCAGAAAATCAAGTACGCTTAGAGACAATTGCAAAGAAAGTAGTTGATCGCAACAATAGTAGGGAAATTAGAACAACAAACCCTAGCAGCGGTGGTCTCTCTCTCAGCTTCGGTCTCTCTCGCTTCCTTCCTCACGTGACAGCGACGACGATGGCTTTGCGCAGCTCCAACAAACCCTAGCAGCGGCAGTGATGGATTGGCAGCGATGGAGGCACGACGGCGACGCAACAGAGGCTCCTTCCTCCCCTGCGGTGGTTGCGATTTTTGAAGGTTGACTTCGTAGCTGCGCACGAATAGAGCTAGCTGACGTTAGCACAATGGAAGTTGTGACGGCGGCGGTGGCTCGACGGAAGTTGCGCCGGAAGCTCGAGGTGAGTCAGACTGGAGACGTGAGAGGTGAGAGTGGAGGTTGAGGCTCGAGAGGAGAGGAGTGGGTGACTAGGGTTCTCTTTTGGTTTTGGCCCTTTCAGCATGCAAAACGCAGCGTTTTGCCTAAATTTAGAAAACCGGACGGGTCATGGTTCGGTTCGACCGACCGGTTCGACGGTTCAACTCCGGTTTCCAAAATTGGCGGTTTTACTATCTGTCCGAACCGTATTTAACAGCGGTTCCGATTCGACTGGTTTGACCGGCCAGTTCAAACCGGTTTTTAGAACATTGCTGGACTCCCTTAGGGGGGTGGATTGTAAAGTCTCACATCAGTTGGGGAGGAGAACGAAGCATACCTTATAAGGGTGTGGATACCTCTTCCTAGCATGACGCATTTTGACGAGTGAGTGTGGGAGGCTTTGACTATCATCCCTATCGTCAAAGGCAAAACCGTGAGGCCTTGTGTGCTAAAGCGGACAATATCGTGCTAGCGGGTGGTCTGGGCTGTTACAGAAGAGGTGAAAAGAGCTATAATGACCATGAATTCTTTTAAAACTCCAAGGCCAGATGGTTTTCAAGCTCTGTTTTATAAAGAATTTTGGAACTCTCTTATTCATGATGTGTGGGGGTTAGTCAAGAGAGTCTTTGAGGACGAGATTTTAAATCCCGCTATTTTTGACACCTTCATTGTTCTAATTCCTAAAGTGGAAGCTCCTTCTTCGTTAAGTGATTTCTATCTCATTAGTTTATGTACTGTTCTTTACAAAATTATTACAAAAATGCTGGTGAACAAGGTTAGACCGTTTCTTTTGAAGATCATTAGCCCGCTCTAGGGTGATTTTATCCCGGGAAGAAGAATTACAAAGAACATCATTGTTGCGCAGAAAATTATGCATTTTATGATAAGTACTAAGTCTAGAAAGGGGACTATGGCTTTCAAGATTGATTTAGAGAAAGCTTATGACAGGGTGGATTGAAGATTCCTTAAAGCTTTGTTGGTCAGATTTGGTATCCCGAGAGCTACTATTAATCTTATTATGACTTGTGTGACGTCATCTTCCTTGACTATCTTGTGAAATGGTGAGAGACTTCAGAATTTCAACCTGAAGAGGGGTTTGAGACAAGGGGATCCCATGTCCCCATATCTTTTTGTGCTTTGTATGGAGGCTCTTGCTTGTTTTATTTCCCGTCGCACTTCTCAAGGGTTGTGGATACCTCTGTCGGTCTTTAGGTATGGCCCTAAAATCTCCCATTTGATGTTTGCTAATGATTTTCTGCTTTTCTGTAAAGCTAAACTTCTCATTTCCCCTCTTATCTTATACATCATAGTCGTACTCAACTTCTTCTCTCGTTTGTGCAGAGTTATGGCTTTACCCCTTCTTTCGATTTTTCTCATAAGAGAAGAAAGTTTCTAGACCCAGGGTACGCTTATGGTTTGGTGGTTGGGGTGGGTCCACTCTTCCCCCTAATAATATTGTCCTCTAGGTGTCTATGTCGACTCAGAGCGATTCGAAAGCTTTAGTAGGGGAGGTTATGCGGACTATGGAGTTATTTTCCAAAGCATCGGGATTGAAGGTGAACCTTCGTAAATCAAAGTTTCAATGCTCAAGGAATATTTTTTAGAGAAGAAAATAGGTGCTCTCGGGAGTTTCTACTATCCGCTTTTGTCAGGACTTGGAAAGATATCTAGGGGTGAATATTTGGCATGAAAGGTATTCCAAGAGGACGGCTCAAGATGTTATTGAAAAGATTCAGAAGAATCTTGATAGTTGGGAGGGGTGTTTGCTGAATAAGGCAGGAAGATTTTGTTTAGTTAAATCGGTAATGCTTCTATTCCGGTTTACAACATGCAGATTGCTCTTCTTTCGAAGTATGCTTGTGAAAAGATAGATTCTTTGATGCAACAATTTTTATAGAGAGACCAAACTAATGGGAAATGGTTGCTGTTGGTTAAGTGGGATATTGCTATCTAAAAGGTCAAGTGGTTTGGGTGTTAGGGATACCTACTCAGCTAACATGGTGGTTCTTGGTAAAGTGTTTTGGGATTGCTTCAATAATAGAGATAAGTTGTGGGTTCAGGTTATGATGCATAAATATTTTCAGAATTTAACTTTTCTTGGCAACAACAGTCAGAACGCTTTAGCCAATTGGAGGAACATTCTCAAAGCATTTGATGCTCTCAAGGATGGATTCAGATGGAATGTTAGGGATGTGCAGTAATCTATGTGGTATGATGAGTGGACTTTTTTTGGAAGATTTTGTGATCTTGTTTCCTATATTCACATATCTAAGTCTGATTTTGTAGTGGCGGATTTGTGGCATAATGGATCTTGGGAGGTGGAGAGACTTGCGTTGACAATTCCTCTTGAGGTCAAGCATTTCATTCACTATCTCCACTATCTAACTTTGGTTGACATGGAACAGGGTGGAGTTGGTAGCCTGTAGGAACAAAAAGGTATAGTGCAAGAGAGGGTTATCATTGATTATTAAAGAATAGATTGAATTGGAATGAAAATAGTAACCGGAACTGACTTTGGTACTTGAATTTTTCGAAAAATATCAAATTGACTGTGTGGTTTGTTCATAACGCTCTCCCGACGAAGCTCTTCCGCTTCAGGCGGCATCTAGCTAGTTTGGTTATGTGCCAGAAATGCAATGCGGCTCCAAAGATAGTAGAATATTGCGTTAGAGATTGTGTATATTCTAGAGTTATTTGGCAGATGTCAGATCCTCGAGTTATTGATTCGGTTGAAGGCTTCTCTATGAAAGCCTGATTTTGGAAGGTCATGTTTGGTAAGGAGGCTTTTTTAGGGGCCGGAGTGTGGTGGTTGTAGAGGCATATGTGCGATGACATTTTCAATGCTGAAAATCATTGGACAGATCACAAGGTAGTTGCTCTCATCAGAAGCACGGTTATGGATCTAAGGTTATATATGAATATGTGTACTTCTTTTAGTACTTTCAGGAACCGTTTGTCCTAGGAACTTCCTATAGGTAATAGGTTTAAAGTTAATTGTGATGCTAGTTTGTTTACTGATTTGATCTTGGCTGGATTTGGTTCTATATTAGAAATTCTAATAGGGGTTGGATTGCGGGTTGTTTTGGTAGCTCTCCTCCATGATCCATCATCTGATGTGAGCTTTTTGCAGTTTCAAGGTGGGTCTTGTTTTAGCTTGAGATTGCGGATTGAAAGACATAGTATATAAAACGGATTGTTTAAACATTTTTCATCTTTTGCATAACTCTCCTAGTGGGTGTAAATATGAAGTTGTTGACTTAGTTAACAAGATCTAGAAGTTGTTATCAAGACCTTGGTACGTGCAATTTGATTGGATATGTAGGGAAGAAAATAAAGCTGCGGATTAGATGGCTAGATATGGAGTTAGAAGTAATCCCAATCATGTTATTTGGTCGGAGCTCCATGAAGCCCTTCAGCAAATCATTATGTCTAATTTAGGATAGGTATTTGCTTTGTGTTTTCTTTTATTGTTTAGACACAAAAAAATGTTGTTCTAGTGTTACTATTGTGCAGTCCAAAAAAATTAAAACTTTGATAAAAATAATTTATATTCTAATCACAAAAACAATAAATACTATCTAAATACCATTTGAATTTAATATAGTGTATCATTTTAAAAGAGGTTAATATTCAAATAAAAAATAAAAATAATTATCTTAATTAAAATATAAAATACATTAAAAAAAATATTCGTACGCTAAACACTTTTGATACCTGTATAAAAATATAGTTATTATTAATTAATTACATATTTAAATTATTTTTAATTAACAAAACGAAAAAACTCCGCGTATAGTTATTAAGAAAATATTGGCGTCAAAATACTATTTATTATAAAAGATGTATACATAACAAGAATAACAAAAATTAATCACTTAATATGCCTCTTTTAAATATCTATTACTAATAACTTTATAAATATATCTTACCTTTTATTGAAATATGTCTTCCACCACCAATATTTTGAATAAAATAAAAAATATATTCAATTTATTATTTACCGTGATAGCAGTTAAGACAGTGAATTTTATTTATTTGTTTAATTATTTAATAGAGAATTTTTACATAATATCTAAAAATAAGAAAACAAAAAATATTGTCTACAAAAATAGTAATAATATACACTATCATCATCGTGTATACAAATATAAAAATTAAAAAAAATAAATATAAAATCAAATATCATTTTTCTATCCTATAAAAAAATAATTATTAATAACAAAAAACATTAATTATAAAAAAAATGAAATAGTAAAAAATAAATAATTTTAATACAATTCAATCTTTACATACTTTTTGAATTTTTGCCTATTTAATAGTTAATAATTTTTATTACTTTTATTTCGTGAGTATTTTGTGAGCTAAATGAAATTTGATTATTTATTTATTTACCAACCTAAAGTAGTTGCTATTTATTTTAAAAATAATATCTTAACTTTCTATCTTTTAAAACTAATTAATACCACATCACAAACACTTTTATAATTTGTATCATCTTAATAAAGTATCTAGATAAAAAACTCATTTGATTAAATGTTGGTTAGACTAAAAAACCATTTACAAAAACATTGTTTGCTAAAATCCATTTCATTGATTTTTTAAATTTTTTAAATGAATTAGACACTATTATTATGCATTAATTCGTTATACTTAACTGTCATAAATTTATATTCTTCGTTATTTAGACATATTCTTGTACATAAGTAAAAGAATAAAACCCTACATTCAAACAAAATTTTTATCTAAATCTATCGAAGTTATTGTAACAACTTTTTAAATCACATGCTCCTTTTCCGTTTCTTTCTCCTTCTCCTTCTCCTCCTCCTCTTCCTCCTCTTCATATTTTTTCTTCTTCTTTTTCCAAATTTGCGTAGATTATTCTTCTTCTTTCGTTCTTCTTCCAAATTTGCACACGCATATTTTTTCTTCTTTCCTTCTTCTTTTCCTCCTCTTAGAGATTATTTATAACACTCTAACTTTTAGCACTTCATGACCGTACTAAAAACTCAGGCGTTACTTAGCTCTAAACCTTTTTACTCTATACTATTTTTATTTAATATTGAGCCTTCGCGAATACGAACCAAAACTTTGACAAAAAAAACGAAGAGTCGGTACTTTAAATCATTTAATCACAAAATTATATATATTCACATAGCATTATATACATAGACTTACTCAAAGATCCTCAGATACAATTCCTACCCCTCTAAAACCCAAAACAGTAAATGATGAGAGAAAAATAAAATCTAACAACTCAACTTGTAAACAGAATCTTCTATGTTCTTGTAGTTCCGCACTAAGCCTTCGCACCTGTAGCTGAAAGGGAATGGAAATAGGGGGTAAGAACTAGGGAGTTCTTAGTATGGTCGGAGTTAGAAGTTAAGTTCATTATCCAAATTTAAAACTCATTTTTCTTATAAAAATTTTACGTAAAAAGACATTTCATATATTTCACCGCTTATTAAGAAACCATTTTAACCAAAGCTTATCACTGGTCCTTTCAATCACGGCATTTGACCCAAATAAAATTCACTCGGCCTACGGCCCAATTAAACACGAATCACCATCAAAACTCAATTACAAAATAGAATCAATTATTGGTACAAGCAATGCAAGACAAACACAAATAAGAGAGCAATTACAGAACATATAATCCAATTACAAGCACACACAATCATGTAAACACAATCACAACAAGTATGCGCAAATAAATATGATGCATGTCTAGTCCTATACAGGCCATGAGCTCATATGTCGGTTTGTTGCCCGATTCCCAACACTGGTACTGAGATAAAGTTTCGTACCGCCATCCTTATCTCAGCCAACGTCCCCTCCATGAGCGTTACACATCGCCGTCCTCATGGGGGAACCTTCCTTCCGGTCTCCAATGAGCGTTACGTATTGCCGTCCCCACTAGACACTTGGCACTAAGGCCCAAATAGCACTTAATTTCTTTTCAATCTTTACTCTCTACTATACTACGGTAGAGATCCCTTTAATTAATACCTTCTTTTCTATCTGCTCTACTGTGGCAGACGTTTATTAAAATCTTTTAGTCTTTGCTCTTAGATCTCCTGTGGCAGACAGTCTTTTAAAGTCTTTTTATCTTTAGTATCTACTCTCCTGTGGCAAATATCCCTTTAGTTTATACATTCTTTTCTGTCTCATCTTTCTTTTTTATTTTTTTTACTTCTTTTCTTTTTCTCTTTTCTCCAATCTTTTAATTATTTATCATAACTAAACTTCACACTCTTCTCTCATTTTTCCCTAAGTATTTTATGGAAAAGAATTATAAAGTACTTTAATTAAGTTTGCGTTCTCTAAAACTTTTAAGATCACTCTATTTACTCTTCTCTAACATATAATAATATTAATAATATATTTACTAGATAATATTCTTAAATAACAATAATATATATATATATATATTTTCTTAAAACTTAGTTTATAAAACCTTAGTTTTTAAACTCTTATTAATTACTTTTTAAACCACAAATTTTTTAATATTTTATTTTTAACTTTAATATTTTATAAAATTATATTTAAAACCTTTACTTATTTTCATATTTATTAAAAAATCCTGAATTTTTATAAAATACCCATTTTACCCCATACTCTTTATTACCAAAAATATCCGAAAACTTATATAATTACAAATTGTACCTCGATTTTATATACAAATATAATGTTATCCTTCAAAAAATAAAGTTTAAATATTAATCTTTCTCTTATTCCAAAACCGAAACCCTTAGCCCTTCCCTTTCAAAATATTACTTGTATTTAAATCCGTTTTCGAGTCTTTCGGTTATCGATTTTTTTCGGCTTTTAATTTAATCTTTCAACCACCAAATCTCATCAATTTCTTTTAAACACCGCATCACAACAGTCCCAAAACTATTAAAATAACCACAATTGAGCTGTTCCTTATAGCCAAACTAATAAATCACAAGCAACAACAATAATTCAACATAAACTCATTTAAACTCAAACAATAATTAACCAAATCAACATTTACTTATCAAATTCACATTTAATTATTATAAAATTATTAAACTCTACTTCCGTACGAAATCAAAATAAAAGAAATTTCGAAAAATTTTTTTGACCGAGTTGCTGAAGAAGAAAACATCAGAAATCGCATGTACCTCCTAAAATTCTAATTGACTGAACTCAAAGAAAAGGAGAGTTACGTCACTGTCAATTTTTTTCGGACAAAAATAATGCCAACGTGTAGAAAAAAGAATATGAATATTTTACTAGATTAAATTTTTTATTGGAGTTATGGATTACAAAAAATTGAGGCCGAAAAATTCTTTCACCCACACTCTTGTCCATTTCTTTCTTTGTTTTTCCTCAAACTCATTCGGTAATGCATGAGGAGAAAGGAAATTGGTTAATAATGCTTATGATCAAGTGTTATTGGTTGTTAAATAAGAGAGGTGTATGTGTCATGCTTATATCAATATATACAACCCACGTTTCCTTTCTTTCTTTTGGTTATACTAGTAGTATACCCCGTGCATTCTTAAATATGATTTTTTTATTAAATTTAATTATATATGTATAACTCTAAATGGTTATGTATATAAAATATATAAAAACATTTAATTTAGTGTAATGAAAATATTTAAATTATAGAGATAATAACATTAAAATTTTAAATACATTCAACAATTTAGTTTAAAATTTTGGTATTAACACAATCAATTTCTAAATATATTTATATAATAACTCATTTAAAATATAATCAACTAAAATACATATTAATCAAAACAAAATATTTCATACAAAGTTCACCAATATCTTAATATAAATATAATAGTTTCAATCACATGAGGGATAACGAAAATACATATTAATTCATCTTGGAGAATTTTACTCTAAATTCACAAAATCAAGACAAAATCCAAAAAGAACAAAATACAACTGAAAACATATTTCTATTTTAATGCATTGAGGTCGGATCAGATTGATGTTGCATGCATATTTTAAATGCATTTTGAAGTTCATGTTCAGCTACACCATAAGAAGACGAATCTGGTAAAGCCATGCTGCTAGCACAATCTACTTCCTCATCCAACAAAGAATCATCCATCTATACAAAAATAAATATCAAATGCTAATAAGTACAAATATATAATAAAGTTAAACTAATAGTAATCATTTTTTAAAATTCAATTCCAATTCTTAAAATAAAATTATGAAAAATAGTTGTACATCGTAAGAATAGAATTACAATTAAGACACCTTTTTTTCCATGTTAACAGTTGCTTCTGATAGACAGCCAATATCCATGAAGTATTCCTACAACCATAAAATAAAGAATTTTGAAACTTATAATTACTAATTAAAAGATGAAAGTAATAAAAAAAATTAACTTCTAAAAAGAATCAATAATTTAAACTTATCATACTTTGGTATCCACCACTTGATATAATTTTTGAAAATCATCCATTGTCAGCAAACGTGAGGATGAGCTCTCAGCTTTTTCATTTTTAGTAATACTATCAGGGAACTTATTCTGAATCAAACCTCTCTGAAAATGGACACATTTGAAAATTTTAAAATTTTAAAATAAACTAAATATTTAACCAAATTAAATATAAATAAAAATAGCAACATAACTAAAGCATATATAATACAAAGATTTATATTCGAAAATATTACATCGATCACCTTTTTATCATGCATGGAAGCAGCAGCTTCAAAAAGATTAACCAATGACATATCATCACAAATCCGATGAACCATATACACACTTGTGTTATACTGATACCCCAGAGGTCGAGGATCAATCATGAAAACCATCTTCCTTTGAATCAAATAGTTACCCAGTTCGGGAGGAACTTTACGTTCAGTATTAGTCTAAATTCAAAAAAATTAAATAAGAAATGAAACAAATCATAAGAAGGAATGGAATTACAATGAGTCTAATGAGAAAAAATATTCTATAATCAATATCAGCCTACGTTAAAAATTTAAAAAATCAGAAAAAAACTATAAGAAACATAAATGAACCTGTTTCAAATGGGGATTTTCATTTAGCAAAGCAGAGCATCTTTTCTTAATTATTTGAGTAATCTCACGATCATGAAGCAGAAACACATTGCTACCGTTTGCATGAGAAATAATCACCTTAATTCGGTAACTGTATAATAATAACACAAAAGAAATATATAAAAGATCATTTTGATGGCTTAACATTTATCTAAAAAGTATGTAAGTGAACAAAATAAGGAATTACTTGATTTTGAAAAATCATTGGAATTAAAAAAATAAACCGGATAAAATCAACTCTTTGTGCAAACCTAGGTATAACATCAACACATTCAAGTTCACACATGTCACAAAAAAATGATCCTTTAATTGCACGAGTAACTCCACCACAAAGACAAGATGAGTACCACCATTTTTGTTCCTTTATGACAGAGACTATAGATCCAAGCAACAAACCATATACATCCTATGCAGAGGCCATTTTTAGAAAAGATAAACATATGATTAATAACAATAAATATGACAAAATTGCTCAATAGATAATTTTTGCAAAGAATATTTCATTTTTTATGGCAGTAATAAAAAACAATTAACATTCTTAATTCTTTAATAAATAAAAAAATTCACGTAATAAATATTAGAATATACTGGATCGGGAGTTGCACAATTGAAACCAGTTGAAATAGAATCCAGCAACATCTCATCAATATTGTTAGCATCAATAGAAGCATCAAATGGAATTCGACTTGTATATTTTTCTATTTCAGAATAATGAAAATCAGCTTCACATATTGGAGTGTACGCAGGTGCTTGAAAAGTATCCTACAGTATAAAGAAAAAATACCAAATGAGTACATTTACATAAAAAATAAATAAAAAATACATTGCAAACAAAAATTGACAAATTTATATCTATGAAGCTAAGGAAGCATTATATAAAAGTTACAAATAGAATGTAAACATACATTTATATGTGAATCAACACTCAACCCTAAACCTGTCTGTCTGTCATCCAGTATTGTAATAACTTTGAACATTCCACCAAATTCTTCCTTAATCAACTCTGTGAACTCAATTTTGAGAATTAATTCTTTTCCAACAACAACCTCAAAAAAAGCAGGATGCAATGGATGATTAAAATCCTGACATACACAAATAAGAAGATATAAACCACATAATGAACTAAATATAAAGACTTGAAACTGACAAATAGATGATTGTTTTAAAAAATAAACGTAACTCACATTCAACACTTTCTGAAACTGATCCAAAGCGACAGAGCAAGATTTTCCAAATAATTTAGTTGCAGCAGCATTAAGGAGAACAAAGATTCCACTTGAAGTACTATCTTCCACAATTATTTTTACTCTATAGCTAAGGAAATGCATAAAAAACAGTTATGTATTATATTTTAAACGTATAAAAAAAAGCTAAAAGCAAGAACAGATTTTGCCAATGCAGAGTTATATTATACATATTTAAAATAAATACCTAGCAATGACATTATCAATATTTTTGTCACAAACTTGACAATAGAAATTGTCATGTGAATGCTTCTGAACGCTGTGTCCACAAACACACGAGAAAGACCACCAATGACCATCACCAACAACTTGTTTAATTTTACCCGCAACAAAGAAGAATCCATTCTAGAAAGAATTGAGCACATAAAATGAAATTATAAAAGTTTGGCAAACAAGACTGGTTTAAAAAATAAATTCAAGTTAAAAATACGACGGTATGAACCACACAAATGAAAAATTACCTCCATCTTTTGTTGAATTAGTTGAATTGTACGGATGCGCCTCCAATCGAATGAATCATGATTAATATAGGAAACTAATGAACCATGAATATTCTTCTTAAAGCTAAAGAAATGATAAGAAGCAACATCAAGCCTACAGATAACAACAATAAATCATTAATTTATAATACTAATAGAAAAAACTTCAAAGATAGAATTAAAACAGAGAAAAAATTTAAATCAAATAACTAACCTCTCAAGAAATCTAACAGTTTCTTGTAAATCTGGATTAATAAGAATATCGGAGACATTCAATACATTTTGTAGACATACTTCATCTGAATAAGAAACCCAAAGATAAAACAAAGATATAAGTACAATAACTTCTTTTACAGAATAATTCAAAGATTAGACATCCTAAGACAAAATTATTCGAGAAATCATTTGTTAATTATAACACAAACCTCCATATACTTTGATTTTAAAAGATTGGAGCACAATAACAGGCAGTCTTTCGAATTTCATCAGAATGGAATTATCCAAAGAATCACAGCATTTTCCGAACACGTTGCATTGGACTTTTTCCTATAAAATTTGGATTCAGAAACATCAAACTAAAAGGTATATAATAGAAAAAATAATTAAATTTGAATATGATTTTTCCAAAATATAATACCCATCAGCATAGATTTCCAAAATCATTAGCTTAAGCTTCTTTCCATAGTAGTCAACTTCCGTTTGGTGACGAACCGAAGTGATAACTCCTATAAAGTCTGAATAGTAAAAAAATAATAGTATAACTTTAAATTAGATAAATAAAAGATGGAACATATACGATTCTCATTTATATCGACATGATTAAAATAAAAAATTTACAAATAAAATTAGTAGTATTATAATAACATACCTATTAGATAATGGTAATCTAATTTTTTTTCAAGTATTTCGAACATTGAACAAAAACTGAACCCGGAATCACGAATTTGGAGACTTGGTTCTGGTATAACAGTGGTTCCTTTTTGAAAAAGTAGCTTAAAACGATGATGAGTCATCTTCATGATCCCAATATTGGGCACAACAGAAAAACTTGTCATACAAAAAGCACCACCAACATATAAATCATCAACAAATATTGATATGTAAGGTTCTTTGACGGTAGCCTGTATTTTATCCAGCTAAACTCAAGAAAAAAGAAAGAAAAAAAAATTATTATTTCATATTACAAAAAACATGAAAACAAAAGATTTTGATATCAATATGAATATAAATGAAAATAAAACTACTCACATTTTGATCCATTAGTATCATATGAAGCAATTTTTCGTTATCTTCTGCTAATGGATCTGTATAAAACCACAGCCTAACAATTTTCACTCTTAACCTCCACGATTCCTTCCATGCTGTAATACACTTGATCGAATCAACCTTGTCTTCCATATTGTTCTGAAGTTGCATTTTGATTGTAAAGGTATGAACTATGAAAGACTTTGCAAGAGAAACAAAGAACGAAGTTTTTTCTGATAGTTTTTGTCTCCAATCTTCGAAGTCTGAGTCCCATATAAATAAATAAATAAATTTAATTTAGTCAAACACTTGAGTTCAATTTTTTTGATTTGATATATCAACAGCTCTTCTGAAAAACCTTCTCTACACGTTTACACCAACTCACATTAGTTTAGCCACTGTAACAGTTAATATGACTACACGTACCTTCTCAGCTTCTCTGCCATCTGAGGCACTCCATCAAATATTGGGAAAGAACAAATTGGTTGGATAGTACCATTTCTATTGATCTATTAAAAAAAAGAAATAAATTAATTACATACATCTTCTCGTGAACTCATACATAAAAGAATGTTTAATTTTTTTAAATAATTAATATTTTCTTTTATAAATAATAAGCTTTTATGATAATTGTAGACAAAAATATAGTGTGTATTTGGATTGAAATTTGTAAATAAGAGGTTGCATAAAATAGACTTTACAAAATTATTTTTTATTAAGAGTGAGTTAGTGTTAATTTCATAATTTGGTTTATGTTTAGCAATTTTAGTATAAAATAGATAGCAGTCAAATACAGATGCCGATTTAGAAGGGGCTAGTGGGGTCATGGGTCATGGCCGTCAAAAAATTTTAAAACTTTTATATATTATATGATGATACATTTAAATTTAAATTAAGTTGTTAGTCTAGTGACTAATTAAAATATTTTTTACATTTTTTTAGACGAATCATTTTGATTAATAAATCTTTTTTAATTGTTCCTCCTATTCTTTATTTTTTTTCATTAACCATTTGTTTTGATGAATTCTTTTTTTATTGTGCCTTGTATCTTATTAATTTTTTTCTTAACTTTTAAATCTATTATCATATAAAAAAGACTTTGATTTTTATAACAAATTCTAATTAAATAGTAAAAAAGTATATATATATATATATATATATATAATTTAAAATATTTCAATATTTATTTATTTTCTCATAATATTGAAATAATTACATATTAAATTATATATTAGTATGAATATTTTACATATTTTGTTAATTAATTATTTTAAATGCATATACTAAAAATATTCGAATAACTGATCTATATCATTCATGTTACATTATTTATAATAATAAAGGATAAAAATTAAAATTTTTGTTATTATGAATGATATCAAATATAAAAATTAGTTTTTAGTAGAAATTTCTGTTTCAATATAGCATTTATTAATAATTTTTTTAAAAAATAAAAAAATAATATCATCAATTATATAAGACAATATTAATTATATAAATATTATTAAATATTTAATTTTCGATTCCCTGTTCAAAAAATTTCTGAATGTGTCCTTGGTCAAGTAAATGTTATTTTAGATAAAAAAAATTATTGAAAAAGACATAAATTTAAATAATTATTTTATACAATATTTTCATTTTATTTTACATATTTAAATAAATTTTAATACTCTTTTTCTAATATTCTCAGTACTTTTTAGTACTCTTTTGGCTATAATTTTTTAGTACTTATGATTCTAATATTACTTCTAGAAAAATTTATTTTATTTAATTTGGTTTGTCTAATGAAATTAATAGAATTACATTACAAAGTTTAAAAAAAGACCTCCATACAAAAATAAATAAAAAGAACAATAAAGAAAGGAAACTCACATAACCAAAAAATAATAATTCTGCATCAGGGAGTATTAGAGACATAGTTATAAAAAGAAAAAAAACAACAAAATTCATTGTATAAACCATGATGAGAAAAGTGATAAATATAAAATAAATTTCTTTAATTAATAGTTTAATAATAAAAAGTGAATACAAAACTTAGAATTTTTATTTTCAGGTAAACATAAGCTAGACTAAAGGCATGTTTGTATTTAAAAATAAAAAAAGAAGCTTTCAACAAAACTAAAGTTGAATTTAAAACTCAAAACACTAAACCAAATACACTCGTAATGTTACAAAAGTAAAATAAAATATATAGTAACCTTTATTTAAAGATTTTTTTACAATTATTTATTTTATAATAACATTATAATTACAATATAAAAATATAAATTCAATTATATCATTTGACAATTTAGTAGGATTTAACAACAAATTCAATGAAATAAGATATAAAATATAGAAAACTAATAATTAAATTCAAATGAGAAAATAAAAGAACTTACCGAAAATTTTATTGAAAACTTCTGTGAATACTATATTTTCTGTCAAGTCGTCCTCTGGTCTATTCTCATCGCACAATAAAATTTTCAATCCCTTTTTGTACCTCACACGTGATATAGCCACATAAAGTTGCCCATGTGAAAAAACTGGACGACGTAAAAATAATCCCACAGTTGATAAGGTTTGACCTTGACTTTTGTTAATTGTCATTGCGAAGCACAATGCCAGTGGAAACTGCCTACGTTGAAATTTGAAAGGTAAACCAGAATCACTTGGAATCAAATTTACTCGGGAAATGAATACTCTATCCCCAACATTACTACCAGAAACAATATCTGCAGTAATCACATTTCTTCCAAGACTGTGAACAATAAGTCTAGTACCATTGCATAATCCACCAGCAGGGTCAATATTTCTCAATAAAATAACAGGAACACCTTTTTTCAACTTCAAAGAATGATTTGGTAATCCAGAGCATCTGATCTGATTTAAAAATTCAACATTGATCCAATCAATGTCAATGTCAACATTTGCATCACTGCCACATATGCTATCTGAGCTCAAATATTCTGTCATCTCCCCCGGTAGTAAATTAACAATATGATCATTGACTTCCTCAACAATCTCAATAGTCGCAGCAAGAATAGCTCTATCTTGAAAATATCTAGAATCAGCTGAATTCTCTGAGATATTTGGATATATTGCAGAAACAATATCATGAATTGGATCATCAGTAATAGGAATCGATAGATCTAAAGGAATACGAACAAAATGTCTATCATTAATTATTATACCACATTGAGCTTCTCCAACTTGAAGAATCCACTCTGAGAATAATTTTAACTCATCGACATCTGAATTTTCAATACCACTCTCGAGTCGCATATTCCTACTCAAATTAAACACTTCACAATGCTTCCATAGATAAGAAGAATTTATTGAAGCCATGACAATTTCAGCACGTGAACCTTTAGGTATAACTGGTAAAACTTGTCTAAAATCTCCGCCTAGAACAATGACTTTCCCTCCAAAAACTAAATTTTCATTGGAAGCACAAACAATCTTCATTAAATCTCGAAAAGTTCTATCAACAGCTTCAAATGCTAACTTATTTGTCATTGGAGCTTCATCCCAAATGATTAAAGCTGCTTGACGAATTAAATCTGCCTTTTGTGAATTGATTCTAATTCTACAAACTGATTCCTCATTCAATTCAATAGGAATACTAAACATAGAATGCGTCGTCTTACCTCCTGGTAACAATAAAGAAGCAATACCACTTGAAGCAACATTAATAACAATCTTTCTCTCAGATCGCAATCTAGTTGACAATGTTTTATACAAAAATGTTTTCCCCGTACCACCAAAACCATGCACAAAAAAGAAACCATGCTCTTTATTTGAAACACAATTAATAACCCTATGATATATGCTCATCTGTTCTACTGTCAATTGATGAAAATATGCATCATGTTGCTTCTGCATTTCTGAGATATCATATTGCAATTCACGCACCACCATAGAATTGGAAAAGTGAGATATTGAGTTAACATTAGGAACTGGCATTCCAGCATAATCCTTCAAAGATTTACCATTATTTTGAAGAAGGTTCTCAATCTCAACCAAACAAAAATTCTGTAACTCTTCAGATGTCATTCTTAATCCTATAAAAAAATTCATACAGTGGAATTTATATTTTATTACTTATTATAAACAAAAATCTAAATTATAATATAACATCACACAATAAATATAAAAAATTATTTAAAATTTTATTCCAACGAATAAAATTTTCTTTTCATACCTGGATATTGTAACTGGAGTCTTCTATGATAAAGGATATCTTCAGATAAATACATCCAAGTTTGATTCCAAACAGAGAAAGGCCTACTCATTGAACCTGATAATAATAAAGTTCCAAATAATCGCCTAAGTTGAGCACCTGTACCTAACTCAGCAGCTTCTTTAATAGCTTGAATGAATTCATTATCATCAGTCAACAAACCCAACGATGAACAAGCTTCTTGAAATGTATTATATGTCACGCCACAAACTGTTCTAAGGCTCTTAAAGCTTGTACAACCTCTTTGCACATTTAGTAATAGGCGCATATAAAACAATTCACCAGTTGATGGTGGAACAAAACTTAACCTGCCTACTGAAAATCCCCTTTGTCGTGGTCTCCATTCTCTATTGTCAACAATGTAAACAAAATGTTGTGGGAACTCAACATATGTTAAATGTCTTCCCTCCGAATAGGTCCTGTTAGCTAACATCCAAGCAATAAACATAGTAACCAAATCTCTATTCCTGACTAAAACTGAGCTTATTGAGTCACGATCATCAAAAATAACATGTTGCTCTTTCGGTAAATGAAAACTTAACCTTTGAACAGATGGCCACCGATGATGAATATCATAAGCAAAAAGCCTCCAAATAGACTCACATGGAGATAAGTACCGACAATCAAAGTATTCTCTAATCTCATCAATTGCGTGAGAGTGTTGATTCCCAATATTACTATTACCCAATGTTGCTGTTACGCGATCAGGACCTTTATTAACATATTTGAATAAATATTTAATAACATTCGATTTGTTACAAAACTCCAAATTAATATGAGCACGATACTTCATCAAAAGTAGCGGATTATATGGCACAACAAATCTATTATCAACTTCAACACCATATGTTTTATAGGTCACACCAAGATCACGCCGTTTATATATGGGATATCCTTCTTGATCAAAGTAAGTTTCATTAACAAACTGCTTAGGATAAAACTTAGAACATCTACCATCTTGCATGCAAGGAGAATTAAACCGAAGTTGACCACACGGACCATGAATCATAAATTTTGTTACCACATCATAAAGCAGAGGATATTTTGCAGGATTAGGCAGTTCCGCACATATCAATTCATCTATTATTTCACTTGATTGCAATCTACTCCTCCCATCAAGCCAAAGCAAAATATGTGCATGCGGCAATCCTCTCTTTTGAAATTCAATTGTATACATTCCTGAAAAAAGAGATTAGACAAGAAAAAACATTAGTTTTAGAAAAAAAAACAAGAATCAATGAAAAAATGAGACAGGTGCACATACCTGCATTAAGTGGCCCAAAGAAAACACCACTTTTCAAATCTTCTAATAAACACTTCATTTTCGCATGAAAAACTCGACATGAAATATCTGGACGCTCAGCAATTGGAATACCATCAACACTCGTATATCTTTGAAATTCAGGCCAATTTGGATTGCACGTCATTGTCATAAATAGATCCGGATAACCAAAATGCTTACAAATTGCCATAGCATCTTGACAATTGTTAAACATATATCTTCTACCACCAGTGAAAGAAGAAGGTAAAATAACACGTGTACCAATTGAGGAAGCTTCTGTATCTCCATGCTGCATAGCTTCTTCAATTCCACTCAAAAATTCTCCACGTATAGTACTTTGTTTCTTCCGTATCTCATAAAGTCGTTGTGACTCGACCATCGAAAAACTATCAACAACAAACTGTTGAAACAATCTTCTAGCTTTATGAATAATGCTTTCTTCTGTCTCTCTAATTTGTAACCGAAAACATATGAACTCCCGCAGAGAAACTTTAGTTCTTCTTCCACGCACATTTATAGTTCGAACACCTCTATAAGGTATATTATTCTCAAAACCATCTTCACCATAGGGAAAAAGCAAAGGATATTGTAATGGCCAGTATACAGGATGAGTTTCATAAATTCGCTTCAATTGGCCATCTATAGATCGAAGAATAATATCTCGCCCTTGATCTGAACTATCAAAATCACCAACAATCAAAGCAGCAATCTCATCACAAGAGGGAGAATTATATGTTCTTCGATCAAAAGATCTATGAGAGAACAATCTAAGACTAAAAATTTCTGATCGGTGATCCTCATAGAATCCTCTAACTCTTCGAAATGACTTTGCTACCACATTATGTTCATCAATCATATGTATTAGACTAACAATCAATTCTGTATCCACATCTGATCCATGGCTGAAAAAATAAACAAAATTATAGAAATTTATAGAATAAATGAATAATAATAACAATCTTATAATATTCATTGCGCTAATATTTAAACAAAAACATACCTAAAAATGCTTTGTCGATTATTAACTTCATGCACTGTGTCGTAAATGTAGAGTTGTGCAAACTTAGGTCTTTCACCATCTGAGGGTAATAAACTACCAATTCTATGATAGTTTTGTCCACTAACAATAAATTGGGGTGGACCCTGACCATTGTTAATAGAACTAACAACTTTACCTCCAAATGATGTGAATGCAAACATACTATTGTATGATCGTATATTCTTTTGAAAATATTGGCTCTTTGCATCGGTACCATTAATTAAATTAACCAATAAATCTGGTGCTCTCTGTAAGAACGGTAATTGAACCTTCCCTTTAGCACAGCACACAGAAAATATAGGCTGATTTTGTCTTGAATCTTTTTCAACACGTTCTAAATACCAAAAAACAGCTCCACACCAAACACATGCACAATCAGGATCACCGATATCAAGACATTCTAAAAGAAAAAAAATATGAAATAAATTATTTTAAAACTTCAATTTAATAAATAAATAAATAAAGAATTAATATAACCTTGGATTTCACTTTGTGCAAATAACGGATGATCAGCAATATCATCTTCTATAGGTCTAATACTTATGGAAGGATCAATTACATCTGTTAATAAAATGACAATTTAAAAAAAATCCTAATCAGAAAGAAAATTATAAATTATTATATTTAATGAAAATAAATAAATATAATATATGTAAATTTTTTAAATTTTACTATAATACTACCTGACATAGTAATAGATGAACTTGTTGGAAGACAGCTAGCTAGAAATATTGAAAAAGATTATAATAAATTAACAAAAACAAAAAAATGTTGGATCATGCACATTTAAAACAATATATTTAATCAAATTACAAACACTTACAATAATTAAATTGAGTTGCTTGAGTTACAACTCTTGCCTTAGTAACTGCATAAGAAACCAACAATAAATTGGACGAAAAAATTTATGAACCACAACATTAACTAATATAAAATTTTATCACTAATAAAACTACATAAAAAATCAAAAAGAAAAAACTTGCAATAACACACCTCCTCTTTGTTGTAACTTGAATGCTTTTTTCCTCTTCAAAATATTTATCCTATTCAACCTTGCCAAAGCAAAATCAGTAGGCATGATGAATAAAAAAAATACAATACTGACCTCCACAAAAAAAGTAAGTTCCAAAGAATGATATAACTATTTAGCAGCAGCAATCTAATCTACTTAAAACGCACTCATGAACAATGAAAATAACTCTCTCTCTATGTCTCTCCTTACGCATGTATCGATATATATCTGTATATCTAAAAGAGTTAGATGTCTTCTTCATATCCTTTTATCTTATTTAAAAAAAATTAATTGTTTAAAATAATTGCCACATTGCTATTTGTATTTGGCAAAAAAATATTTAATTAAAAATCATTGTATAGTTAAACATTGGCGAACTCTAAAGTAATTATCATATTTGATATTCAATGTCAATTATCGGTAAATTGAATTTTAAAAATAAATAATTATCATCATACAATGCAAATTAATAAAGCTGCTGCATATTATAATTAATATCATAAGAACTACATTCATTACTGAAATTCACAACAATGGACATATACATCCACACTATGACTTATATTTACACTCCTCCAACTATATGACACTGTGTCCAATATCTAGCAAAGCAGATTTTAATGTAGCACATATTCTCTTTGAAACAAAAAAGATAAATATAACACCTAGGACAAAAGAACCACTAATCTGCTTGAACATTGTAGAACTTCAAAACGCAAAAGTTCTTCCAAAAAAGAAAGAGGAACAAAGATGACTCTCCTAGCAGTTGGACACACCTCAAAAAAAGAGGAAGATTAATAAACTTCATACATAATTCACCATAACAAAGATAAAACCTATTACATAAATCTAACTTCATAGAACTAAGACAGCAGCTAGCTTTCATCCATAAACACCCATCTTAACTATCTTCAATCTTGATTATTTTAGAGCAATGAGCAACAGTATCCTCAAGTTCCTTATCAAAATCAGCCTCAAGATTCCTCTTCACCTTTAAAAATACTGCATCTTTGGGAACAACATTAGGCACATTAACTTTCCTTGAGTCATCTAAAAGGTGTGAGAGCAAATCCTACACAAGAAAATAAAACAAAAAAAGGAAAGCACCCAAAAAAAAAGAGGATCACCCAATTAGATGAAAACCTATTGAAACTCCACAGAAAACTAATTATAATGATGAATAAGAATTATTAAAAATCAAGCAATAAATCGAGTATCACCTGAGTTTCATCAACATCAGACCGAATAAGTGAGCCAATATCATCCGACAGCACTACATTTTCATCACTATCAACAGAATGATCTTGAATATCAACCTCCTTAACACCTTCCATATCTAAGTGTATATCATCAAGTCCAGCAACATTTGCTTCTTTTTGAAGAAAAGATGACATGACAGTATTCTCTAAACATTTTGTATTAGAAGTTTCACCCAACTCAGGACCAAACACAGGAACAGGTGCATCCTTTAAATAATAAGACAAAAGGCACAAAAGAGGAAAGATAGATATCAAAGGACTGCGACAAAAAAATGAAACATGGCACCTATAAATAAATTAAGTACCTTCAAAGGTGTTATCTCAGTCTGAGCAAGTTCAAACATTGAAATAATTGCAGCATCATCACAAATCCTCTTCACACGAAAAGTTCCAAAATATCTATCAACACCAAGAGACTTAGTATCCACTTTCAGCAAGACTTTTTTACCCTCCAAATTTCTAAAAATGATAGGGTAGTCATCCCCACAGAGAACCTACAAAGAAAGAAATAAATGCAACCATCAATAAAAAAACCATTTTGAACAAAACCAATAAACTACTTTCTGCTTTTCTTTCATTAAAACAGAGAAAGACAAATCTGACACACCTTTGAATCTTTATGTACCTCATTAAATAGGTCACCACATGTTTTTTTAACCAAATAGGTTGTTTCACGATCAAAGAGGACAAATATACCCTGTCCAGTTTCATCTGATACAACTACCTTGAGCCTATACCTACAAAAGAATGAACTACGATCATAAAAGATAGTAGTAAATGAAAAAGGTCTATTCAACACATTAAAAGACCAGATTACTCATAAATAAAAATTACAAAGTAAATAAAAAAAACAAGAATGTAACATGACAGAACCTTGGGATCACATTTGTCACATGATGCATGCACATATCACAAAAGTAAACACCAGATTCAGGATGTACTGTCTTCCCACAAACACAGGTAGAATACCACCAGCACCCCTCTTCTACAACATCAGTGATAGTACCTAAAATGACAAAGGTTCCATCCTAAAAAACATAGAAAATAGAAGCCAAATGCATAAAAAACCATAAAAATTTAAGAATCAAAGTTTCAAAGGATTTAATAATCAAGAACGAAAACAAATAACTACAAATCAGATAAAAAAAAAAATTTTAACCTCCTTGTTTTCTTGCAACTCATCTATTGTAGATTTCTTAGTCAACCTCATGAAGTCATCTTCCAATGAGATAGTTTTTCCTTCATTAGCAATAAACAGTGGCTGGGTCCCATTTATCCCTTGTTCTACCACGCTAACAAAATGACAATGAAGGAACAATCTTAATGCTTTTTTCAGCATATTCAAACATACATAAAAAATAAATAAAACTAAATATATGAAAAATAGTACTACACAAACCTCTTCCTGAAATCAACAACAGCTGCCAAGTCAGGATTAAGATATATTTTTGTTGCTTTCATGACATTTTGTAACCCAGGTTGCCCTAAAAAAGAGGAAAAAAATGTTAGCAACCTTTCCAAAAAAATCTTATACCAACAATGTAAGAAAAGAGTTTAAAAAAATCATGATAATACAATATTCAACAACAGTACCTCGAAAAAGCTTAACTTTGGCAAGTTGAAGAATCACTACTGGTTGTTCAACATAACCAGAAGAAAGAAAATGATTTAGTTGATCCACATATTCTCCAAACAGGGCGCACCTAAGCACCATCCTACAAATAAAACACAACAAATTGTAACATAAAAAATAGATAAAACAAAAAATAAATGAAAACCATATGCTGAAATAAGAAAGTAATGAAGCAACGAACTTTTGAGAAGAAAGCTCCACAACAACCATCTTGATTGTTTTTCCATCTTTATCATAACTTTTTTCCTCTCCAACTAAAGTCAGCAACCCAATAACATCTGCAAGTACATTAAAAAAACCGCAAAAAAGTAGAATAATATATAACAGGATCAACAACACATAATCTCAATAATGGAAAAGAAATACAGAACCACTCACCAACTAAATAATCATGATCTTGACTCATTTGCAATATCTCCTCAAAAGGATATAGAGTAAAACAGACTCTTGGTATGATATCATCTGGTAAAGTTGTTACTATTGTTCGGAAGAGGAAGGTAAGCTTAAACTCATGTTTTGTAGCTCTATAAGAGCCATGATTTGGAACAACAGAGAAATAGCACATCTTGTAGCAATTCCCTTCAATAATATTATCTTTAAACCTGTTGATAAGTTGCTTCCTTATAGTGGCCTGGATTTTGTTTGACTATAAATAATAAAAAATAAGAATACATATTAGTCAGCAACTAAAGAAATATCAACAATATGCTAACTCAAAATAAACTACAAATAAAATCACTAACATTTTCATCCACCAAAATGAGCTCCATTGAATTTGGAGAATCTGGATTTCCAAAGCTTGGAACAATCCAAGCCCTAATTACCCTCACTTTAAGCCTCCAAGCCTCTCTTGGAGGAACTATCTTGCTAATAGCATCAAAAGATGGACTCATTTGAGCGTACTAAAACACTTGTAGAAAAGAAAACAACAACAATATGAAGATATGTGAAAGATGAACAAAGCCAATGATCTGCACTACTCTTACCACTTCAACCCTCTTTTATAGACAACGCTAGATGAATAGTTTCAAATTTGAATTCAATTTTTTTAGCAAAATGGGGGGAAGTAAAGATTTTTCACCTTGCAAATCCAAAAAGAACTGAGGTTTCTCATAGACTAATTTAGGGTTTTCTTGGAAAAAGAAATGATGTGATAAGGAAACTACCATTTTTGATATCACAGAAGTTTATACTGACAACCACCAACTACTCCACATTCACACATCTCACATCTCCATAAAAAATCTCTATCAAACATCAAATCAAATAAGCCTTCATTCTATAGAGAAGACACAAGCAAAGAAAGATGAAATGAAAATCATAAAGCATTTACATGATGTATAATTAAAAAAAATCGAATTTAAAAATAAAAAAAAAATAAAAGAAGAAATCTACAGGATCAATGACACTAGATATACAATCACAAACCTTATCACTTGTCAGAATTGAAATCCAGATTTTGGGAGAAAATCAAACAACCACCAATTACCAAAACCACTTCTACGTCATACATCACAAATATCTGAATGCTACAAACCACATCTTAAAAACAAAATCATGAATAATCTTCCAATGAAATAAATGAAAAAATTCGAATTTAAAAAAAAAAAAAGAAAAAATCTACAGAATCAATGACATCAGATTTACAATCACAAATCCCATCTCTTGTCAGAATACAAATCCAGATTTTGGGAAAAACCAAACAACCACCAATCACCAAAACCACTTCTACATGATACCAAAAAAATATCTAAATGCTACGAACCATACCCTAAAAATAAAATCATGAATAATCTTCCAATGAAATAAACGAAAATATATCAGAGAGAAAAATATAAGTAAACAATCGATGAATTGAACATCTAAGTCCTGAGATTTCTGCATCAAAGAGCACACCTATGTAACCCTTCTCATTCCTAATATTTAACCCTAGCCACTCTTTTTCAATACAACGTTATCTTCTGGTATAGTTCACTTTTATTACCTCACCTTTATAATAGATTGGATTCTTTTTATTTTGATTTTTTTTAAAACCTAATTTGGTCTTTTTTTTTTTAAGCTTGTAACCATATTTTTCTGAAATGAGGGCCTTTAATCTTTTTGATCTGTATACACAAGCACAAAAACATGAAGTGTGGGCCAAATATAATGAAATGTCATATCCACTACTTTTTTTGTATACATTAAAGCCTAAAAAAATTACCAACCCTACTAAAACCTATAAATATAATTGGTAGTGATTGAAACCTAAGACCTACACTACAAATAGATACATAATTAGATACATAGATATAAAACTGAGATGAAACTTGTGTTAAAAATAATTTTACAAAAAATCTAAATTATAGGAAAATTCCATGTCAGCTTGTGCTCTTCCTAGTTTACTAGTTTAAAAGATATATAACCGCTTTAACTTGAGGAACACAAACGTATAGTATTGTAAAATTATAATATTAAATATATATTTTATTGTATGAAAGGAATTATATATAGCTTTTATTATTATAATTTTATTATATACTTTTATTATATAATGTTCATACTATTTTCTTAATGGTCTTCGACCAAAGAAAAAAGAAGTATAATAATAATAATAATAATAATAATAATAATAATAATAATAATAATAATAATAATAATAATAATAATAATAATAATTTTCAAATTATTTTATTACAATAAAAATTATTTAAACATCTTAATGAATTTTAGATTCAAAATATCATAGAATTTTAATTTAATTATTTTTAGAAAAATAATTTTTTTAAATAAAATTTTCAATAAATATAATAAATCATGAATAATTCATTATTTAATTTTCAAAAACTCAGTTGTTATATTATCAATTCAATTCAATTCATAATGAACCGAAAATGTTATTAAGGTGAAACAATTGTATAGTACTAAATGAATGGAATATTATCCACACAACTAGAAAATGACTTAATACAGACAGGACAGATTTTTTGTTACCGACGGATTTTATCCCTCTATAAAAGCCTCGTCGAAAATTATTTACCGACGAATTTTTTTTTCCGTCAGAAAATTATCAATGAATTTTTACCAGTTACCAATGGATTTTTCCTCTGTAAATTTTTCATCTATTTTCCGAAGACGACGAACTTTCCGACAGATTTTTCGTCTGTAATTACAGACGGATTTTTCGTCTGTAATTACAGACATATTTTTCGACAGATTTTTTGTCTGTAATTACAGACAGATTTTTCGACCGATTTTTCATCTGTAATTTGAACTTTAAAAAATCATCTCCTACTCTAATTACAGACAGAAAATCTGTCTGTAAAATCTGTCAGTAAGCTAAAATAGAATTTTTTCCAATTACAAAATAAACTTGTTTTCAGACAAAATAAATATAAATTTAATACAAATTTTTATCTAATTTGTATTCGAATATTTATAATATCACAAAAAATAAACAAATTCATAGTATTATAAAACTAAAAGAAAATTATTATAAACAAGCAAGTCAATATAATTCAAAACATAAACAAAGTGTATTATCAACTATAATCCTAAGTATATTGTTCAACCATACTAAATTTTACACAATTTTACATATATTACAAAAAGATTAACTGAATTCTATTCTTTCTCAAAAAATGGACATGAATCAGCATCCATCGGCCATATGTGCATGAATTCTTCTTACACCTGATAGGTTTCGATTTAGAAGAGTTGATCACCAAAGGAAAAGTAATTTGCTGATTCTTGAGCACGTTACTATGTGGTATGCAACTCTTGTCCTTGGCACTGACCTGGGACATACATACCTGGGCATGTCTGATTGGAATTGCAGGTTTTTCCCATCCTTTAACTTCGAAATCCCAATCCCATTCTTTCTGTGTCAGAAAATTGTGAAATAAACATTAAACTTATTAAATTAAGACCACAGACAGCATCTAGCTTTTGCATAAAACAAAATACCGTAATGTTTTTTTGAATGGCATTGATGAAGTCGCCTATCTCAGAACCATCGAATCTTTCTTCTGCTGTCTTAATTATGGTATCATCCCAAATCTGCATGATATCAATAAAATTTAGCTTCTATATAGTAAAATATATGATAGATCACGTTCTTGTATTTGATATGAGAATTAGGACTAACATGGTGAAGATTTTGCTTCTGTTTGTACCAATGAACATCAATTGTGTTACCTCCCTTATCTCCAAGAAACCCAACATGTAGAGCCTGCACACAAAAATGCCAAATTAATTCTTCCAGAGTAACTTCTTCAACTTTTTCAGCTATCTAGAGCATTCAAATCTTAATCAAATTTTCCAAAATCTAAAGAAAATCACGCCTTTTTTCCCATAGGTAAAAAGGATTATGCTAATTGCTAAAAATAAGAGGTGAGAAGTACAAAACAGAAACCTAAGAATACAACAGTCTAACTCTAGATACCAATATACCACACAAAAGAAAAGCACCTTAACTTCAATGCTTTGTTAATATAAGAGTTTCACACTATTATTATCAATCACATACTACTTCTATAATGTGGCAACGCATAATTAAATATTTGTTTAGAAACTTTTATACAATGATGTACACCAAATTAAATTCATAAAAAAGTGTGAAATTATCATGGATAATCTCACACAAAAGATAAATACCAAAACAAGGAAGGAGAAGAGGACACTGCAAAAAATAGGGCAAAGAAACCAGTATATTACCAACTTTTGAGGCCAGCCTTGTGGAACATGTTGCCTCCTAAACTCTTGCTTTGAAAAAGCTGCAGGAAGCATGGCTGGGTTGGCATCATATAAAGGATGAATCTGTACTACTGAAGGCCTTGAATGAGGATGGCTAGTCATCATATCTGACTCAAAGAACTCCTCCTCACTTGAAACAAACTTTGAAGAGTAGGGAGCGAGTCTTGAGAGCGCTACGCTGTCTTCCGAAAATTTGGTTTCATGCTGAGATATGGAATCACTCATTAGTTCATAAGTTGCCTGAAACTACTTCAGGAATTGGTGCAACAATACATTGAGATTAAATGCAAGAGTTTTAAAACTAGAGCTTTATACAGCCTCCATATTCCATTTATTGTTGCCCCATAAACATAATAGGAAAGGAAATGGCATAGTTTTGCTTTGGCCTCACAATGAATGGCAACCACCATACTACACCATCTTCTAGTAAGGACAGATGTAAGAAAGCACGTGGGAAGAATAATGCAAGTACCTTATACTTTATTTGTATCCTCTGCAGCATAACTTCATTATCCATTACTTCTCTCTTTTTCTCCTCCCTCTGGTGACAATCATATACCAAGAAAACATGTATGATTGCTAAAGGATATACATATTGTAGAATAGGCAAACTCTCAGAAACTACTTGAACATCATATCTTGATCACAGCCTGCACCAAGCTCTTAGCTTGTTCAAGGTTCCGTCTAACCTATTTAGGAAGAAAGAATTAACGTAAGTTTTTCAGGTAATATATACTGCAAAGGAATACATGTATATATTTCAATCTGAAAGGTAAAAATAAAACAACTTTCGAACAGCTACAACTTCTGGTAAACCGCAACAACTCTGAACATTTTTAGAAGCTAAATGATCATATGAACCATATAATTTAATCCATAGCTTCCACAAGTTATGATGAGAATCAAAATGGTAAAACATAAACATGTATGACTGTTGAAAAATTGCTACGTAAAAAACACATAAATGCAACATAGTACCTTCAACAGAGAAAACACTTCAAGCTCATCTAACTGACTTCCAGATACCTAAGAACCAAAACCAGCAAAAGGAGCTAACCTGGCGAAGCTTCTCAAATGACTGGACACTGTTTTCTCTTTGTTGCATCTGAATAGAAAATAAGCACCAAGATTCAACCAAAAATATATGCCAATTTCCAAAATTCAAATCCATGAAATATTTTTCATTAGCCAAAAAAGAAAAAAAAGAACCGATAACAAAATTACCTAGCTGTAGCATGTGTGAGAATAGAAAAGAGTCCATGTAGTTTAATTTATTGATGATAACGGTTAAAAAGCTTTGTAATTTGCAGAAAGAAGAGAATAATATGTACCGGTGCCTATGGAGTCTCAAGATAATTATCCCAAATGCTTCTGCAGTTTCACGAATCATGATGCCACAAGTTCCAGTAAAATGGATGATTTTACACTCCACAACTGCAATACATACATAAATATAGTACAGTCAGCAGATAACTACATATTGGGAGATTGACCCAAGAGCTTCAACATTTATTATTATAAAAAAAGAATTACTCATATTCAACAACAGGCACCGGCGACCTTTAGAAATTTGATTCATTTAATTAGAAAGTCCAAACAACATATTTTTTTTCAATTGCATGCAACTGCTTCAACTGAACTTCATAAGCTCTTCCTAAGAAAATAAAACATAGGCTTGGATAATAACCTTAGCAGCAAACACTATTTTAACACGATTTTTAAGACATAGTAACAATATACATAAGACCCAATTAGTTAGATGAAAATAAATGTAATATCAAATTAGCAACAATATAACTGCCCTTGAAGTCAACATAATTAACAGTAACACATTAACTGCCACAAAAATGAGAACAGTACCAGGTAATAAAAACATGTTTTAGCAATTTTGAATTTCTGACAGCAGAACATTGAGTTCATAACTAACTGAAAAATAAAGAGAGTTCTCAAACCTAGAATAAAAGCACCATGTAGATCTACACCAAGGAGACATTGAGCCAATTGATTTATCCTGAAATGTTGACAGTTAATGGTTATAACAGCTACAAGCGAAGAAACAATTAAATCAATTGTTCCTCCCATCCTTGGAGAAACTATTTAATTGATCAACAAACCAGAGGAAAACAAGTACCTAGTGATTTAAGAAGCTTCGCTATATAGTCATTCCACATTTCACGCATTGGCTTGAAAATGTTAAATCTGTAACCAAAGTGAATAATTATTGAAGAACAAGGAGAATATCATTCCCAACTGGATGAAACATTATTTTTCTCTAGCAAAGAATCCCAAAGGTCAGTGAAATCAACATCTCATTCAGAATAATAAATATGCACGTGATCACAGAACTAAAATAATAACAGTTAACACCAACAGGCTAAAAAGAATTATACTTTAGAGACATTAAAATTACTTATGGAACTCTTGAGGAAGATCTAATGATCCCTTTTTCTTATGCTGTTTCATGTACATGTGTTTTTTCGAGCGTTTTGAATGAATTTGTAAAGTCCTAGCTTGAGAACCAGAAGCAATTGAACGTCCTTGTACAACATATTCAAGATGGATGATGTTGTCAATTTTACAAAAAAGAGTTGGTTGATATATAGGTACCTGCTTAACAGTGAATTGGGTTTGTTTTCTGATGAGCTCAAGAACCGCTTCAACTTAAAACAGAAGGAGAAAAAAGAAATGTTTCAATTGGTGAAATGTTTCAATTTCAACAATCATGCCACATAAGTAACGTAGTGCAAATCAAACATATATGAAACCTTAAAGACTTGAAAGAGAACACTTTGTCACAAGATATAGGCCTCAAAGCTTCCAAAAGAAGAGAGGCATTATAGCTATTTGAATCACCAGAAGTATCATATTTCATTTTCCCTTCATGACAATTTGCTTTTAGAACTCAAGTTAACATACATTATTTACAAAAAAATTTTCACAGGACTTTCATAGCACTCATTTACTTCTATTCCCAAGTAGGAAAAATTACAAAACAAAAGCATTATACACCCTACATCATTTCAAACAACTACAACCTTACCTGCAATAGTAAGCTTCTCCACAGCCGCCCAGGTATGGAACCGCCGATGGCATCGAGAACTCCTTAGAGAAAGGCAAATTCAGTTGGCCATTCATTAAAGATTCCACAACACTTTCATGAAGAGGAATTTTATCTTTGGAACTACCAGAATCACATTGATGAGTTCCCTGATCCTCATCTTCAGATGATGAATCCATCTCATGGAAGTTCTTTAACAAGCTCGAAGAGTTTTCGACATCACATCCATGACTCTCAGAATCCCTTAATCCCTGGAGGTAAAGCCTCCTTCCAATTTGAAGCTCTATGAAACCAATAAAACGAAAGAAGAAGCTACATACAAAACAATCAATCTGCAAAGTAGTTCATACACACAAAAGAACACAAGAGAAAGAAGAATAAGTCCTAATAAACCTAAACAAGCAAGACCAAGATAAATACAGAATTAAATTAAGAAAAGCAAAAACCTTGTTGAAAGAGTGTACGGATGGAATATAAGAATTGCAGCTAACAGAGCTCGAAAGGGTGTACGAATATACCAGATCGGGTGGTCCACCACAGGACAGTGCTCCTCATCAACGAAGAAATCATCACGCGTATTATCCTATGTTCGAAGATTCAACAGTGGCGATAAGGATCTTCTCCTCCTTCTGAAGATCCTCGCGAAGATTGCACAACAAATAACAACGAAGAAAGCAGCTCTGATAACGGAGAGAGCAAGGACCAAGTAGCGCGAGAGCGCGTGGCTCTTTCCATGGTTTGATGTATCGTCTAAGGGGAGAGGAGGAATCGATGGCGGTGGCGGTGGCGGTGGTTGGGAATAATAGCAGTATTGGGGGTTGGTGATGCAGATTTTGAGGCAATCATCACAGTTTGAAGAACAATTCTGCTCCACGTGACAGAGGGACTCACAGATTTCTGGCACGAGTTTTCTGTGGTAATTTATGCTAATTCATTTTTTTTTTATTTTCCTACAAAAGAATCCCTCTGAAATTTTATCTGTATTTCTGTGGGATAAATTCCGTCGGAAATATTCGTCTGTAATAACTAATTTTCTAGTAATGTCATTATATAAAATCAAATTTTGAATAGCTTTCTGCATAATGAATCGAATACATTATTAAGGTGAAACAATTGTATAGTACTAAATGAACGGAACATTATTCATTATATAAAATCAAATTCAAAACGATTTTCTACATAATGAACCGAACACGTTATTAAGGTGAAACAATTACATAGCACTAAATAAAGGGAACGTTATCCATTATATAAAATCAAATTCAAAGCACCTATATCTACAATTTAGAGATTATCAATTCAATTCAATTCAATTAAGAACACCTGCGTCCATTCAATTCAATTTAATTCAATTCAGCAATTGCATTCCATTCAATTCTATTGAAAAATAATCCATTAGCAAAATGTTGGTGTTGTTAGTAATGAAGATAACGAAAGAGGAGAAAAAGAAGAGAATGAGGAGGAGAAGTAAAAGAAGAATCTGCGTGCGTAAAAAAGAAGGGGGAGGAGGAGGAGGGGGAGGAGACGGAGGTATGCGTGAATTTGAAAGAAGAATAAGAAGGCGTGCGTGTATTTGAAAGAAGAAGAAGCGCGTGTAATGACGCTCTTTTTAAAGAGAGTGATTTTTGTTGGTATTGGACCTACTTGAATAAACTTGGATGAAAAAAATACTTGGATGTATATCAACCCTGTAAGTAAAATATAATTTTAATGTTATCACTTACACACAAAAATTAAACATTAAATATTCTTAAAATGTGTTATTATAAATTATATTATTTTTTATTTTTTAAATATATTAGTTTATTGTAAAAGATAACTTTAAAAAATAATACAAAAAATATATAAATTATATTTTATTAATAAATTACACTTAAATATAATTTTAACTAACGTTATTTAAAAATATTCATTTTTCAATCCCAATAAAAAGTATTCCAACACAAATTATATGACATCAATATAATTTTTAATGATAATTGATTTTGTAAAATTAGTATTTTTTTACACATGATAAATTAGTATTGTTTTTACTTTTACTTTATGCCGGTCTTAATAGTATGCTCCATATGAGCTGTTCTAAAAAGTTATTGACCTCTCTACAAAGTAATTAGAGCATTAAAAACGTTAAATAAATACAAATACCAATACAAAAAGAAAGAAATTATTTCTAAACAACTAAAATTTTTATTCAATTTGTACTTAAAGTTGAAATAAAAAAACCTCTTATTCTTTTAAAGTAAAACTATTATCATAAAATTATTTTTTTTTCTTTTTGACAACTTGCACAATATAATATAACTCTATAAATTTATACATGTTTTCTTTTAAGATCAAGGCTCTTTAAATAAATAAAATTGATTTATAAACATATTATTTGAAGGAGTTCCTATAAGTCAAAAAATGTTTATGATTTTTTTCTGAGAAAAAAATACATAAAAGAATTTACATCCGCTTATAATTCATGATTCACAAACATGACCATGCATTATACCGGTCTAAACCACTTTGTATATTAAATATGCAATTTTCTGAGACATGTTGTCTACGGTATTTTTTATAAATGTTAAGTAACCAATAATTTTTTTGAACAATATGAATAACTATCAATGAAATTAAAATATACTACACTTTTAAATTACTCACCTAAATCTTAATATTAGAATAATCATCTGCACATTTAGACAAATGAACATCTAATATATCCATTATTCACATTATTTAGTATTTTTATTATTTACCAATACTTTTCCATCTTATAATCATGCAAACCTTTCAAATACATCTTTAATGTGAAAATCACAATATTTCTTCTGCTGTTGAATTTGAATTGTGATGGAATATTTTTAATGGATGTTTTTGGTATATGTAAATGGTCATTTTTTATTCACAATGCCATAAAAGTGAATAGAAAAAATACCTTCTACTTCTAATTCCTTCCCTAGTTTATCTATTTATTTGATGTACAACTAAAAAGAAGGGGAAAAAAGTGTTTCGTCAAACATAACCCAATAGACATTAGTATATTACTCAAATACCTCATAAACAAATTCAAACTAATAATCATATAAACTAATAATGTATTTTTAGAAGATTACATACTTTGTCCTATTTTTTTTGTTTTAAGAAACACCATTAAAAAACAAAATTTTCATATAACTTCGTTAGCATAATTATTCTAGAAAATAAATCGCTTATCCTATGATATGATGAATATAGTTTTCATTTAAAAATGAGTGGCTATCTGAAACTACATGTAAAATTCTAAATTTTTAAAAATTATTAGTGTATACTCTCATATATTGTACGGGATAATTAATAAAAAATATATAAATTTTTTATTAAAAAAATTAAACAAAAAATATATATAATAATTATTACTATAAATATTTTATAAAATTATAATTAAAATCAAAATTTAACTATTTTCAATGTTAAAAATATTAAAAATAATTAGTATTTATCTTAACTATTTTGAATTGGTTGAGTGGTCATTTCACTCGTCTCTACCTAAGTAAGTATTAGAGTTTCGAATCCCTCCTTATGTATGTAACAACTTATTAGCTAGCGGCAGATCCTTAATAAATGGAGCTTCAATTTGTGAAGGATGAGTTCTCGACCTGTCGAGTGAGAAAATACAGTGAAAAAAATAGTATTTGTCTAGAAAGTAGAACAATTATCATTGATGATAGCAATACTTATGGAGATTTGCATTTGTTAAAATTTAACTGTGACAGTTTTATTTATTAGTATCGTATTCATTCAGGAAGTCAAATAATATGATCAACATTGTTAATGGTTAAAATTTATATTTTATGACATGATTTTCAAGCTTCTAAATTTATAAACTTATGTCATTATAAAAGCTATTAGATTGATTAATATTTTTTGATAATATTAACAAAATACCGTGTCAACTTGTTGCTAGCTTCTTCTTCACTGATGACAGTAACACCACTCACCGTGCCATATTCTTTCTCTTTGCAGCTATATCGTCACTGCTGATACAAAACTAGTTATTCTATATTAAAAATATAAGAGAAATAGGAAATCACAAAAGTAGTATATACCTCAGGATTATATAAAACCATTTTGACCTTCATCAAAAACATTAAAATTCTCTTTGAGCTCCTCCTCTGCATCATTTCTGAACTACAATTGACATTTTCTAAAAATGGAAATGCATTAGAATCAAAAGAAAGCCAAACCTCAGGATACTCTAATATTTTATTTTAAATATACCAAATTACTATGCAACCATTCTCAAGAAGGGGCCCAAAATAAGCAAACCAAACGTGTTTAAAATATTTTTTTTAGGAAAATATTTGAACAACTGATGCATCAAATTGAATTCATTAAGAGTAACTAAATTTCAGCTAGTGAAAACAACTTATTTATCGTTGAAAAATAAAAGAAAATGTAAAAGAGCAAATGTTAGTAACAATGATGGCTTAATCATCCGTTGTTAAGTATTGTCTAAACAATGATTTCTTAATCATAAGTTGGAACATAAGAAACTAAAGATAAATTGTAGTCTGTAGAAGTCTATGACTCTATGTTGATTTCTCAAGTTACTTACAGCTGAAATGCTAAAAATAATTAAGTGACTAAACATGTTAATTGCTTTTTAAATAAAGAACATAATCACAAAATCCTCAAAGCTCCTCGATTCGCTCGAAGAAGCAATCTACTAAAGCCACGAAAACGACGCCGCGAAAAAATCTACCAGAAATCTACCATGTCAATCGGCTTTTGGAAATTTTGATTTGGAATATTGTTTTATTTTTTGACTTTGTAAATGGAGGTTTTTTTGGATCCGGTAAATGGAGTTTTGATTGTTAAAATATGATAGAGATTATTGAAATAGAGATAAAAAAAAGCAACGAAAAAAAAGAGAATTAGGTAGCCCATGAGCTTGTCCTAGGATGTTTGGCCCATGAGAGCTTTTGGCCCTGTAAATTTTTTGAAAATTTGGCTCTATTGAGCATAAGACCTTTTTTCTTTTGGCCTTATAAAATAGAGCCGAAGCCTTGTAGAGTGAAGCATATTGACACCACTACATAGATAGAATGAGTATAAGTCACAATAATAATAATTCAAAACCTTCATTGTGCAACAAATGCAGAAATACAATTGTCTCTCCAAGCTGATCAAAGAAATCGGCATCCAAACCAAGAGCAAGGGTGACTGAGGAACCAACTTTGTATAAACTTGTAAGCATCATTAGCTGTTTCAAAACAATTGGTGAAGCACATAATTAAATTTATCATCACATCATTAGCTTCCTAAAGCATAAACAAAATTACAAAATGCCCTCATTGTTATGCAATTCAAAAATTAAATTATTACTTTTAGTATCACTAAAAAGGAACAAATGTGGAACAACTAACCTCACCTCAGAATCTTCAGAATGAGAGAAACGGCTCATTGATAACATTTAAGGGCTCTCTTAGTATCAATAGAAATGCAGTCATAATAATGACCCAAATATTTCAACATTTCTCCATTTTTAGCTGTTTTAATAAAATGTTCAGCCGTTTTTTTTATGGATTCATTCACTTTTCCTCCTTTTTTCTATGAGAATAAGTCCTAAATCATCGTATCACATATTTATCAAACATGAAAGACTTGAAAGTGAACAAATGAATAATAGGTATAATAGTAAATCAAAAAAGAATGTTCAAAATAGAGCCTTCTCTAAATTATACAATAGTATAACATAGATTTCAAAATCATTATTTGAGATTATAATTTTGCAAATAAGAGTAAATATAAATAGATTTTCATCACAAGAAAAGACTGGAGGTAGAAAAATGTCAAAAAACCAAATAGATAAATTTATTTATTTATTTATTTTGAGATAGTTATTTAGGGTTTATTACTACTACTAAAATAAGAGGGAGAAAAATAACTAAATCTAATATGTGATTTAATTAATAAGGAAATCAACACATTAAACAAGAAGTGATCAACTCAAATGTTGACATTGAAAATTTGAAATGGATCTATGAGATGAAACCTAATAGGTGTTGTCGAACTTGTCGTATACATTTTTGTTTCCTCTTTTTTTTTTCTCTCTCGATCTAGCCTCCTTATCTCTCATCTCTGCCGTTGTTTCCACCTTCTTCTCCTTCTTCCGACGTGCTTCCTTTCTTGACCCTCATGTTTTCTTCTTCTCTATAACATTCTCTCTCTCTCTCCCGTATCATTCTGTCTTTCTCTCTCCCTCACATCCTAAACACTTTCTTCTCTGGGACATCGCCAGAGGAATGCTTTCCCATGCCGGTGCCACCTACTACATTTTTATTATAAATTAATAGATTCCAGTGATTGAAACGATCGCCAATCACCATTCTTGTAGTAACTTTTGTTGCACTACTGTCTATAGGGCATATTTATCTAGGTCACTAATCGCTTTTTTCACGTTCCATAGAACAAAAAATATCATTTGCATTGGAGTACAGCGTCAACAGTTTTGTCTAGATAGTTAGATAGCCAAATGACGAGGGAACGTCATTTTAATTGAGTCTTACTTTCATTTGTAAATCAAGTAAGACTCGCAAAACTGTCAAAAGGTACAAGTTTTTACAGAATTTTCTTGTCACGTATTATGATTTTGAGAGACGAAGAGAATTAAATTAGTAAAAAGTCGCTTGAATAATATTAGAGTAATTACTCAAATCAGTGCCAAGGATTTTAAAAATGGATATTTTAGTGCTCAAGAAAAGTTAATACATAAATCAATTTTTAAGGTTTTACTCCGGTAAACAAATCAGTCCCCAGTTCATTTTTTGGCAAAATAACTATCCAGATCATTCTCCAAAGATTTTAAAATGTGACATTTTAGTCCCCCCAAAAAAATTAATGTACAAATCAATCCCCAACGTTTCTCTCCGTTAAACATAACAGTCCTACGTCTAAAAATAAAATAAAATAAAATAATTATTATTATTAGTATTAATTGCCTAATAATATTGTACTATAATTTTTTGTATTTTTTAGACAAAAATAATAATAAAATTATTCATTAGATTCTTATATATATATATATATATATATATATATATATATATATATATATATATAGTCACTAAAAATAATAATAATAATAATAATAATAAATAAATAAATAAATAAAATTATTAGAGATTATTCTATAAAAAATTTAAAGATTAAAACTATTTGATATTTTTGTATTTAATATAATCAAAAAATGTCCTATTTTAAAAAAAAATATGTTTGTATTCAAAAACATGTATTAAAAGAAAATATTTTAATTTGAATTTATATTAAATACATGTTTTTTTAATACATACATGTTTTTTAAAATTTGCCATTGTTTGATTATATTAAATACAAAAATATCAAATATTTTAACTTTAAATTTCTTGTAAAATAATCTCTAATAATTTTATTGATTATTATTATTATTATTATTATTATTATTATTATTATTATTATTATTATTATTATTATTATTATTATTATTGAGTGACTATATATATATATATAAAAGAATCTAATAAATAAATTTATTATTTTTTTTAAATATAAAAAATTATAGTACAATATTATTAGGCAATTAATAATAATAATAACAATTTTATTTTATTTTATTTCTAGACGGAGGACTGTTATGTCTAACGGAGAGAAATGTTGGGAATTGATTTGTACATTAATTTTTTTGGTGACTAAAATGTCCATTTTTAAAATCTTTGAGGACTGATTTGGGTAGTTACTTTGCCGAAAAATAAATTGGGAACTGATTTGTCTGCCAAAGTAAAACCTTAGGGATTGATCTGTGTATTAATTTTTCTTGGAAACTAAAATATCCATTTTTAAAATTCTTGGGGGCTAATTTGGATAATTACTCGTAATATCAAGAAATAAAAAAGCCTGTTTAAATTGACCTATTGTTGACATTTGTTTACGTATTAGGTACTCGGTTTAATTTTTCCTTAGCAATCCTATACATTGTCTTAAATTTTCAAAGAGTAAAGTATCATTTTTATCCTTAATATTTGGAGTAGGTCTTAAAATTGTCCGGTTGTCTCTAGCATTTAAATTGTTCTATTTAAGTCTCTAATGTTTTAAAATTATCTCAATGTTGTCCTGCCGTTGGTGATCTGTTAACTGTTGACGTGGGACAAAATTGAGACAATTTTAAAATGTTAAGAATTTAAATAGGACAAAAATATTGGGGACAAAATTGATACATTGCTCTTAAAAGAATTACAAAATCAAATAAAATGATAATGAATTTTAACAGAATGAATTGCATTACTCGTTTAAGATTTTTACTCATACTTATAGAATGACTAGTATAGAAAAAGAAAAGAAAGAGTATATACATATATAATAAAGTATAAATTATATCTTTTTGTCTCTAATATATTGAACTTCTTTAATGTTTAATTTAATTAAATTTTATTTTTTACTTTTCAATTAATTTTAATCTTTTCTTCAAAAATTTTAATATTTTTTATGACAAATACTTACTTAATTTATTTTTTAATTTTGCTCTTAATAAAAAAAATTCACTTAGAAAAAAATAATATAATTAAAAGTAAAATAAAAAATAATTAAATAATTATCTACGGTAAAAAATTAATATTATTAAAAGATAAAACTAAAATTTATTTTAAAATTAAAAACAAAGTTTAACTAACTTAAGTATTAAAGAATTTCGATATACTAGAGACAAAAGGTACAATTTATACTTTATCGTATATGTATCATGCTCGTTTTTTTTCTTTCTCGCAAATTTATGTACTAATCATTCTACAAACATTTCATGATGAGTAAAAATCTTTAAAAATAAAATTATAAAAAATAAATTTATTTAGAATAAAAATAATGTGATTAAATACAATTCACATAGATGTGATTAAAAAATAATTGAAAAATTATGTACCGTAAAAAATTGATATTATTGAGAGATAAAAATAAAATTTATTTCTATGTATCATTTTTGTTCTCAACGTTTTCATCCTATTTAAGTTTATAACGTTTTAAAATTGTCTCAATTTTGTCCCGCTATCAACTCTATTAACAGATTCCTAACGGCAGGACAACGTTTAACTAATTTTGAAACGGTAGGAACTTAAATAGGACGATTTAAATGTTAGGAACAACTTTAGAACTTATCTCAAATGTTAGAAACAAAAAACAAAAAAATAATTATAATTTAAATAATATAGATAAATAAATAAAATTAAAATAAAAAAAAAAAAAAAAAAAAAAAAAAAAAAAAAAAAAAAAAAAAAAAAAAAAAAAAAAAAAAAAAAAAAAAAAAAAAAGTACAATTTATACTTTATCGTATATGTATCATGCTCGTTTTTTTTCTTTCTCGCAAATTTATGTACTAATCATTCTACAAACATTCATGATGAGTAAAAATCTTTAAAAATAAAATAAAAAAATAAATTATTAGAATAAAAATAATGTGATTAAATACAATTCACATAGATGTGATTAAAAAATAATTGAAAAATTATGTACCGTAAAAAATTGATATTATTGAGAGATAAAAATAAAATTTATTTCTATGTATCATTTTCTCACGTTTCATCTATTAAGTTATAACGTTTAAATTGTCTCAATTGTGCTATCAACTCTATTAACAATTAACGAACAACTTAACTAAAAAGTAAACTAAATAACATTAAATGTTAGAACAACTTAGAACTTATCTCAAATGTTAGAAACAAAAACATACTTATCAATTAAAAATATCACTTTTTTATGTTAAAGAGTAAATATAAGAACTAACTATGAAAGATTGTAACGCTGATAAATTTGGTTATAGAAAAATAAAAACAAAGTTTAGTAAACAAATCTACTTAAACTTTAAAAAAAAAATTACTCTTTTAACCTAACCTAATGATTCCCAACTCAAATCCTAGTTCATTTCCATTCTCCAATACTCTTTACCACTACCTCCAATTTCCCAATCCCTTTTTCAAACTCCCTCCTTCATCCACTCCACCCCCAATTATCAGTGTTGAGTTCTTACTTTCCATATGTTCTGCTTAAGTGGCCAAAAAACAATCCATAGGGTCATAGGAAATATTATAATGGCAGGAAAATTTTGTGGGATTATTATTATTATAAAGGATATATACTTGTATAATTTTATTGTTCGTGATTACTACTTCTGGACGTTAGCTATCAAGTTGAATACTTGAATGGGTCCGCCAGTAAATTCACTTTCAAAAGCAATAGTTTAATTTTAATTCATCATAGTCTATACGTCTTTCTGATTATTTAAGGAGTGGAATTACAATTGACCCGTCCATAGGACACTTGAAGATTTTCTGGGAAGCAACTTCTGCCTCTAGTCTTACAAGATATACATATACAAGTTTCATCAAATTACGGAGTTTGAGAAAGGGATTGGGAGTTTGGGGGGTAGTGACGGTGAAGATATTAGAGAATGGAAATGGTATTGTTAGAATTTGAGATGTTAGTTTAGGTTAGAGATAATTTAAAAAGTTTCAATAATTTTTTAGGATTTAGTTAATTTCTTCTGCCAAAACTTATTTTTTATAATTACAAATTAGTTTTAATTTTTTTAAGATCAGATTTCTCAACGTTATAATCTTTCATAATCAATTATAATACTTAACACTCAATAGTCAATATCATCTTTAAACTTTTAAATTAACCATCGTAAAAAGCGGAAGAGAATAAAGATGAAAACATTTCTCTTAAAATGATTTAGGACATAATATATATTATTAGTTAAAATAAATATAAAATTAACTGGTGTATGTGCCACAAATTAAAGAAAATAAATAAAACTAGTTTAAAGATTTAACAAGGTTAAAAGAAAAAAATGTTCAATATATATCAAAATCAACTACTAAAATTAATCACTATATATATATAATTTATTTAACTTTTAATATATATTTTATATTTCATTATATCTTTTAAATTAGTGACTGATTTTAATATATATTTAAGATGATCATTAAAAAAAATATCAAATACATTGGATGTAGTAATTGCTTGAGTGCTTAGTCCTAATGTGCTCATGTGACATTTATAAATGAAAATGTTAGGGATTAATATTTTTTTTTTACTTTACATTTAAACATAACCAATCAACTCTCTTTTTCTTTATATTAAAAGTAAAGTTTAGCTAATATATACCTAAAGGCATAAGTGAAGATTGCTAATAATAGAAAGTTTTAAATAGTTTATTATAATAAGTATACAACAAATGCATTGAAAATTTAAACTTTTTACATCTTTTCCAGTAAAAAAAATTTTAATTGATAATTTTATCATATACGATAAAGGCTCATGTTAACTGAACTCTTATTTGGCTTCTAAACATTCTCCATAAACAAACAGATAGATAGATAAAATCCAACCAATCACCAGTTTACCACAAGCACAACTATATATTTCTATTAAACATATTACATGATAAAAAAAAAGAAATAAGATTTGCCACAAATAAAGAATTACAGCTACGGTGGTAACCTCACGCTTCTCAGACACTTCTGCTCTTTTAAATATTGCTAAATAAAGTTTCAAAATATCTATCAAACAGTTAATAGAAAAAGAAAATATGAAAGAAAAGCACTTATACATAAGAAATGAAAGGTACGTCGGCAACTGAAAACTGCCAGCCTTCCCACGGGTCAACAAAGGAGGATTGGGGGAAGAGGGAACCTTTGTGGATAAAGACGGAGGAGAATAATAGTTGAGCAGTTGAGCTCAATTAAGTTAAAAGTAAACTCGTCTAAACGGGCCTTGGTGTGGTCACAAAACCCAAAAGCGTTTATCAAGGCAAATTGTTACAGACTTACAACGTAATTGCATTGATCTCTACACAAAAGATATCAACCTACCTGGCCTACAGGCTCAAAATGCTTACTTATTAAACTATGAAGTATGAATGACCCGTCCAAAGGAAAAAAGTAAAAGACAAAAACATATTACCCCCAGATAAAAAAAAAAAAGGAATGGCAAAACTCCAATGTGAATATGTGATGCAGTAACTAGCAAGAATGACAAGGGGAATCATATATCAACAATCACGGGAAAATCACATATACAACAATTCACAAGTCAAGATATATGCTATGAGTCTATGACCACTATCCACTTTTAAGCACAAAAACAACACATACAACCAAGGGTAAGAAACAAACCCCAACAGGGAAAATCAAAACACTTCAGCCACCTTGCTTGCAAGAACTCGATCCCTTCTTTCAATATAACCAAATGGAAACCAACCTGCCTTCCCTTTGCATTCACCCTCGGCCCATCCATTGTTTGTAACCTAAAAGATATTAGGAATAATTTGAAATGTACAGCAGTATAAGGATTTTAAAGCAATATGCATCAACACCCCCCCCCCCCTCCTTTCCTTGTTTCCTTCTTCCCAAAACCCAAAAAAACCCTCCTTTTTCCGTTTCTATATGCATATGAATCTTTTGGCAGTCTCAACCATCATTAGGCGATATGAATACAATAAATTAGTTATGCAAGCATTGGGAAATAAATCAAAGTTCCTTTAAGAGTTGAGACAAGCAGATGACTAATTTGAATAAGTGACAACTTAATCATGTTCGGATGTTATATTAGATCATCAATTCTGCCTAAAGCTTAAACCAAGAGGAAAAAGGATTTGCCTTATATCATTGTACTGTGTTTTAACTTTTACTTTCTTTTTCATGTGGTCTTTTAAAAGTTCAGTCTGCCAAGAAAATACTTAAACATTCTGAATACAAAGGAGTCGCTGTTGTTTTCTGTGTGTGCATGCGTGCTTCTGTGTGTGTAAGTGAGAATAAAAGTGAAAAAGAATTCTTTCAAATAAAACGAATAAGAAAAGGCATTGCAGCATTGGTCAGCTCATAAAAGGCTATGTTGATATTTGATATTTTAGAATCAGCAGTCAATGAGCTACAAACCTTTCGAACAACAATAAAATCCCCAATGGATAGATTCAGTTCAACTTCAGACTCAGCATGATATGGAAATAAAACCTGCAGAATTAAAAGTGTGTTGAGCAGAATAAGATAAACAGGTGCAGCCCCTGGAAAAGAAAACACAAAACACCCAAAATAAGCAGTATATGTAATCTCCAACTCTCCAACATCAAACAGTCTAACCTCTCCTAAGAAGTAACCCATACTATCTGTCATGCCATTGTGTGTCTGAGAAGCATAGACACCATTCACTTCTTCATATGATGGGGGTGGTGCCATGCTGTTATCCACACTAGGTGTAGGAGGGGCTTCAATTCGTTGTCTTTCTGATATCATCTATCATTATATATACATATAGCTCATATGTGACTTAAATATGGAGACCAAGAATGAAAAAATGACCAACAGATACAGATGCTTACCTCTCCCTCAAGTTGATCAAGTATTTGGAGTACTCTCTGATGATAGGCACGCTCTGCTTCAACCTTCACAATCCAAAATAAAGGAGCAAATGAGTTTTTATAACTTATTTCCAATATTTAACAAAGTTGAAGAACCGTAGCATCATATGGCTAAACCACAATACCATAGCTATAAGACGCTGGAGGGTTAACCTCTGTTGCTGCGCTTCAACAGCAGTCAATGCTGCAGCAGCTTCCTTACCCAATATGGTCATGTTTGACTTCAGGTCTTGCAGCTTTGTTTCCGCTGCTTCTAGTTTCATAGCACTTTCAGCATTTCCTGGTGTTTCTCTTACTCTTGCCTGGCGTTTGGAAACTTCGATAGCCTGTCTAGGTTAAAACCACAGTATAATAGCAAAGTCTATAGTAGAAAGTGAAATCATTAATTAACTGTTTACTTGTTGGCATAATACAAAATAAGCTGGTCAGAGATACCTGTGCTTCAGCTTCCTGACGCATTCTGTCATAACGTTGAGCAAGATGCCGAGCATCCTCCAACGGAGCTCCCATCACCATTGCTCTTAGGGGCTCTGCAACCTAGGCATTAAGTAGACTTCAATGTTCACTACAATTATTAGCCAAATAATGAAGATGGCAACACACTGGACAAATCAACATCTGTGAAGACCTAAACATTCAGGTTTGTTAAAACTGTTAAGTTAGAGGAATCAAAACATCAATTATGTGATCACAGATTTGAACTTAAGTCTCTGTATTAGAAGTGGCTGTGTGATTGTAACAACCGGTACCTGAGGGAGGGAAGGGGGGGGGGGGGGGCAGCACACAGCAGCTAACAGAACAGAATAGAAGAGTGGGTCAAAGATAATCTCACTCTAATGCTGATATTGTTGTAGGAATCAGCAGTGAAAATACAAGAACGAAGAAAGGAAATTGATAAGGGCTGAGCGCCCTCCTCAACTCTCCTAGCCTATGCCTTAATTCTCACCCAAAAATTCCCCTTTCTCTCACTCTACCCCAACTGATATATTCCTCACTCCTCTTCCCCCCAATTCAGTTGGGATCTCTCATCTGATTCTATCCCACACCATTCCCACTAACTGTGCCAGGTGGCATGTTTGTTACATGAATAACCCCATTCCTACTTTTCTCATTTGTCCCCATTCTGCCCTCCACTCTCTTCCTTCTACTATAATCATAGGCAGAGGAGGAATTTTATTTTTCTTAGGAATAGAAGCTTATATTCTCACTTCTTTTGTACTTGGGTATGTAACAGTGATGAACTCACATAATGCCAAAGTTTTGGTTGATGTCTTGAGTCAGCTTCCTTTCCCCCTTCCAGAATAATACATAGAAACAAACCAGGTACATTGTATAGCAGATGCTAGAAGGAATGTAGGAATACCATTAATTTTCATGTAATAGGCTTTGGAGCATTCATGAAGACATAACTGCTAAAATCCTCTTTTCAACAAATAAGAAAAGAAAGGAAGCATCCATCCAAGTATGGTGTTTTAGACAAGTATCATTGAGGTTGGATTAAAGAAAGGGCAGCAAGATCAAAGGGGAAAACAAGGTGCACCCATCCAAGCAATTCATTATTAGAGGTTAGTGGCTCTATTCATGGTGCTTTGATCTGGGGGAAAGGATGGTACCTGTGTGGTCAGAGCTTTCAGTAAGTTCCCACGCTCCTTCTCCATTTGTGCATGGGCATGTGAGTAACTTAGTGCAGCCCTCGACAACGTATTACCACTAGTGCAATTATTTTCTGATCCATATTTCCTGCTATCTTCTGACAACTTTGCTCCTGTTAAATAACATGCAATAAGATGATAACTACTCTAAGTTGTGTAAACTAACTGTAATTAATAAAATTTAAAAAAAAAGTTTCACCAATCAAAATTACTTACCAATTTCAACCTGCTTGGATCCAGTAACAATATAACCTTCTACACCACGGACAATATCTCTTTGATAATGCTGAAAAATAAAAAAATAAAATATAAAATAACGAGCCATTATTAGCTGAAAAGAGACTTATAAGTTAGGATGAAAGATAAACAAAAAGAAGACAAGAACAGAAGAACCAAGTAACCTTTCCTGCACGTGTTGATATGTAAAGCTTCTCAAGTTTCTGATGTTGTTGAAGCTCTACTTCATCAGTAACCATATTATCTGAACCTCCATATCCCCCACCTCCAAATTGTTTCAGCACAGCCTAAAAAGTAGTAATTGTGATCAGCGCCTTAATAGAGAGAGGAAACAAGCAAAAGTACGAAAGAATTGAGATGTGAACAGAAGGAAAAAAGAAGTGTAAGAAATGAATTGCGTCCTAAAAAAATTTCATTAGATAGGAGAGAGAATAAATAGCTATACAGAAGGATAATTTCTAGTCCAAAGGAATTCTCCTTTAAGTTAATGAAGAAATTTAAATTTTAACATATTTCACATTAGGCACACATCTAGAAAGGAAAACTCATTTATCAGAAAACAAGCTATACAACAGTTTCAAAACCCATATGCAAGCTAACGTAGCAGCTCAAATTTGATATTTAAACCTCTCCTCAAAGATTTTGCGAATTTAAACATTAAAACATTTTCTTTGTTCATTTCCGCCGTGAAGTGCAAAGCTCGGTTAGTTAGATCCAACACTAATACAATACAATAATACTACCCGGTAAAATTACTCACGCACAAAATTATACTTATAACTACTGTAATGTAAAATAAAGTAAACTACAGCCGCGTTCTGAAAAAGGAATTATAAACACACAAGGTGAAGATTTCATCAGAAAAGAGGAACGAGGAAAGAAAAATGGAAAATCACGAGGGAGAAAAACGAAGGTAAAACGATTTGAATGTAACTGGGACGAATATGAAAGAAATCATAGAGATCTATCGATGTATGTTGAGGACAGAAAGATCCAACGCGAATAAAATAGTATTCATGTAATTATGCGAAATAAAGAGAAGACGGAACCTGCTGTTGGCGAGCGACTTGTTCTCGAAGCTTGGAGGCTTGTTTTCTGATAGCTTCCATTCACGAGCAAACGGAGTGATCTCTGCCTCTAAACACGGAGACTCGGAGAGTATCGATTTCAAATTGAAATGCACTGCAGTAGCTGTTGATGAACACACAAGCAGAGAGGGCAGAAGCTTTCAAACTTTTTTTTTTCTTTGCTGACTGAAGCTGCTTTCAAACTTGAGTTGGAAAGTTACGACTTACGACATCGCTACATTCATGTTTGCCCATTTATTTTGGGCCTTTTCCTCCTCCATTCCTGTGCACACTTGTTCGCGGTCTCAATCTCTCATATTTTGCATAAAAACCAAGTTTCTAAAAACCGGACCAAATTAGTCGGTTTAACTAGATTAATTAAGAACTGGTCTTTTGGTCAATCCGTTTTAAAATTGTTCTGTAAAAGAAAAAGTAAAAAATCGGCTGATCATTAACCAATAAATTGATTAAACTAACCCGATTTTTTGAACATTCGATTCACTCTACCAAAGCCAAAACCAAAGTTTTGAGAATTGGACTTATTATCAAACCACTCTAATTACTGATTTGTTGATTTATTAGTCCAATCGTAGTTCAACCGAAAAAATTATTTTAGAATAAAATAACAAATAAATTATAAATAAACATCCTAAAATATAATTATAGTTTAATATAAAATTTAAAATATCTTCTAAATTTAAAACACTACATGAAATATCATCAAACAAAGTCATATGATCTTATCAAAATATACAAAATGATAATATATGTATGTACTTTATTATTTTCTTAATCGAGCATGCTAATTAAGATGTAAAGCAGAAGCCAAACTACCTGCATTGCTCTAATAATGGTGCCAACACAAGGTTTGGAGTGAGACTCAAATGCCACAATGGTGAAAAATAATTCATAGAAGTAGAAAATAGGTTCAATATAAGATACATGATTAGATATAATTATTGGAGCAATTTTTCTTGGAGCAGGTTTTCTCCTTTATTTTTCTATTGATACCTGCAATAAATTGAAGGAGACAACAAACACAAAGAAAGCCATCACTTCAACACCAAATTAAACTTAAGGCCAAAATGGACAAACCCTACTAATAAATTACCACCTCCTTTAAACTAAAAGTCAAAACAGCATAAGCAGGTCTCCAGTAGTGATTTCACTGAAACTATGATCAAATTGGTTCAACAATTATTATGAGATCATCTACAATCATATGTACACAAGTTTAGTTTGAACACCTTAAGAACATTTTTTTCACCTTAAATTTTAGAGGAAAACCATTTTCAAGAACTATGTCTTAAATTTTTGTATTACGGGTTATTATTTCAAACACAAACTAACTTAATCAAGCAAACACTAAAAAACATGGCAGAAGTTAATCATATTGATAATTCTCTCACTTAAGAGATACATATAACCAAAAATGCACATGATACAATAGCAATACATATTTAAAAGGCAATTGCTTTATTAGCAATTACTTCTTGATTAATATTATCATATATAACTGAAATTAATAAAACATCCACAAAGTTAAAAATAGCAACAACACAGCCAAAAATTAAATAATCATCCATAAGAGTATAAGATCATAACTGAAATCAATAAGGCAACACCACAATGAAAAACAACAGCTCTCAAACGACAAACCCAATCAAAAACACCATTACCAACAGCACAACAGACTGAACAGAGAAAGAAATCAAGAACAATTAACAACAAAAATTAAAAACAGCAACAAATAATCACCTTAAACTCTAAAATTAATAAATCTATCAATAAAAATTTAAAAACAGCATACTCAGAAATTAAAAAACAACAGCAACTACATAACGAATTCATTTTTCTACTCTGGTCTAACCGGCCGATTCTCGATCGGTTCAACAGTTTTTGAACAGTTTTTAAATCAGCGGTTTTAGGCATTAGACCGAATCATTTTCATCGCCAATTCCCGATTCGACTAGTCAGTCCGGTCTGATTTTCAAAACCATGATCAAAATGGCGCCTTTTTTTTTCAAAAAAAATAAAACAAAACAAAACCAAGCAGAACACCCTACCCCCTTTCTCTTTCTCTCACCTAGCAGAAAAACTGTAATCCTCTCTTCTCTTCGAAGAATAGCCACCACCCACCACCCACCATCCCACTTCAGAGCTCAAACTCATCGCCAAACCCTTCTCTCCCTTCTCTCTCTGTCGCCCTCTCTGTCGCTGCTTCGCTGCTCCTTAATGTGGGCTTCTCCGCTCCTCGCTATGGGTCGTCCTTGCTTCTCTGTTCCTCATCGTAGGTCGTCGCTGTTTTTCCCCTCTTTGTCATGCGTTGTTTCTATTTCTCCCCTCCTCATCGTGCACCGTTTTTGCTTCTCTACTCTGCACCGTGTCTCGCAGTCGCTGATGTTCTATTTTTTGTCGTATCTCAACCTCCCTCATTTTTACAGTTTATCTCCATGGCCAAAATTTTCAAATTTTCAACCCTATCAAGTCTCAAGTATCAATCTCTAACTCTCTTTGACTCTATCCCTCTAAAATTTGAAATTTGTTCTGAATATGCATATGATATATTATTGATGATTCTGCTAAGTTTTATGTAACACCATACCACACTAAGTCTTACACTATAGTCGTAAATTAGAGGTGGTGTGGTATTATGATACCTAAAAGTGAAAGTACATATATATATATATATATATATATATATATATATATATATATATATATATATATATATATTGAAGAAATATAATTTAACTAGGAGCCTATGAAGAAAGATAACAAAACAATAATCGCATCGCACTCAAAACATCGAAGATATAAAGCATTGGTATACAGAAAAGAAAGACACACACATACACACACACACACACAAGATTCAAAATAAGATACATAGCAAGTACTAGTCGCGACCTGCAAAGACAATACCAACTAGAAAGTATAATACAATCCTAAAATAAACAAAATACAACCCGTTTCTCCATAAATCAACCTCTAAGAGGGGTATACAAATATGTATTCAAAAGTGGAGAATGTAAATACACTAAGTACAAAATACAATCCTAAAAGACAATCTTCGTTTTTCACAAGAGATCCTACACACTCAACAAGGTACATCACGTATTATATTTGAAAATTCAACAAAATTCCACAACGGGTGAGAACCCGAAGGTTCCAATAGGGTAATAATTACAAATAGAGAATATGTAAAAAAATATGAACCTGCTAGGCAATCCTAAACCCCAATCAACACAAGTTTCAAGCCTAGAGTCTTTTGTAATCCAAACAAGGAAAATCAGACTAAATCTCAACGGAATGGGGATCTCAGATTCTTAACTCTTCTCAATACTAGTCATTAGTCCTCTCAATATCACAATGTTTGAAATTCGGTAATTTCATGTTCAATAATTTGTTTAATAGTAGTAACAAGCACAAACAAAGGCAATTACAACAATTATAGCAATTAGTAATTAAACAGGAATAATCATATAAGCAAACCCAAATAAAATATACACACGCAAATAATGTCACATAGATGCAAATGATGCATGCCTGTTCTACTGGCCATAAGTTCACGTGTCGGTTATTATGCCAAACCTTACACAAAATCTGGTTGACACCCCCGGATTGATCTCTCGGTGCGCATCCCAGGAGGAATAACATAAATCATGGTACCATTATCTCAACAGAGAGTGCCATCTCACTTTCTCCTGGAGGTATAAACGTGCCAAATAATGGAGAGTGCCGTCTTACATCAACGAAGTGTGCCATCTCACCTTTCATCCAAGAGAGCATGGGTGTTACGTATTGCAGTCCCCACATCACACCGCAACCACGAAACAAGCAGGATGAGACCGAAGTTCTTGCCCAATGTAGGTGCCAAAGCAATATCGAATCAGTATGCAAGCAAGATAATACCCAGACCTTGCCAATCCAATCATTTAGGCTACAGTCAATTAATATCAGTGTCTTTTAGTAGTTTCATAAGTGATTTAACTCATTAACCCCAATTTGTTATCCATTTCATCAATTTGAATTCATTTATCGATTTGCCAATTTCATTAACATGTGAGTGGGATGGAACCTCTGTCCGCACCGCAGGTAGGATAAAACCACCATTCCCACAAGAATTTTATCCGGTTTACCAAGTGGTTATCCGGAAATTAATCAGTTCATCTCATTATATCACTCTCTAGTGTAGTCAAAGCTTAATTATCGGTTATTCAACTCTATACGGAGGTTAGAGGGATTTATAAACAGACTTGAGAGGCTAACCAGACAAAGATAAAGTTTTCAAAAAAATCAGCACAGTCGTGCGTACGCATGCCCCATGCGTACGCACAATTTCAATTCGGGTTAGGGCATCATGCGTACGCACACTTTCAATTCTATTTCCATTTCATGTGTACGCACGTCCTGTGCATACGCGCAAGGTTGTTTCCATTTGTTTCTGTTTTAGAATTCATGTGTACGCATGACCCATGCGTGTGCAAAAGTTCAATTTTATGCATACGCATGATAGGTGCACACAAATTCAGTTTTGCTAAAAGCTCTGCAACTCTACATAATTCAATTCTTTATCCCTAAATTCAAACATTAATAATTTTTGCTATATTTATCAATTTTCGTCCGTTCTTGGACTATTTTAAAGATCTTTTCACTAGCTTTAATTTAAGATAGATTTCATTAAATTTCGCGCTCCAAGTGCCAAGTTATGACCCGTCGAAGTTGGTCAAAATTTTATTTTTACCAAAATTACCCAATTATCAATTTTTACCAATTCTCATTCCAATTCAATTTCAAACCATCCCAAAACCATTTTTAAACATCTCAACATTCATTTATCAAGTTCTATTCATTCAACAAACCAATCAAACAAGTTCTAATACAATCAATCTAACTTTCCAAGTTTCCATCAACAAACCAATAGCAACAATATAATTACTCAACAAACCATATCATTCCATAATCAATCTCAACATGGCAATTTTTCAAATTACCATAACTTACCGAATAGGGAATACATTACCTTATCACAACCTCTAGCCCAATTTCACACCAAGCAATATAATAACCACTATACCACAACATTCATATCCAATTTCAATCTTGCCATCATATATTACTCACCATACACCTAATTCACATAATCATGCTAAATCACAATTCATCATCAACATACATTATTCAACACTATCCTAGGACAATTAACCTAGATTTTCATATAGTGTTACAAATGTCTATCCGAAATTAAGACTCGTACCTTCGTTGACGGCGGTCTCAACCTCAGGAAATCTTTTCACCGGCAAAACCAACTCTGACCTGTCCAAGCTCTACCAAATTCCTCACCAAAGTGATCCTTGAATTCTACCCACACTAAATTTGTACCAAGCTAATCCATTCTGCATTAACACATGCCAACCCAATCTTATTCAATCTAATCACATTCAATTTTTACAACATTCACACTAGGTTCATAACTCAAATTTGGAAAAAACAAAGGAAAAAAAGTTTCTTTACTTTATTTCTCGTAGCCATGGGTCAAAATCCTGTTAGAACTCAAGATTGATCCTCCTCTAAACAACAAAACTATGACAATCTCAACACTACATACCAAAAACAAGAAATTGAAGGAATCTCGAAAATGGTTCAATATTCTTGTGTATGCTTACCTAAAAAATGGTATAGAATTGAAGAGGAAGACGAGGGCGACACGTGATCACAAACGGGTCTTTGATTGAAACTACGGTTTGGAAGTTATGTGAACATGAAGTTAATATGTAAATAGTGCTAGTGTATCCTCTCCTTCTCTTCTCTCTATTTCATGGCTCTCTCAAATGAAATGAAGAGAATGGGTGAATTTGCTAAGGGTGAAGGGGTCTATGTGATTGGGCTTGGCCCCAAGTGTGGCCTAACTCTATTTCTTAATCCTTTGATCCAACTTTGAGACAAAATCTTTAAAAAAAAGTGTTTTAATTCTTTGACAAAAAAGTATTTTAATTCATATTCTCAATATTTTTATTTTTTCTGATTATAAATTTTAAATCCTTAACCCTTTTTGCTCATAATTAATTTATTATTTATTATTTAACGGGGTTTTCTATTTGAGATATTAATTGTCTGAATTTATATTTGAATTCAATCCGTTGATATTGAATTAATTCTGGTGAAATTGAGTTATAAATTCAATTGTTTAATTTATTAATTCTGTTGAGATTGATTTTTAAATCTAATATATTTTACTTTTTATTTTGGTGAATTGTTGTTTTGCCGTTATTGATTCAAAATAGAAACATTGCCATAATTCTATATTGAATTTACTATATGACTTTATATGATTTCGTTGAATAATGCTTATGATTCTTAAGTTGGATGCATGTTTTGGATTAGTGACTTGATTGACTTGCAAAAATTCATATATGGGAGTTGATCTTTTAATAATTTTATTTTATATTTAATTAAACTGATTCAACTACAATTCAATCCTAGTTAGACCATTAAACCATTAAACTAGTCACTTGACCGGTTCAATAACTGGTTGATTCTCACAACCTTGATAAAAATACCACCACTATATCAAAGATAATTTTTTAGTCTCGGTTTACAAATCTTGATCTAAATAAATTATATTTTAAGATAAAATTTGTTCGAAATTTTTTTAATAAATATATTAAAAATTTTATTAAATCTATGAAAAAATTAATATATCTAACAAAAATAATTTTAAAAAGAATAATGCTAGATAATTAAATTTTTTAGCCAATATTAACTAATTTTTTTAAAATTATTTTATTTATCGTAAATTCTAAATTCTGGATAAAAAATTTTTAATTTTATATTCTAAATTATAAATATTAAATCCTAAAATTGGTTAGTATTAACTAACTAAAAATTAGTTTTCTACACTTTTTTCTCTAAAAAATATTTAGAGCAACTTCAATGGAGGTTTTTTTAGAGTTTTAAAACTGATGTATACATATGAAAATAGTCCAAAATTTTAACTTGCATAGAAGATTATTGATGAAATGAGATTGGTCTCACTTTAGAGAGACCATTTCACTTTGGTGAAAAACTAATTAAATTTTCTGTATAAAGTTTAAAATAAATTGAAATCAAACATGAGAGTGACACATCTCACATTTAGTCTCAAATCACTATTTATGATATGTAGTCTCATAAATGCTATTTATACCCTGGCCCACAATTAAAGCCAAGTCTAAAATGAATAAACCCAGTTTATAAGAAATGAAAAAAGTTTGGAAGATCCTCTCCAAGCCATTCGATTTGCGTAGAACATGGATCCTTTGGTCCACATACCTAACCCGACTTAAGTAACGAGAAAGGGCTCCAACTACACCAACGTGCATGCCTATAATCTCGTCCACTATTTGAAATGTGGGATTACAACTCCTCCTTAAATAGTATAAAATAACTACCCATCACTATAGGTGGAGAAGTTACAGAGTGATAGTCAAGCTCTCACCCCAACTGTATAAATACTCCATCACACACAAGTATTTCTTAATCCTAATTCATATAAATCCACCTAAAACTCTTGCTAACTTAAGCATCAGAGTCTCTTGTAGGTACCACCCTCATCTTTGATGACTTGCATCATCTACCTCTTTCTCTCATCTAAAAAGACCAGAGAATTGGTGAATTCTCATTCATTTGATGCATTTACAAGAACTATATGATGAATTTATGGGACAATTCTTTGAAATGAGTTCTTGCTTTGATTTCAGGATAAAAGAGCAACAAAAGAGGAAGAAAGCAAGAAAGAGGAGTTGGGCGTGCCACTTGAAACAAATGCCACTATCCATGACTGGGCATGGCATACCAGCTATTGGGCGTGGCACGCCAGCTACCATCTCCAAAAAGGAAAATTGAAGGATTATTATGGGCGTGGAAGGCCATTTATACTTCCCAGAGAGAGCCCATGAAGAATTTCAATGGGCGTGGTACGCCAGCTATTGGGCGTGGCACGCTAGTTATAGTTTCCAGAAAAGAACCCATGAAGAACTACAATGGGCGTGGCACGCCAACTACATTTTTCAGAGAAGAATCCTAAGCTTCACTACGGGCGTGGCACGCCAGTGCTGGGCGTGGCATGCCAGGCTTGTGAACCAGGAAGAAGTAAGTGGTGATTTACAATGGGCGTGGCACGCCACTGCTGGGTATGGCACGCCAACTATATTTTCCAGAAAGGGGTCTTTAAAGAATTGCAAGGGGCGTGGCACGCCAGTTCTATCCTCCATACTGGGCGTGGCAAGCTAGGTAAAAGGCGTGGCACGCCAGTTCAACTGAGTAGAGAAGAAGGGAAGAAACAACACCAAAGGGCGTGCCACTTAGTACTTTGGGCGTGGCACGCCAAGCTTGTGAATTCAAACCATTATCATGGGCGTGCCACTTGAGTCCTTGGCATGGCACGCCAGTTTATCCAACTAGAAGGGAAGATTGAAGACTCATCGAGGGTGTGCCACTTGATGTATGGGGCGTGGCACGCTAGTTTACTGGACCAGAGAGGAATATGTGTGCACCAACAAAGGGCGTGGTACGCCAGACTTGGGCATGGCATGCCAGTTCAACTTTCCAAGGAAGAGGAATGAGGAGTTTGCTGAGGGCATGGCACGCCAAGTCTAGGCGTGTCACACTAATTCAATTCAACAGAGAAGAAGAAGGAATACCTTACTATGGGGCATGCCACTTGAGTTTGAGGCGTGGCACGCTAAGCCAATTTGCATTATGGGCGTGCCACTTGGGAGCTAGGCGTGGCACACCAAGCCAAGCTAATGAGCTGGGCGTGGCACGCCACTCACATGCCTCTAATGAATGGTTTTTCTCTTTAGTTTTCTATTGTAATTTCCTTTTCTTTTTGTAATTTTTCATTTCTAGAATAGGAGTAGTATAAATACCCCTTGAAGAGTACTGAAAGCTTGGAACTTTTACTTCACTTACTTCATCTTCTTCCATCTCTTGTACTTCTCTTTAACCTATGAGTAACTAAACTCCTTCTCATTGGGGGAGAGAGCTCTGTTGTACTTGATGGATTGAATGATAGTGAATTTTTTCTTTTCTTCATCTCTCTTTGATTTGCTAGAAGGAATTTCGTTCTTCATGCTTAGTATCAATCATCTTGGAAAAGAGATTGAATGCAATTTGGGTTTCATGGGAACCTTGGAAAAGAAAATATGAAACCATGCTTGAAATCCCTTCTCACATTGAGTAAATCTGGGTTTTGGGATTGGATATGGTGACATGAAATCTACCCAATTACTTGGATCTATGAGGATGTGTGGTAAAATCAAGGACCAAGCTTATCTCTCTTCATGAGCAATTAGACCAAAGAATTGGCTGATTATCAAGATTTGAGAGATTGAATCACCAAGAAATTGGGGTTCAATCAATCATGATTGCCAAGAGATCAATGAGTTACATAATTGAAGATGAGATGATCTGAATTTGATCTAAAGAGGGCAACATCTCCTAATCCCAATGAATCTTCCCCATTCTTATCTTCCCTATTCTTTACAGCTTTGTTTACTTTCTGTTCATTAACCCATTCCCCATTTACAATTCAGTGATTTACCTTTCTGCAATTTACCTTTATGCTCTTTACATTTCTACATTTTATTGCTTCCCTTTATCTTCAAGTCATTTACAATTCTGTTATTTAGATTTTTGCAATCAACACTTATCCTGAATTAGCTTAACTAAATCACCCATTAGCTAAAATTGTTCAATCAATCAATTCATGTGGGATTCAACCTCACTCATTGTGAGTTTTTACTTGACGATAATTTGGTATACTTGCCAAGAGTGGTTTATTGTAGAGATGCAGTAAATTTTTAGTCATCAAGTTTATGGCGTCATTGCCGGGGATTGATTCTGAATTGACAATGATTAAGTTGATGGATACTTAGATTAAGCATTTTCTTTACTTTGTTAATCATTTTAATTCCAGTTCCTTATTTTCTTTATTTTTTCTAGCACCTGAATTCTTACTTGTTCATTGTGTATATTATCATTCTAACAAAGGCACAATAACTGTTTGATGCTTTACATCAACCAATCTTGACTTACCCACTCTTCTAACAAGAGGGTGTTCATCTTTTTTTTCGTTTGTGTTTGTGTTGTGTGTGACAGGGAGGAGAGGAGCTGTAACCCCCTACAATTCTGAACCTAAGAGGACATTTCTAAGGTTGAAAAGAGAGGCAGTAGCCAGAGAAAAAAGGGTAGTTGGTGAAGAAGAAGAAGAGAACCCAACCCAAAACATGGAGGGTGAAGCATACAATCATCAAGATGAAGTAGTATGCAACCATTCTCCCCCACAAGAAAGAAGAGTACTAAGCTTTTTTATCAATCCCAACCCTGGAAACTGTGAGAGCAGCATCTTGAAACCCACCATACATGCCAACAACTTTGATCTCAAACTATAGCTAATCACCCTTGTTTAGAACAGCTGCTCATTTGGAGAAAATGCTCAAGAAGATCCAAATCAACATCTAACCACCTTCCTTAGAATCTGTGACACAATCAAGGCTAATGACATTCACCCTGACACTTATAGATTGCTTTTGTTCCCCTTTTCTCTTAGAAACAAAGCATCTAAGTGGCTAGAATCCTTTTCAAAGGAGAGTTTGACAACTTGGAAAGAGGTGGTGAATAAGTTCTCAGCAAAATTTTACCCTCCCCAAAGAGTTATCAAGTTGAGGACTGAGGTACAAACATTCAGACAACAAGATGGAGAGACTCTCTATAAAGCTTGGGAGAGATATAAAGAGCTAACAAGCAAATGCCCTCCGGACATGTTTAATGAGTGGGTACAGTTGCACATTTTCTATGAAGGATTGTCTCAAGAGGCAAAGAAGGCCTTAGATCACTCTTTAGAAGGTTCCTTAAACACCAAGAAGACAATTGAAGAGGCCATAGACATCATAGAAATTGTGGCCAACAATGAGTACTTATATGCATCTGATAGGAACCCAAGGAGGGGAGTGATGGAGCTTAACCAGATGGATGCCCTGCTGGCTCAAAACAAGGTGATCACAGCTCAACTTGCAGCCCTCACTAAGCAAATAGAGAAGAATCAAGTCTCAGCAATCAACACTCAAGCACCCATACAAGAAGGAGCTAGTTCGAAAGCTGAATATGATTGGGAGCAGGCTAACTATGTGAACAACCCACCCAGACAACCATATAATCCCAATGCCAAAACCTACAATCCAGGTTGAAAGAACCACCCAAATTTTGGATGGGAAAACTAACAAACCATACCCAAGACCACAAACCATACCATTCCAACCAATACAACAACCCCAACCATCAATAAAATAATCATAGATCCTACCACAACTCACATAATGCCCCCTTCCACTCCAATCAACAATCACATAACATCCATTCTCAAAACATATCATTTTCAACTTCACAACCATGTGATGACAGTGACAAATTTGCAAGATTGGAAGCCATGATTGCAAGGATGGCAGCATAAACTGACAAAAAGCATAAACTGACAAAAAGCTAGAAGCATACCAAGAATAGGTTAGATCCAATATAAAAAACTAAGGAGCAACAATCACAAAATTGGAAGCACAATTTGGATACCTATCCAAGCAAATGCCCATGTCTACAAATGTGTTTTCTAGTGACACCATGACCAATCCAAGGGGGGTATGTAAGACCATCATATTAATAAGTGAGAAAATTGTGAAGGAGGCATCTTCAAGCCACAAATCACAAGAAGAAGAGGCTGACAAAAACTCAGAAATCAAAGAGGAAGAAGAGATACATACTCCAACTCTACCAAAAGAAGTCTTAAAGCCATATGTACCAAAAGCACCCTATCCACAAAGGCTAAGAAAAGATGAGAAGGACAGACAGTTTTCTAGGTTCTTGGAGATCTTTAAAAGGCTTCAAATCAACATCCCGTTTGTTGAAGCACTAGAGCAAATGCCACTCTATGCCAAGTTCCTAAAGAAGCTCATGACCAAGAAGAGAAACTAGGGAGAAAAGGAAACTGTAGTGATCACAGAGGAATGTAGTGCCATTATACAAAAGAAGCTCCTTCAAAAGATGAAGGATCCTGGGAGCTTTCAAATCCGATGCATCATAGGAGACATTAGTATTGAGAAGGCATCGTGTGATCTGGGAGATAGCATCAACCTTATGTCCTTGGTCATGATGAAGAGAATGAGAATTGAAGAAGCCAAGCCAATAAGAATGGCACTTCAACTAGCATATAGAACATTCAAGTTCCCCCATGGAGTAGTGGAAGACTTGTTGGTTAAGGTGGGTGAGTTCATCTTCCCAGCAAATTTTGTAGTGCTTGATATGGAAGAAGAGGCCAATGCATCAATCATACTAAGGAGGCCATTTTTGGCAACAGCTGGAGCTATAATTAATGTACAAAAGGGAGAATTGGTTCTTAGGCTTCATGAAGAAAAGATGGTATTCAATATTTTCACTGCTATGAGTTACCCCAAAGAGTCCATTGGAGAGTGTATGATGGTGGATACTATGGAGACACTAGTCCAAGGAGTTCTGGAAGAAGACAAGCTTGAAGATGCAACGGAGCAAGAAGTATCATGTGGTGAATTACCACAAGAAAACATGGGCAGCTCAAGCATACTAGACATGGCAAACAAAGAGAAGGTAGAACCACTAAAGCTGGAGTTGAAGACATGAATGTCAAGATCAATTTCTCACAGCTTGGGACCAGATCTGTACCACCTGATAATATGCTCTTTTGCTGAACAAAAAAGAAAATCAAAATGGAAAATATTAGATCTGAAATTTGATAACAAATAAATTATTCTCTACTACTTTATCCTGTGTCTACCTCAAACTTCAAATCTTTTTGTTTTATTTTCAGATTAAATATTCTATTCTTGAACTCCTATAGTGCCTCCTCAGTAAGAAAAGGGTTTATTTATGGCATTCAAAGTGGCCATAATAAAACTAGGTCTTTATTTGTCCTAATAAGGAGAGGTGTACTCGAATTACTTTTGCCTTTTCTGTTAAAAGAATCTTCTAACTGTAGGATAATAACACAATGAAATAATGTAAACATGACTATTAATTTAATAATTGTTCCACATTAATAAGCCAAATAGTTTCTAACTTTCGTATATGATTTATGCACATAAATATACGAAGTAAACAATTCAACATATGCAAGCAAATAACTAACCTTTAATTCTATCTATAAAATCTGAAAAGTTATCAAATATTGTATGCCTTCCAAATCAAAAGCACATTTGAAAAAGAAATCAGTTACCTTCAACTCTGTTTCAAATGGTTCAGGATTTCTCTTATCCTTTAATGTGCAAATGGTGCGGTATTTTATAACCCACAAACTAACCGACAAGTGCACCGGGTCGTATCAAGTAATACCTTACGTGAGTAAGGATCGATCCCACGAAGATTGAAGGATCAAGCAACAATGATTAATTGATTGGCTTAGTTAGGGAAGCAGAAAATGGTTTTGAGATATTCAAAGAGCATTAAACACAGACAAATAAATAAGTTGGGAATAAAATATTGAGAAAGCAGTTAAGGTTTCAGAGTTATCTAATTTCCGGATTAACTTTTATTACTAATTAATTTAATCATGGAAGATTTAATTTCACGGCAAACTATATTTGACTAGACCCTAATTCCTTAGACCTTCTTAGTCTCCTCTAAAATTCATTAATTGCCAATTCCTTGGTCAATTAATTCTAATTAGAGGGTGATGATCAATTTCTAATTTATATGCCAAAAGAATCCTAATTATCCACAAATAAGGTGATTATATGTCACGTATCCCGTTAATTACAAACAATTAAAAATTCAGTATAATATGTTTTCAAGCTGTTGTTCAAGTAAAGAGCTTTTCCAAGTTTTACAAGAACTTAATTAGAATATGGTTCATACTTCCGTTCCACCCATATTCATAAAATAAAGAACGAAAACACTTATTGAAATATAAATCAAGACATGAATTAAATTAAAAAGATCAAACGAATCAATCCATGAAAGTAGACAAAGCACCTAACCTTAACAATGAAGGATTAGTTGCTCATGGTTCAGAGAAGAAAAATAAGGGTTCTGGAAACAATCTGTGTCCCTATCTAAATGTACAGAGTTCCTATTTATAACTAATCCTAACAAATTATTATCTAATTATCTAAAAATAATAATAATATCTTTTCCTAAAAATTAAGATTTGAATTTAAATTTGAATTAATTAACAAGTCTTCAGCTGATGGGTGGGGACCACTTGATTTGTCCATTCTGCAGCTTCTAATCTGTGTTTTCTGGGCTGAAAACTGAGTTAGAATGTGGCCCAAAATCCACGCCAGCGATTTCTGTAAATTCTGCAGATCGCGCATGTCACGTGTACACGTCGCTGCTCTTCTTCGCAAGTCACGCGGATGCGTCGGTCATGCGCCCGCGTCGCTGAGCAAATCTTCAAATCACGCGTACGCGTCGCCATGGATACTTCCAGATCACGCGTACGCGTCAGGCACGCGTGCACGTCGCTCCTCGCAGCCATCTCCTTTGATTCTTGTGCTACAGAAACTCCATCAAATTCTGCCGAATGCTACCTGAAATAAATAAAATTGCACAAAACTCAAAATAGCATCCATAGTGGCTAAAATATAATTAATTCTTAATTAAACTCAATAATTTAAGTGCAAATTCACTAGGAAAATCTAGAGAAGATGCTCACGCATCACAACACCAAACTTAAACTGTTGCTTGTCCTCAAGCAACCAAAACTAATATAAACTTAGGATGTGAATTTGCATGAGAATGAGAGTTCGATTAAGCTCGTGTCTCTTTTTATAGTGGGGTTTACAACTGCAATCCTGAATAGGTTTGGCATCTCACTCTCCTTTGAATCAGAAGAATGTAAATGTCATTTGGAATTAGAATCCGGATAATATTATGAATTCTCTGAATTTTTTATATTTCAGTTTAATCCTTGAACACAGCACAATTTACTTTAATTTATTTTTCTTTGGTGCTTTGCACCTTGAGCCTAGCTGTGATTTTAAATGTTTTGTCTCAAGAGTTACTTGACACAGAAACACCACAAGCACTTTACTGGGAAACTCTCTTTGAATTCTGATTTTTCTTTCAGTTACTCCTAGTCAGTGGTGCTCAAAGCCTTTGGCATACTCTTTTAAACGCACTTGGTCTCGACTCTAAGTGTTCCGTCTCAATGATTACTTGACACAATCACACCTCAAGCATATGATTAGGGAAACAACTCTTTGAGCTTTTAATCATGTTTGACCTCCCTAGTCATTGATGCTCAGAGCCTTGGACCTTCTTTTTATTTTTTTTATTTATTTATATATATAATTTTTTTTTCTTCAAGGATTAAATTTTTCTAAATTTCAGAGAAGTCATAATAATTCTCTAAATTCCTATTCCTTATACATCAACATCCCTTGATTCAAATTCAAATATGCACTGTTCATATCATGCATTCAAAAATCACAGAAAATACCACCATATTTAAGTAAATCAGACTATTCTTAAAATTAACTCAATTTCTCATGCAATATATCACTTCTTTTCTTTTCTCTTTAGATTTAAGTTCAGTGAGTGGTACATGAAACATCTTTTCAGCATCAAAGCAATTAAAAGAAAACTAAAGTAGTCCTAGGATTCTAACTAATAAACGATCATGCACAGACAAAGCAAAATAGCAGAAAACCGGAACATAACATAGAAAAAGAGGAGAGGAATAAAAAATATGAAAGGAACTCAATCACCTTAGTTATCCTAGTGGTCGCTTTATTATTCAGGTTGTGCTCCTCAATGAAGATGATTCGCCTCCCTTTTGCGCCAAAAAAACCAATAAGTGCAGCGTCAACACCAAACTTAAAGGTTTGCTTGTCCTCAAGCAAAGAAGAACTGAAAATAGAAGAGACAAATATTATGAGGAGAGAAAAATAAAAGGATAAAAGAATAAGAGAGAATTAGGATTGGGAGAGAGAGAATTAGAAAACTGGGCGGAACTAGTGTGGTGCAAGTGACGTAGACACGTGGCTCACGCGTTCGCGTACGTCGCGCATTCTTCATAATGACGCGTTAGGGTCAGGCACGCGTCTGCGTGCCCTGAATTTTATGCAATTTGCGCGAAGACAGCCGCGCACCCGTGCGACTCTCTGTTCACATGGCTTGGGAGCCAATTATTCATACGAAGCGTTCACGTCATGCACGCGCTCGCGTGGATGGCCATATGTGCGACTGACGCGAACGCGTCAGTCATGCGTCCGCGTGCTCTAACTTGTGCTTTTAGCACATTTCATGCTCCAAGCCAGCACAACTCTCTGCCCGAATACTCTTTTACGTCAAATTTGCTGGTCACGCGTTCGTGTCGGGGACGCGCCCGCGTGAATGGCGAAAATCACAAACGACGTGCACGCGTGGAGTACGCGTACGTGTGGGTTGTTTGTGCTAAAGGCTTGGTTCCGGTGCCATTCCCGCTCAACTCTCTGTCAAATTTTATTTTTCATTTACGCATTCGCGTCAGTGACGCTTGCGCGTCGTATGCGTTTTTTTTTTTTAGCTTGAGTTGTTCGGTTCCTGGAATAACATAGCTGCATGATCAGAAAATTAGTAAGAACTCAATAAGAAAACTACTACTACGAAAAATAAAAATAGCTAAGGAACAAAATTATCGGGTTGCCTCCCGACAAGCGCTTCTTTATCGTCACTAGTTTGACGGTCAACTCCTCTAAGGAGGAGGATCATAGGGGCTCAGCTCTTCACCTGTTACTTTGAACTTCTTTCCTGTGTCTCCATAACATAGCTCAATATGCTCCAGAAAGAGGATTCTGATTACTGTATAAACCCATGCTGGATTGCTGTTCAACACCACCTTCATTCCTGGGGAGAAACCTTCAGTGGGGATCTTTTTGTTTCTCCATCCTCTGGGTACTTTCTTCTTTTTGGGAACCTCCTCCTTGGTAGATGATGCATTCCCAACACCAAACTTAGGTTTGATGTCAGGAGAAATTTTATTGATTGTTACCAAGGGAGGCTTGAGCTGCAGATTCTGCTGTGTATCATCAGGAGATTTTTGAAGGGTTGGATCAATAAGCTCAGCCTGCATGCACCTCTCTTCTTCACCTGTTGGATGTATATCTTTGAAGACATGAAAGAGAAGATGCTCATTATGCACTCTAAGTACTAATTCATCTACTTCTACATTAATCAGAGCTCTTCCAGTGGCTAGTAATGGTCTTCCTAGAATTATAGAGGCATTCTCATCCTCCCTCGTGTCAAGAATCACAAAGTCTGCTGGGAGGAAGAACTTACCCACTTTGACCAAGATATTCTCCTTTAATCCGTATGCAGGCTTCATAGATTTGTCTGCCATCTATAATGCTATCTTTGTGGGTTGTGCCTCTTGGATTTACAGCTTCTTCATCACAGATAAGGGCATTACATTTATGCTTGCCCCCATATCACATAGAGCTTTCTCAAAGGTTGTACTCCCAATGGTGCATGGAATTTGAAAGCTCCTGGATCTGGAATCTTCCTTGGCAAGTTATTCTGAATGACAGCACTACATTCCTTAGTCAGGACTACTGTCTCATCTCCCTTTAAACGCTTTTTCTTTGACAATAGCTCCTTCATGAACTTGACATAGATAGGCATTTGCTCCAAAACCTGAGCAAAAGGAATATTAATTTGTAACTTTCTAAAGATTTCCAAGAACTTTGAAAACTGTTTGTCCTTGGTCTCCTTTTGAAGTCTCTGAGGATACGGCATCTTAGGCTTGTACTCAGGAGCTTTTGGTAGTGTAGGATAAGTGTCAAGAGAGTCTAGGAATGGGTTGTCTGCACGCTTTGGAGGGGTATGCTCTACTTTTTCCTTCTTCTCCTCTGGAGCTTCTTTTTTAACTAGCTCTTCATTGGCCTTGGTCTCAGAGCCAGCTACTTTGCCACTTCTCAATTGAATAACCTTGCAATCTTCTCCTGGGTTCACCAATGTATAACCTTGAAATGTACTTGCAGACCTCTCAAGTAATTGCTTGCTCAGTTGGCCCACTAGCGCCTCTAAGTTTCTAATGGAGGCTCTGGTTTTCTGCATAACTTGTGCTTCCGTACTTGCCACTTGTCCACTTATCAAGGTGATAGCCTTGCATTCCTCTCTTGGATTTGGAATTGTGTTACCAGGAAGGCTATTGGTGGTCCTCTAATCAATTTCATTTACTCTGGTGGCTATTTGACCCATTTGAGTCTCCAGGTTCTTGATGGATGCTCTGGTTTCCTGTCTAAAACATGTCAATATTACTTCCAAATCATTGTGCTGTTGAAAACCGCCCTGAGAATTATTGTTGAAGTTTTGAGGTCTCTGAAGTTGATCCCTCCATCCAAAATTTGGGTGATTTCTCCATTCCTGGTTGTATGTCTTAGAATATGGGTCATTGTTGGGATTCCTGGGACTACTTCCCATGTAATTCACCTATTTAAAAGAAGGTTGAGCATAATCATAATTATCATTTTGCATAGAGTTACATGCCATGTCATATGAGACTTTCTATGATGGATTTTGTGTGTTGATAGCTGATATTTGCATGCCACCCATCTGGTGAGTAAGTAGATTTATTTGCTGAGACATCAGCTTGTTCTGAGCGAGAAGAGCATTGATAGCTTCTACTTCCAACACGCATCTCTTCTGAGGGGTTTCAGAGTTCATTGGATTCCTGTTAGATGAGTATAAATATTGGTTGCTAGCAACCAATTCAATAAGCTCAATAGTCTCCTCCGATGTCTTCTTCTTGTGCAATGAACCTCCTGTAGAATTGTCTAAGCACATCTTGGACATTTCACCCAAGCCTTCATAAAAGATATCCAGTTGAGTCCATTTGGAGAACATGTCTGGAGGGCATTGCCTAATCAGTAGCTTGTATCTCTCCCAAGCTTCATACAGAGTCTCACCATCTTTCTGTCTGAAGGTCTGAACCTCCATCCTAAGCTTAGTCAGCTTCTTTGGTGGGAAAAATTTAGTGAAAAACTCAGTAACCACCTTGTTCTAAGTGTCCAAACTCTCCTTGGATTGAGAATCTAGCCACAGCTTTGCTCCATCCCTCAGAGCAAATGGGAAGAGCATGAGTTTGTACACATCAGGGTTTACTCCATTTGTCTTCACAGTATTACAAATTTGCAGAAAACTAGAGATAAATTGATTTGGGTTTTCGTGGGGGAGACCATGATACTGGCAGTTTTGTTGCACTAGAGTGACCAGTTGAGGCTTCAACTCAAAGTTGTTCGCAGTAATAGGAGGCACCACAATGCTCTTTCTATACAGATCTGTAGTAGGAGCAGAGAAAGAGCCAAGTACTCTCCTTTGTTCATTCCCATTCGGGTTTGCTGCATTGGCATTCTCAGTATTAGTCGGATCTATAGTGGATTCTGCAGCCTTGTAAAGTCTTACTTGTTGTAAACGGCGCCTGAAAGTCCTTTCAGGTTCAGGATCAAAGTCTAAGAGATGTTCTTTGTCTCTGTTCCTGCGCATAAACAACCAAAAAGCAAGAAAGAACAGGAATCTCTACGTCAAAGTGCAGAGAATTCCCCGTGAGGTAACCTGTGTAAAGAGATAAAAATATTGAATAAAATAAATAGAAAAATAATAAATAGGTAACACCAAACTTAATTTCAGAAATTAAGAAAGATATTAGTGTTATTTATTTATTTAAAATATTTTTTTATTATTTGTTTATTTTTTTATAATAAAAGAAAAAAAGAAGAAAAACGTAACAGGGGAGGGGGAACGAAAGAAAAAAAAGGAAGTGTAACAGAAACAAAAAAAATATAAACGTAAAGAAAAAGATTTTTTTTTTCAAAAAACTTTTAAAAAATAGATTTTAATAAAATTAAAAATAAAACGCCTAAACTAAGCAATCAAACAACTGATAGTTGTTAATCACTATCAATTACCGGCAACGGCGCCAAAAACTTGGTGCGGTATTTTATAACCCACAAACTAACCGGCAAGTGCACCGGGTCATACCACGTAATACCTTACATGAGTAAGGGTCGATCCCACGAGGATTGATGGATCAAACAACAATGATTGATTGATTGGCTTAGTTAGGCAAGCAGAAAATGATTTTGAGATATTCAAAGAGCATTAAACACAGACAAATAAATAAGTTGGGAATAAAATATTGAAAAAGCAGTTAAGGTTTCAGAGTTATCTAATTTATGGATTAACTTTTATTACTAATTAATTTAATCATGCAAGATTTAATTTCATGGCAAACTATATGTGACTAGACCCTAATTCCTTAGACCTTCCTAGTCTCATCTAAAATTCATTAATTGCCAATTCTTTGGTCAATTAATTCCAATTAGAGGGTGATGATCAATTTCTAATTTATATGCCAAAAGAATCCTAATTATCCACAAATAAGGGGATTATATGTCACGTATCTCGTTAATTACAAACAATTAAAAATTTAGTATAATATATTTTCAAGCTGTTGTTCAAGTAAAGAGCTTTTCCAAGTTTTACAAGAACTCAATTAGAATATGGGTCATACTTCCGTTCCACCCATATTCATAAAATAAAGAACGAAAACACTTATTGAAATATAAATCAAGACATGAATTAAATTAAAAAGATCAAACGAATCAATCCATGAAAGTAGACAGAGCTCCTAACCTTAAGAATGAAGGATTAGTTGCTCATGGTTCAAAGAAGAAAAATAAGGATTCTGGTAACAATATGTGTCCCTGTCTAAATGTACAGAGTTCCTATTTATAACTAATCCTAATAAATTATTATCTAATTATCTAAAAATAATAATAATATATTTTTCTAAAAATATAGATTTGAATTTAAATTTGAATTAATTACAAGTCTTCAGCTGATGGGTGGGGACCACTTGATTTGTCCATTATGCAGCTTCTAATATGTGTTTTCTGGGCTGAAAACTGAGTCAAAATGTGGCCCAAAATCCACGCCAGCGATTTCTGTAAATTCTGCAGATCACGCACGTCACGCGTACTGGTGCACGAAATTGTGATCATCAATGGCGCCATCAACATGGTACGCTCAATTGCAATCTCAACTCTTTATCACAACTTCGCACAACTAACCAGCAAGTGCACTGGGTCGTCCAAGTAATAAACCTTACGTGAGTAAGGGTCGATCCCACAGAGATTGTTGGTATGAAGCAAGCTATGGTCATCTTGTAAATCTCAGTCAGGCAGATTCAAATGGTTATAGATGATTTATGAATAAAGCATAAAATAAAGATAGAGATACTTATGTAATTCATTGGTGAGAATTTCAGATAAGCGTATGGAGATGCTTTGTCCCTTTTATCTCTCTGCTTTCCTACTGTCTTCATCCAATCCTTCTTACTCCTTTCCATGGCAAGCTGTATGTAGGGTTTCACTGTTGTCAATGGCTACCTCCCATCCTCTCAGTGAAAATGTTCAATGCGCTCTGTCACAGCACGATTATTCAGCTGTCGGTTCTCGATCATGTCAGAATAGAATCCAGTGATTCTTTTGCGTCTGTCACTAACGCCCCACAATCGCGAGTTTGAAGCTCGTCACAGTCATTCAATCCTTGAATCCTACTCAGAATACCACATACAAGGTTTAGACCTTCCGGATTCTCTTGAATGCCGCCATCAATTCTAGCTTATACCACGAAGATTCTGATTAAGGAATCCAAGAGATATCCACTCAATCTAAGGTAGAACGGCGGCGGTTGTCAGGCACACGTTCATAGGTGAGAATGATGATGAGTGTCACGGATCATCACATTCATCAAGTTGAGGAACAAGTGATATATTAGAACAAGAATAAGCTGAATTGAATAGAAGAATAATAGTAATTGCATTAATACTCGAGGTACAGCAGAGCTCCACACCTTAATCTATGGTGTGTAGAAACTCCACCGTTGAAAATACATAAGTGATAATGGTGATCATTGGCTTCGGACCCAGAGAGGGAACCAGAAGAACCAAGATCTGATCTAAGAACTAGACGTCCAAAGATGAAAATACAATAGCAAAATGTCCTATTTGTAGAGAACTAGTAGCCTAGGGTTTACAAAGATGAGTAAATTACATAAAAATCCACTTCCGGGCCCACTTGGTGTGTGCTTGGACTGAGCATTGAAGCATTTTCATGTAGAGACTTTTCTTGGAGTTAAACTCCAGCTTTTGTGCCAGTTTGGGCGTTTAACTCCCATTCTTGTGCCAGTTCCGGCGTTTTACGCCAGAATTCTTGAGCTAACTTGAAACGCCTGTTTGGGCCATCAAATCTCGAGCAAAGTATGGACTATTATACATTGCTGGAAAGCCCAGAATGTCTATTTTCCAACGCAGTTGAGAGCCCGCCAATTGGGCTTCTGTAACTCCAGAAAATCCACTTCGAGTGCAGGGAGGTCAGAATCCAACAGCATCTGCAGTCCTTTTCAGCCTCTGAATCAGATTTTTGCTCAGGTTCCTCAATTTCAGCCAGAAAATACCTGAAATCACAGAAAAACACACAAACTCATAGTAAAGTCCAGAAAAGTAAATTTTAACTAAAAACTAATAAAAATATAATAAAAACTAACTAAAACATACTAAAAACATACTAAAAACAATGCCAAAAAGCGTATAAATTATCCGCTCATCACGTACGCGTCGCTGGTCTTCTTCCCAAGTCATGCGGATGCGTCGATCATGCGGCTGCGTCGCTGAGCAAATCTTCAAATCACGTTTACGCGTCAGTCACGCGTACGCGTCGCCATGGATACTTCCAGATCACGCGTACGCGTCAGGCACGCGTGCGTGTCGCTCCTCGCAGCCATCTCCTTTGATTCTTGTGCTGCAGAAACTCAATCAAATTATGTCGAATGCTACCTGAAATAATAAAATTGTACAAAATCCAAAATAGCATCCATAGTTGCTAAAATATAATTAATTCTTAATTAAACTCAACAATTTAAGTGTAAATTCACTAGGAAAAGATAGAGAAGAAGCTCACGCATCAGCAAGCTACACTGCATGTGTGTCCAACACTTTCATCGAGTAAAAGTACCCAGAGAAATGAGAGAAACAAAATAAAAGAATGAAAACAAGTGAGATTCAAATAATAGACGAAAAAAAATTGTAAAGATTTTTCACTCAACTAATTTTAAATTTTGTTTGTCATAAAAGTTAAAAAAGCTACTAACAATGGCGCAATTTCAAAACTGTACAAAAAGTCAAAGACTGAACTTTTTTTTACTTTTTCTTATACACTTGTCAAACAATTAGATAAGACACTTGTCTTGATATGTTCCCAGGCTTGGATTAAATCACCATCCAAAAAAGTTAAAAATCCATATTTTTGGAAATATAATAGCAGGCAATCTGTAACCCCAAATAAAATTCAATATAACGAAAAAATTGCAACATAAGACAATGTAGTCAAGTTTAGAATGCATGCAGGGGCAAAACTAAGTACCTTATAAATCGATTATTGAACTTACTTGTTGAGGTATGTAGTCAAAATAGTGGTCATTTTTATTTGTGCAACTGTAAAAGAATTAAGAGGGTTATGATATCATGTTTGCATTTAGATATTTTTAAGAGATAAAAATAATATTTAGATCATGATTAGCAAGACATATAATTGATATAGATCTTTAGTGAAATGAAAAGACTTTAACACTTTATAAAACATATTCCAATAGAAAATTATTTCTTATAGCAAGTGATAAAACCTATAAAACCCGCAAAAATTGATAAATAATTAGTGAAACATGAGTGAAACATGCTGGAAATTTGGAGGGGGGAGCACAAACAAGAACCCTAACCCTTGTCACAATTCAATTTCACATATCTCTCAATTTAGAACTCTGATCGCTGCACTGTTTGCGGCCACAAAATCACCGTGTCGAGCTCTTCAAAACCATCTAAACAAATGGTAAGTAAATTGAGTATTCTCACCCAGTATTCTCCTCTTAAATTTTGAAAACTTTGGTTTTTGGTATTGATATATTATGTAATTTTGATGGTTTAGGTGAACTCTAGCAATGAAAAATTTTTGGGTTTTGCCCAATTGTCCATGGGTAACGATAAGAAACTCAAAAACCTTGTGAATTCTTTAATTATATGAGGTTAGGTATTAAATTTGTGAATGTGTATGTAATGATGCGAAATTAGGTGGTATATATGTGAATTGGAACTAAAATGATGAAGTTGGAAGCTTAAGTTTGGGTATTGGGTGCTGAAAATCCATTTGGTGGAGGCTTGGAGCTTGTGAATTGAGGAATTTGCGGTGTTCTGCACTTAGGGAGAAATCAGCCAATGTATGATTTTAGTTTCTTATAGTTAAAATATAATGTCATATGAAAACTTAGGCTAGTTGATCGTAGAATAAGCCGAATTATGTGATTGGTTCATGTTTTGTGGTTATAGATAATGATTGTGGAAGTTTGATGTGTATTATGATAGCAGATTGAAAGTAAATATGATAAATGTATTTGATATGAAGTGTTAGTGGTTAGTGTGGACTTGGAGATATTGTGTGAATGAATCATTGAGTAGATTGTGTGGTTTCAAGGGTTGATATGTTGTGAAGTAATTTGGAAAGCATGTGAATATGGTTTTGGACATGAGGGGCTGTTTTGAGTTATGATATAATGGATTTTGAAAAACTTGAGGGTCGGTGTTTCTAGAAAAAAACAAATTTTTGACCAACTTCAATTGGTCATAACTTGCCTTTCAAATCCTTAAATTTTGTAAAGCTTATTCAGAATAAAAATTGGATTCATGAAGTTTACAACGTTTGAAGAACGGACTAAAAATGATTTTTAACGAAAAAGTTATACACGCTCAAAATTTCGTGTAAAAATCTGATTTCTGCAAACTTAGCAGTTTTTTTAGGAAATTGGAACCCTGCGTACGCGCACATGCACGCGGTGCAGATGCTCTACCCAAACATCCCTATACACGGGCATAATCTGCATACATGAATATGTCAAAATTTCACTCCTACGTATGCGAAGACATGCATGCGTACGAGTAAATGCTATATTTACATTCACGCGTATGCGACTAAAGGTCTGCGTACGCGGGGACCCCTTCTATTTCATGAGTTCGCGTACGCGGTGCGACTTTAGCATTTTTACACCCATGTGTAGTGAGCATGGGCATGCTATGCATGACCCTTGTTTTTCTTAAAAGTATATTTTTGAGTTTTTAACCTATTTTCTTTCTTCCCAAGCTTCTTTAACACCTATTTAAAGTCCGTTAGCGAGTTTTTAACCTTTAGAACAAGGAGGAATGTGTTAAGTAAGTTAGGTAGAGGATTCAGGAAAAGATTGAGAAGTGAATGGTTGAGTTGTTAAGGCAAAAAAGTGATGAATGATATATGATATATGATTGATAACGATGATGACAACAATGATGAAATTAGATGAAATGAACTATAAATTGATAATGAAGATGATATTGATAATGATAATTTAAAAACTTATTTAGCTTGTATAATTGAGACAAATTGTTGACCTTCTGTCGTAAGATGTGACCGGACATTTTAACTTTTCGGATTCCCCCATGGGCATGCACATATATATGAATTTGAGCTCAGAATTTTGTTTCCCCCATGGATGAGCTTAGAATTTTTTCAATGAATATTGTTGAGCTTGGGGATGCGTGTACAGAGGGACTGTCCACAGTTATCTTCCTCTTGGTTTGCCTAATTGTTTAACTATGCTTATCTACTAATTGCCTATTTTTTGTATTTGTATTCTATTCTTATTTTCCTTGCTTGAATTGTCTGCGTATGTTTTCAGAGAAACTCCTCTTGGCAGAGGTGTGAGGAGGGTTGTTCCACCGGTCATTCGGAGGGTTGGAGGAAACAGAAAGTGAAGTGTTAGGTTAAAGTTAGATTTAGAACTTGAGTACCTTAGATAATTTACCTAATTTCTGGTTTAGTTGGATCTTTAAGCTGGATTCTGCGTGTCATAGTTCTAGGAATGCCTCTGATTTTTTCGAGACCTTATATATTGCCTATGTTAGCACCTTTACCATACTAAGAACTCCTGGTTCTCATTTCATACATATATTGTTATTTTTCAGATGCAGGTTGAGAGGCACCTCGTTGAGTGTCTGGAGATTATCTATCCAAGCGAAGATGTAACTTTTGGGCTGTTATTTTACATGTTTTTGGTCATGTAAATATGTACTTAGAGTTTTTGCCTTGTATAATTTACATTTTGTCCCTCTTAGAGGTCAATATGGATAAACATGTGTATACTTTATAGTTTGAAACATATTTTGGGTTGTATATATATGTATACTCTGGCCAGTCTTAGCTTCGCAGGTCGAGTTTGGAGCTTGATATATGTAATTTTTTGGAACTCTGATATGTATATATATGTTTTTAGCTTTCTTTTCTATCCTGTCTATCCGTTTATACGTACCTTTGCGAGAGTGACGCGATTTTCTGTTTTTGCTTTTGCTTAGCTTCTTCTTCAAGGCTCAAAGCTATAATTTCTTTCAACTATATATATGTATACGTCTTTTCTTTTAGAGGTCGCAATACCTTGCCAGGTCACAATACCTTGCCACCTCTGCTTTACAATTTAAGCATAAGGCTTGACGGGAGAAGTGTCGTTGGTCTAGAATTTCCTCAATAAAAGAATCTCTTCGTTGCAAGTATAGTTCCAAACCGACAAATAACTCTCCGTCAAAGTTTAATTTGTTTGTCACAATGCAAACTAATAAAAATTGAGAGTATTTAAATCCCGGGTCATCTCTCAAAGGAATTACAGTGAGGTATGCATGTTATTAGTTATGAGTATAAAAGGGGAGGTTTGCGGATAGAGAGGCGAGAAACTAAATTACAAGAGAGTAAAACTAACAACTAAAGAAGTATAAATGCTAAAAGACACTCTTGCCAAGGTTTGAGAATCAAAGCTTCCTTTTCAAGTCATTGACCAAGAATATGGTGATTATGTAGAATTAATTCCATTTACTCATCTCCAACATCGGGAGAAAGTTAAATAGGCATAGTCAGTCTTATAACAAGAACAACTAACAACTCTAAATTACCAATCAATATCGAACATCAAAGACTATTGTATCACTAACCACGACATGACAATTATAAGAGCAAACCCAATTAGTCAACCTCTAATGACGAGATAAGTCAACTGGGTTTAATCAATCTAAATCTATAGGTCTTACTCGTTAATAGAAATGAGATTAATTAAAATCTCCAAATTGTCACTCAATTCAGACATTAGTGACATCAAGGTCACCTAAATTACTCAATTCCAAGCTAAGAGTGTAGAAATCTACTCTAAAGCTAAAAGAGACATTTCTACAAATACTTGGAAAGCATGGTAAAATTGCAATAATAATAAAATCTAAAGCTACCAATTACAAGATAACAATAATAACAACTCAATTAAATATCAATAAACATGAAAATATCAAATTGCATTAATAGAAATCAAAATTAACAATAGTTATAAAGCTAAAAGTGACACAAATGAGAAATTAACAAGATAAATTAAGAGAATCAAGGCAATTAAACAAGGAAAAATAAATGAAACTAGATCAAAACAAGAATTAAAACCTAAATCTAAGAAGGATTAAACTAAATCTACCCTAATTCTAGAGAGAAGAGAGCTTCTCTCTCTAGAAAATAACCTAAAACTAAACCTAATTGCTCTCCCCATTAATCCTCCTTGAGAATTACATCAAATACTTCAGAAATGAGTTGGATTGGGCCCAAAACTGGCCTGAAATCGTGACCCACATGTTTACTTAAGTAAATCATGTGCTGGCAGTCATGCGTACGCGCAAAGTGGCGAAATTCCAGGTCATGCGTATGCATGAGGCATGCGTACGCACAATGGGGTAGATTTTTACAACTTCAGTTTTTCATGATTTCTCCACTTTTACATGCTTTTTCTTTATTTCTTCAAACCATCTTTGCCTTCTAAACCTGAAATCACTCATCAACAAACACATCAAGACATCGAATGGAATTAAAGTAAATTAAATTTAGTAATTTAAGAGCCTAAAAGCATGTTTTCACTCTTAAGCATAATTTAGGAAGGATTCACAAAACCATGCTATTTTAGTGAATAAATGTAGAAAAAGTTGATAAAATCCACTCATTTTAATACAAGATAAACCATAAAATTGTGGTTTATCAATCCCCCCATACTTAAACAATAGCATGTTCTCATGCTAGATCTAAGAAAGACACAAGAAAGGGGTATTAACATTTATTCAAAGTAAACTACCTATATGAATCCCTAAATGCATGCAACTACTTGGTCAAAATAAATCAATTTCCAAGAATACATATATAAACATAAGGGGTAAAATAATCACAACTAAGTTAAATCCAACAATTGAATTGAGTTATTGAAAAGAATTTACAACTTGCAAGATAAAGGATAATCATAGATGAAAACATAGAATCGAGCAATCGAACCCCTCATCGGATGTATATACGCTCTAGTCACTCAAGTGTTTAGGGTTGATTCACTCAATTTCTCTTCTAATCTTGCTTTCCAAGATTTATTTTTCATCTAACAATCAATAATTATTCAATGTATGCATACAAATATCATGAGAATTTTTTCAAAGTTGTAATGGGGTTAGGGTAAAAGTAAGGATGCATACGATCAAGTGAGCTTGAAATTTAAATTTTTGATTAACTTAAACTCTCATCTAACACATATAATAACCTATAAATTCAAATGCAAACCTAACTACCCATTCTTCACTTTTTCACACTCAATTTACATCCCATATGCATTATTCTTATTACTTTTCTTTGGGGTTAACATTTGTCCCCTTTTTTATTGCTTTTTTTTCTCTTTTTCTTTTTCTTTTTCTTCTTTTTATTTTATTTTTTTTCAAAATAAAATATATACAAGAGTATTAAAGCATATGATTTAAACAGTTAATACATGAGTATGTACCCAATTTTCAAGATCTTCAACAAAAATACAAAAATACACTTTTATCTCTACTAATGTTTTTCAAACTTCCGCACACTTGAATGATACACACTCTCAGTAGTCTAAGCTAATCAAAGATCCAAATTAAGAACATTTATTATTTTTCACTTAGGGGTAGTGATGTGCTAAAATTAAGGATAAAAGGATTAAACATGAATGAATAGGAAAATTCTTAATAGGCAGTGATCATAGTGACGCAGCGAAAGCACGGAGATTGCGAAGATATTAGGACTGTTAGGGTGAGAATGAGAAGTTGTAGAAGATAAGCCGTTGCAGAGATTGGAAAAAGGTTAAGGGTTTGTACGTTGAGTTAGAAAGGAGAATTTCTCTCATGTACTCGTGTGTGAACAATATTTTCGAGGGTGAAAATTTTTATTAGGGGATAGGATGTAAAACTCGCAAAATTAGTGAATAATTAGCCAATAAATTAATTATTATTAAATAAAATTAGAAAATTAAATTTGATAAGTTAGAAGGATAGAAATAATTAAAATAAAAATTTTAACACTAATTTTAAAGGTTTTAGCCCAAAATTGGGTCAAACGAACCAAATCAGTTGAATCAGGCCCATATTGGGCCCAAGGCCCAGCCCAATAACATGTTAATGAAAGAGCTCATCTCTTCCTTCCCCTTCCATTTGATGAGATACGCTGAAATACTTGGGGAGAGAAGGGAACATTCTAAACCCTTGGATCTAAATTCAACCTCACATAACTTTCAATTTGGAGCTCTAATTACCGCACCGTTTGCGGCCACGCAACCACTGCGTCGAGCTCTACAAATTTCACTAAATGACTTGGTAAGTAACTCACTATTTCTTACTCAGCCACTCTATCCCTAATTTAAAAAATTTGAGGTTTTGATTTTGAGAGATTATGTGATTTTGGTGTTTAGGATCAAATTAGCTTTGGGTACTTGTTAGATCTTGTCTCAAACTTCTATTGGTAAGGTAAGAATCTTTAAAACCCTTTATGAATCATTAATTAGCGAAATCCTATGTTGATTTTGAGTGATATTTTTTGGATTAGATTAAATTGTATGTATTGAGATTACATTAGTGAATGTTGGATGATGGATTTAACCCTTGGAAGCTGAGATTCTATTTGGGTGAGGAACTTGAAGCTTGAAGCTCGTGGAATGGTGAAATTGAAGTGTCTTGGGCTTTAGAGAGGAATTGGCCAAGGTATGATTTTGGTTTCTTATAGGTAATATATAATGTAACGTGAAAACTTAAGTTATACAACCTAGGATAAGTTGAATTATGTGTTTGGGGTATATTTAGTGGTTTTAGTTGATGCAAATTGTGTTGAATTGATGTGGTATGGTTGGATTGATGATCATTGATATGAATGTGGTTGATGTTGATGAAATGATGATTTTAATGATTGATGTTGATATATTGCTGATTATCTATAAAGTTGTCTTGAATATGGACTATTGGGTTGAACATGATGAAATTGTGTATTGGTGTGTTATGGAGTAAATGAGAAGCATTGAGATATGATTTAGTTTGTTTTGGGTGCTGTTTGAAGCTTGGAATATTGGTATTGAGTTGAGAAAATGGTAAAAATAGAGGTTTAGAATTTTTGGCAAAAGACTGATTTTTGACCAAAATTCGGTGGCTATAACTCGGCTTCCGGACCCTCAAACTTTACCAAACTTATTTCATATGAAAATCAAATCCATGAAGTTTACGTCGTTCAAAGAACAGACTAAAAATAACTTTTAACGAAAAAATTATGTGCGTCAGAACTTTTGGTATTTCTGCAGATTTATAAGAGCTTTTTGAGAAAATACAGGTCCCACATATGCAGACATATGACTGCGTATACGGGAATTCGCCACTGTCTAGGGGAACTTGCATACACAGACAAGGGTCACGTACGCAAAATAGTGAATTACACTCCCGCATACGCGAGACATGACATGCATACACGGCCATTCGCCTCTGTCCAGTGTACTCATGTACGCGAACAGAGCTCACGTACGCGAGACCCCTATTTTTGGAAAAAGTAGATTTTTTATTTTAAACTTATTTTCTAACCTCTAAACCTCTATTTTTACTCTCTAAGGCCCTAAAACTTAGTTTTAATCATGGTGAGGGGGTTAAACCTTGAGAGGGTGGTAACTTGGGAGTGAAGAAAGATTGTGAAGTTATGATTTAAGCTTGAGAAGTGTTGAAATGCTGAATACGTGATGAATGATAGCTAAGATGAAAAAGACTAATTGAACTTGATGATGATTGATTGAAAATGAATGAATATGATAAATGAGGCATGATTGAGGATGAATATGTCTGTGTTTTCTCTCTGGTTGTAAAGGTGACACGACACCTATTCCCTCTAATGATGACAGGGCACATATTTCCTCTAATGGTGACAGGACACTCTCCCTCTAACGATCAGCCGATGTGCTGAGATATTTGTGCATAACAGACAATGCTCGATTTAGCTACCGGACATGTCGGGTTGACTATATAACCGACAAATGAGCTCATTAGCTGTAGGACAGACATGCATCATATGCACTTATTTGTGTATGCATTTGTTTTGGCTTGCCTAATTACTTATCTGTGACTAACTGCTATCTGATTTACTTCCTGTAATTACATCCTATCTATATTTTTTTGTCTATATTGTATGTCTATACAACTGAAATACTCCCTTGTCTAGCATTGTAGGAATGAGAGATTGAGGTGTTTAGTTAAAATTGGACTAAAACCTAAGTAACATAAATAGTTCACCTGGTTTTTGGTTTAAATTATAACTCTAAGTTTTAATCTGAGTGTCGGAGTTCTAAGATTACCTTTAGCTTTCCTGGGACCTTATATATTATTAATGTGGACACCGTTACCATGCTGAGAACCTCCGGTTCTCATTCCATACATATATTATCATTTTTCAGATGCAAGTCGAAATGCGCCTCGATGAGCGTATGAAGGTTCCTATTGCAGGCGAAGTTGGGATGCTATATTTTGTTATTTTGCTATATATATTTATATGTATGTATGTAAACTCTTCTCCATATGTACTTTATATTTAATTCTCTAGAGACGTTTATGGAGAACCATGTACATACTTTATGTATTTTGGGTTGTGTTGGGATATGTATGTATATATGTATATTCTTCAGCCGGCCTTAGCTTTGCAGGTCGAGCCTGGAGTTTGATATTTTGTACCATTGATATTCTACTCTCTTTGTTTATACTCTTTATCCTTTTTCTCATTTTCGCTTTCCATTTACATGAGCGTTGCGCTTTTCGTTTTGCAACCTTTTGTTTAAATTTCTCTTTCAAAGCTCCTTGTTATAGATTCTTTTCAACTTTTACTACATATTTTATTTTAGAGGTCGTAATACCATATTGCTTATGTTTTACGACTTAAGCATAAAATTCTGTAGTAGAATATTACATGGTACCACACAATAGGTATTTACTCATGAAATATAATGCTTATATTAATATTAAATGATGCAATCAGTCAAGATCTATTAAGTATTTGTTCAAATAGGTAGCGTTTGTTTTGAGATACTGAGACATAAATTGGGAGACTGAGACTCAGTATTATGTTTGTTGGTTAGAGATTGGTACTAAAATTTCTGTCTCTGTCCCTAAAATTTCAGTATTTCATACCTCCAAAAAATAGGGACACATAGGACTAAAACTTTTAGAGATGGAGACTGAAACTTTAATAACATTTTATACCTAAAATATCCCCATTTCAATTAATTAATTCTAATTTTATCATTTGTACAAATTAAATTAGAATTTCATTTTTGTTTTAATTTCTATCTCTCTTTTTGCACCAAACAGAATACTGAAATTTATTTCAATTTCTATCTCTTAGTCTCTATCTTTCAGTTTCAATCTTTCTATATCTGTCTATTCACCAAACACTACCATATAAAACAAAAATTACGACCGTCTAACGACTTTATTTTATAAAAATGCTGCAGACAAAGTGAGCATAGATGACTATGATAAAGTCAGTATCTAGTATCTACTATGATGGGAGGTGCATTTCTCCTTGACAAAGAGATAAGGAGAAAAATAGATGCAATAACTAATTTAGAAAAAAAGAAATGATTGACGACCCACCCAGGCCACTTTGATTAGGGTAGCCCAATCAAATAAAGCCTATCAAAAGTACATGGATATTGGCCCACAAGATAGACCCGAAACAAATAGAAACCTTTCAACTTTTTCTAATAAATCTGAAGTCCAAAAAACAAAAAGACCTTTTATCTGATATATCTGATATCTGAAGTGAAGATACCCTAACTTAAGAAATACCTAATTCTGTGCCGCTGTAGTAGCTAAACTCTTCGACGACACCATTCATCTCCCCCACTCGCTTGTCGTATCAGAAGATCAAGCTACCACCCTCCGTGTGCTGAGCTCTTCTGAGATAGATTCAGTATCTCGCCATTCTCCATACTTGAATCCGAAGGTTCGATTCTTCTTTTTCGCATGCCTGGTTGCAAGAAATTCGTTGAAAAAAAATTCGGATTTGCAAAATCTTTTTACGCGTTTGCGACTTCCCCCGTCCGATCTTGTTAAACCCTCTATTAAAATGTTTATTCGCATCTGTTTTATGTGGCTATGTGGATTTGGTTGGTGGTTTGCTTTAATTTCCGTTGTAGAATTGACTCCTATGCAACAATCAACATGTTCTTAGATGTGCCCAATGTACTGATTGTGTTTTGCTTGTTTTTTGTCTTGAGCAAATAGACAAAGTACACATAAAAGAGTTTGGGATGGACAAAAATACACGTTAAAGTATAATTGAATTGATTTTTATGGACAAAGATACACACTAAGATTCGTAAATATCAAACCCTTACTAATGGCATGACACATTTATCCGTTGAAAACAATCTTTGAGGTGTAATTTGACATTTACTAGTCTTTGGTGTGTACATTTGTTCATCCCAAACTCTTTCATATATATATATTTTTTCTTTGTTAGAACTGACATGCATAATTTCACAATGCTATGTCTGTTCAAGAGAGAAAAATGGGAGATAGATAGTGCTATTAGAGATAGATCATTAGGCCCAGAAGCATCAATATGGTCCTGAGTCAGATGATATGATGCTTCTTTACCTTGTTGGCATGCCAGCTGTTTTATCTGGACCTGACATGCCACTGTCAACTGTTAACTGATTTCTTCATATATCGAAGAATGGCTATATAATCTCGATCTAGGAAGTTAAAGTAATAGAAGTATGAAATGAATATCCCTAGCACAACTATGCATAAATAAGGTGAATCTAAACAATTGATAATGTACCATAAAAAATTGAAAGTGTAGAAGGTGATGGTGAAAGGCTGTGTTTCAGATTTGGGTAGGATGTAACTGCCAATAATACATGTTAGCAAAACATGGCAATATGTACCAAATTTTTATTGTTAGAGAGCAGGAGAATAATGAAAAGTGATAATGGGATAAGAGAGTACCTGAGAAGATAAGACTTGTAGAAGAAAAGAAAAGAGAAGTGAAGGGTGTGGTGAAGAGCATTGAAGGGGCTTTGTATGTGTGTTGATGAAGATGCTTGGAAGAAGGGGAGCTTGTTGGGGTTCTTCCCTTGATGCTAAACCTGGTTAGATGATTGATGAATCAAACGCTAGGGTTTTTTTTTTTTTGGGTAGGATATTGTATGTTTTTATCTTCTTCAAAAGCTACTTCTATGTTATCATACTAGGGAAAAATTTCACCAAATACTCTCATTACTCCAGTATGATATTTTTCATATTCATTCATCTCTACCAGGTTAGCTAAATTGCTGAAAGGGTGGAGTGATATCCTTTTGAATTTTCCCCCTGAAGCTTATGTTGATCTTATGTGAGAATGTTACTGTTTCTGAGAAGTATTAAATATATGAAGAATGTCGTCCAGGGACTTGTTATCAAGTTTTTGGTGATGAGTAAAGTGATATTTGATTGATGTGAGATGGAATGCATGTTGACATTTCATGTTGTATACTGTTGGAATTTGCGGGTTTTATATTATGAAAGGGGAGGCAAGGGGTTTTGGTTTGGCTTGGCTTCTGGATGATCATGGATATGTGTGGCTGTGATGTGGACAGGGAGGAGGCTGCGGCTGGTGGTGTTGGTTGTGGTGGTGGTTTTGCTGATCAGTTGTGGTAGAGGTTAGTAAAGACAAAAAATTGAAAATGAGTTCTGACAGCAGGAGCCGAAGCAGAAGCAGGAGCAGGAGCCCAATGGATCGTAAGATCCGCTCTGATCGATTTTCATATCGTGATGCACCTTACAGGAGAGATTCACGTCGGGGTTTCAGGTTTTCTTTTCCTTTTTTTTTTTCCGTAATAATTTAATTACGTTTTCTATGCTTAATGTGCTTGTTGGGGAAGCTAAACTGCTGAAGAAGATTGAATTTGTGCTTTTCTATGAGAAGATTTGGATCATAATTATAACATTTATAAAACCTTAAGCTTGGCCCAATTATTTACTGTTATTTTTGGCTTTGCCTTTGGAACATATAAAGTGGTTTTGTTTGATTTTTTCTTCATAAATTTCTAAGTGGCATACTCCTTGCACTTAGGCTTTAATAGTGTCTTGGCATGGATCTCCTCACAAATGATAACAGTGCTTTTTCTCTGTCTTTGCTTTCTTTTTCAGCCGAGACAATTTGTGTAAGAACTGCAAGAGACCTGGTCATTATGCTAGGGAATGCCCAAATGTTGCAATTTGCCACAATTGTGGACTCCCTGGGTATGGAACTTATTCTTGGCTTCTTAATGGTCGAGCATGTAATCATTAGATTCCAGTCACCACCTTATATGTGTACCACTCTAATCATGATATCCAACATTCATATCATTTGCATTTAATTTGATTCAGTAATTCTAAATGTTATTTTTTCTCATTATTTTGTGTGAATAAAATCTGTTTTCCTCCTTAATCTGATTGCAAATGTTAGTTCCTCATATACAAGAAACAAGACTAATAGTTATAGGTTATCACCAGGGCAACACAATTTCCAATTCTTAATTATTATTCGCATCTTACCTGAGCCAGGATGTGGGAGCCCGGAGCTGAACTGGCAATCTGTCTTCTTTTAGCAGATCTTCCATTGTTAATTTGAATATATTCAGTATCTATATTTTGGAAGAACAAGATTATTTATGTTGTCATTAGTTCTTTGATGTCAACTATTTGGTATTCATACAAGTAGTATGGCTAGAGTGGCTTATGATTAATTATGCATTTGAATGTTTGATCAGGCACATTGCTTCTGAATGCACCACAAAATCGTTGTGCTGGAATTGTAAAGAACCTGGGCACGTGGCTAGCAACTGTCCAAATGAAGGCATCTGCCATACCTGTGGTAAAGTTGGACATCGGGCAAGGGAGTGCACAGCACCTCCAATGCCACCAGGGGACTTGAGGTTGTGCAACAATTGTTATAAACAGGGTCATATTGCAGCTGAATGCACCAATGAGAAAGCATGCAACAACTGTAGGAAGACAGGGCACCTGGCACGTGAGTGTCCAAATGATCCCATTTGTAACTTGTGCAATGTTTCTGGGCATGTAGCTAGACAGTGTCCAAAAGCTAACATGCTTGGAGATCGTGGCACCAGTGGTGGTATGCGTGGGGGTGGTGGTGGTTACCGAGATGTTGTATGCCGGAATTGCCAGCAATTGGGTCACATGAGTCGGGACTGCATGGGACCTCTGATGATTTGTCACAATTGTGGAGGTCGTGGTCACCTGGCATATGAGTGCCCTTCAGGTCGATTTGTGGATCGTTATCCCAGGCGGTACTGATGGTCATGGATGACACTTTAAGGTTTACGTTTGTGTTTTTTCCTCTGTTTTCCCCGTTGGAGAGATGCGGTTATAATGCCATTATTTGCATTTCAGAGTTGTGACTGCTTGCTTTAGGAATAATTATTCAGTACCTGTAAGAGATTTCTTATTGTATGAATCGTGTTCCATGATGAGGGTGTTTACGGTTAATCCGGTACAAGTTTTTGTGGTTGTTGGCTGGAGATTGAATGATGCACTAGTTTTTGTACCCAAAAAACAATTATGTACTAGTTTTTAACTAAAATTAAAACCTCGTGTGAATGTCATTATTGTCTAAAATGTTACCGTTCATGTATTTGTATAATTCTTTTTAAAGAAAAAAAATAGGGTTTATAATTAAATTTGTCTCTGAAAGATGATTCATTCTATAAATTGGTTTTTATGATTTTTTTATTCATATTAGTTCTTGAAAGATAAAACGTAAGTTAAATTAGTCTTTTTGTTAGTTAGATGATAATATGCTACATTAACTGATTAACTGTTATGTGAAATGATAACGAGGTTAATGCAACGTGTTTTGACTTGCAATAAATTTATTTACATTTAAAATAGTCTCTGAAAATATACATGAAAGTTATTTATATCTTTAAAATTTTAAAATTTGATCAAATTAGTCTTTATATAAATTTGTCTTATTTTTTTAATGATATTAAATTTTAAATATTTTTTATACTATTAATCTTAATATTATTTTTTAAATCTTAATAAACAAAATTCTCTTTATATAAAATAATAAAAATAATTAAATTATTTTATTATTTGTATTTTAAAATTTTACATTTTTAAATTGTAGTTTTCTACTTTTCTGTAATAAATTTTTGTTATTTGAATGAGTTTATCAAATTATTATTGATTATATATTTAAAAATTTAATATTTTAAGTTTCGTTAAATAATATAGTGGTTATTTTAAAATTAAATTTTTTAGATTTTTAAAATTATAATTTTTGTTATTGTTTAATTTATATGGTATAACTCAATAATTAAAAAATTGATTTGTAGGATCATTCATTGAATTTTAATATTTTAATATAATTTTTTTAAAATAACTATTATATTTATTTAATAAGATCCAAAAGATTAAACACTTAAAATAATTACTATATTTATTTAATGAGAAACAAAAGATTAAGCCTTTTAGTATATAATTAATAATATTTAATAAATTATTTATATAAAAAAATTTTACTTAAAAAAATTAGAATTTAAAAATCAAAAATCTAAAAATACAAATGAGAAGATAACTTTGTAACAATTTGATTATTTTTATTATTTTGTTTGAAAAATATTTTATTTATTAAGGTGTGAAAAACATAAGATTAAAATGAGTAGGACTAAGAAAGATTAAAAATTTAATATTATAAAAATAAAAAAAATTTATATAGGACTAATTTGATTATTTTTTGAAACTTTGAGAATGAAAATGACTTAAGTGTGTATTTTCAAAGACTAATTTGGTTACAAATAAATTTATGATATGTCAAATGACACGTGGCATGCTAGATGTCACTGACACGTCAACCAATTATCTTATGACACGTGGCATTAACCCAACACATTATAATGTCGCGTGGTACTTAACGTGACACATCATCATCTAATTAACGGAAGAACTAATTTGACTTACATTTTATCTTTTTGGGACTAATATGACTAAAAATTATTTGAAGACCAATATGAAGAATGAGTGATCTTTCAAGGACAAATTTGACTATTAACTCAAAAAAATAAGTATTTTTTGAACATGTGAGTAAAAATTTTTAAAATGTTACGTTCATGTGATTATTATGTAGGGTAAAATACTATTTTAGTTCTCAATGTTTAGGCCGAATCCTAATTTAATCCCTAATATTTTAAACGTCATATTTCATTCCAAACAATTTTCAAATGTCTTATTTCAATCCTTAAAAAACTTAAGTGGGTTCAATGTTATCTCACCATTAAATTTGACAAACAATTCGCATATTAAAGATCCAATAGTATTCGATTTCAGTATGTAAGTAAAATCGATCCACCAACAATGACTAATGTAATAAGTTATTATTTTTTTTATTTTGAAGAAGTGATGATTGTTTGTTACGATTTGGAGTTTTGTACAAAAAGAAAATTGAGGAAAAGTATTACAAGAAGATTTTAGTTATATTTTTTTTTAACACATGGAAAAATATATGACTTAACTAGTAACATTAACGTTCATGTCACTTATTCCATTAACTATTAATATCAAATTTAATAGTAGGACCACATTAAACTTGTTTAAAATTTTTTGAAACAAAAATAAAACGTTTAAAATGTTGAAGACCAATTAGATTTTGATCCAAATATTAGAGACAAAAATAGTACTTTATCTTTATTATGTACTAATTAACATTTATTTTAGAACACGAGTAAAAATTTTTAAATATTTTTCTTTAATAAATTCATAACAAATACGTCCATAATTTAAATTTTGTATATTCTATAATTTTGTATAATTGACAATCTTAACCGTTAAATCCAAAAAGAATTAGTTTTTTTTTTTGGTAACATAAATAAGAATAGTGACAATTTTTTTTTAAATATTTGTATTATGTTTAGAGGTTACTCTTTCTTGTTTAATTTATAAGAGTAGCAATTATTTATTTATATATTCGTATTCATAATTTCTATGCAATATTTAGCTGGAAGCCAAAATCATTCAAGGAAACAAAAATGCTTATTATATTTAGCTACTCGACTTATTAATAATCTTTGTTTATACTTGGGCCTATTAAGTTAGTCCACATTCTCATTAGTAGTCAAGTTATATTTGAAATTATGCCACACAAATTCGACCCAATAGTAGTAAAATCAATCTATATGACCTTATCCATATAGGTAGACTGACTTAAATATGGGTCTTTATAACTCATGTTTGACCCCACTTAAAAAATAAGTTGGATGTTTCTCCCACTATTTTGTGATCATCATCTAGATGATAAGCATCCAAAACAAGAGGCTAACTTTTCACTTTGTAAGAGAATTCATCTATGATTATTTAAAGTCATTTTTAAATGACCAAGCCACATTTATAACTCTAACAAAATATTAATATTTAGGTATTTTTTTTAACCCAATCACACATAAAATTTGTTTAAATAGTTATTGATTTGGGCATCAGAATCTTTGCAGGTATCCTCTATCACCATCTAGATGTGAACGTCGGAACAATCACCATTCTGGTGAACAAGTCAAAATCTTCATCTTTAGACATTTGGACCTCACATTTATAACAACCAAACTTTCGACATGTCCAGACAACTACCAATCATCAAGCATTACCATTTAGTCGACCTATGAGACTCTAGACTTTGTATTGCATATATAGATATGAACCTGTTACACTATCGGAGTCATGTAAGTTAACTAAGTTAATGTTTTCGAAGTTGAATATAAAATAAGACAGATATCATACACAGGTTGCCTCAAAGGCTTAGTTTGTACATCAATAAAAAACATATAATTCATAACAGATACTCCAAACCAGATATATAATATAGAAGTTAGTATATAATAGACTTATATATATAGTTTGGTATATATAGTAGAACTTATATATAGTAGACTTATATACCCCAGAACTTGGCCACACAGGAGCCCTTAGTTTGGTACCTAAGATAACTTTGAGATAGTAAAATCCTACCCTTCAAAAAATACTAACAAAAGAAAGGCAAACAAAATTTAGTGTCTAAAGATGCTTTCATTCATAAGTGTCTTCAAACGAAAACTCAAGCTACTGTCATCATCTTAGGAACATTGCATACAACCTCCAACTCACCTCCTATAGCTCCACTCCTCGAGAAAGAATCGGAAGTCTCCTTTGCTGTTATTTGAGTCTCCCATGCAGGGTCCTCTTTAGGATCTTCTTCTTACTATGAACTGATCAAAGGTTCGTTGGCCATTGTCGGAACAAGTACCTCTCTCAGGAGGTCAAACTGTGCTGCCAACAGATCAATAGGATGGGGATCCGATTGAAACTCTGGTGGTGCATCAGGATGATGATCTAAATGAGGTCTTGCAGGATGGAACTCCTCCTGATAGTAATGTAGAGGGAAGGCATGATGAGTGCCTCCAAGATGCAGGGTAGAAAGTGAAAATGTCGTAGAGCAGTATTAGATTGAAGTTCAAACTATACAGGGGGTAAGAGAACGGATGATCACAAAAAATATACATCCAGGTATGAGGCTTTTCGTAGATGATGGTGCTCTCCAAAAATACTGGGTCCTCACAAGTGAATACAATCGGCATCTCAATGAACAGGACTCTGGAGTCAGCGATTATCATTGTTCCCTCCATCTATAGGAAAGTCTAGTCTTCACTCATTTATCATAGTCCAAGTCTTTCGACAACTATACCCTAGTTTATGTTAGTATATAAGAAGCATTAATACTAAGCAAGTATAGACAATTCACAAAGCACAAAAAATAGAGAACAAATATGTAACACAATCACAGAGAAAACGCATAGTGTGCAATCACAGAGAAAATGCTGCAACCAATTTGATGCATGTCTGTCCTAGGCGGGACATGAATTCATGCGTCGATTGACTACCCACAACCTGATGTTTTCTGGGACTAATCCCGGATATGACTTCTCAACTGTGTACACTTAACATATGTGTCTCATGGATAAAATCATGTAGATTTGGACATTCAGCGATCGTTACAAAATTTGATACCATAATATGTTTCTAGTTGAGAAATAGTTTTCAAACATAAGGTGGACATTCCCACATCATTGTACTGAGCAAGTGGAATTGTACCTCTATCTTGCTAGACATATACTCAGAATAGGGTGTACCATTCCAAAAACTTAAAGTTAACTCACCCTTTCTACCAAAATTATAGCTTTATAATTTATAGAGAATTATAACTTTACCTTGATCTTTTATCTTAATTACCAATTTGTCCCCAAATTTTTTCTTATAGGACTTTTATGTCCCTCTTTTCCTTAATTATCTTTTTGTCTTTACTACTTTATAATATGACCATTTTATCCTTTAACATTTAATTTTTACCATATTAACCTCATGCTCTTTCAAAGTGATAATTCTACCCTCTAGTATTTTCACTTTTGCTATTATAATCTTATATTTTACTAAATTTATCTCTAGGTGTCATAATTATTCAATTTTAACCTTATATTTTTTTCAAATGAATATTTTATCCCTTATATCTTCCAAGTTACTACTTTACCCTTAATCTTTACTTAAATGATCGTCTGACCCCTATACTTCCATGTTCACTTATCTTAACCTTATCTTTTTATCAAAATGACTATTTTTTTCCTTGGATCAAGATTCTCTAAAGTGAAAAATTGCTAAAGTGGTAAAATAAGGAGTTAATCATTCTTAAATTAAGATAGTGAGACACATTTCATGAAAGTTACAAAATCAATAGTGATTAGCCCCTAACTTTTATCATTTTACAAATTTTTTTCACTTTAGAAGATCCAAATTCTTGTCCCTTACATCTCTTAGGTTACTAATTTAACCCTATTCTTTTATCTAATGACTATTCTATCCTTTATTAGTTTAAATTACCATTTTACCTTTATTCTTTCATTCCTATCTTACTATATTATTATATTTGCAATTTTACCTCTATCTTTACTAAAATTATTATTATGCCCGTAATTTTGTCTTAATTATATTTTTGGTCCAAATCTATTATATAATTATATTTTAACCCTAAGTCTTCTATGTTTATTTTTTAAGTCTAATATTTTATTATTTACACTTTTATCCCACTGTTTACTCTAATTTACATATTAATCAATTTTGGTACACTACACATTTAATTCTTGAGTGTATGACTGATGCGTAGGCATCTTTAGTTAATTTTAGGTTTCTTTTTTAATTGTTTTCTCAAGTTTAAACCAAATTTCTTATGTTTTTCGTGAAGTTTTTATAACTAATAATATGTTTGGAATCGTTTTAGAATGATTGTATTTTTAGGATTTATTTTTAAATAATTAGGATAAAAAATTAAGAAAACACAAGTGCACTCCTAAGGGAAGAAATACAAAGCTGGTGCCAGGCTTCAAGAGGCCAAGTTTAGCGCCAGCATAGGGAAGCTCAACGGCAGGAACAGGCACACAACTCCAGAGCCTCCAAGACCGGCACATTGTCTCCCAAGCTCAACGCCCAATTGGGTGCCCAAACTTCATCATCTAATCCCGGTGCCTTCATGCCTTGGAAGGGTCAAAATGGGCTGGTGCCTAACTTTAAGAAGTAGCACCTAGCGCCACCCCCTCTTCCATACACTGGGCCCCCATCGCCCAAATTCGGAGCCTGACTTTAAGTGATTTTCCAACTCCTACGGATCCTGAATTTATTAAAGCTCAGCGCCAATCCATGAAGCCCAATGCCAAGTCCAATATCCACTCCCAGGGAGCTCTAAATTCAACTGAAAATTCAAGACTCAAATGATTAGTTAGCATTACCTTCTTCTAAAAAATAAGATTTTGTTATTAGAATTTATTTTTAGATTAGATTTGAATTATTATTTTGAATTTGAATAAGTTGTTATCTTATTGTTCAGAGATAAGAAGATAAAATTAGACTTTAGAATTCAAAAGTTAGGAAGCTAGGATATAAACAAGTGAACAAGGTTCATAGAGATGAGGATCGAGCAATCAAATTCGGGACCCTATAGCCATGCATCTCTCATCTCATTAGTTTAGGTTATTTTCTTCTCTAGCATGAGTAATTAAACCTCCTCTATTAAAATTTAGGAGCTCTGTTTGATTTTATGGATTAGTAATAAAAAGTATTTTCTTTATTTTGATTCATGCTTTTCTACTTTTTCAAGATTGAGTCTCGTTCTTTATCTTTAACGGTTAGAAGTATTGAAAAATATTCTAATTCTATCTTAGATTTTGTTATTACTTTGAAAATTTAATATCAAAATTAGCTTAATTTAATATCAAAATTAGCTTGAAACTCTTTCTCATAATCTTCAACTTGACTAGGAATAGTATTTTGAAAATCATGTGGCTTTAAATAAAAAACATGCTTAATCTCTTCTCTTAATTAGTTGACCAAGAAATTGATGATTAATTAAGTTAAGAAAAATTGAATTTTCAAGGAATTAGAATTTGGTTATTAATGATTCGCCGTGAAAAGATTTTTGCATGAGTCAAAGTAGGAAAACATAAGCATTACTTTTTCTAAAAGTTAAACATCTCCGAAGCCTTTAACATCTCATTCATTGACCACTTCCCCAAATTCATAAGTATTCCCTCACTCACAGAAAAACATCCTTCTTCACTGTTCTTTGCAATTTCAAGATTTTACTTCAAGATCCACAATCTTCTTGCTAAAGTTTGATTGAAATAATTAGAGATTCAATTAAATGTTGCTTGATTCAATCAATTATTCCTCGTGGGAGCGATATCCACTCACCGTGGTATTACTTGAAGCGATTTGATGTACTTGCCAATATACGAGCATATCAATTTTAGCTCATCAAGATTTTGGAGCTGTTGCTGTTGAATCACTAAATTAAATCTCGTTTTATTTTTATTTTATTCCACTTTTCATTATTCTATTTAATTCTTCTTTGCTTCTTTATTCTTCCTCTTTATTCCACGCAGTACGTTTGATTTTTGTTTTTGTTTTTCTGCATGCATGTATAAGAAGATTGTATTCTCTTTGTTCTTGAAATTGAGAAGATGCTTGCACAATTAAGGAAGAAGTCAAGGGCTAGGAGAGAAGAGGTGGAGAGAATGGCAGATGAGAACAATAATGTGAGAAGAACCCTTGGTGATTACACCACACCTACCACTGATAGCTGCAGAAGTAGTATAATGAGACCCACGGTTCAAGCAAATAACTTTAAACTAAAGCCATCACTAATCCAATTGGTACAGTGAGACCAATTTGGTGGTAGCCCTTAAGAGGATCCGAATATCCACATAGCCAATTTTTTGTAGTTATGTGACACAATGAAGAGTAACGGAGTTGGCTCTGAAGCCATCCAGCTAAGGCTATTTTTATCCTCTTCGAGAGATAGAATCACACAATGGCTCCAAGCACAACCTTTGGGCAACATCACCTCTTGGGAGGATTTAGTTAGCAAATTTCTAACTAAATATTTTTCACCCCAAAAGTTATCCCAGTTGAGGAATGACATCAATTCCTTTTCTCAAAAAGAGGGTGAATCGCTCTATAAATATTGGGAAAGGTACAAAGTGATGTTCAGAAAATGTCCACACCATGCCTTTTCCAAATGGCTTCAAATCCAGATTTTTTATGATGGCATCTCTCAAACCTCAAGAACGATAATCTACTCATCGGCTAGAGGGTCTTTACATAGAAAGACGCCTGAAGAAGCAGTGGAATTGATCAAAATAGTGGTGGCCAATAATTTCATGTATTCATCCGAAAGATCCACTAAAAATGGTGTGATGGCATTAGACACCATGGATGCAATTTTGGCTCGGAATAGAATCATGTACCAACAACTCTCCTCACTTACAAAATGATACAGAATTTATAAACAAAATCCACAAAACTACCGGTAAGTGCACCAAGTCGTATCAATTAATAAACTCACGGTGAGTGAGGTCGATCCCATGAGGATTAAATGATTAAGCAAGCAATAGTTGATTAATTAATCTAATTGGATGGTTATAATTGGGTGATAATCAAACAAAAAATGTAAATGACTTGAAATTAAATAAAAGCAATAAAGAACAAGAAAGTAAATGACATTAGTGTAAAGAACAAGAAAGTAAAGTGTCGGAAATTAAATTGCATGAATATAAAGAACGAAAGAGTAAATAGCAAGAATTAAGAATGAAAAGAATATTAGGATCAAGAGATATTGCATTATCAGGATCAATAGCTCTCATCTCATCTTCAATCATACAATTATTGATCTCTTGGCAAATCATAAGTGATTGAATTCCAATCTCTTGGTAATTCAATCTCTCTTGATCAGTTGCCAATCTCTTGATCTAATTGTTCATGAGAAGAGATGAAGAATGGTCTTTGATTTAGAACCACAGAATTTCATGAATCAAGTTTTGGGATGATTATATGTCACGTATCAATCCCAAATCCAATTTCATAACTATTGTGAGAAAGAACTTCAAGCATTAATTTTATGATCCTTTCTCAAGCTCACATAGAATTCAAGTTGGATTCAATTTCTTTCTCAAGATAATTGAATCCTTGGGATGAAGAACAAAGATTCTTTCTAAAGAAGCAATGAAAGAAGAATTGAAGATGAAGAATGAAAATAAATCAATCCATTAAATTACAATAGAGCTCTCTTTCCTAATAGAAAAGAGTTAGAAATTTATAACAAAATATTTACAAAAGTGGATGTTGAAGAAGGTGGAAGAAAGGAAGAGAATGAAGGTTCCCCAAGCTATAACTTTTAATTTCCTAATTTTGCCCACTTAGAAATTAATTTTTTCACTCGCAGTGTTGGATAGATTTAAGTTAGTACTGCCAATTAAATTACCAGTACGCGTTTTTACGCATATTTTCGCAGAAAATTAAATATTTTCACTCGAAAAGAATCACTGAATCTAATTATCATAGTTAAATTTTTGAATTTCTAAGTCTTGATTTTCAAATCCATCCAGGCACATTTTAACTATTTTAGGTTAATGATAAATTTTCCAATTTAATCCTTTTATAATTTTTCCGGGTCTTACAGCACGTAGTTTGGGTTAGAGACCATGATGAATGGCTAATCCGCTAAACCCACAACCTATGACGTCACTAGGGTACTCGGAGTACAGGGAAAGGATCCAGAATTTCTGGGTGTACTGGAAGAAACCTTTCTTCTACCCTGACCACGTAGGACCACGACCAATAGACTGATCCACCGGACTTCTACCCGTCTTCATGTCTAAAAAGAGTGAAACCAGCCGTAACACAGTGAATCATCATAATTCAGACAATTTCAAACAACTTCAGCAATAATATTCAGTAATTCAATTCAATAATCGAAACACTTTTCAAAGTTCAAACTCAATTCAATTAGTGTGCCTAAGATGATTTCAAAAGATTTATGAGTTAGAATAATGTCAATTTTTTTTACATTGAAAATTCATATAAAACCAATTCAATAATCAACAAAACCTCAGCATATTCATAATCAGCAAAATCAATGCATATTGAAATTCATAATCAAATTCATAAACCAATTCAATAGTTCAACCACTACCATATTCTAATCAGCATTATAAACTAATCAATAATAAAAATAAATAGCAATAACATCAATGAATCAACTATTTAAAATTAATATAGCATCTAAAATATTAGAATAACTGGAAAAAAAATTAAAATGGTTACCTGTTGTTGAAGAGGCAGAAATGCTTCTAGAAGGTGGATGACGCACGACAGTGTGCAAGCAACACAATCACGGAGGCACGAATGATGAAGGACGAGCAGTAACAACCACCCACAGAGATGGAAGAGAGGCGAATGGAGGTGCGGTGACACACGAGGAGGGAGAGAGGTGAAGCCAGCAGCGGTGGTAGTGGGTCTGTGGGGAGGCACGGCAGTTTCGAAGGTGAACAGTGAAGTGGCAAGGAGAGAAGAGGGAGAAGAAGAAGAATGGATGGGTGTCGGCAGTGGGTGGGTTGATGGTGATAGAAAGGGTGGTGTTGGGGATCGGAGAGGAAAACAGTGGTTGAGTGAGAGAGAGAGGATGAATCTCGAATGAGGGAGAAGAGGGTTCGCAATTTGAATTTACGACCTGTTACTGTCAAATTTTTTTGACGGTAAACCATTACGAGTCACCAAAATGCAGTGTTTCACTAATTGGTGTTATCGTCATATTTTTCCGACGGTAAATTCGACGGTAACGAACGCGCCAATTTAATTGTTTGTTCTACAAATATTATTGGCGGATTTATTATTGGAAACCAAAATCTATTGGTAATTACTTAACCTTATGAATTCAACATCATTACTGCCGGTAAATCTAACAGTAAATTCGCCACTACTCTGCGATGTTATATCCGACGTTAAATCCGATGGTACTCAGCATTTTTTTTGTAGTGTTTTAAGAAGAGAAGAAATATGAATCATATGGCATCCTCCTTGATCATATCTTAACCACATGTTTATTAACATAATTAACATGTGGTAAATTTGAGAGAAAGAAAGACAATTCAGTCATAAGGAAGGAGAGAGGTGTGAGAGTATTTTGATCATGTGGTTAAATACTTTGTGATCTAATGATGGTTACTTTAGGTTAATTGATCACATGGTGAATTAATATGTGGTGAATAATAATTTATGAAAGAGAATAAAGATAAAACTCGTGGCTAGGATTTATTCTTGAAGAATAATTACCAAAAAGTGGTAATTACCTGATCATTGATTTTTACTATAGCAGAGAAAATAGAGAAATATGCCCTTGGGGAATTTTTGGTATTTTACATTATTTTGATCCCAAAATATCTTTAAAATATTTTGGTGAAGCCAAATGATGAGCCACTATTTTATGGTTTATTTTGTACTAAATTGAGTGGAATTTATTCATTATTCTCACACTTCTTCATAGAATTCACATGTTTTATATTTTCCTTCCTAATTTTATGCTATGATTGAAAACATGCTTCTTTGGCCTTTAATTTGCTAATTTGAATCATCTCTTATTACCATTCAATGCCGTGATGTGTGTTAAGTGTTTTCAAGTTTTATAGGATAAGAATGGCTTAGAGGATGGAAAGGAAGCATGTAAAAGTGGAAGGAATACAAGAAATTGAAGTTTTGAGAAGCTGGCAGTGACGCGCACGCATGAGCGACTCGTACGCGTGACCAGTGCAGCAGACAAGCGACACGTACATGTGGATGACGCGTACGTGTGACCAAGAATTTGTTCAAGCGATGCGTACGCGTGACCAACGCATATGCGTGACAAAGCGTCACATGCTGCAATTACAGAAAATGCTGGGGGCAATTTCTGGGTTGCTTTTGGCTTAGTTTCAAGCCCGAAAATGAAAAATAGAGGCTGCAGAGTGGAGTTGGATGAGGGATCCATCATTCAAACTTTTATTGACACAATTTTAGGTTTTAGATATAGTTTTCTAGAGAGAGAAGCTTTCTCCTCTCTCTAGGTTTAAGGTTTCTTCTTTCAATTTCTCCTTAAGTTCAAGTTCAATTTTCCTTTAATTTAGTTTTGTTCTTACTTTTATTTGTTTAAGCACTTTAGTTCATCTTCTTCTCTTGTTAATTTCCCTTTTTTGCCTTTTTATGTTTACGAGCTCTTGTTACATTAGATTTCTTTTAATGCAATTTATGTTTTCCATACTTATTGTCACTATCTTTAATTGTTAGTCATTGATGCTTGCAATTGGTTGTTTAGATTTAATATTCCTTGTTAATATTCTATGTTCTTATTCTCTGCCTTCCAAGTGTTTAGATGAAATGCTTGGGTAGATTTTAATTTAGATTTTTATGCTCTTGACTTGGATTGATAATTTAAATACTCTTGAGTTATCAAAAGTCTTTTTGTTGATTGGTGATTGATGCGTGAACATCTTTCCTATCTTTTCCTAGTGAATTTGCATCTAATTTATTAAGTTTAATAAATAATCAATTATCTTTTAGCCAATATGGATGCTACTTTGAGTCTTTTGCAAATTTGTTTATTATAGAAAACATCCGGCTGGATTTGGTGGAGTTTCTGCAGCACAAGAATCAAAGGAGATGGCAGCGAGGAGCGACGCATACGCATGACTGACGTGTGCACGTGATTTGGAGCTTTCCATGGTGACGCGTACGCATGACTGACACGTACACGTGATTTGAAGATTTGCTCAGCGACGCGTACGCGTGACTGACGCGTGCGCGTGACACGCGAAGAAGAGCTAGCGACGCGTACGCGTGACTGACGCGTATGCGTGACATACGCCACGTGCAGAAAATGCAAAAAAAAATGGGGGTGATTTCTAGGTTGTTTTGACTCAGTTTTCAGTCTAGAAAACACAGATTAGAAGCTGCAGAATGGACAAAACGAGTGGTCCCCACCCATCAACTGAAGACTTGTTAATTAATTCTAATTTAAATTCAAATATCATTTTTAGGAAAAGATATTATTTTATTTTTAGAAGATAGATTTTAAATTTATTAGGATTATATATAAAAGGATATGCAACATTGAAATTTTCATTGAATTCCAGACTACCAAATACATTTTATCAGAATCCTTATTTTCTTCTCTGAACCATGAGCAACTAATCCTCCATTGTTAAGGTTAGGAGCTCTGTCTATTTGTATGGATTGATTTTATTACTTTTTCTATTTTAATTCATGTATGAATTTATAATTTAAGAATTATTTTCGCTCTTTATCTTATGAATTTGGGTGGAACGGAAGTATGACCCTCTTTCTATTTGAGTTCTTGTAAAACTTGAAAAAGCTGTTTACTTGAACAACAGTTTGAAAACATATTCTCCTAAATTTTAATTATCTGGATTTAATGGGATACGTGACATATAATCCTTTTATTTTTGGGTAATTAGAATTTTTGTGGCATATAAATTGGAATTAATTGACCAAGGAATTGGCAGTTAATGAATTTTAGAGGAGACTAGAAAGGTCTAAGGAATTAGGGTCTAGTCACATATAGTTTGCCATAAATTAAATCCTACATGATTAAAATAGTTAGTAAGAAAATTTAATCCGGAAGAATAGATAACTCTGAAATCTTAACTATTTTCTCCAATATTTTATTCCCAACTTATTCACATGCTGTCTTCAAACTCTTAATTTACTGTTTGATGCTCTTTGAACATCCAACACTCTTTTCTGCTTGCCTAACTAAGTAAGTCATTTAACTATTGTTGCTTGATCTATCAATCCTCGTGGGATCGACCATCACTCACCTGAGGTATTACTTGATACGACCCGGTGCACTTGTTGGTTAGTTTATGGGTTATAAATTACCACACCAAGTTTTTGGTGCCGTTGCCGGCGATTGATAGTGATTAACAAATATTAGTTGTTTGATTGCTTAGATTAGGCGTTTTATTTTTTATTTTATTAAAATCCAAGTTTTTTATATTTTCGGAAAAAATATTTTAATAGCACTAATATTTTTTAGTAATTTCTGAAATTAAGTTTGGTCTTTCCTAGTTCAGGTTACCTCACTGGGAATTCTCTATACTCTGACGTAGAGAGTTCCATTCTTTTCTTGTCTTTTGTTTGTTTATACGTAGGAACAGAGACAAAGAACATCTCTGAGACTTTGATTCCGAACCTGAAAGGACTTTCAGGCGACGTTTACAACAGGCAAGACTTTACAAGGCTGCAGAACCCACTATGGATTCTAATAATGCTAATAATGCCAATGTGGCGAATCCGAATGGGGATGAGCAACAAAGGAGAGTGCTTGGCTCTTATTCTGCTCCTACTGCAGATCTTTATGGAAAAAGCATTGTGGTGCCTCCTATAGCCGCAAACAACTTTGAGTTGAAGCCACAACTGGTCACCCTGGTGCAACAAAACTGCCAGTATCATGGTCTTCCCCACAAAGACCCAAATCAGTTTATCTCTAATTTTCTGCAGATTTGTGATACTGTAAAGACAAATGGAGTGAACCAAGAGGTATACAAACTCATGCTCTTCCCGTTTGCTCTAAGGGATGGAGTAAATCTATGGCTAGATTCCCAACCTAAGGAGAGTTTGGATACTTGGAACAAGGTTGTTACTGAGTTTCTTACTAAATTTTTTCCACCAAAGAAGCTGACTAAGCTTAGGGTGGAGGTTCAGACCTTCAAACAAAAGGATGGTGAAACTCTGTATGAATCTTGGGAGAGATACAAGCTACTGACTAGGCAATGCCCTCCGGACATGTTCTCCAAATGGACTCAACTAGATATCTTTTATGAAGGTTTGGGTGAAATGTCCAAGATGTGCTTAGACAATTCTGCAGGAGGTTCATTTCACAAGAAGAAGACACCAGAGGAGACTATTGAGCTTATTGAATTAGTTGTTAGCAACCAATATTTATACTCCTCTAATAGAAATCCTGTGAACTCTGAGGCTCCTCAGAAGAAGGGGTCATGGAAGTAGAACATCTTAATACTATTCTTGCTCAGAATAAGCTTATGTCTCAGTAAATAAGTCTACTTACTCAACACATGAGTGGTATGTAAGTCTCAGCTATCAACACCCAAAATCCACCTCAAGAGGTCTCCTATGACATGGCAGGAAATTTAGTGCAAAATGATAATTATGATTATGCTCAATCCTCTTATGAACAGGTCAATTACATGGGGAGTGGTTCTAGAAATCCCAATAATGACCTCTATTCTCAGACATACAATCAAGGATGGAGAAATCACCCAAATTTTGGGTGGAGAGACCAACCTCAGAGACCTTAGAATTTCAACAATAATTCTTAGGATGGCTTCCAATAGAACAATAACAATAACCGCCAATTTCAGTCTCAACAGCAACAACCACCTCAGCAGGCTAACTCTAAATCCCAAGAAGATTCTAATTGGGAGATGATGAGGAGTTTTATGTAGGAAACCAGAGCCTTCATTAGAAACTTGGAAGTGCAAATGGGCCAGCTGAGCAAGCAAATACCTGAGAGGTCTGCAAGTACATTACCAGGTGATACAGTGGTGAACCTAAGAGAAGATTGCAAGGTTATTCAGTTGAGAAGTGGTAAAGTAGCTGGCCCTGAGACCAAGGCCAATGAAGAACTAGTTGAAAATAAAGCTCTAGAGGAGAAGAAGGAAGAAGTAGAGCGCGCCCCTCCTAAGCGTGTAGACAACCCATTCCCTGATTCTGTTGACACTTATCCTACCTTGCCAAAGGCTCCTGAATACAAGCCAAAAATGCCATATCCTCAGAGGATTTAGAAGGCTTCCAAAGAAAAGCAGTTTTCTAAATTTTTAGATGTCTTCAAAAAGCTACAGACCAACATTCCTTTTGCAGAGGCTCTTGAGCAAATGCCTCTCTATGCTAAATTTATGAAAGAATTGTTGACCCACAAGAGGAATTGAAAGGAACAAGAAATAGTGGTGTTAACTAAAGAATGCAGTGCCATTATTCAACACAACCTTCCTGAGAAGATGCCAGATCCAGGGAACTTTATAATTCCTTGCACCATTGGAGATGTCACCATTTAGAGAGCTTTATGTGATCTTGGAGCTAGCATCAATCTAATGCCACTTTCAGTGATGAAAAAGCTTCAAATTAAGGAGGTAAAACCCACTCGTATTTCTCTTCAACTTGCTGATCTTTCTGTTAAATTACATGTGGGTGTTGTTGAGGATTTACTTGCAAAAGTATGACCATTTAATTTTCCTGTTGATTTTGTTATATTAGATATAGAAGAGGAGGTAAAATCTTCTATTATACTTGGTAGACCCTTTTTAGCTACAAGTAGAGCTCTGATTGATGTGCAAAAGGGTGAATTAACCCTAAGGGTCAATTAAGAACAGGCAGTCCTAAATGTTTTTGAGGCTCTCAAACACCCTAATGATTTTGAAGGGTACATGAAAATAGATGTTATTAAACCACTTGTTCAAGAGGTACTGAAAGCTGAGGTACTTGATGACATTCTGGATCCTATTTCTGAGTATGAATTAGTGGAAGTTAATGATTCACCACACCATAAAGCTGTGGTTCACACGCCTAAAGTAGAGGAGGAACCCCCTAAGCTTGAGCTGAAACCTTTACCTCCTTCTCTGAAATATGTGTTCTTGGGTGAAAATGATTCATATCCGGTGATTATTAGCTCTTCCCTAAAGCCTAAAGAGGAAGAGGCGCTTGTTTCAGTGCTCAAGAGCCATAGAACAGCTCTTGGGTGGACCATTAGTGACTTAAAGAGGATTAGTCCAACCAAGTGTATGCACAAGATCCTTCTTGAAGATGATGCTAAACCAGTTGCGCAACCACAAAGGAGACTCAATCCAACCATGAAAGAGGTGGTCCAAAAAGAGGTAATGAAATTATGAGAAGCAGGTATTATTTACCCTATTTCTGACAGTCCTTGGGTAAGTCCTGTGCAGGTAGTTCCCAAGAAAGGAGGGATGACAATGATCCAGAATGAAAAGAATGAGCTTATTCCTACAAGAACAATCATAGGATGGAGAATGTGTATAGACTACAAGAGGCTCAACACTACTACAAGGAAGGATCATTTCCCCCTGCCTTTCATTGATCAAATGCTTGAGAGGTTAGCTAGTAATGCTTTTTATTATTTTCTAGATGGATATTATGGATATAATCAAATTGTAGTGGACCTTCAAGATCAAGAGAAGACAGCATTCACATGCCCCTTTGGAGTATTTGCCTACTGAAGAATGCCTTTTGGACTTTGCAATGCTCCAGCAACTTTTCAGAGGTGTATGCTTTCAATTTTTTCTGATATGGTTGAAAAGTTTATTGAGGTATTTATGGATGACTTTTCTATTTTTAGTAATTCTTTTGAATCCTGCCTTAAGCATTTATCTCTTATCTTGAAACGGTGTCAAGAATCAAACCTTGTTTTAAATTGGGAAAATGTCATTTTATGGTTACAGAAGGTGTTGTTCTTAGACACTGGATTTCAAGTAAGGGAATTGAGGTTGATAGAGCAAAAGTGGAGGTAATCGAAAAATTACCACCACCAACTAATGTTAAGGTAGTCAGGAGTTTCTTGGGTCATGCAGGATTTTATAGAAGATTTATAAAGGATTTTTCTAAAATTGTTAAACCTCTAAGCAACCTGTTGGTTGTTGATGTTCCTTTTGTCTTTGATTCTGATTGTTTGCATGCTTTTGAAACTCTGAAAGCAAACCTTACCTCTGCTCTCATTATAGCTCCCTCTGACTGGGATCTACTATTTGAATTAATGTGTGATGCTAGTGACTTTGCTATAGGAGCTGTTTTAGGATAGAGGCATGGTAAGCTTGTACATGTTATTTACTATGCCAGTCGTGTGTTAAATGATGCCCAAAAGAATTATGCAACTATAGAAAAGGAATTATTAACTGTTGTGTATGCTGTTGATAAGTTTAGGTCCTATTTACTTGGTTCTAAGGTTATTATTTATACTGATCATGCTTCTTTGAAGTACCTTCTAACCAAATAGGATTCTAAACCAAGATTAATCAGATGGGTGTTGCTCCTTCAGGAGTTTGATATTGAGATAAAAGACAGAAAAAGGGTCAAAAAATCAAGTAGCTGACCATCTCTCCAGAATTGAGCCTGAAGCAGGAGTACAACCACCCACAGCTATGAATGAGACATTTCCGAACGAGCAGTTGTTTCTCATTCAGCAGGCTCCATGGTTTGCAGACATTGCAAATTATAAAGCCATGAATTTCATTCCAAAGGAGTACAGCAGGAAACAAGTAAAGAAGCTATTGACGGATGCAAATTACTACATTTGGGAGGAACCATATCTTTTTAAGAGGTGTTCAGATGGTATCATCCAGAGATGTATTCCAGATGAAGAAACACAGCAGATTCTCTAGCACTGTCATGGTTCAGATTGTGGAGGCCACTTTGGTGGTGAAAGGACAGCTACAAAGGTCCTTCAGAACGGATTCTACTGGGCGACTCTCTTCAGAGATGCAAGAGCATTTGTGAAGCACTGTGACAGATGTGAAAAGTCACAAATCTCCCAGCCAACCATGAAATGCCACAGCAGGGGATTCTTGAGGTTGAGATATTTGATGTGTGGGGTATTGACTTCATGAGACCTTTCCCACCCTCACATTCAAACAGCTATATTCTAGTGGTAGTCGACTATGTGTCCAAGTGGGTGGAAGCTGTAACTCTACCCACCAATGATGCTAAAGTGGTAATGAGCTTTCTTCAGAGATATATCTTTAGCCGGTTTGGTGTCCCAAGGACACTCATTAGTGATGGAAGAAGCCACTTCTGCAACAGACAGCTAGACTCTCTTCTGCAGAGATATGGAGTCTGTCATAAAGTGGCAACCCCTTATCACCCTCAGACAAGTGGACAGGTTGAAGTTTCCAACAAGGAACTTAAGAGAATTCTAGAGAAGATCGTCAGTGTTTCAAGAAAGGACTGGTCTAGGAAGCTTGATGATGCTCTCTGGGCATACCGGACAGTGTACAAGACTCGCATTGGCATGTCCCCTTATCAGCTGGTCTATGGCAAAGCCTGTCACTTGCCAGTTGAGCTAGAGCATAAAGCTTACTAGGCAATCAGGTATCTGAATCTTGATTCAGAAGCTGCAGAAATTAAGCGAATGCTCCAGTTAAATGAGCTTGATGAATTCAGATATTCAGCTTATGAGAATGCCAAGCTCTATAAGGAGAGAACCAAGCTACTACATGACAAGAAGATTGCCATTAGAGTCTTTGAGCCGGGACAAAGAGTGCTTTTGTATAATTCAAGGCTCAAATTCTTTCCTGGAAAGCTGAAATCCCGGTGGTCAGGACCGTTTGTGGTTACCAGAGCTTCACCATATGTCATGTGAAAATACAGGAAGAGCATTCTGACAGAAAATTTACAGTGAATGGCCAGAGGTTGAAGCACTATCTTGGAGGCGAGATTGACCGCCAGAGGTCCACTCATCTGCTGAACTAGCAGAACTGACCGTCAAGCTTGTGACGTTAAAGAAGTGCTTGTCAGGAGGTAACCCGATAATTTCGTATCCTTAGTTATTTTTTGTAGTAGTACTTTTCTTACTTATTTGATCTTTATTGAGTTCTTACTAATTTTATGATCATGCAGCTATTTTAGAACAGGAACATAAAAAAAGGAGCACATGATGCGCAAGCGTCGCTGACGCGTACGCATCATATGCATGTGCGTGAAAAATAAAATTTTACAGAGAGTTGAGCGGGAGTAGCGCTAGAAGCATGCTGGAAGCACAAGCCGCATCACGCGTACACGTAACCCACGCGTGCACGTCGTTTGCACTTTTCGCCTTCCACGCATGCGCGTCAGTGACGCGTACGCGTGACCTTGAAATTTGACGTAAATATGTATTTGGGTAAAGAGTTGTGCTGGTTTGGGGTTGGAAGTGTGCTAGACGCACAAAATTGACCACACGTACGCGTTCCTGACGCGGGCGCATCATTTTCACAAATGTTCATCCACGTGTGCGCGTCCATGACGCACACATGTCGTATGAAAATATTGGTGCCCAAGCCACGCGAACAGAGAGTTGTGCGTGCGCGCGGCTGCCTTCGCGCGAATCGCACTAAACCCAGGGCACGCGGACACGTGCTTGACGCTGACGCGTCATTAAGAAAATTTGCGACCCACGCGTACGCGTGCCGTACGCATACGCGTCGCTGCGCCATACAACTACACTAGTTCACCGCCCATTTTTACTTTTCTTTCTCTCTCTCCCAATCCCTAATTCTCTCTTGTTCTTTTATCCTTTTATTCTTCTTCCATCTTATTATTTGTTTTTGTTTTCAGTTCTTCTTTGCTTGAGGACAAGCAACCCTTTAAGTTTGGTGTTGACGCTTCACTTAGAGTTTTGCTGTCTAATTTTTTTGCACTAAAAAAGGCGAATCTAAGGTGTTGACGCTTCACGGAGGAGCACAACCTGAAGAATAAAACGACCACTAGGATAACTAAGGTGGTTGAGTTCCTTTCATTCTATATTCCTCCCCTCTTTTTCTATGCTATGTTTCAATTTTCTATTATTTTGCTTTGTTTGTTGCATGATCCTTTATTAGTTAGAATTCTAGGTCTAGTTTAGTTTTCCCTTAATTGCTTTATTTCTGAAAAGATGTCTCATGTATTACTCACTGAGCTTGAATCCAAATAAAAAAAATACAGGAGTGATATATTGCATGAGAAAGTGGGTCTATATTAAAGAATAGTCTTATTTACTTAAATGTAGTGGTATTTTCTGTGATTCTAAATGCATGACATGAACAGTGCATATTTAAATTTGAATCAAAGAATGTTGATGTACAAGGAACAGAAATTTAGAGAATTATTATGATTTCTCTGAAATTAATGAAAGTTTAATCCTTGAAGCAAAAGAAACAGCAAAAGAAAAATAAAAGCAAGGTCCAAGGCTCTGAGCATCAATGACTAGGGAGGTCAGACATGATAAAAAGCTCAAAGAGTTATTTTCCTAATCACATGCTTGTGGTGTTTCTGTGTCAAGTAATCCTTGAGACAAAATATTTAGAGTCGAGATCAATTGCAGAGTACGCCAAAGGCTTTGAGCACCACTGTCTGGAAGTAACTGAAAAAAAATTAAATAATAATGAAAATATTTAGAACTTAAAGAAAGTTCCCCAGTTAAGTGCTTATGGTGTTTCTGTGTCAAGAAATCCTTGAGACAAAACATTTAAAGTCACGGCTAGGCTTAAGGTGCAAAGCACCAAAGAAAAATTGCTGTGTTCAAGGATTAAATTGAGCTACAAAAGATCAGAGAATTCATAATATTATCCGGATTCTAATTCCAGATGACAGTAACATCCTTCTTATTTAAAGGAGAGTGAGATGCCAAAACTATTCAGGGTTGCAGTTGTAAACCCTACTATAAGAAGAGACATGGGCTTCATCGAACTCTCATTCTCATGCAAATTCACATCCAAATCCTAATTTTGGTTGCTTGAGGACAAGCAACAATTCAAGTTTGGTGTTGTGATGCGTGAGCATCTTTCCTATTTTTTCCTAGTGAATTTGCATCTAATTTGTTGAGTTTAATAAAGAATTAATTATCTTTTAGCCAATATGGATGCTACTTTGAGTCTTTTGAAAATTTGTTTATTATAGGTAACATCCGGCTGGATTTGGTGGAGTTTCTGCAGCACAAGAATCAAAGGAGATGGCAGTGAGGAGCGACGCGTACGCGTGACTGACGCGTGCGTGTGATTTGGAGCTTTCCATGGCGACGCGTGCGCGTGACTGACGCATACGCGTAATTTGAAGATTTGCTCAGCGATGCGTACACGTGACTGACGCGTGTGCGTGACACGCGAAGAAGAGCTAGCGACGCGTACGCGTGACTGACGCGTACATGTGACATACGCCACGTGTAGAAAACGCAAAAAAATGCTGGGGGCGATTTCTGGGATGTTTTGACTCAGTTTTCAGCCCAAAAACACATATTAGAAGCTGCAGAATGGACAAAACGAGTGGTCCCCGCCCATCAACTGAAGACTTGTTAATTAATTCTAATTTAAATTCAAATATCATTTTTAGGAAAAGATATTATTTTAGTTTTAGAAGATAGATTTTAAATGTATTAGGATTAGATATGAAAGGATATGCAACATTGAACTTTTCATTGAATTCCAGACTACCAAAATACATTTTATCATAATCCTTATTTTCTTCTCTGAACCATGAGCAACTAATCCTCCATTGTTAAGGTTAGGAGCTCTGTCTATTTGTATGGATTGATTTTATTACTTTTTCTATTTTAATTCATGTATGGATTTATAATTTAAGAATTCTTTTCGCTCTTTATCTTATGAATTTGGGTGGAACAGAAGTATGACCCTCTTTCTATTTGAGTTCTTGTAAAACTTGGAAAAGCTGTTTACTTGAACAATAGCTTGAAAACATATTCTCCTAAATTTTAGTTATCTGGATTTAACGGGATACATGACATATAATCCTTTTATTTTTTGGTAATTAGAGTTTTTGTGGCATATAAACTGGAATTTGATCATGCAGCTTCTAATTGGAATTAATTGACCAAGGAATTGGCAGTTAATGAAATTTAGAGGAGACTAGAAAGGTCTAAGGAATTAGGGTCTAGTCACATATAGTTTGCCATAAATTAAATCCTACATGATTAAAATAGTTAGTAAGAAAAGTTAATCCGGAAGAATAGATAACTTTGAAACCTTAACTATTTTCTCCAATATTTTATTCCCGACTTATTCACCTGCTGTCTTCAAACTCTTAATTTACTGTTTAATGCTCTTTGAACATCCAACACTCTTTTCTGCTTGCCTAACTAAGTAAGTCATTTAACCATTGTTGCTTGATCCATCAATCCTCGTGGGATCGACCCTCACTCACCTGAGGTATTACTTGGTACGACCCGGTGCACTTGCCGGTTAGTTTGTGGGTTATAAATTACCACACCAGTGATTGAAGATCGCCGGTTAACATGAACTTCACCAAAGCTAGTCTCTCACTATGAGTTTATTAGGACTTGTGAACTCAAGTTAATTGTGTGCACTTAACCTTCCTCCATTGGTTAGAGGTTAACTAAGTGAAGGCAATTCACATTTACCATCACAATTGATGATGATAATAAGGATAGGACTTCTAAATATCAATCCTTGCTAAGAGCTTTCTTAATTATTAGTTTATTTTTCTCGCAATCTATAGTTTCTTGTTTCTTATTTCAAAAATCCAAAAATATACTTTCCCAAAACCAATAATAAACATACTTCCCTGCAATTCCTTGAGAGACGCCCCGAGATTTAAATACTTCGTTTAATTTTTTTGGGTCTGCTTAAGTGACAAACAATCTAAACGTTGACTGAGGTTTAATTGTCGGTTTAGAACTATACTTGCAACGTGATATTTTTGTGAAAATCTTTACCGACATTTTTTCTCTGTCAAGTTTTTGGCGCCGTTGCTGGGGAATTGCAAATGTGTGCCTTATTATTGGTGATTGTGAATATTGTGAATACGTTTGCCTTTTCGTTTCTTTGTTAGTTGTTTCTAGTTTTAGGAGTTTATTTTCATTATTTCTTATTAGTTTTTGTTTTTATTTTCTTTTGTTACCATGAATTCTCACCCCTTTGGCTATGAGTTTGGTTACAATTATGTTGTATTAGCCACAGAATCATTTTAAGGAAGCAATGGATCGACTTTAAGCAACCATCCATCAAATGGAGCGAGAGGAAGGCCGAAAAGCACAAGAAGCTCTCATGGCTAACAAATCTCAACTTGAGAACAAGGGACTGGAGTGTGTTGTGCAACAAGTGGAAAAGATAGAGAGTGTTGAACCGCCACATTCTTATCATAATGAACCACTCCCTTATCATGAACCCTTCCTCCCAAGCAATGAACCCTCATATCCACTCCACTCTCCAATGGATGACACCCTTGGTGTTCTTCTTAAAGAGCAAAGAGAGATGCAAAGGACGACACTAGATTTCATAGCTACCTTGACCGAGGTAGTAGATAATTTAGCTTCACTGCACTTCAACAGTCAAAGTACCCCCATGGCCACATGTGGAGAATCAAATGAGGGGCGTAGCATGAAGGAGAAGTTAGAAATTCCGGTGGACAATGAGGAATGTGGCTTTGTATTGGAGCAATTGGAGGAAACCGTAATTGTGGAAGAAGAAGAAGTGGTTAAAGACTTAGGAGATGCTGAACCTCCATGGGAATCTAGAGTTGTAGAGTATTCCTCCAAGAAGCTTGAAATTAATGTTGAGGAGGCTAGTGCACAACCTCCAAAGCATGTTCCCTATGAAGAATTGGATAGAATAGATCAAGAAGCAAGTTCCCTTGGTGATGATGATCATGAATCAAGCCATCCTAGTAATGAATTTGCATCCACAAGTGAACCCCTTGAGTTTGAAGAACCTTCTCCCGATGAAATTGAAAGCAACTTTGAGGTAGATTTCTCTCAACTTCATATTTATGATTTGAGTGACGGAGAAAAGTTGGATGAACTCGGTGAGGAAGGGCTTGAAATTGAAGAATCTCTTCAAATGGGGGTCTTGTGAAAAGGTTGGACGGGAGTTGAATATGCTTTGTCAAGATCGTTGGAGACTTCTCTACCTAGGTTGCCATCTAGTCCTTCATTTGAGTGGGTAAAACTTATCTCTATTAGCTTTATTGTCCCACTTGAGTATGGTATGCTTAAAACGGATGGCCAACATAGGAGGCTTTATGGAATGAAACGTAAGAGAAGGATATTTAGTGGTTGGAGTTGCAAATCAAGACTCATCAATGTTGAGATTTCACAAGCTAGATGCAAGGGTTGGACTAGTGATCAATTGGTTGGATCTAAGAGAAGAGTTTGGTACTTCATTGAGAAGTCGGACTGCTTGCCACCCGGTTGGAACAATGATTATCCACTTAAAGACGGGTGTAGAAACAAGATTTGGGATCCCGGCATACAAGAGGATCAACTTTGGAAGCTCAAAACTTGTGAAGAACTTCATCAAAGCTTAGTGATTCACTTGGAAATGTTGGAGCTTATTTGAAGTCCAAGCATTGGTAAAAGTTTCAAGATGAGTTCACGCACAAGCCACCATGACAAGGAGCTCACCAAATGTCCAACTTAAGGACTTTAACTAAAAGTGTTAGGTGGGAGACACCCCGCCATGGTAAATTCTTCCTATTGTCCCTTTTTGTTTATATTGGTAATAAGTTGCATTTCTATTTTTAGTTAGATTTATTTAGTTTAGGTTGTGGTTTTACTTGTTTAATAATGGTTGGCAGTACTTTGATATTTAAAAAAAAAAAGAGGAAGCTCGCGTGGGCGTGGCCGACGCCCATGCGTCATATTGAATGTTGCTCTTTGGTACATTTTCTCGAGAGTTGTGCTGGAACCGCGCTGGTGGGGTGCCAGGTGCACAAGCCAACCCATGCGTCCGCCTCGCTGACGCATATGTGTCATTTTTGTTTCTGGCCTTTCACTCGTGGGTGTGACCGACGCGCACGCGTCGTACCTAAATGCTGCCCTAATACTAATTACAGAGAGTTGTGTGACAAGTGTGCCAAAATTGTGCATTTCGCACAATTTTTCTCCACGCGTACGCGTGATTCACGCCTACGCGTCAAATTCCTTTTTCTCACTTCACGCCTACGCATGATAGACGTGTACGCATCGCTTCCATTTTCACTGCTTTCACGCGCAAGTGTGATCCACGCGTACGCGTGAATTTAAATTCATTAACCCCCTGACACAATAACCCTAACCCATTCATGTACCCTTTCTCTTCTTCCCTCTAACGTCTCTTTCTCTTCTCCTCTTCGCCATCCTGAACCCCCATTGCCACCATTATCAACCTCCATCAACCACCACCGCCCACATCCTTCCAGCGACACCGAACCGACGCCGGCCACCACCTCTCTCTTCCCTTTTCTCTTCTCTTCTTTCTTCTTTTGCATGTCTCCCTTCTCAGCCGTTCCACCTTCTCCGCCTCCATCAGCTCCGCCGCGGTCCTAGTGCCGCCAGCAATCTCCACCCTCTACCATAACCACTCGGCCTCCTTCCTTCTTCTCTATTTCACTTTTCACCACCGTCTCTATACCAGAACGGGAATCTGGTGCTTCCTCTGCTCCCTGAGTTTAGCACCTCAGGCCGTCACCACCTCCATCAGTAGCCACCGTCTCTGGGTCGGTACTGCTCTTCTCTCCCTTTCAGTTTCTATTTTTGCTTCCGACATCCTTCCAGGTTTCTCCTATTTTTCCTTTCTGCATTCTATTTCTATTATGTTATAAGAGTATAGTTAGCTTTGCTTAATTTTTGTTTAATTAATTTAGTTAGAAATGCATGTTAGTTGCTTAGGTTGTTAGAGAATCTGGACTGGATAGTTGATTTAAGCTTGTCTTGATTACTGGTGCTATTTGGAAATGGATGATTTTTTTTGTAATTGGTTTGTTTGTTGCCGGATGACTTGCCCCTGTGTTGATTTGGTTTGTTGATGCTGTTGCATAGTTATTTTTGCTGTTTTCCTCTTGCTAATGATTATTATTTGATATGAGCAATTCATGGATTGTTTGCAGTGATGACGATATTGCTTAATGTCTGATTCTAAGTTGTTATTGTTGCTGTGTTCTTGTTTACTTTTGAACTTGATTGTTGGATTCAGTTATGTGAATTTATCTGAATTCATCTTGCTTACTTGTGGAATGGCTGTTGTATTCAAAAGAAAGAATGCTGCCCGAATTCATTGCTTTTGTTCATTGTTGCTGATTTTTCTGAATTGTTTTGAATTCATATGAGCTGCATATTGCTGCTATGCTGCTCTAGCTTAATGTTGTCTGAATCATATGGATTCACTATTCGTTTTATCTGTTTGAATTGCTCTAAATTCATATGAGTTGTTGTTTTGCTGCTGTTTTAATCCGGGAACGTTCAATTTACTACCGAAATGCTGTCGAATTTTTCTGAAATATTTATGCTATTAATTTCCAATTGTGAACTGAATTTGGCACATTTTGACTTTAGTCCTACTTGATTATTGGCAAATTCAATTCATGAATTGATTGGTTGGCATTTCCGCTCTTCTTTAGTTCTCTTTATTCAAATTACATCATTGGAAACAACAAGGAACTAGTTGACGGATTTATGTGTCAATTAGAACCTTGTTGACCAATGAATTTTGAACCTCTTCTATGTTTATTTTTTCAAGTTAGGTTGCAAATTTTCCTTCTTCATGGTCCTGTTTCAATTTTAACTTCTCCTTGACCATTGAAGTTGTTTCATAAACTTTCAATTTGGCCTAGTCTTGTTCCTTTTTGTTTGAGGTTCTTTCAAGTTGTGCTTATTGGTGCCTTTTTAGTTTTGTAGCCGTCTTATATAAATTTTTTGTTTCAATTCACTTTTGGTGACATAAGTACATATTTAATTCCTCCACACCAATTTTTGCACTTGAGTGACGAAATCTAATGATGATGACTTGTATTTATCTTTTACACCTTTGTGCCTTACATATTTTATGATCAATGACTTGCATTGTCTTTATGAATGTGAGCATACTTGTTTTTATACATTTTGTACTTCTTTTGGTTAAGAACTACATTACCATGCCACTAATTTTAACCCACTTCTCTAACTTTTGACTTAATTAACTTTCTAACTCTTCTTTTTAGTTTTCACCATTTTCAAACTAACTCTTTTAATTTCGCTCGAGGCATGATACTTGTTGTTTCTTTACAAACAAGCATTCTGAATTTCATTGCATGGATTCTTGGATTGTGATTTCTGATTGATTTTTTAGAATCCTACCTTTCTTTCATTCCAAGGATTTATCTCTTTTTGACTCACTTCATATTTTAGCTTTATCTCCTCTGTTGCGTATCTTCTATTTGTTTTGCTTACATATTGTTTGCCTTTCTGTTTCTTTGCTTTGATTGGATAATTTGTACCCTGATAATTCTATTTTTTAGCATGTTTGATAGGAAAGGGAAAGGCAAGGCTAAGGCCAGCTCCAGTAAAAGGAAGAGAGGACAGTCATCCGTTGTTCTATCAGATGAATTTTGGTGTGAAAAGAAATTTTCTGATAAAGAAAAAGCCGATCAACTTGTACCTGTTTCCGACTCAGTCAGATTTGCCAATCTTTACTGTGAACTCAAGTTTTTAGTATTTATGGAAAAACAGAAACTCTACTTTACAAAGGAAGCTCCGCATACCAACCGATTTGAGGAAGTATACTGAACATCAAATTGAACAGAGAGGTTGGGTATTTCTCGATAGAGATCTGGCGAATGTGAACACATCATGGGTCCGTGAGTTCTATTCCAACTATTATCGGATGACCCTTGATGCAGTTCATCCTAGGGGCAAACAGATCTTGGTCACAGAGGAGGCAATACAGGATATCCTCCACTTTCGGCCTAAAATAGATGATACAGATGGTTTTCAAAAGGCTGAGGAAGCTATTCAATTTATGAGTTTCGATTGGGATGCCGTCCGGTATACTATAGCCATTGTTCCAGATCTTCCGTGGGCTTTGGAAAAGTCGAAGGAAACTCCACGGGGTATCAAGGTTGATTATCTCAATGATGAGGCTAGGCTGTGGCAACAGATACTGAACAATTACGTTATGACTCACTCACGAGTCAGAGGTGCCAGCAGCTATGATCATCCTTATTTGGTGTGTCATGGAAGAGAATGACCTATACCTTCCAAGACTCATTAGGAAGTATATGTCTAGAGTACATGTTAGAGGCACTTTGGCATTTCCGTACTTGATCACTCATATGGCTATTCGAGCTGAAGTACCCTGGGAGCCCCAAGATGAGAGACCACCAATTGCGGACCGCAAGAAGGTTATTCTGCACGGCAAGTGGTTTGGACCTCTAGGCCACAGACTACCTACTACTACTCCCACTGAGGCGACCACATCCTCAGCAGCACCTTTAGCACTGCCTACTGCAGCAACACCCTCATCCACTTCTCATCCAGTTTATCACCTTGTGCAGCACCTTTTCGAGTGCATTATTCACATGGAGCGCCGCAATACGTGACGATATGAGTAGTTGGAGCATTGCAACAAGCGATGCTATGTACATCTGAAGCTGATTATGACTTTTGGCGTACTGACATCCCCTCTGAGTCTGACACACCCTCGGAGCACTCTGAGGAGGAGAAGGAGGACCAGCAGGAGGTTGCACAGCATGAGGAGACTCAGCCTGAGCAGCTGACAGAGTCACGGATACCTGCAGCTGAAAGTGGACCAATGGGCGATGACCCTTCTCACCCGACTTGATTTGAGGAGCATCGGGGACGATGTTGTCATTTAAGTGTGGGGAGGTCACCGTCATCGACAGAGTTATATTTTGGTGAACCATTCCAGACACTTTTGCTTTTATTTTTGTTTTATTTTCAATACTTGCACATTTTTACTTTATTGCACTTTCAGCTTTTGTATATATTAGTTATTTTGGATACTTTTGAGTTTCTCGCATTTTGCACTTTGGCTTGTATATACTCTAGATTTTTAATTGGATTTGCATCTTTTAGTTTAGTAATATATATATATATATATATATATATATATATATATATATATATATATATATCGTTTAGTAGTTGTGATTTGGAAAAAATGTGGATTATTGAGCATAGTTTGCCCTTTTGTATATGAGAATTTGGTTTGATCGAAAATAAGGAGTGAACTAAAAATGTTTGGCTTTTTATAATCACAACATTTCATTTAGTATATATATATATAATATAATAAATATTGGTCAATTTGATGAAATTTTTAAGAAATGTTTCTTTTTTCTTAAAAAGTGTATTAAGATTCACATTGATTTGAGTTGAAATTTTTTTTCAAACTTGCATGATGTATATATATAGTTTGGAATATAGTTTTTGAGCTAAAAACATACAATCTGTGAGTTTTTTAGCCTAATTATATGGTTACATTATTTAACCATGATTTTGATTCTTGTGTGTTTTCTTTTCTATGATTGCAATCTTTGGTTTGTTTCATTCTATATGTCCATTATTTAGCGTATATTCATGCATTTATGTGATTGAGACCATCATTTGATTATAGCTCACTTATCCCAAATAGCCTACTATTTCATTTACCTTTGTTTGCTACTTTGAGCCTTTTAACCCCCTTTTGTTCTTTATATTCTCACATCACTAGGCTTAAGCGGAAAAACAATTAATTGTCCTATTTGAATGTTTGGTTAGTTTAAGATAGTGAGTGTGTGTCAACTAAGTGTGAGGAAATGTGAGAACTTTGGTTGATGAGAATGTATTTTGTTTTTATTGACAAATAGTGAGAATTTGGGTGCTTATTCGTGTGAAATTATAAAAACCATATGCATTGATGTATTATGCTTTCATATATATAGAAAAAAATAAACAAAAAAAGGAAGAAATAAATGAACAGGGGATAAAATTACCCCAATGTTAAGTTCAATAAAAAGATCAATGCATATGTAATGAAATTGGAATTGATACATGAGTGTAAATATATTTGTAAAAGTGAGATTTTGGGTGGCTAGACTTGATTTTAGAATTGTATAGAGAGTGTGCATGTGTTAGGTGAGAACTCAAGTTAGTCAAAGATTCAAATGATAGCTCACTTGGTCATACATGTATCCTCACCCTTACCTTAGCCCCATTACAACCTTAAAAATCCCTCATGATATTTGCATTTGTACACCAAACATTTGTTGATTGGTTAGATGAAGAACAAAGTTTTAGAAAGCATGATTAGAGGAGATTTGAGTAGTTTAACCATAAACACTTGAGCGATTAGAGTGCATATACACATCCGGTGAGGGTTCAATTGCTCAATTCCATATGTCCATATTTGATCATTGCTTATCTTGCAATTTTGTGAACTCTTTTGCATAACTCAATTCAACTGTGAATGTGTTTTGATATGATTGATTTAGCCCTTGATTGTCAATATATGATTTCTTGGAAATTTGACTCACTTTGACCACAAATATGCTTATATATATAGTAGTTAGAATAGGTAGATACATGTAGGTAGTTTGCATTTAGATAGGTTGCATTGCATAAGTCCTACCATTTTCCCTTCACTCTTTTGCTTCTCTTGAACTTAGCATGAGGACATGCTAATGTTTAAGTGTGGGGAGATTCGATGAGCCACTATTTTATGGTTTATTTTGTACTGAATTGAGTTTTATTCATTATTCTCACTTCTTCGTAGAATTCGCATGTTTTACATTTTCCTTCCTAATTTTGTGCTATGATTGAAAACATGCTTCTTTGGCCTTTAATTTGCTAATTTAATCCTCTCTTATTATCATTTGATGCAGTGATATGTGTGTTAAGTTTTTTCAGTTTTTATAGGGCTGGAATGGCTTAGAGGATGGAAAGGAAGCATGCAAAAGTGGAAGGAACACAAGAAATTAAAGTTTTGAGAAGCTGGCAGCGACACGCACGCATGGGCGATGAGTACGCGTGACCAGTGCAGGAGGCAAGCAACGCGTACGCGTAGATGACGCGTATGCGTGACCAGGAATTTGTTCAAGTGACACGTATGCGTGGCCGACGTGTGCGCGTGATAGAGCGTCACGTGCTTCAATTACAAAAAATGCTGGGGCAATTTCTAGGCTGCTTTTGGCCCAGTTTCAAGCCTTAAAATGAAGAATAGAGGCTGCAGAGTGGAGCTGGATGAGGGATCCATCATTCAAACTTTCATTCACACAATTTTAGGTTTTAGATTTAGTTTTCTAGAGAGAGGCTCTCTCTTCTCTCTAGGTTTAGGGTTTCTTCTTTGAATTTCTCCTTAGGTTCAGGTTCAATCTTCCTTTAATTTAGTTTTGTTCGTACTTTTATTTGTTTAAGCACCTTAGTTCATCTTCTTCTCTTGTTAATTTTACTTTTTTGCCATTTTTATGTTTACGAGCTCTTGTTACGTTAGATTTCTTTTAATGCAATTTATGTTTTCCATGCTTATTGTCACTCTCTTTAATTGTTAGTCATTAATACTTGCAATTGGTTGTTTAGATTTAATATTCCTTGTTAATTTTCTATCTTCTTATTCTATGCCTTCCAAGTGTTTGATAAAATATTTGAGTGGATTTTAATTTAGATTTTTATGCTCTTGACTTGGATTGAAAATTTAGAGACTCTAGAGTTATCAAAAGTCTTTTGTTGATTGGTGATTGAAGATTGCCGATTAGCTTGAACTTCACCAAAGCTAGTCTCTCATTATGAGTTGACTAGGACTTGTGAACTCAAGTTAATTGTGTGCACTTAACCTTCCTCCATTGGTTAGAGGTTAACTAAGTGAAGGCAATTCACATTTACCATCACAATTGATGATGATAATAAGGATAGAACTTTTAAATATCAATCCTTGCTAAGAGCTTTCTTAATTATTAGTTTATTTTTCTCGCAATCTATATTTTCTTGTTCCTTATTTCAAAAATCCAAAAATATACTTTCCCATAACCAATAATAAATATACTTCCCTGCAATTCCTTGAGAGATGACCCGAGGTTTAAATACTTCGGTTAATTTATTGGGCTTGCTTAAGTGACAAACAATCTAAACGTTGACTGAGGTTTAATTGTCGATTTAGAACTATAGTTGCAATGTGATATTTTTGTGAAAATCTTTACCGTCATTTTTTCTCCATCACCAAACTGTCCAAAAAGTTCTAGTAAAGTTTTTTTACCGGTTGAATTTGGACTTGGTGGATAAAAGTCATCATTAAGGACTATTTTGTCCTATATGAGAAACAATATTTTAAAAAAAAATTTCTTATACGGGTCCACCTCGTTAATCTAAGGAGAACCATATTTGTTAGATTTCGCAAATTTCTTTCACAGAATTTCCGAAAAGTTATTCTATAGAAAGTTGGGTTCTTACACCTTGGACAGAGACACGACCTCATAATTGATCGCATCCTTTGACCTCTTGAAAAGAGCACGACTCTCCTACAATATATCAAGAAAAACTTCATCGGAGAGCGAAAGGACCTCGAGTACTTGAGAATCTACCCATTCCGGCCCGTCAGGAATCTTAGTCGAAAGCACATGAATACCCCTCCTCGCCATTTTCTCGAATAACCTACAAAATGGAAAAAGGGGTTTACTCAAATATACAAATACAATGAGGAGTTTATCATCTACAATTACGATCTATAACTTAATCGAAAAGAATCCATGAACATAAATCATCTCAGAGAAAGATGAAATAGATTCTTAGAGAGGGTAATCACCAGCATTAGTATCAACAGACATCAGAGATGATGACGATCCTAAAATAATGGCATCCTCGCCACTACATTATCTAAAATACTATATTTTTGTATATTTTTTGCAAAACGAATAGTGTTTTCTCATGAAGGCATAAACTACAAACAAAAATAGCGAAGCACCTTCCAAAGTTTTGAAAAAATGAAACTAAAACTAACCTGGAATATAGAAGCGAAAAGGACGTTTGTAGAGGAGTGATGAAGTCCCAGAGGAATAAAAAGTTGCAGTTGCAAAGCAGAGGTCGCAGATAAAGAAAGAATTAGAAAATGTCAAATAAGAAGAAGTAACGAGAGGGCTATTTATAAGCCACCTATAATAGGGGCATAATGGTAAAATTATCCCACCTTTTAAATTATTTTAAATGCTGGCATGGTACCTGATGGAAATTGAAAAGATGCAAGAAACAATGAAGCGACACGCGTCCTTTCAAAATAATGTCGACTCTTGACCCGACTACTACCACAACCATACGACTTCTTTGATGACCAGTGATGAGCGGATAATTTATACGCTTTTTGCCATTATTTTTAGGTAGTTTTTAGTAGGATCTAGCTACTTTTAGGGGTGTTTTATTAGTTTTTAAGCACAATTCACATTTCTGGACTTTACTATGAGTTTGTGTGTTTTTCTGTGATTTCAGGTATTTTCTGGCTGAAATTGAAGGACCTGAGCAAAAATCTGATTCAGGCAGAAAAAGGATTGTTGATGCTGTTGGATTCTGACCTCCCTGCACTCGAAATGGATTTTCTGGAGCAACAGAACTCCAAATGGTGCGCTCTCAATTGCTTTGGAAAGTAGACATCTAGGGCTTCCAGCAATATGTAATAGTTCATACTTTATTCGAGTTTAGGTGATGCAAACTGGCGTTCAACGCCAGTTCCATGCTGCATTCTGGCGTAAAACGCCAGAAACACGTCACAAACTAGAGTTAAACGCCAAAAACACGTTACAACTTGGCGTTTCACCCCAAGAGAAGCCTCTGCACGTGTAAAGCTCAAGCTTAGCCCAAGCACACACCAAAGTGGGTCCCGGAAGTGGATTTCTGCACTTAGACTTATTTCTATAAACCCTAGTAACTAGTTTAGTATAAATAGAACTTTTTATTATTGTATTCGAAGTCTTTTGATGGATCTTTAATCAGTGTATGTGATTTTAGACCTTCATGGGGGCTGGCCATTCGGCCATGCCTGGACCATCACTTATGTATTTTCAACGGTGGAGTTTTTACACACCATAGATTAAGGTGTGGAGCTCTGCTGTACCTCGAGTATTAATGCAATTACTATTGTTCTTCTATTTAATTCAAGCTTATTCTTGTTCTAAGATATCACTCGTACTTCAACCTGATGGATGTGATGATCCGTGACACTCATCATCATCCATCCTTATGAACGCGTGCCTGACAACCACTTCCGTTCTACAAGCGAGAGCTAGAGTGTGTATCTCTTGGTTCCTGGTCAACGACACATGGTTGCCTCGCCTGACAACCGAGCCTCCCATTCCGTGAGATCAGAGTCTTCGTGGTATAAGCTAGAATTATTGGCGGCCATTCCTAAGATCTGGAAAGTCTAAACCTTGTCTGTGGTATTCCGAGTAGGATCTGAGATGGGATGACTGTGACGAGCTTCAAACTCGCGAGTGTTGGGCGTAGTGACAGACGAAAAAGGATCAATGGATCCTATTCCGATATGATCGAGAACCGATAGATGATTAGCCGTGCGGTGACATCGCATTTGGACCATTTTCACTGAGAGGACGGGAGGTAGCCATTGACGCCGGTGAAACCCGAACATACAGCTTGCCATGGAAAGGAGTAAGAATGATTGGATGAAAGCAGCAGGAAAGAAGAGATTCAGAAGGAACACAGTATCTTCATGTGCTTATCTGAAATTCCCACCAATGAATTACATAAGTATCTCTATCTTTATTTTATGCTTTATTTATTTTTATATTCGAAAACCATTATAACCATTTGAATCCGCTTAACTGAGATTTACAAGATGACCATAGCTTGCTTCATACCGACAATCTCTGTGGGATCGACCCTTACTCACGTAAGGTTTATTACTTGGACGACCCAGTGCACTTGCTGGTTAGTTGTGCGAAGTTGTGACAAAGTGTGATTCACGTTTGAGAGCTCCAAGTCTTTGGTGCCATTGTTGATGATCACAATTTCGTGCACCAAGTTTATGGCGCCGTTGCCGGAGATTGTTCGAGTTTGGACAACTGACGTTTCATCTTGTTGCTCAGATTAGCTAATTTTCTTCTTATTTTGTTTTCCAAAAAGTTTTCAAAATTTTTTCAAAAATTTTTTCTTTGTTTTCGTTTTTCAAAAAAATAATTTTCGAAACAAATACAAAAAAATTATAAAATCATAAAAACCAAAAATATTTTTGTGTTTTTTGTTTGAGTTTAGTGTCAATTTTTAAGTTTGGTGTCGATTGCATGTTTTTAAATTTGTGCATTTTTCGAAAAATTCATGCATGGTATTCTTCATGATCTTCAAGTTTTTCTCGGTAAGTCTTCTTGTTTGATCTTCATATTTTCTTGTTTTGTGTCTTTTGTTGTTTTTCATATACATTTTTGAATTCATAGTGTCTAAACATGAAAATTTTCTAAGTTTGGTGTCTTGCATGTTTTTCTTTTCTTGAAAATTTTTCAAAAATAAGTCTTGATGTTCATCTTGATCTTCAAAGTGTTCTTGGTGTTCATCTTGACATTCATAGTGTTCTTGCATGCATCATTGGTTTTGATCCAAAATTTTCATGTTTTGGGTCATATTTGTGTTTTTCTTTCTCCTCATTAAAAATTCAAAAAATAAAAAAATATATTTTTCTTATTTTACTCATAATTTTCGAAATCTTTGGGTTGACTTAGTCAAAAATTTTAAAAATAAGTTGTTTCTTGTTAGTCAAGTCAAGATTTTAATTTTAAAAATCCTATCTTTTCAAAATCTTTTTCAAAAACCAAATCTTTTTCATTTTTCTTATTATTTTTTGAAAATTTTAAAAAGTAATTTCAAAATCTTTTTCTTAATTTCATTTCAAAATTTCGAAAACTTTATTAACAATTAATGTGATTGATTCAAAAATTTGAAGTTTGTTACTTTCTTGTTAAGAAAGGTTCAATCTTTAAATTCTATAATCATATCTTTTAGTTTCTTGTTAGTCAAGTAATCAATTTTAATTTTAAAAATCAAATCTTTCTAAAATTCTTTTTTTTCAAATCTTTTTCAAAATAAATTTCAAAATCTTATTTTTTTTCAATCATATCTTTTCAAACATATCTTTTTCAAATCATATCTTTTTCAAAATCAATTTCAAAGTATTTTCTAACTTCTTACCTTTTCAAAATTGATTTTCAAATCTTTTTCAATTAACTAATTAACTTTTTGCTTGTTTTTCTTATCTTTTTCAAAACCACCTAACTACTTTTCTCTCCCTAATTTTTGAAAATCACCTCCCTTTTTCAAAAAAATTCTTTTTAATTAACTAATTGTTTCAAATTGTAATTTTAATTTTATTTCTTCTCTTAATTTTCGAAAATCACTAACTTTTTTTTTCAAAAATAATTTCGAAATTCTCCCCCTCTCATCTCTTTCTATTTATTTATTTAATTACTAACACTTCTCTTCATCTAAAAATTCGAACTCTCTCTTCTCTTCTATGTTCAAATTTTTCTCCTCCTTCTTTTATTCTTTTCTTCTTCTACTCACATAAAGGAATCTCTATACTGTGATATAGAGGATTCCTCTTCTTTTCTGTTCTCTTCTTTTTCATATGAGTAGGAGCAAGGATAAGGACATTCTTGTTGAAGCAGATCCTGAACCTGAAAGGACTCTGAAGAAGAAGCTAAGAGAAGCTAAAGCACAACAATCCAGAGAAAACCTTACAGAGAATCTCGAAAAAGAAGGAGACATGGCCGAATCCAACAATAATGCAAGGAGGATGCTTGGTGATTATACTACACCTACTTCTAATTTATATGGAAGAAGCATCGCAATCCCTGCCATTGGAGCAAACAATTTTGAGCTGAAGGCTCAACTAGTTGCTCTAATGCAACAGAACTGCAAGTTTCATGGACTTCCATCAGAAGATCCCTATCAGTTTTTAACTGAGTTCTTGTAGATCTGTGATATTGTTAAGACTAATGGAGTAAATCCTGAAGTCTACAGGCTCATGCTTTTCCCTTTTGCTATAAGAGACAGAGCTAGAACATAGTTGGACTCACAACCTAAAGATAGTCTGGACTCTTGGGATAAGCTGGTCACGGCCTTCTTGGCTAAGTTCTTTCCTCCTCAAAAGATGAGCAAGCTTAGAGTGGATGTTCAAACCTTCAAGCAAAAAGATGGTGAATCCCTCTATGAAGCTTGGGAAAGATACAAGCAGTTGACCAAAAAGTGTCCTTCTGACATGCTTTCAGAGTGGACCATTTTGGATATATTCTATGATGGTCTATCTAAGTTCTCTAAGATGTCACTGGACCATTCTGCAGGTGGATCCATTCACCTAAAGAAAACACCTGCAGAAGCTCAAGAACTCATTGACATGGTTGCAAATAACCAATTCATGTACACCTCTGAGAGGAATCCTGTGAGTAATGGGACGCCTTAGAAGAGGGGAGTTCTTGAAATTGATGCTCTGAATGCCATATTGGCTCAGAACAAAATGTTGACTCAGCAAGTCAATATGATTTCTCAAAGTCTGAAGGGATGGCAAAATGCATCCAATAGTACTAAAGAGACATCTTCTGAAGAAGAAGCTTATGATCCTGAGAACCCTGCAATGGCAGAGGTGAATTACATGGGTGAACCCTATGGAAACACCTATAATTCCTCATGGGAAAATCATCCAAATTTCTCATGGAAGGATCAACAAAAGCCTCAACAAGGCTTTAATAATGGTGGAAGAAACAGATTTAGCAATAGCAAATCTTTTCCATCATCTTCTCAGCAACAGACAGAGAATTCTGAGCAGAGCCCCTCTACCTTAGCAAACATAGTCTTTGATCTATCTAAGGCCACTTTAAGTTTCATAAATGAAACAAGGTCCTCCATTAGAAATTTGGAGGCACAAGTGGGTCAGCTGAGTAAGAAAATCACTGAAACTCCTCCTAGTACTCTCCCAAGCAATACAGAAGACAATCCAAAAAGAGAGTGCAAGGTCATTGATATAATCAAAATGGCCGAATCCAAAGAGGAAGGGGAGGACGTGAATCTCAATGAAGAAGACCTCATGGGACGTCCTCTAAACAGAAAGGAGTTCCGTATTGAGGACCTAAAGGAATCTGAGGCTCATATAGAAACCATAAAGATTCCATTAAACTTCTTTATGCCATTCATGAGCTCTGAGAACTATTCTTCCTTTGAAGAGGATGAAGATGTAACTGAAGAGCAAGTTGCTCAATATCTAGGGGTCATCATGAAGCTGAATGCCAAGTTGTTTGGTAATGAGACTTGGGAAGATGAACCTCCTTGCTCATTAGTGAACTAAATACATGGGTTCAGCAAACTTTACCTAAAAAAAAAAAACAAAATCCTGGTAAATTTTTAATACCCTGTACTATAGACACCATGACCTTTGAGAAGGCTCTGTGTGACCTGGGGTCAGGTATAAATCTTATGCCACTCTTGTAATGGAGAAACTGGGGGATCTTTGAGGTACAAACTGCAATAATATCATTAGAGATGGCAGACAAGTCAATAAAATAAGCTTAGGATTGGTAGAGGACGTGTTGGTAAAGGTTGAAGGCCTTTACATCCCTGCTGATTTCATAATCTTAGACACTGGAAAGGATGAGAATGAATCCATCATTCTTGGAAGACCCTTCCTAGCCACAGCAAAAGCTGTGATTGATGTTGATAGAGATGAACTAGTCTTTCAATTGAATGGGGACTACCTCATGTTTAAAGCTCAAGGTTATCCTTCTGTAAACATGGAAAAGAGGCACGATAAGCTTCTCTCAATACAGAGTCAAACAAAGTCCCCACAATCAAACTCTAAGTTTAGTGTTGCGAAGCCACAACCAAACTCTAAATTTGGTGTTGAACCCCCACATTCAAACTCTAAGTTTGGTATTGGGAGGTCCCAACAATGCTCTGAATATCTGTGAAGCTCTATGAGAGCTCACTGTCAAGCTATTGACATTAAAGAAGCGCTTATTGGGAGGCAACCCAATTTTTATTTATCTATATTTCTATTGTTCTTTTATGTTTTTTTAGATTTATGATCATGTGGAGTCACAAAACAATTACAAAAATTAAAACAAGAATAAAAAATAGCAGAAGAAAAAGCACCCTGGAGTAAGAGCTGTCTGGTGTTTAAACGCCAGAAACAAGCATCTGTCTGGCGTTTAACGCCAAAAACAAGCACCAAGCTGGTGTTTATGCCAGAAAGAAGCATCAGGCTGGCGTTAAACGCCAGTAACAAGCTACATTTGGGCATTTAACGCCAGAAACAAGCATTAGTCTGGCGTTAAATGCCAGGATTACATACAGAGGGCATTTTACACGCCTAAAGGGTGCATGGATGAGAAATCCTTGACACCTCAAGATCTGTGGACCCCACAGGATCTCCACCTACCTTCTCCCTCTCTCTCACACCTTTTCATAATACTCTTCCCCAAACATCATTCACCAATCACCTCAATCACTCTTTCCATCACCTCTTCACCACTCACATCCATCCACGCTTCCCCATAAACCCCACCTACCTTCAAATTCAAAATTTCTTTCCTACCCAAACCCACCATGCATGACCGAACCATAAACCCCTCTCCCTCTACTATATAAACCCCTCCATCTTTCTTCATTTTCACACATCACTACCCTCTCTTCTCCCTCTTGGCCAAAACCCACACCTCTCTCCCTCTCCTCCATATCTTCTTTTTCTTCTTCTATTATTTCTTTTTTTGCTCGAAGGCGAGCAACATTCTAAGTTTGGTGTGGTAAAAGCATAGCTTTTTTGTTTTTCCATAACCATTTATGGCACCTAAGGCCGGAGAAACCTCTAGAAAGAGGAAAGTGAAGACAAAAGCTTCCACCTCCGAGTCATGGGAGATGGAGAGATTTATCTCAAAAGTCCATCAAGACCACTTCTATGAAGTTGTGGCCAAGAAGAAGGTGATCCCGAGGTCCCTTTCATGCTCAAGAAAAATGAGTATCCAAAGATCTGACATGAAATCCAAAGAAGAGGTTGGGAAATTTTAACCAACCCCATTCAACAAGTCAGAATCTTAATGGTTCAAGAGTTCTATGCAAACGCATGGATCACTAGAAACCATGATCAAAGCATGAACCCAAACCCAAAGAATTGGCTTACAATGGTTCGGGGGAAATGCTTAGATTTCAGTCTGGAGAACATAAGGTTGGCGTTCAACTTGCCTATGATGCAAGAAGACGCACGCCCCTACACTAGAAGGGTCAACTTTGATCAAAGGTTGGACCAAGTCCTCATGGACATATGTGTGGAAGGAACTCAATGGAAGAGAGACTCAAAAGGCAAGCCGATTCAATTGAGAAGACTGGAGCTTAAACCTGTGGCTAGAGGATGATTGGAGTTTAACCAACGCTCCATCTTCCCTACTAGCAACCGATCTGAAGTGACTATGGATCGGGCCATCATGATCCATAGCATCATGATTGGAGAGGAAGTAGAAGTTCATGAAGTCATCCCTCTAGAACTCTACAAAGTAGCCGAAAAGCCCTCCACTTTGGCAAGGCTAGCTTTTCCTCATCTCATTTGTCATCTATGCAACTTAGTTGGAGTTGTCATAGAAGGAGACATCCTCATTGAAGAGGACAAACCCATCACTAAGAAGATGATGGAGCAAACAAGAGAGTCCATTCATGGATCTCAAGAGACGCATGAGGAAGCTCATCATCAAGAAATCCCTGAGATGCCTCAAGGGATGCATTTTCCTCCAAACAACTATTGGGAACAACTCAACACTTCTCTAGAAGGATTGAGTCATGACATGAACCAATTAAGGGTGGAACACCAAGAGCACTTCATCATTCTCAATGAGATTAGAGAAGATCAAAGAGCTATGAGGGAGGAGCAACAAAGGCAAGGAAGAGACATAGAGGAGCTCAAGAACACCATTGGTCCTTCAAGAAGAAGGCGCCATCATCACTAAGGTGGACTCATTCCTTAACTTCCTTGTTCTTATCTCTCTGTTTTTTCGGTTTTTGAGCTTCAAGTTTGTCTATGTTTGTGTCTTTATTACATGATCATTAGTGTCTAGTGTCTATGTCTTAAGGCTATGAATAATTCCATGAATCCTTCACCTTTCTTGAATGAAAAACGTTTTTAATACAAAAGAACAAGAAGTACATGAGTTTCGAATTCATCCTTGAAATTAGTTTAATTATATTGATGTGGTGAAAATACTTTTTGTTTTCTGAATGAATACTTGAACAGTGCATATTTTTTATCTTGTTGTTTATGAATGTTAAAATTGTTGGCTCTTGAGAGAATGATGAAAAAGAAAAATGTTATTGATGATCTGAAAAATAAAAAAATTGATTCTTGAAGCAAAAAAAAGTAGTGAAGAACAAAGCTTGCGAAAAAAAGCAAGCAGAAAAAGCCAATAGCCCTTAAAACCAAAAGGCAAGGGTAAAAAGGATCCAAGACTTTGAGCATCAATGGATAGGAGGGCCCAAGGAAATAAAATCTAGGCCTAAGCGGCTAAATCAAGCTGTCCCTAACCATGTGCTTGTGGCATACAGGTCCAAGTGAAAAGCTTGAGACTGAGTGGTTAAAGTCGTGATCCAAAGCAAAAAGAGTGTGCTTAAGAGCTCTGGACACCTCTAACTGGGGACTTTAGCAAAGCTGAGTCACAATCTGAAAAGGTTCACCCAGTCATGTGTCTGTGACATTTATGTATCTGGTGGTAATACTGGAAAACAAAGTGCTTAGGGCCACGGCCAAGACTCATAAAAGTAGATGTGTTCAAAAATCAACATACTTAACTAGGAGAATTAATAACACTATCTGAACTCTGAGTTCCTATAGATGCCAATCATTCTAAACTTCAAAGGATAAAGTGAGATGCCAAAACTGTTCAAAAGCAAAAAGCTACAAGTCCCGCTTATCTAATTAGAACTAATATTCATTGATATTTTGAGATTTATAGTATATTCTCTTCTTTTTATCCTATTTGGTTTTCAGTTGCTTGAGGACAAGCAACAATTTAAGTTTAGTGTTGTGATGAGCGGATAATTTATATGCTTTTTGGCATTGTTTCTAGGTAGTTTTTAGTAGGATCTAGCTACTTTTAGGGGTGTTTTTATTAGTTTTTATGCAAAATTCACATTTCTGGACTTTACTATGAGTTTGTGTATTTTTCTGTGATTTTAGGTATTTTCTGGCTGAAATTGAGGGACCTGAGAAAAAATCTGATTCAGGCTGAAAAAGGACTACTGATGTTGTTGGATTCTGACCTCCCTGCACTCGAAATAGATTTTCTGGAGCTATAGAACTCCAAATGGCGCGCTCTCAATTGATTTGGAAAGTAGACATCCAGGGATTTCCAGTAATATATAATATTCCATACTTTATTCGAGTTTAGGCGACGCAAACTGGCGTTCAATACCAGTTCCATGCTGCATTCTGGAGTAAAACGCCAGAAACACGTCACAAACCAGAGTTAAACGCCAAAAACACATTACAACTTGGTGTTTAACCCCAAGAGAAGCCTCTACACGTGTAAAGCTCAAGCTCAGCCCAAGCACACACTAAAGTGGGCCCCGGAAGTGGATTTCTGCACTTAGACTTATTTCTGTAAACCCTAGTAACTAGTTTAGTATAAATAGAACTTTTTACTATTGTATTCGAAGTCTTTTGATGGATCTTTAATCAGTGTATGCGATTTTAGACCTTCATAGGGGCTGGCCATTCGGCCATACCTAGACCATCACTTATGTATTTTCATCGGTGGAGTTTCTACACACCATAGATTAAGGTGTGGAGCTCTGCTGTACCTCGAGTATTAATACAATTAATATTGTTCTTCTATTCAATTCAAGCTTATTCTTGTTCTAAGATATCACTCGTACTTCAACCTGATGGATGTGATGATCCGTGATACTCATCATCATCCGTCCTTATGAACGCGTGCTTGATAACCACTTCCGTTCTACAAGCGAGAGCTAGAGTGTGTATCTCTTGGATTCCTGGTCCACGATGCATGGTTGCCTCGCCTGACAACCGAGCCTCCCATTCCATGAGATCAGAGTCTTTGTGGTATAAGATAGAATTATTGGCGGCCATTCCTAAGATCTGGAAAGTCTAAACCTTGTCTATGGTATTCCGAGTAGGATCTGAGATGGGATGACTGTGACAAGCTTCAAACTTGTGAGTGTTGGGCGTAGTGACAGACGTAAAAGGATCAATAGATCCTATTCCAACATGATCGAGAATCGACAGATGATTAGCCGTGCGGTGACATTGCATTTGGACCATTTTCACTGAGAGGACGGGAGGTAGCCATTGACGCCGGTGAAACCCGAACATACAGCTTGCCATGGAAAGGAGTAAGAATGATTGGATGAAAGCAGTAGGAAAGCAGAGATTCAGAAAGAACACAGTATCTTCATACGCTTATCTGAAATTCCCACCAATGAATTACATAAGTATCTCTATCTTTATTTTATGCTTTATTTATCTTTATATTCGAAAACTATTATAACCATTTGAATCCGCCTAACTGAGATTTACAAGATGACCATAGCTTGCTTCATACCGACAATCTCTGTAGGATCGACCCTTACTCACGTAAGGTTTATTACTTGGACGACCCAGTGCACTTGCTGGTTAGTTGTGTGAAGTTGTGATAAAGTGTGATTCACGTTTGAGAGTTCCAAGTCTTTGGTGCCATTGTTGATGATCACAATTTCGTGCACCAACCTGCTAGGAGTAGCAACCAAGCAACTACTTACCTAAGCCCCGACCTGAGAATTAGAACACAAATAGGGGTACTTTTCATATTTGGGCTTATTTAGTATAAGCCCAGCCCACATTCCCATTGGTAGTCAAGCTACATTCGAAATTGTGCCACAGAAGTCAGTCTGATACTTGTGAAATCAATCTATGTGGCCTTATCCACATAGGTCAGACTGACTTGGATATGGGTTCTTATAACCCATGGCTGACCCAACTTGGAGAGCAGGTTAGATGCTCCCACCCACTACTTTGATTTTCACCACCCAGATGATAACCATACTAAACATGGGGGTAACTTCTTGCTCTGTAAATGATTAACCACCCATGATCATTTGAAGTTATTCCCAAGGAATAATCAGGTTACATATACAACTTTATAAATACCATAATACTTAGGTATTTTTTCCAACCCAATCATACATAAAACGTACTTAAACCTTTGTTGACTTAGGCATTGGAGTCCCTTGCAGGTATCTACCATCACCGTCTCAGCGAATAAATCAAAATCTTCAACCTTAGGCGTTTGAACCTAACATCTAAGTCCAAATCCAATTCGGTTTCAGATGATACCTCAGAACAATCTCATACCTTAACTTCACAAATTGCCTATTAATGTGAAGTTCATTGATGTGGAATTTTTCAAAATCACAACTCGGCAAGTGCACCGAATCATATCAGGTAATATAACGGTGAGTGGGTTATCATTTCTATAAGGATTAATGGACTAAGCAATAATGATTAATTGACTAGTTCTAATTAGACAAATCAAAACAGAAGAATGAAGGAATTAAATGTGAAAATAAAGGTAAATAAAATAGCAAACTGTGAGTAAAAACAATAGTGAGAATGTTAAGGTTTCAGAGATGTTCATTCTCAAGGAAAATAATCTTTGTGTTTATTTATTTGAGACATGCAGAGATCAATCATGACAAATTATATGTAATTAAATTTCAATTCCTTAACAACCTAATTTCTCCCTAATTAACTAATCACCATATCCTTGGTCAACCAATTAAGAAAAGAGGTTAAGCACAAATCTGATTTAGTTTCAAATAATATTCAAGGATAGTTCTTAGGCTGAATTATATGTCACTTATCCAAACTAGTCCTAAACAATTGAAACTTACAAGAAAGAATGATTTTCAAAAGTTTTCTAATCCAAATTTTATGTCACATATTCAAACTAGAGCAATTGAAAATCATAAATTGTCGCACACTCTTTGAAATACTATTCCTAATTAAATCAAAGATAATTCCAATATTAAGTTTTCCCAAAACAATATTAGAATCCAAAACAGAGTTAGAATGTTTTTCAACAATTCTAAATCTTTAGGATGAAGAACAAAAACTCAATCATAAAATAGATCAAAGCATGAACCTCAAGTAAAGTAAAACACTTAGATTAATAATCCATAAAAAGATGAACATAGCTCCTAACCTTAATAGAGAAGATTAGTTGCTCATGGTGGAATGAAAATAGAATTCTAAAGTGTGGTGTAAACGGTGGTGTATTATTTTTTGACTAAATGTCCTATCCCTTGTCCACGGACAACTTTTTAAAACCTAAACAATGATATAGAATTTAATTCAAACTAAATCTAAATAGAATCAAATCAAATCCTAACCAAATATTTTATAAACTAGTGATCTTCTTTGTAATTGAAATTCAAAACTTGATATGTTGCTTTATTGAAATCATGGGCTTGAGACTTGGCTTTGGATATAGTTTGTGGCCTTGTTATGCACTTTCTAGAGGTTGTTGTTGAGTGAAGAGGATGTGGATCAAGTAAGGGACATCCTACATCTTCTAAGACTTAGAGGTTGAGAGTTGCTGGGCAGTGGCCCAGTGTGCCACGCTAGGCACACGCCCTCAATGTGCTTGAAAGTGGGTGTGAGGCATGTCCTACGTGCTCGAGAAGAAGAGGAGCTTGGCGTGGGAGCTGGCGTGACTCACATGCGACGTGAGGCTTAAGAAGGGGAAGGTGGCGTGGGGCACGTCCCATGTGCTCAAGGACGTAGAGGTTGGGGCGACTGGAGCTTAGCCCAATGTGGGAAGTGGTTCTTCAACGTGGGACGTAGAACTTCATACATGGAAGTGGCATAAGCAACGTCCCACGTTGGTGAAGGATGAAGGCTTGGGCTGAGAGGAAGTGTGCATGGGTGTAGGGGAAGTGGCACACCATGCTTGGACGGAATTTGGGGTATTGCATGGTGTGTAGGAGTGTATTTGGGGGTGTTTTGGACGTGTTTTGAGTGTGGGAGGAATGGATGGGCATGTGGAGACGTCCCACATCTTCGTGGAGCACTTCCAGGGGGTGTTTTGGTGCATGGAGGGTGTGTAGAGGGCGTGGGTCATGTCCTACGCGGGGCTTTTTCATGCTAAATTTTTTAGCTCAAAGATGAGAGTCGTTTGCAGCCCAAAATGAATGTCAACTATAGATATTATATATCGTTGGAAAGCTCTGAATGTTAGCTTTCTAATACCACTGGAATCGCTTCATTTGGACTTCTATAACTCAATTTAAGCTCACTCAAGTATGAAGAGGTCAGGGTAACAGCTTCCACGAATTCTCTTTGCAATTTTCTTTAATTCTTGGTTCAATGGGAGGTTGCTTCCTTTTGCATGGCACTTTCCTTGGTTCTCCCAAGGACTTCTTTGGTTGTCCTTCTCCTCTTTCATTCTTGCCTAAAATCTTTCAGCAATTTCTTAAATATATCAAAACACAAAGCAACTACAAGAAACATTGATTAAAGTACAAAAATCTCAATTAAAACAAGGAAAACATTAACTTTATTCAAAGAAATAATAAAAACATAATTAAAGATGCTCATACATTATCCATTTTTCTAAAATAGTATAATTTTTACTCGGTAATTGGATTTACTGATTGCATTTTTTCTATTTTTTAATTATTATTTTCAGTATCATTTGTCAAATTCTTTGTAAGTTAAATAAATTTTAGCTCTTAGTTTATTATCTTTTATACTAATGACTCAAATTTAGAATTTAGAAGTTAAGATTTAGGGTTTAGAATTCAGAATTTTGGATTTAGAGTTTATAATTTAGAATTTAAATTTTATAATTTAAAATTTAGAGTTTAATATTTAGGTTTTAGAATTTAAGAAGTGCTATATTCTTTATTTTCTCTCGAGCGTATTAGTATTTGTCTATTTCTTGTATTAATAAAAAGTGTTAGATTAAAATTTTACAAATATATAAAAAGAATATTTTAAAAATAAATATATAATAAAAAATATTAGATATAAAAGATAGGTATTTTTATTTGGATATAAGGTTCTTTGATTTTTATCTGAGTTAAAAATTAATTACTTTTTGTATTATCAAGGGAGTTTTAGAAACATAGTCATTTTGCAGGATCTGATTCTAAAATTTAGGGATAAACATATATTTATAAATGTTTGCTAGTAAAATGAATTACAAATATTTTATACACTCATGCGAACTAGCAAAATATACAAAACATATTTATAACTCATTTTGCTTGCAAGACGTATGAATATATTTCTCTGCGAAATTCTTTAATAATAGGGAAAAATATAAATCATTAAAAAAATATATAAATAAAAAATAATATAAAAAAGATAAAATAAAACAATTCCTAAAATAGGGATGAAGTATTTTTGTGGAGGTTAAAACGATTTAAAGTAGGTTTGATTTATATTTTATTTTCTGTTTTTATTTTTAATATTTTTATTTTTTAAATTTTGTGAAAGAAATAAAAAATAGTAAAAATAATAATATTTTTATTTTTTACTTTCTATTTTTTTTATAAAAGTCTAAAAATAAGAATAAAAATGAAAAGGTAATTTTTTTGGGGGTTGGGCCTTTATTTCTTCTTCTTTTATTAATAATTTTCAGTTATTTCGATATATTTAAGGGGCGGCCCAACTAATGCAGAGCTTAATTGAATTAAGAGATTGGGCCTTGGGCTTTGGATTCCGAAGGAAATAACGGACAGTGGGGGGATGCTTGGGGGAAGAAGCACGCAGCCGAACGAATCCCCTCTTCTATCTCCGCACCCTTCCGTTCCTTTCTCTTGTTTTTTTCTCTCTGCCAACTCCTGTTATGGTATGGCCCATAACTTATGAATCCACTGAGCGAGTGTGTCACGCACAGCAGAATTTACGACGATAAGCAATTTCAAGTTTACAATTCCTAATTTCTAATTCCTATTCCCCTGCTTTCTAGGGATTTGATTTCAATCCCTAATTCGGTTATTCCAATCTCTCCGTCCCTTTACCATGGATGCTGAAGACGAGGAAGCTCAACACCTACAACACTCTTATCCACTCCCATACCTCTCTACCACTTCACCACAATGCCACAGCACTGGAGTGGAGCCGGTTGATGCGGCCACCACCGCCGATAATAGAGAAACTCTTGTTGGAGAAGCGGAACAGGCGGCGGTTGCAGCCAATTCGGGCGAAGCGGTTGAAGAGGCGGTGGAGGAGACAGAGATTGGGGATTCGGGAAACGCAGGAGAAGGAGAAATGCAAGTGGTGGAAGATAAGGTTGTTGGCCCTGAGGTTGTAGTTAAGGGTGATGATGTGGAGAATGGAGAGGGCCAACAAGAAGAGGATGAGATTATGGTGGAGGCAACCGGCGTGGCGAAGATGGAAAAGGAGGAAGCTCCGTTGGTAGATGAGCACGAAATCAGGGATGGTGAGGATAACGTGGTGGAGCAGACGGAGGTACCAAATGAAGCTGCTTCCGTGGTAGAAAGAGAACAAGGGCAAGAAAAAGAAGATGCAGAAAAAGAACAGGAGGAGGAGGAGGAGGAGGAGGAGGAGGCGGGTGGGGAGCAAGAAGCTGATGCTGCTAGCGGTATGGCAAATGAAGCTGCTTTATTGGAAGAAGACGAGCAAGTACTAGGACAGCAGCACGAGAATGCAGGCGCCGATGTTGTTGTTGGTGGTGTAGCTAATGAATTCATCGAAGTGCACGAAGAAGGACAACAACAACAACAACAAGAGGAACAAGAGGATGCTGATGTTGGTGGTGGCTTGTTAAATGAAGCTGCTTTCATGGAAGAGCAAGAAGAAGCAGAGAAACAAGGAGAAGATGAAGAAGAAGAACAAGCTGCTGCCAGTGATGATATAGCAAATGAAGCTGCTTTGACAGTAGATCAGGAAGAAGAACAAGCCGATACTGGTGGTGATATGACAAATGAAGCTGCTTTCACGGATGAACATGAAGAAGAAGAAGAAGAAGAAGAGGAAGAAGATGGCGGTGGCAGTGTTGGGCGCATGGGAGAAGAGACAGAGCCCACTCAAGGGACAGAAGAAACGGAGGAGCAGAGTAGAAGTGTGAGTGGTGGGAAGAGGAAGCGCGGAAGTGGGAAAAATTCAAAGTCCACAGGGAGAGCCCCATCAAGGAAAAAGATGGAAGAGGATGTTTGTTTCATTTGCTTCGACGGGGGTGAGCTTGTTCTTTGTGACCGCAGGTGACAATCACATTATGTGTCCTCATGACTTTTCTATTTGTAATGGAAATGCTTTGTAAATTCATTGCTTTTATCTTTTCTATTTTTTTTTTTAAATTCTGGTGTGTTGCTTAGGGGGTGCCCAAAGGCTTACCATCCTTCTTGCGTTAATCGTGATGAGGCCTTCTTCCGATCCAAGGGTAAATGGAATTGTGGTATGTTTTCTTATTCTATACCTACTTCCAACTCTATATTAAGCATCATCTGTTTGTTTCTTGTTCTTTTGTCAGGTGGTTCAGTTCTTGCTTTTAATTTTCAATTCCTGTGCAATAGCCTCATGAGTCTGTGAACTGCTTAAATTTTGTGATGAAAATAAAAATATTAGTGTTTGAATGCATAATGAGATTGGGTTAATGTTTGAACTTGGAATACTAAGTAGGGACATTAGGTTAATGCATTTAGGTAGAATTATTATTTGAATGTTCTAATTGTGCTTCAATATATTATTTTATACAAATTTCTCTTAAGAGGTCTGTAGATCAATACATGGGATAGATGATGGTATTTGAGGATAGTGATTGAAGCTAAGGACATGCATATGGTACTTTAGAAACTGAGGTTCTGTTTCAGTTTATAATCGGAGGAAGATTTAAATTTTGTTTCTTGGCCTTCCTACCTTTGAGAAGATTGCCCAGATCCCAGTTTATAGAAGTTTTGGCTCAACTTCATTAACCAATTCTATCTGTACCTTGTTTATGGCCGTACTCATGTACCCTTAGGTTGCGTTTGGTTTGCATTTTCATTTTCAGTATTTTCTGTTTTCTGGATTTTGTGAAGGAAAAATTGAAAACAATATTGTTTTCACTATTTTCACTTTTTCCTTTACAAATTCTAGAAAACAGAAAAATATGAAAACAGAAAATGAAAATGTAAACCAAATGCACCCGCACCCTTAGTTTTTGAATTATTTTCCATGGTCTGCGTTGTTTTTTTCAGTGGAATTACTGTTAGATTCACTCACATATCATAGACAAATATTGATTGTTGGTTAATAGGTGATAGGTGATTGATATTTAGGATATAAGGACTTACTGTTATCATTGTCAATTTTTCAATCTGTTTAGGCTCGTACCCATGTAGCCATAGTTTTTGGATTGTGTTTCAAACTCTGCATTGTTGTTGTCGGGCGAATTACATTTAATTTCACTGGCATATCATAGACAAAGTGACAAACAATGATTGTTGGATAATAGGTGACAGGTGATTGATATTTAGGATATAAGGAGTTACTGTTATTATTCTCAATTTTTAAGAGGGGGAGTGCTGCTGCATTTATGCTACACTCTTAATATTATGATGTAAGTTAGCACGTTCCAAATTAAGATCATATCTATAATACATTTCCCGGTTTGTAGACTTCATTTTCTGTATATCTGTGGAAAACCTCAATGCACTTTTAAATAGTCCTTGATGCATTTTAATCAATGTGGTGTGCTTCTTATTTTGATGCTCTCCTTTTAAAACTTTTACTTCCTGTTACCTCTCTTCTTTGCACGTGCCTTGTTTAGTGTAAATAGTTATCTTTATGCTTGTGTCTTGAAAGCAAATAAATTAATTCACTTGAATATTAAGATATCTAATCTGATGTGAAAAAACTCAATCATATTTACCTTGGTTTGTTATCTTTTGATTCTAAAATCAGTATTATATCTGACGTTCCGTATGTGCAATCTTCATGCTACCAGGATGGCATATTTGCAGCAACTGTGAGAAGAATGCTTACTACATGTGTTATACATGTACGTTCTCTTTGTGCAAGGGATGCATCAAAGATGCTGTTATCTTATGTGTTAGGGGAAACAAGGGCTTTTGCGAGACATGCATGAGAACTGTAATGTTGATTGAACAGAACAATCATGAAAACATGGTATATCATCCTTCTGCACTGTAGTAGTGGTTCAATTAGTTTCAAGGTGTTTGTGACAGATTAGCTTTTGATTTTTGCTTCTTTTATTGATTTTTTTTTCTCGGACTACATTTTGGGATATTTTGGAGCACCTATAGAGTTGTGCATTGATTTTCAGAGGATTGAATTTGTTACAAACATGTATTATCGATACCGAAATCATACTATTCTGGTTGTGGAATTGCAGAACCATGATATAGTATATAAGGATTGCTTTGCTGAAAACTTTGAGGTGCTTGAAATAAAAAAAGTTTTAGAGAACTAGTACTCAACCAAAGTTCTATATTAGACTGGTACCCCTGGGTTATTATAGTATATCTTGTTCGAAGTATTGAATCATGCACATAATCTGGGAGATCAATCTCTATTGGTAATCATGCACATAATCTGGGAGGACACTTCTCTGTAACAGAGAATATCAGTGCGATTGCGTGTGACATAGTATTCTGCAGGGAGGATGGATTGATGTAAATAACTACACCATATGTGCAATAAATCTATGAATTGCCTGCCTGTTATTTGATAGGTCTTTTTGGGTTATTTTTGGTCATTTTGCTTCTGCTTCTTTGGAAGCATTCTAGGGTTTAGACCTCTACATCATTGACCCTACGCTCAAAGCACATTTCTTCTCTATTCATCCAAACTAGACCTGTTATGCACTGTTTTTTCCCCAAGCAAACCCAGTGGATTACTAGCAAGTCAGTGATTCTGGCTTACCATCCCCTTCTTCATCCTCTCCTGCATATTTGGGTTGAGTTTTATTCTTCATCATCCACTTCCTTTTTAATCCCCCCTTTTTTGGTTTCTCTATGTCTTGTTGTGAAGTGTTACAATCTTCTAACTCCAGTTCCAGTTCCACTCTAACTATATTTTGTTCTCATACTCTCATTCCTTTTTTGTTCCTTATGCTGCTTGGATTTTGCTATATTGGTAATAGTTCTTAATTGCACTCTATCACAGTTCATTTGTGGCACCGTGTTGTGAGGTGGCCTAGGCATGCAATAGTGCTGGTATCACCCATGTGCTTCAGCATTACGGCTGTGCATCATGGTGGGTCACAGGTCCTTCAAAGCTGTTGTGGCCACAACTTGGTGGGATGAAGTCAAAAACAGTCAGCCCACCCAACTTCAAGTGGAACCCCTTTTTTATTTTCATTTTTTGAAATTAAATTCTCTGTTTTCCCTCACTTAAACTGCAAGAGTTTCTATTTGCCATCATCTAATCTGTTGAATTCATATTTTGCCCTTATTTAAGCAACATAAGGTGATGGTAGAACTACTTGTCAGCTTGAAGAATCAATTTTGAGGGGAGTGTAATTGTGCTCCTAAAGAATTCTTACATTTCTTTCCCCTTCTGCTGTATAGTCGACTACTTGAACGCGTTTCATTTCCATAGTATTTCAACATTCGAATAAGCTGCATCATGTTATTTACATATCAAACTATCCGTCATCAATTATCACTATGAATCCGGTTAGAAACAGACGTACCTTGTGACTAAAGTTCATATATGGAAAGATTTTAATTTGTAAGTAGCATTGTTTTGAGGAACCTACTTTGACTACAAATAGCTATTTTTCTTGCTTGCAGGGACAAGTGGATTTTGATGACAGAAGCAGCTGGGAGTATCTCTTTAAGGACTATTACTTAGATCTAAAAGAAAAGCTATCCCTGACATTCGATGAACTCACACAAGCTAAAAATCCTTGGAAGGGATCTGATAGGCTTCCTTCTAAAGAGGAATCAGCAGATGAACTTTTCGATGCCAATAATGATAGAGGATCTGATTCAGATAGCTCATATGAGAATGTAGATTTGAGTCGTTCCAAAAGAAGAAAGGGCAAGAAGCGGACAAAGTCCCGTTCCAGGGAAGGGACTTCATATGCTTCTGTGGATGGAGCATCTGCAGATGAAACCTCTGAGTGGGCTTCAAAAGAACTTTTGGAGTTTGTCATGCACATGAGAAATGGAGACAGATCCATTTTGTCACAGTTTGATGTGCAGGCTCTTCTGTTAGAGTATATTAAAAGAAATAAACTTAGAGATCCTCGTAGAAAAAGTCAAATCATTTGTGATACAAGGCTTCAAAATTTGTTTGGTAAACCAAGAGTGGGACATTTTGAAATGTTAAAGCTTCTTGAATCCCATTTCCTTCTAAAAGAAGATTCTCAAACTGATGATATGCAGGGAAGTGTTCTTGATACTGAAATTAGTCATTTGGAAGGTGATGGCAACTCTGATTCATATGTGAAAGCTGGCAAAGATAAGAGACGTAAAACTCGCAAAAAAGGTGATGAAAGAGGACTTCAAACTAATGTGGATGATTATGCTGCTATTGATAATCATAATGTTAATTTAATATATCTCCGACGTAATTTGGTGGAAGAGCTACTTGAAGATACAGAAAAGTTTCATGATAGAGTTGTTGGCGCTTTTGTGAGAATAAGGATTTCGGGTAGTGGCCAGAAGCAAGACTTGTACAGGCTGGTTCAGGTTGTAGGTAAATATTTGGAGAAAACATTACCTTTCTTGCGGATAATATTTGCATTATAAAATAACATTTGCAGTTCTCGTTTTAATTATTGTCATGGCCAGGGACTTGCAAAGCATCAGAACCATATAAAGTTGGTAAAAGGATGACAGATTTCTTGCTAGAAATCTTAAATTTAAACAAGACAGAGATTGTATCCATTGATATTATCTCAAATCAGGAGTTCACAGAGGTAATTCAACATGTTTATTTTTTGGGTGTTTGTTTTTCTTTTCCTTATTTTTTGGGTGTTTGTTTTTCCTTTCCTTTTTTTTCTCATTCTTGTTATGATTCACCCTTTTGGGGAGAGTGGTGGTCTAAAACAACGATTATCATGCCAGGTTTCTCATGTTAGTTACTTTTGAAACCTGGCATGATAATCGTTGTTTTAGACCACCATTCTCTAGAACCTCCTAATTGTATGAATGGTGGTTTTGTGTTTGGTAATCAGCTATACTTCTTGCTGGTTGGTTCACTTGCTCAACAATAGAATTCCTAGGCAACTTTGCAGCCATATATTTAGTTGTATGGTGTTGAGAACAAATTGTTTGTGTATTGCTTTTGATGATTTGTCCAACTTATTTTTTAGATTAATGTATTTCATTCTTTAAGATATTGACTAGTTTTCTGTTAGGATGAATGCAAGCGACTCCGCCAAAGCATAAAATGCGGGCTCATAAATCGTCTGACACTGGTATATCTTATTATATTTTATTTTATAGTTTATGCTCAGTAGATTTATTTTATAGTTTATGCTCAATAGAATACTTTTGGGAATCAGATGTTACGGTGATTACTGAGGATAGAAATTTGTGCTTTGCAGGGTGACATTCAGGAAAAAGCTTTGGCACTTCAGGCAGTTAGAGTGAATGATGTGAGTTTAGGGGAAAAATTCTGATATTTGTCATGCCCTAGTAATGGTGTTCTGAAAAACTTTGTTCAACTTCAACATAGACACTTTAAGCTAGGACTTTGAATCTTCTCTTTTGATGCTGAAGAATTGGACATTAGACCTGAACCCTATTCTTTTTAGAACTGCTAACTTAATTTTTCTTAGTTTATTCACTGAATTGTCATTTCAGTTTATTTACTGATTTTGTACTGTTTCGATTTATATTACTTGTTCTCTGTGAAACTTGAGATATGTTTTCTGTTATTTTTTGTCTAATGTATTATTGTTCTATGCCAGTGGTTAGAAACAGAGATAGTGCGGTTAAGTCATCTCCGTGACAGAGCCAGTGAGAAGGGACGCAGAAAAGAATATCCTTTTCTCATCATAATAGATTACATACAATACATGTAGCAAGATTAGTTGCTTATTAGCTAATTGCTTTTTGTTTGCCCATGTACCACGTCTTGTTGCATAGCATTGTTAATTTAAGCGAGAATGTGATCTTATACCGAGTATTGAGGTCAATTTCTAATAAACCACTCCTACAAATTACTTCTCTTTTCTTTAAAAAAAATTTTAAAAAACAAAGCAGTGTTGATTAGTCAACTCTATATGAAGTTTACATACAATTCAAGCTTGTGATAATATTCAGATAAAAAAATGGATAGGGAAGTTTTTTTCAGCTATATAAATGATATTTGACGGTTGCTGTACATATCAAATGATTCCTATTGTCTCTTTCTTGTCTAACACCAGTAGGATTTGTTTTAATAGGGAATAGCACATTGCTCTTTTGGCAAGGAGAAGGAGTTTGTTCTTAATCTGGGATGGGTGGAATCTTTTACTCTTTAGTAGCTCTTGCTAGGTTGAGAGAGATAACTGTGACGATTCTTTTTTGGTTCCTAGATAATGTTTTGCTTGCTTCTACTTGTCTGTAATATTTGGAAGTGATCAAGAACACCAAGTACTATTTTGTTGATCCTCAACTTCCTTTCACGCTCAGAGAGTGTGTTGAGAAGTTGCAACTTCTGAAGACTCCCGAAGAACGACAACGCAGATTGGAGGAAATTCCAGAAATTCATGTGGATCCTAAAATGGATCCAAGTCATGAATCTGAAGAAGATGAAGATGAAATGGATGAAAAACGACAAGGTGGTAATACTGCAAACTGCTGAACACATTTATTGTGTTTCTTCCTTTCCTAGTAGTTATTAACTCTGCAAAATTATATTTCTGTTCCTGCAGAAAACTACATGAGACCTAGAGGACCTGCTGCATTTGGAAGGAGGGGGAGAGAGATTATTTCTCCTAGGAGTGGTCCTATTTCGAGTGATTCCTGGAGTGCGACACGGAATTATTCTAATGTGAATCGTGAACTTAGTAGAAATCTGTCGAACAAGGGGTTTTCAAGCAAAGGCGATGATGTTTCTATTGCTAATGAAGTACTAAATGATGCTCAATTACCCCAGGGAAGGGATTGGGGTTCACAATCTAGTGGCCTGGAGAGGCAGAAGCTATCTTCAAGCTTTGAAAGTGGTACTAAAAGTAACCAGCTGTTATCAACACCTGATCATTTTTCTGCTGCTTTATCAGAAACTTCTGCAGTGTTGTCTTCTGTGGGAGCTGCTCTGCCAGCTATGAAAATAAATGAAAGTGAAAAAATGTGGCATTATCAGGATCCGTCTGGAAAAGTTCAGGGACCATTTTCTATGGTGCAGCTACGCAAATGGAGTAACACAGGGTACTTTCCTGCTGATTTGAGGATTTGGAAAGCCAGTGACAAGCAAGATCAGTCGATGCTCTTAACCGATGCCTTAGCAGGAAAATTTCCTACTGAACCATCAATGCTGGATAAAACTCCTGCTAAGGCTCAATCTGTGATTGATCCACATTACTCATCTTCATACTCTGGCAAGTCTCATTTGGCGGTACAAGCTATGGAAGGTCAAGCTGGAGGAAGACCATCATTTGATCATAATAGTGGATCACATAATCCTCTTGGTTCTCCTGGACAAAATGCTGGAGGAAGTTGGAGATCTAAAGATACCATGAATTCTTTAGCAAGTCGACCTTCATTGGCAGTTGAAGTTCCCAAGAATCTGGCAAATGGTTGGGGTTCTGATGCTGGACTCGGAAATGAAGCAACAAATCTTCCTTCACCTACACCCCAGACTGCTTCAGGTGGGACCAAGATGCAGGCTTTTGAAAATAAATGGTCTCCAACTCCAACCCCTGTCCTATTGGCTGGCTCTCTCTTAGGAAATTCACTCCCTGTTGGGCCTGAAAGTCGTTCAAGTTCACAACCTGGAATGATATCAGCTTCTAAATCAGATAATAATCAAGTACATGTTCATGCAGCATTACCTGCGATTGCTTCAGGTGTTGACATTCAGACAGCAGGTGTACACTTGCAAAGTCAGAGTGTCAGTAACCATACCTCCCGTGCCGAAGGCCATCAAGGGTGGGGCTCCGGTACGGCTCCAAAGCCTGAAGTACAGACGTGGGGAGGTGCTCAACCTCAAAGGATAGAACCAAATAATCCAGTTACTATGCCTGCACAGCCAGCTTCCCATGGTCACTGGGTTGATACTACATCCGTCCAGAACTCTGCCTCATATAGCAATGGAAATCCTAATGGGGCCTTCTCTACACCGAGCTTTCCAGGCATGACTACACCTACACCTACACCTACACCTACACCTACACCTGAACCATGGAGACCGCCAAGTTCAAATAGTCAGTCAAACATAGCAGCAGCAGCACCATCCAATGTACCTTATGCTGGTTGGGGTATGCCAGGAAATCAGAATATTAACTGGAGTGGACCTCTACCTGCAAATGTGAACGTAAACTGGATGCCTGGACAGGGGCCAGGACCCAGTAATGCAACTCCAGTATGGGGTGCTCCTAGCCAGGGACCACCTGCGGCAAATGCTGTTGGCTGGGTTGCACCTGGTCAAGGACGTCCGCATGTAAATGCAAATGCAGGTTGGGTTGCACCTGGTCAAGGGCCAACGGTGGGAAGTACTAATCCTGGTTGGGGTTCTTCATCTGGAAATCCAGGCACGTGGGGTGGCGAGCAAAGTCGCAATGGGGAGAGATTCCACAGCCAGGGCGATCGTGGAACACATGGTGGAGATTCTGGTTATGGAGGTAAATCCTGGAACAGGCAATCATCATTTAATGGCAGCGGAAGAGGAGGTTCTTCCAGGCCTTCTGTTGGGGGACAAAGAGGAGTATGTAAGTTCCACGAGAGTGGACATTGCAAGAAGGGGGCTTCCTGTGATTTTATGCACACTTAAAAAGTTGTAGGTTAATTAGCTTCAGAGAAACATGTCTTATTGTACAGTATTTTCCCATTTCATGGCTTAACGTTGTACAAGGGTGCCTTCATGTATGTAGCACTTGTGCATTGTAGCCCCTCGTTTATCTCTGTTTTGTTGCCCTTTTCTTTTCGATTTTTTTGAGGCCTTGTATTATTGAGTTTCTTGGAGTTGGTTGATTCGAGAGTAGTTACAGAAGTCGACACGCCCTCTAGATCAGTAATAATGATGAGGGACAGTTAACAGTTAAGGGGACTTTACATTTTTTTTATTTTTTTTAGCTATGAAAACGATAGAGTATTTCGGATTTGGGAGTTCTCATTAAGAGAAGGCTATTGGTAGTCTCTAAAATTAATTATAAATTATATACTATTGCATATTTTTTTAAAATTTTAACGGTAAAATAATAAAGTAAGAGATTAATTGTCATTAAATTTATAATTCCTATAAAATGTATATCTTATCATCTTAATTTAAGAGTAATTAATTCTTTGTTTTCTTATTTTTCTATTTTTTATTTTATTTTAGAAGATCTTAATTTGTATTTTCTAATATTCGAAAGATACCTTTGTTTTTATTTTTGTTTAGTTTTTTTTAATCTATTTTTCTTCTTTACTCTTATACTTTGATCGTTAAAACTTACATTATTAAATTGTTCTTGAAAAGCTTCTTCAATATGAATTTTTTATTATGAACTTAATATTTGCTTAGGTGAAAAAAAATTAGAAACTTGCATCTTTCAAACAATTATATGATGCCATAGAAGGAAGAAAACTCTCTAATTCAATATTTTTCTCGATCATGACATTAATGGTAAATCTCCCAAACATATAAATCTGCCATCTTGATGCGTTTTGCATTTTTTTTTATGGAACCTAAAGCTTACTTGTCTGTTTATACTCTAACTCACAACACAACCAGGTCCCTTAAGGATAAAGGCCCAATAAGGGTGGTCTCTTCCACTCACTTGAACTCTTAAGAAGTCGGATGAGACAAGGGAAGTTCAGCCATACTTATTTAAATAAGTAACTGTACCTAAAAGATAGATCTTAACAAACTCTCAAGATAAAGGGAACGGTTAGCTACCAATAAAGGTGGAACTACTCAAAAAAAAGTGGTTACCTGTTCTACTATAAATACACTAACACCCCTCATATATATTCAAGTCCCAATCTACTAAAAACCTGTTTAAACCCTTTGCTGACTTAGGCACCGGAGTCTCTTGTAGGTACCACCCCTACCTTCTCAGGGGGAACTCAGATGGCGGCACCTCGGTTGCTGCTTCAGAAAAAGTCTGGATCTCACGTCCAGGCCCAAATCACCATTTCAGGTAACCCCTGGAACATTGGTGCCGTTGTCGGAGACCTAGAGCTCAACCCTTGATAAATGGCGGACAATCAATATGAAGACGGTCACACGGCGTCTGAGTCGGAACCGGAGCACCACCAAGATGACTTAACGCTAGCATTACCTCCACCTCAAGAAAGAATTAATATCCCCCACGAGGAAGGAACGTCGGGAAACCCTCAACCACGGTAGATCCATTCAGAGGTCCACCCGCCTGAAGAGAAGAACCTCCCCATCCAACGGAAATACTGGGATTAGTTCATGGCCACCATGGGCGACTTGAACTGGAAGCTGAACGACAACGAGAAGCAGAACGGGAATTGCGAAGGGAGGTACGACGCGAAAAGAGCTCGGGAAAAGCTCTTAAGGTTGGAGGCCGACCTCCAGAGACGGAGCAATCGGGCAGATCGGGAGGAAAGTCCTCTGGGAGGTGAAGATTTGTTTGTTGAAGAGATCATGCAAGCTAGGTTTCCCAAAGACTTCAAAACTCCTGACATGGATCTCTGTGACGGAACAACCGATCCAAGGCACCACCTTAGTAATTTCAAGAGTCAGATGTACCTAGCCGATGCTTCTGATGTGACTCATTGTAAAGCTTTTCCGACAGCTTTGACCAAAGCCACGATGGAGTAGTTTGATAACTTACCTCCCAGGTCGGTAACTTGCTTTGATGACCTAACTAGGAAGTTCCTTACGAGATTTTCGATTCAGAAAGATAAAGTGAAGCACGCTCCAATCTTGCTAGGGGTTAAGCAAGAAGTCAGAGAGACCCTCCGAGACTACATGGAGAGATAACAAAGCTTGCTTAGAAATACAAAACTTGCCTACTGAAGCAGTAATAATAGGATTAGTTAACAGCCTTAAAGAAGAGCCGTTCTCTCAATCCATATCCAAGCGACACCCGACCTTCTTGTACGAAGTACTAGAGCGGGCAGAAAAGTATATCAACACGAAAGAAAATTCTCGACTTAGAGAGCTTCTCCCAAGGCCAAATCTGTCCTACCCGACTTAGGAAAAGGATAAAGACGCTAAGAAAAAGGAAGAGTATAACCTAGAAAAATCTTAAAGATATCATAATTACACCCCACTCTGAGTCTCTCATGGATGTTTACAGGGAGATATGCCACACTGAGAAACTTCATCTTCCTTGCCCAATCAAACATATAAAGGCAGAAAGTCAGACAAAATACTGCGGGTATTACAAGCTTTATAGACATTCTACCAATGATTGCTATGATTTAAAGAATGTCATAGAAAAATTGGCCAATGAAGGTCAGCTAGATAGATACTTGGCTGAGAGGTTGGACGACCAAAGAAAAAGGAAAAGATATGAATATGGAGGTTGTCCAGAATGCCCCCGCAAACTCCTAAACGACACATACACATGATTATCGGAGGATTTGCTGGAGGTGGAATATCAAAATTCTCACGGAAAAGGCATCTTAAAGAGGTGTACCAAGTTGGGAAAGATAACAGAACTCCTGATTTACCAACCATCTCGTTCACCAAAGAAAATGCTCAAGGAATAACACCTGGCCATGACGACCCAGTGGTAATGCCAATGCAAATCTCCATAGAACTCTGGTGGATCAAGGAATTTTGGCAGACATATTGCTTAAGCGCACCTTTGACAAGTTCGGGCTAGAAGAAAAGGATCTAAAGGCGTACCCAGACAACCTCTTTGGGCTGGGGGACACGCCATCCAACTTTTTGGATTTATCTCCTTATACACCACCTTTGGAAAGGGCACAAAGTCGAGGACATTAAGCATTGACTATATTGTGGTTGATGCCACGTCGGCATACAATGCCCTAATAGGTCAGACTACTTTAAACCGACTAGTAATAGTTGTCTCTACACTTCACTTGTGTATGATGTTTCCCACTGCAGAAGGAATCGCCAACATAAAGGGAGATCAGAAGTTGGCACGAAAGTGTTACAATGAAAGCCTTAATCTAAAAGGCAACCACGGCGGAAAAAAAGTCAACACTATCGATCTCGGTGGTATTCAAACTTGAGAAAAACTACGCCACCAACCTGGAGGAAAGGTAGAAAAAGTGCAAATTGGAGATCATGCCGAAAAGACAACAAGTATAGGGGCTAACCTAGAAGAAGGACTGAAAGCACAACTCGTTAACTTACTACGAAGAAACTCCGACCTCTTCACCTGGAAAACCTCCGACATGCCTGTTATAGATTCTGACGTGATGTCTCATAAGCTCGCCGATTACCCGGGTTCCAGACCTATTCAGTAAAAGTGTCATAAACTCGGACTCGGAAGGACTCAGGTCCTGGAGAAATAGGTACAAGCGTTATTGGAAGCCGGGTTTATAAGAGAGGTAAAGTATCCATTGTGGCTGGCTAATATGGTTCTGGTAAAGAAACAAAATGGAAAGTGGAGGATGTGTGTCGACTATACTGACCTCAATAAGGCTTGTACCAAAGATTCATACCCCTTCCCGAGCATCGATGCTCCGGTTGACTCAGCCTCATGTTATCGGTACTTGTCGTTCATGGACGCATACTCTAGATACAATCAAATCCCAATGTATAAGTCGGACCAAGAAAAGACCGCTTTCATCCCTCCTAAGGCTAACTACTATTATGTAGTAATGCCTTTTTGTAACACCCTACCACGCAGAACTTTATACTTAAGTCGTAAAACAGAGGTGGTAAGGTATTACGACCTCTAAAAATAATATATATATATATATATATATATATATATATATATATATATATATATATATATATATATATATATATATAGTTGAAGAATTTGTAACTAGGAGCCTTGAAGGAAAGTTAAAGCAAAATTGCACAAAGAAAAGCACAAAACACTCGAAAATGTAAAGCCAGAAAAGCAGAAAGGATAAACCATAAATATAAGGAGTAGCGTACCAGGAATACAGAATATCAAGCTCCAGCCTCGACCTACAAAGCCAAGGCCGGCCGCAGTATAATTACATACATACATATAATCATATCCCAAAAGACATAAAATAAGCCCCTAGTACTCCAAAAAACCTCTAGGAGGATTAAACATAAAGTGCAAGTGGAGAAGAGTTTATATACATATATATACATAGTAATATGAAAAAATATAACATCCCCACTTCGCTTGCCATAGGAACCTCTAGATGCTCACCGGGGTGCATATCGACCTGCATATGGAAACAATAACATATGTATGGAATGAGAACTGGAGGTTCTCAGCATGGTAAAGGTGCTAAATTATATAATATATAAAGTCCTGAGAAAGCCAGAGGCAATCCTAGAACTCCGACACTCATATTTAAAACTTAAGGAATAAGCTACACCAGAAATTAGGTAAACTATCTAAGGTTCTCAAGTTCCAAATCTAATCCTAACTCAACACTTCACTTTTACCTCCTCTAATCCTCCGAAACACCAGTACACCTCCACCATACGAGGGGTCTTTTAGTTGCAAAGACACACAAGACAGACAAAGAAAACACAGATAGAATGCAGTTACAGCAAGTAGAACATACAACAATTAGACATAGTTAATAAAATAGGCAAATCCAAATAATGCAAACTCAAACAAAACAGACAAATGCATATGATATATGCTTGTCCTATGGCAGATGATATAATCTATTGGTTATATAGCCAACCCGAGATGTCCTGGTAGCTAACCCTGGACAGAAACACCCCATCGTGGAGCAAGTGGGACTGAGCCACAACCCCCTTGCTATTACCCGCTTAACCTAGAGCAAATGGAATAAACCACTACTGCTGCTACTACCCAAGCGGGTATTTAAAGACTCAACCTGGAGCAAGTGGAATAATCTACTACTTCTGCTACTACCCAGGCGTCACAATCACTGTCGCCACTGCCTCCTCTGCATGCGACGCGAAAAAGTATATACGTACGCGTAATGGGCTAGGATACATGTCCACACGTACGCGTGACATGGGTTACTTGCATACACGAAACTCCCATGCGCATCTGTGCGCTTCTGTTAGGCGCCCATGCATACACGTATATAAGGGGTGCGTACACGTAATGGCCCGTTCGCACGCCCATGCGTACGCGTGGTCCACACGTACGCGTGACTCCCTTGTTTTTAGCAAAGGTATTTTGTGTTTTAAAACTCAATTTTGAACCTCCAAACCTCTGTTTTCACCCTTTTTAGCCCTAGAACATAATGGTAGGCCTAGTAATAACTTGGAGCTAGGTAATAGAGGTAACTTAGGGAGGAAGTAAAGGTTAAAAGTGATGAGTATATGAGGAGAATGTGTATGCATGAAGGATATATAATGCCATGGCTATGATGAAGAATTATGTAATGAATATTAATGATTATGAATACTTATGTGGCTTATGCATTAAATGTTATCTGAGATACGAGTTTCCCTGGGTAGAATACCGTGGCTTGCCACCACGTGTATCAGGCTGAGACTCGATGCTCTGTTGACCCTACGTCGTAAGGGTGACTGGGCACGTATAAATTCCCGGAATGGATATCCCCCATTGAGTAAGCTATATATTAATGTATGGATGTATGAATTATGAATGAAATGAGAAAAAGCTATGCATAGACTCATGGGGATGCGCGAAGAGGGACAGTTCAAGGGTTTCGGACTTGTCGGGTTGGCTTGATAACCGACAAATGAGCTTCATCAGTCATAGGATAGACATACATCATGTGCATTCTGTTTGTTTTGTCTGCTATGCATTACTTGAGAATGCCTAACTAAATATATATTATGCTAATCGTTATATTTACTACTTGCACTACTTGCCTTCTACTTGTACTTGAAATTGTCTGTTTATCTGTCTTTGCTAAATCATTGGTGATGGAGGAGCGGAGAAAAGGTGGACAGGTTTAGTGTTAAAGTTACGTTTAAGTTGAGTTTAGAATTTCCTAGACACCTACCCCTTTTATGGTTTCTGTTTAGTAACTTAAGCTTTATAATCTGAGTGTTGGCGTTCAAGGATTGCCTCTGGCATTCCCAGGACCTTATCTATTATGTGCATGGCACCTTTACCATGCTGAGAACCTCTAGTTCTCATCCCATACTGTGTTGTTATTTTTCAGATGCAGGTTAAGAGGCACCTCGCTAGGCGTCTGGACTTCTGAAGTGGAGTGGTTCCTGGGTTCTTTTGTTGTTTAGTTTATATATATATGTACTTAGCTTTCTCTCCGAGTAACTTGTTTATTTTATTCCTCTTAGAGGTTTAAGGAGAGTTAATGTTTTATCTTTGTATTTTGGGTTGATGAAAAATGTATATATGTATGTAAATACTCTCCGGCCAGCCTTGGCCTCGCAGGCTGAGTTAGGAGCTAGTTATTCTGTATCCTTGAATCTCCAATCTCTCTTTCTGTTTATTTATATTTATAAGCTTTAAGTTTCTCAACACGCAAGTAATCTCGTTTCCTGAGCATTGCACTTTTATTTTTCGCGATTTTTGTTTCACCTATTTTTTTTAAGGCTCCTAGTTATTATATTCTTTCTACTACTATATATATATATTTTAGAGGCCATAATACCACACCATCTCTATTTTACGACTTAAGCGTAAAGCTCAGTGTGGTAGGGTGTTACATTATGGTATCAGAGCAGTTCGTTCCTATAGAGCCTGAGGGACTAACTGACTATGCTTCTGTGCATTCTATGTGTATGTGTCTATGTGCTATTAGGATATCTAATTGATATATGTGGCATATATTTTCATGAGTATGCATTTGGAACTTGAAGTACTAGACTTGCGATATTGTGACTGATCAACTTGATATCACTTGTTTGGTGTGTATAGGAACCAGATGTTGACTCCCAGACGCAGTCAAGGGGGAGGCAGAGGTAGAATAGGAAATGTTAATCCTGGCTCGACAGGGAATGACCCAATAGACTTCATGGTTGGCTTAGAAAACATGGCCGCGGCTATGCAGGCGACAGCTGAGGCATTGGGTAATCAAATAAATAATGGTAACCACGGGAACAATAACGGTGAAGAGGATCCAATGATACTTTCCTCTTTCCTGAAGGTTCATCCTCCGACCTTCAGGGGAACCTCAAATCCCACTGATGCGGACAACTGGATTCAGGCTATAGAGCGAGCACTACAGGCTTAACAGGTTCCTGAAGAGCAGTGGGTTGAGTTTGGAACTTATCAGCTACAAGGTAAGGCCCAGCACTGGTGGCAGGGAACACGATGAATACTGCAGCCAGATGGTGTCGTGATTTTTTGGGAATTGTTCCGGACAGAGTTCTACAAGAAATACTTTCCCAGTTCAGTCAGGAATGCTAAAGAACTTGAACTGCTTTAGCTGAAACAAGGCCATATGACTGTTACTGAGTATACTAGTAGGTTTGAGGAATTGTGCCGCTTTTCTCGAATCTGTCAAGGTGCGCCTGAAGATTTTGATGAGTGAAAATGTATTAAGTATGAGGGAGGCCTTCGGAGCGATATTTTGAGCTTCGTTGCACCTATGAAGATCAGGGTATTTTCTAAACTCTTGAATAAGAGTAGGGTGGTTGAGGAGTGTGTGAGAAAGGTACAGTAGAGAAGGGAAGCATGAGGATGCCTTTCCAGAGGACTCCAGGGAGGAATTTTGCACCAAGGGAAAGAAACTTCAAGCATGGCAGCTTTGTCCCTCAAAACAATCAGGGGCAGGGCGACTTCAGAAGACCGAATGCTAATTCTAATCAAGGAAGGAGATATGGAAGCAGCCACAGCAGAACTTGAGTTGTCAGAGATGCGGAAAGTATCATCCGGAAGTTCTATGCAAATTTGGTACAAGGGTATGCTATTTTTGTAGACAGCCTGGGCATCTGGCCGGGAATTGTCCATAAAAGAAGAAATATAAGACCGGAAGGGTACAACAGACAGGGAGAGTTTATACCACTTCTGCCGCAGGTGCTGAGAGATCAGAGACACTGATTAGAGGTAATTGTGAAATAGCCGGTAAAGTTTTGGGTGCATTGTTTGATTCTGGAGCAACACATTCATTCATTGCGTTTGAAAAAGCTAATGAGTTAGGATTGAAAATAATGGTCTTGAGTTATGATTTAAAAGTGTATAAACCCATGAGGCTATAGTGACTAGGTTAGGATGCCCCCAAATTCTGTTTCGAGTACAACGACGTGAATTCATGCATGATCTAATTTATCTGCCGATGACTGATTTTGATCTCATTTTGGGACTGGATTGGTTGTCTAAGAATTATGTCTTACTTGATTGTTCTGCGAAATCAGTATGCTTTATGCCGAAGGATACGGAAGGGCCAGTTGTCGCGAATAGCTATTATTTGAACTTTATGATAATAAATTGTTCTGGGAGTGAATGCCAGAGTATTATGCTATAATATTTGATATATAATTTATTGAGAATTAATTTATTATTTAAAACTTTTTCATAAAATTTGTAGTATGCGAAAATAGTATTTTTTATTATTTAAAAAATTGCCCATAGTTTTTAATTATGTAATTAACTTAGTTAATAATTTTTATTATTGCTTTTCTACTAAAAAAATCAATTTATACTATTTAAATATTTGTTTAATACTAATATAATTAGAAAAGTATTGATATATTATACTTATTGTCTTATATAATAGCTTAAGTTGTTTATTTGGTATGCAAAATAATATTAGAAACATCTTAATACATCTATCGAAAAGGAGAAAAATTATACAATATATTATATGTTATAAAGATTAGATGATTTATACATAAATTAACTATATGGTTATTACAAAAATATTAAAATGATCATTTATCATATATAATAATTTTAGATATATGTAATGTCATGTATGTAGTAATATGATTTATTTAAATTATGTGAATGATTATTGTTATTGTTATTTTTACTTTTCCTGTTATATTAATAAATAATATTTTAAACTAAAAGGGAAAAGAATAATTAAATTTATTTTAACTTGAATTAAAAAATTACTTGTAAGTATATCCAAATTTTTATATATATTAAATGGTTATAATATTTGATAGTATGGTATTTGTTATAATTAAGATTTAAGCAGATAAGATTATCCTAAGCCCAATATGAAAGTCTCAAATCTGACCAGGATTCATTATCTTAGGGTTCAACCTGAAGAAAGTTCCGCACTCTTAAATTGGCTCAAGTTAGATTACCTTGCCAGTTATAGGCAAGGTAGTGGGTACTTGTGTGAGTGTGACATGTACTCCTTTCATATTTTTCATTCCTATTTAAAAAATGCCTTTTGTCTTTTTTCCATCTTCATCTCGAGTTCTCTTTAAGGGAATGTCTTAGGTGGGAAAAGTATTTTCTAGTGTTTGAAGCATCAAGAAAAAGATTTTTGATGGAGGGTCCTGATTGCTCCAAACAAAAAGTTATTAGTATTGTTAGGTTTGACCCATGATTTAATGTATTTGCGAACTAATATAACAGATGGTTTGATCAGATCGGCAGTTTTATGTTCTTGTTGTTTTTTGGGATGTTTGGTTTAGTGGGCTGAGTAGCTATTGGACTTTAAAAAACTTTAATAATCTAAAAATAGTTTAGTTGTGTTAGTCGAAATAATTATTTTCGAAAGATTAAGCTGATTCGAAATACTGATGAAGGGTCAAGAAGGAAGTAGAGGTTGAAAAGACGCACGTGCAAGCATGAAGCAGAAGTTATTTGACACGGACTCGATTTAGACACCTTGACAAATCGAACAATTCTTTGAATGGAGAATCGAGCAGTTACATGAATTGGGAAGTCGAAGGTTTTTTCTGAGTCAGGAATCTATTGGTAACGCTCATGAGCAAAAGAGCGGGAACAGTTACCTAGGAATTCCCATACAGGGAAGCATCGTGTAATTAATGGTTTGGTTATGGAAGTGGGATATAAATATTAGTAAGATTTAGGAAATAAGGGTTGGAACTTCTTTTCAGAAATACACTCAAGCACACTCATATCCCAGCAAATTCCTGAGTCTGCATTTGAGTTCGATTTCTGTAGGATTTCTTCCATTGTCTTTACCTTTCATTTACAATTCTTGCAAAACTTTATCTTTCAAGCAAATTTATCTTTCAAGCATTGTTTAATTTTCATGTTTAGTTTACATTTCAGTACCTTTAATTTTCATGTCTAAAGTCCTTTGATCCAATCAAAGGCATTTTTATCGCTTTCTTTAAATTTCAATGCAAACCTTTTCGATTTCAGTCAATTTTACTTTTCGAATCCTTTATTTTACACTTCTTTTACCCTTTTGCACTTTTGAACTTATTTCCTGTCTTAATACTCATCTAATTCGAGAACCTTTGATGTAATTATAGAAAATTGGTACCTACAAAAAAGGAGTTGGTTTCGCTCCCAGATCATTAGAATCGAACCACCATCGATTTGCTAAAAATTGACAAAATAAATTGGCACGCCCGTTGATTGTAAGTGAAAGTACGGTAGTTACTAGCGTACAAACTGGAAATGTTGGGCGTAATATTCGCCCACGTGGTAACTTACCACCAGTCCAACCTCCAATAACAACTGGTTGGCCTCTTTATGGCCTTCCTCCTGGTTACACTTGGTGGTTTTGTTCCTCCCGTTCATTTTGGGAGTGTAGGTGGAGTAAATAATTCTCAAAACCCACAACAGCATTCCGAATTTTTTCGTGATTATAATGTGGGCTCTACATGGAATGCCTCTAATTTCATGGCGGTATTTCGACAAAATGTAGAGGAAAGTCATCATGATTTGTCAACCTATTGACTCAACAAATAACCACAATTCTAAATTCTATGATGACTGATCATGAATCAAAATTCAAACGTCTTGCAAGACAAGTTGAATGAATCGCTCAAATAATTGATTATGATGAAGGTTAAAGGCATGATGCCAGGGGAATAATGAGGGATTCAAAAATATATTTTTTTTGGTGACTATTCAAAAATATATTTCAAAATAAAAATAATATTTTAAACAAAAAGAATCCTCAAATAATTTTTCGTGGTCAAAATACAGATGATGTTTTAGCCAGATTACGTGCTAATCATGGTGGTGAACGTTATCAAGTCACAAGAATTGTGAAAGAAGTGCTCCATCGAGTTGGTTTGAACGTTAGTTTTATGAATTGAACACATTTTGTGTTTGCTTTCCCTCAAGTCGTTCAAATGGCTGAAGTGTTAAGAAGGTGAAAAATCCAAAGATAATCACAAATTTTGCAAGGAAAGTCGGAGAATCAACTACTGAACATGTTGCTCAATATTTGATCGAGATTCGGACAAAGAATGAAAGTAAAAAAATAAAAAAATTCAACAAATAAAAATTATTTCAAAGAGTACGTACTCAATACTAAATAAAATAAAAAACTCAATAAAAAAATATTATACTGACTACAGTCGCAAAGGACAATGTGTCGCCGGCTACAACTTATATCATCTGAAGACCTGGTACCACCGCCTAAAGACTGACACCACCATATTTGGTTCAAAGCAGAATTGTCCAACTTTATAAAATTAGGAATATAATAGTTCTCTTTATCCATTCATAGTTGGCCGAGTGAGTTTTTTAGGGTTTAATTTAGGACAACTTTATTTTATGTTAATTTTTTATTTTTTAGAAATTATTTCAGAGAGTACGACTATTTTTTTTTATTAAGATATGAGATTTAAATTCGCAACTTCTTATATGAGTATGAAAAGATTATATCATTTAAACTATAACTTATTTTAGAGTACGTACTCAATATTAAATAAAATAAAACACTCAATAAAAGAGTATCATAGTAACGCAAAGAAGGATATACCGAGCACTACCACAACTTATATCATCTGGAGACCTAGCACCACCGCCTGAGATAGTCGGCGAGATCTTTAGAATTTAAGATTTGGTTCAAAGCAGAATTGTCCAACTTCATTAGGAATAGAATAGTTCTCTAGTTGATATCATATATGCCTAAGAAAGTTACATTGTGCTCCACGGGAATACTTTGAACCTTTATACACATTGAATAGATTATGTATCCTTTGCTTACTGACTGCCTTCCATGGGAATACTTTGACCTTATATTTAGTATTAACTAATATAATGCATTTGTATATTTGATCGATGCAGGGTTTAATTTTAACTTTTTTTTTTTAGTTTTACTGTGTAATTTGGATTAAATTGGATTAGATTTATAATTTTGTAAAATAAAAAAATTAAATATATATAACAAATTTTAACATCAAATTTTAAATAACTAATTATAGAGTCTCAACAATATATTAAATAAAATTATAAATTAATTAAAATAAATAAATAAATTACATTTTAAACATAAAATATTCATTAAATAATAATATATGAATAATATAAAAATATATAATAAATTGAATATATTATAAATATAATTATAAATATAATAATAAAATAATAATATTATAGCACATTATACGATTTGTGTTGAATTAAATCGATTATAAAAAATAAATTTAAAATTAGATTCGATCCAGTCTGTTTATAAGAAATAGATCCAATCAAATCTAAATTAGTATGCTTTTAATCGATTTCAATTTTAATTAGATTGAATGAACATTTTAATTTAAACCCATTTGAATTTAAACACTCATAGAGTATAAGGCATGAGTTATGTTGGTCAAAGAATGGTCAACAATCAAGGTCACATCTTTGGCGGTTTTGGAATATGGCCGCTGCTACAGCTAACGTGGCCATGCATACATCCTTGTTAGTTGCCACAGACTCTTCTATTTATTCATTTTACGAAAAAATATCCAAGTGAATATCAACAACTTTATTCTCTTTTATTTATATTTATGTTATTTGTGGCGGTTAAATAATACATTAAGATTTGCATATCATAAAAATACTTGCCGAAGACCGAAGGGTAGAATTCTACATTCTTTGATGGTAACAGCATTTATACCAGGCGTAAATAACCTGAATAATATAACATCAATAACTTGTGTGGTTATTTCACTACAAGCGATTTACCATCTATCAGAAGTTTACAATTTGGTCCATATTTAATTTACTTGGTCTGATATATTATAAAATAGATATAAACTAAATTTTTTATAAAAATTTTAATATATTAATAGATCAGACTTAAATTCATTAATTAATTTTATTAATTTGTTCAAACATAATTAAATATATAAATATTTTTTATTATTAACAAAATTATTAAATATTTTAAATTTATTATATTTTATTATAAATATTTTTATATATTTTAAATATTTTAAAATTTAAAATTTTTTATAAATATTAAATATGACATATTATATATAATATTTTTATTAAAAAAATTTTAAAATAATTTTATTGTAAATAAAAAATTTATACTTCAGGCCAGACTAAATAACCATTTTTCTTATCTGATTTTTTTTGGACGAATTCTTTTGTCTGTTTGGGTTATATTGAAACCTTCAAATTATATTTCCTACAAAATTTAGATTTGAGAATATGAAACTAAAACTAGAGCAATGCTTTTCATTTAAAAATGGATGCAACATCTATTATGGGTTTTTGAAAGCCATATCCTGTTGACAGAAGTAATAAGTATCCATGCAAAATAAGCGCATAAAATTTTAACCAAAATAAAAAAAGAGCAATGCTAGGGGGCAGCAATTTTTGTGATTGTTAGCCATCAACTAGCCATCAATGATAATTTGATGGTGTGAGATTGGTGTGAGATTTCATCTAATGGCTCACCTTCTTCTGCTGGTTACATGCTGGCCAAAATTCAACAAAAATGTTGGTCTCCTAGATTTTTCCATAAAAAAAACAGCTCCAAAGATTATCTAAGCATGCTTTCCATATTCTGTTGACAAAAGTATTCTACTCAAAAGGATCACAGAAATAAATCAAATAATGAAACAAGCTCACATGCAACATACTCATCGCTGGTTTGGTTTCAACTGGACCACTATATTTGGGCCCATTCACGATGGATTTCGTGATCGTAGACTGTATTTTAATTTTTCATCTCTTCACCGAAAAAAAAAATATTGTACTTACAGTTTTATTTTATTTTAATAATATTGATCAGTCGTTAATACCAAAAAAACAAAATATTGATCACTCGTTCAAATAATTTCAGGTAGGGGTGGTAATACGTACTCTACTCGAGAATATCCAATCCAATCCTATCTGATCGGGTAGGGTTGCCAACCCGATTCTCGGCAAGTAGGGTAGGATGCGGGTAAGGATCTCGTGCGAGTCGAGTAGAGTGTGGGTTGAGCCTTAACCCTACCCGACCAACTCGCACTCTATATATATATATGTTATATACTTATATAAAAATATGTTTTAAACGGATGTTGAATTAAAGACCTCTCACTAAATGCAAAAAATTCTTAGCCATTAAAAGAAAATTATTAATTGATAATCTAATATTTTTTTTTACATAAAAGTCAATTTTATTTTAAATTATCATCAAGTTATATGACAATGTTGTATTTTTTTTGTAACCCACAGGTAAGGTTGCATACCCGCAAATAGAATTAGGGTTGGAATATTCTCAATCCACAAGTAGGGTAGAGTTGAGTTTATATGAAAATTTTAACCCACGAGTAGGATTAGGATTGGATCCAAACCTTACCCTACCCTAGCTATTACCACTCTTAATTTTAAGATAATGGAATCCTTTTTATCAAACGCATATATACATATCAGCAGCAAAAGAAAGGAAAAACATTTATAATTTTTAATAGATTATTTAGTATGTATCGAAATGAAAAAAAATTATAAATATTTGTATTTATGTAACTAGTGAAATAATAATTACTTAGTTAAATCAAATGGTTTCAATGATACACTAAGTATAAGATTAGATGTATGTGTAAAAATAATTTTATTTCATAACAACACTGAATAACATGACTAAAAAGGTGCATGTGGTTTACCATACACAAAATAACTAATAAATTAAATGACGGTAAATAAATTGGCTTATTGAAATTTGAGTGAAAATTTTGGGACAAAAATTTAACATAAAAATTATATAATAAAATTTATATTAAAATAAAATTTATAAATATAATTATTTTTAAATTGGTTACCAATAAGATAATAAATAAATAATTTACATATAAAAAATATAAAATAGTTTATAATAGTACTTTTCGAGTTTTAGTGACTTAAAATCTTCAATAATTGAATCAGAACTAAATTTTTTACCAATTTCTTTTTCAATATAAATAATTAAACTATCCGCAAAAAAAAGTTCTCCATCTTATTTTTTAACCTTATCTTTATTATTTTCATTGCTGAAAATGAGCGCTATGTAGTAGCTATAAAAATTGAAAAAGTTAATATCAGATGAATTAATCTATCAATCAGGTAATACACTTTTATTTTTTTTTATTTTTGCTAAATATCTACACAATTTATAAATAGTTGACAAATTATTCATTTTTGAATGCTGACGAGTATCAAGAATAAAATGCTGAAGGTGAAAAGGCAAATTAATCTTCTCTTATTCTAAAGTCCTCGGAATAGTAACCGTTAACAAGAGTAAAAATCTTAACAATGTCAAAATTTTTGTAAGCATCTTGAGATATGAGAGTAGAGCTTAGACTTAGTAGATTCATTACTTGATTATTGAATCTGTTATTCAACTCTTATAATTGCTTATTAATTATAACTAAAAATATCTCCACTCTAAAATAATGCTCAACTGTAATATGATCTTTTTGGTGACACGAACATCCTTATCTTACTACATAAGAAGCAGTTAAATTATGAATTAAAATATTATGTTGCTTACAAAATAATTTTACATTTTTTAATAATTCCTCTATCATCTCTCATGTTTTAGATAAGTATTTTTGTAGAATGAAATAGTTGCATAAAACTATGTCTTGAGACTAGGCACGAACTTAAGTGTTACAGTAGAGGGCACTTGCTCCATTCCCATTTCAATTTTTTAAAATATATATATATATATATATATATATATATATATATAATATGTCTCTATTTTAAATTTTAAATAAGCTCATTATAAATAAATTAAGCCTAATTATTTAAAGCCCTAAATACATTTTATCTTTCTATCATTTTGACTATTAGTTAATCTAATCAAATTTAATATTTTTTCATTCTCAAATTCCAACCATCACTACTCTTTTGTTCTCTTAAACTGTCTTTTTAATTTCATATTTTTAACCTTCTTTTTTTATTCCTTTTTTGGTGGTCATCTTCTCTTTATCAAAAGGTAAATTTTAAATATTTTTTATATAACTCTATATGACTCTATGTTTCTTTCAATTTTATTGTTTCTCTTTTTGATATTTTCAATTATAAATTTTAATTCAAACAATTATAGTTTAGGTATTAATCTAATTTTTTATTCTCTTCATAAATTTATATATTTTATTTTATTCTCAATTTAGTGATTCTTATTATTTATTTGTTTATCTTTCGTTCTATTTTATTATATGTAATTATGCTGCATGTAAATTTCTAAAGTTAATTGATAAATTTATTAATTTAGAATATATATTTTTTATTTTTAAAAATAGTAATGAAAAATATTTTAAAAAATATTTTTTTGTCTTATTTTATTATATGTAATTTTGGTTTTTTTGTATTAGAATAATTAATATGCACTTTTATTTTTTAAAATTTGGATTAATATATCTTTTGATAATAATGTATATTATTTTTGCCTCCCTAACATAAATTTTTTGGGTCCGTCACTGCTTGAGAATGCTTTTGTAAATTTTGGCAAAAAACATAAGTTATTTTCATAATATCTTTCACCAAATGCAAGATCAATACAAACTCAAATGAGGTTAGGGTATTGGAAGCACTATCTGTATCACCACACAGAGAATAAGTTGATCCATCAACAATAATCTTTTGTAAAATAATCAATGATGCACGATACATATTTATCAAACTGTAAACAGAAGAGAAATGAGAACTCTATCGAATATCACCTGCTCGTTTCAAAGTACCAATTTGATTTGTTCCTTTACCAGTTTTAAGTTTATCAATCTCTAATAAATGAGAAATTTCATATGTCTTGACAACATGTAACTCATCATGTTACTTACTAGAAGAACAATTGATATTGACAATGAAAGTCAATTTTAAAAAAAACTGATGCACAAGAACAACTTCACTAGATGTAGCAACTAATGCAAGTTGTAATCAATGAGCAAAACAGTGGATATAATAAACATAAGGGCTTGTAAACTATTTCATGTCCCTCTCATGTTGCTGGCACCATCATATCATTGACCACGAATATTAAAGATATTAAGACCATATCGAGAAAGAATGTCATATAATTTTTGTTTCAGAGTTAATGATATAGTATCTTTAACATGTACAAGATCAAGAAAACGCTCTTAAATAAAATAATGTAGATCAACAAATTCTAAAACAAGTGCTATTTGTTCTCTTTTGGATTCATCACAAGTTTCATCTACTACAATACGAAACTTAGAATCTTCAATATCCTCACAAAGATGCTTTCTCACCTTGTTTGAGAGAATATACAAGATTTCTTTTTGAATTTGATGTGAAGTATATTTAGTATTATATAGAACATTTTCTATCACAGTTTTTGCAATTTCATCATTGTAAGAAGTTATGAGTTTTATCATTTCAAGAAATTACCTCGATTTTTTTATTCTAGAGTCTCATCATGGCCTCTGAAAGCACAAGCTTAAAATGTAAACCAACGAGTTGCATCAATAGAAGATTTTAGACGCCATCGATTCTTTTGAATTTCTTAGATTTTAGGTGCAATTGATTCTTTTGAATTTCTTTAGAAGTATAATCCTCAGTTACACTTTGGATGTGACTTGCCTGATTCAGTAAGTATAGGCATCCTCCAACTGCATTATTGTGTGGTGAGCAAGAATCTCTAATATGTTTAAGAAAAGCACAATTCATTCCATCATTAACCTTTTGTCAAATTCTAAACCCTTTACTAATAAAAACATCTGAACTAGTATGTCCATTGAGTTTTTTGCTAACCAAATAATAAAATAAACAATATGCAGCATTTTCAGAAAATAAATACTCTAACCATGAAGGAAAAATACCAAACCAAGCATAATAAAATTGTCTTGAATGCTTCGTACTAGATAAAGAATAACTGTCAAGATGCTTCTGATATGGACCCCATTTAAAATAAGTTCGTCTAACCTTATCTCTTTGGTTTGGATGATATTGTCAAATTTAAAGCCGTTTTTCAAGGTTTCGTTCCAAAGAATTAAGATCAAACTCATCAGATGCAACTCTTTGAACCTTTGAAAGTTGCATCTCACTTTCTTCATGATTCAGAAGTAGAAAAACTATCTATAAGTGTTAATATTGTAAAAGTTAGATTTTTTTCTTCTTAAACGTTAACATTTCTCTTAAAAAAATGTATAAATTCTTTAATTTTTTTTTATCATTATGATTGTACAAAAAATTAAATATATATCTTGTAAAATATATAAAAAAATTAGAAAGATAAGTATTAAAATTTATAATACTTATTGAATGTCTTTTATTAATTTATAAAAATATAATAATACTAATACTTATTAAATATCCTATTTTTTGCATAATATAAAAAATTCAATTAAATAAACCATGGAATATAAAATAATATTAAATTAAATAAATAAAAAATATCTTATTCAACAAAAATGCAAGTGATCCGCTGCTTGTCGTGGGGGAGGAACTCCCGATTGTGGAAGGAGAAGAGGAGGTTGGGATGGTTCCAATTAGTCCGTTACAAACTTGTATATATTTGAAGGTTTCATAGTTTCTGCATCATTCTCTCTCTCACATTCATATCTTTTCCTTTTCTTTGAAACAGAGGCAATTTTCAAAATGACATGATTTGGGTTAGTGTTCTTCTTTCTTTCTATTTAATCATCCAATCATTGTTTTTTTATGTAATTTATTTTTTTTGCAGCAAAATTATACTACTCTACAAGATCAGTAATTGTTACTCTATGTTACAGACAGTCTCAAATGCTGATTAATTACTATTTGTTTGCCCAAAAATTTTCTAACTGAGAGATATAGCTAGGGCTGGAAGTGAGTCAAGCCAGTTCATGAGCTAGTTCGAACTCGACTCGCTAATAGCTCGATAAGTTAAGCTCGTGAGCTAGTGAGCCAAGCTTGAGCTTGGAATTGAGCTCATAAATTAAATGAGCCGAGCTTGAGCTTGGATAAGCTCAGCTCATTAGCTCGTGAGCTGGCTCAATTTTATATATATATATATATATATATATATATATATATATGAAATACTACTATATAATTATATATGTTAATGGTCTTAATTATTTAAAATTTCATATTTATTTTTTACATATAATTTTGATGTAGGACATAAATAAAAAATGTATAATTTATTGATAGATAACAATATATAAAATTGATCTTTTTAAATATTTTTTAAAATATATAAGTTATAATTTATTGATATAGAATTATAGATTATGTATTTATGTTTCTATTATTTGAGCCAACTCGTGAGCTCGAGCTAGCTCGTGAGCTTTCGGTGAGCCGAGCTTGAGCTTAAGAAATAGGCTGATTGTTAATGAGTCGAGCCGTGAGCCAAGCTCAATTTTTGTGAGCCGAGCTTGAGCTTGGTCTAGCTCGGCTCAGCTCGGCTCACTTCCAGCCCTAGATATAGCATTCTTATTTATTAAACCACTCTTCCACCTTAACCATGACAACAATAAATATCTCTTATAAACCCACAAATTCAGCCCAACAGATTCAATTATAATTTTAGTCTTTATTTTATCTTTATATTTATCTTTATCTTTATTTGCTTTTATCTTTCATAGGTCAATACTCTATATATACTTAGTTTTACCTTTATAGTTTATAATTTTCAATCAATCAACAATTAATAAAATATCTTCATCTTTTCTTTTCTTTAATTATTCTTTCACATTTTTGTTATCTTTGCGTACTCTTTATGTACTCTTTCCGTTTTATTATTTTTTCTGTACCAATGGTTTGTTGTGCTTTTAGTTCTTCATATCATGTACAGGGAGAAGCACATTATGGACCCTACGACTGGATTGCAAATTTGGGTCTGCATTCATCTTTTTGTAGGAATGCTATATTAACCATTTCAAATTGCTCTTGTTTATGCAATTAATGCCACCTCTCCCACCCTTTGGGAGTGGTTGTTTGTATGTTTCTGCGATCATTTGTGTTGATTGGGGGTGTTAGCGTTGGTGCAGGTTGCAGTGTATGTATTAGGGAGCTTAATTTTTTTTTGTTCAAATGTTATTATAACTAGAAGTGATTCCTGTTATCATGGTACAAAGAATTTAGAAAAAAAAAACTAAGAATTATTTAAAAAAGTATTATTTTTATTATTCATATTTTTTCATATGTGATTACAAGATTCTTACCAATATATAGAGTACGTTAAGAGTACGCTCGTTATGAAATAATATCCTTATAAATTACATTGATTTTTTTCTAATTCTCTTTGATATTTTTCTGATTTTGTTCCCTAATTATGATATTCTAATACTCCCCTTCAAGGTGAGTAGTAGGATCACCAATACTTATTTTGGTTTGAACTTTAGCAAGGACTTGTCTTGAAACTGCTTTAGTAAGAATATCGGCCAACTGATCTTTTGATCTTACAAATGGAAGCTCAATAATGTCATTCTCAAATTTTTCTTTGATAAAGTGTCGATCCACCTCAACATGTTTTGTTCTATCATGTTGTACGGGATTCTCTGAAATGTTGATTGCGGTTTTATTGTCACATTTCAACTGGCTTGGCAATTGTGGTGGAAACCAGTCTCAATCATCAATTTTCTTATCCACAATACTTCAGTTATGCCTTTGAAATTATGCCTCTGCGCTTGAAAGAGCTACAACTTTCTGTTTCTTGCTTTTCCAAGTTACCAGGTTGCCTCCAACAAGTGTAAAGTAACCAGCTGTTGATCTTCTATTATTTGGGTTGCCCTCTCAATTTGCGTCAGTGTATGCCTCAACCTTCAAATGGCCATTCCTTTTGAAAATGATTCCATTTCATGGAGCTCCCTTCAAATATCGAACTATCCTCATGGCAACTTCCATATGATCTTCTTGTGGCTTATGCATAAACTGACTTACTATTCCCACAGCATAAGCTATGTCAGGCCGAGTATGTGATAAGTAAATTAATTTTCCAACCAGTTGCTGGTACCTTTCCTTATTTGCTAGGTTGGCACCTTCTACTATCTTTAACTTGTGATTAACTTGCATGGGTGTATCTATTGGTTTGCAATCCACCATTTCTGTTTCTGCCAGAAGGTCCAAAATATACTTTCTTTGGGAGATAAAGATTCCTTTGCTGGATCGTAGAACCTCTATTTCTAAAAAAATATTTTAGTCTTCCCAAATCCTTCATTTCGAATTCTATAAATAGGTTCCTTCTCAATTTTTCAATTTCTTCAGCATCACTTCCCGTTATGATCATATCATCCACGTAGATTATTAGGCAAGTGATTAAATCTCCCTTTTTTTTTAAAAAAAAAAGGTATGATCAGAGTTACTTTACTTGTACCCATACCTTTTCATGGCATCTATAAATCTTCCAAACCAGGCACGTGGAGATTGTTTAAACCCATAAATAGCCTTCTTCAACCAGCAAACTTCATGTTTTCTAAATTCCGTTGAGAAACCTGGAGGAGCTTCCATGTACATTTCTTCTTTCAACTCTCCATGCAAGAAAGCATTCTTGACGTCAAATTGATGGAGTAGCCAATCTTCATTTCCTGCTATTGAAAACAACACCCTGATAGTATTAATCTTTGCAACCGGTAAATAAGTTTCAGTGTAGTCGATACCATAGGTCTGTGTATAACCTTTGGCCACCAACCTTGTCTTGTACCGTTCAATAGTTCCATCTGCCCTGTGTTTAATAGTGAAAACCCATTTGCATCCGACTGACTTTTTTTCTGTCGGTAGCATACACTTCTCCTAAGTTCCGTTCTTCTCTAGAGCTTCCATTTCTGTATTCATGGCTTTTCACTATTCAGCTTTCTCATTGGCTTCTCGGACAGTTCTTGAAATGTCTTCTGTTAAGATTCTGGTGGAAAAAGCCTTTGCAACATCTACTATTCCTTCTGTAGCCACTCTTATCGGGTATCTTGAGTTACAGAGAACATGTTCTGGTGAGTACCGATCAGGAGGAATCCCTCTATTTCTTCTTGGAGGAAGAATAAAGGTATTGGGCTCTGGTTCTTCATATTCCAGTGCTATACTGTTATTGTTAGTGGTCTCATTAAAAATAGGGAGTAAATTATCAGATTGACAATGACTTACCTCTTGTTTGACATTCTCAAAAGGACTCTCACTGATTGTATGTTCTGAGTTGTTTTCTACGTTGAGTGAAGTATGCTCGGTGGCTCCATCTACTTGCTCTGTTTGAATAGTTTTTGGGCAACAAAGGTTATTTAGCCAACTTGGTGGTTCATTATTGTTCTCCCTCTAAATGCCATGTTGGCGGCTGAAGTAAAATTCGGATTCTAAAAAATCACAATCCATGGTCACATGAATACGACAAGTGATTGGATTGTAGCACCTATACCCCCTTTTGGTGTGTAGCATACCCAACAAAAACACATTTTTCTACACAAGGATCAAGTTTGGTTCTATTGACTTTGGGAATATGGACAAAGATGGAACATTTATCCAAATACTCGAGGTGGTAAGGTTAGAATAGGCGGGATTGCAGTCTGAGTAGCCAAGACTTGTAAGGGTATTTTATGGTGGAGAACTTGGGTAGGTAGGTGATTTAGTAAGTAGGCAGAGGTTGCTATAGCTTCAGGCCAAAAAGTTTTTAGAACTTGTGCATCAAAAAGCATGGCTCGGGTCATCTCAAGTAACTTACGATTTTGCTGCTCAGCCACACTATTTTGTTGGGGTGTATTTAGGCAGGAAGTTTGATGGATAAGACTATTTTTCATAAAAAAATTGCGCATTGATTGGTTTATAAATTCCCCACCATTATCAGAGTGAAGTACTTGGATTTTCTTGTTGAATTGAGTTTGAATCACTTGGTAGAAAGCAAAGAACTTATCAGATACTTCAGATTTGTGTTTTAAAAAATATACCCAAGTCATGCGAGATAAATCATCCACAAATAACACAAAATATTGAAAATTATTATGGGAAATAGGGGTTGGGCCCCGCACATCAGTGTGTATTAGAGAAATACTGGAATTGACTCTAGTGTTGGTTGGAGGAAAAGAAACTCTGTGATTTTTTGCACAAATACAAGTTCACATTTGAGGAGTTCAGTACTACTTGTAAAAAGACTAGGAAATAGAAATTTGAGGTACACAAATGAAGGATGTCCGAGATGCCTTGACCTTGGTGTGCTTCTTCATCAACGTAGTAAAGGCCTTCTCGCTCAATACCATGCCCAATGATCTCCTTCGTAAGAATGTCCTGCAAAAGACAAAATGTAGAGTACATGAGTACCACACAATTTAGTTCCTTTGTTACTTGGCTAACAGACAATAATTTTGATGATAGTGCAGGGACAAAGAGATAATTTTTAATTTTAATTTTTCTGAAAAAGTAATGGAGCCTCCTCCTTTAACATCAATTAAATCTCCACTAGTTGTTTCAATATGGGCTTTTGAGGGTATAGTCTGATGGTTTATCAGCAGCTAAGAGAAAGGGGGGTGAATCTTAGCCCTTTTTTTGTTTAGTAACTCTTGCTGTCCTTTAGAACACTTGAGGAGATATTTCTTGTTTTTGTCTCGTGCCCAGTCAAGAGACTTTTTTGTTTTGTCTCGTGACCAGCCAGGAGATATTTTTTAGAAATGGAATAGAAGAGAGAGAAAATTACACCAAGATATATCCTAGTTCAGCTGCTAAGTGCAATGCAGCCTACATCCAGTCTCCATCACAACAATGATGGAATTTTACTATAATCATGATTACATACACCAATTTTTCCTAGGAACTACCTTTCATATCTGGGACAAGTCCAAAATCTAATTCCCACTCCTAAACTTGACTTGGTCACTGCCAAGCTTCCAACTGCTATGTGCTAACCCAACTTGCAAGGGGATTCCCACAGAATCATAAAACACAACACAGATGTACAAAGGACCTCTAAGGACATCTATGGCTTTTTCTTTTAATTTTGCACTCTCTGCCTTTTTTCGCTCTATGGCTTTTTCTTACAAACCTTATTGTTTGCCTTTTTCCATGAGATTCAAGACAGACAAAATTAAACAGAAAAAAATAAAATGAAGAACATTGAAGGAGAAGAACTTCTTATAGCTTAGTTAGCTATGTGAACACTGTGCTTTCACTCTTTTCTTTGCTTCAAGCCCTAGCTATTCTCCCTTATTTATAGAGGGGGAAGCCTCCACGGTTGAAACCATTGAACCAAGCTAAACTTCTTCTTCTTCATGCAAAACCGGTTCGGTTAGAGAGAGAGGAGAGGAAACCATATGTAAAACCCAACATGCAATTACCTCTTTGTCTTCCCTTGTCACCAAGCTTCATCAATCCGAGCCATCCATCTTGACTTACACTCCAAGAAGGATTCCTAGCCCTTGGTGCGTTCTTGATGATGACAGCTTCATCTGCTCCAACTTCTGCATCCTCCATCACGTAGCTACTGTAGCTACCTCCTGTGGTGGTTGATCAAAAGCAGAGACAAGTCATACTTCCAAGGATCTTCTTCTTCTGACCGAGATCATCTTCTTCCTTTTTAAGGGTATGGAGAGGTCAAGATTACTTCACCACATCTTGCCTTTTGTGGTAAAGATCTTAGTCACACCACACTTCAGAATTTCTTTTTTTTTTGGTGCCATCATTACAATGGCTTCTAGCTTACTTCTGGCTTCCACTTCTTTACCCTGATATCTTGCAAAAGCTTCTATGCTTTCTCTGTGAAGTGACCGAATGCAAGAAGAGAGATGAGAGAGAAGAGAGAAAACTTTTAATGGATTGGAATGAAGAAATCAAAATGAATTAATTCACTTCCCTTTTTTTGCTTTAGGTAGCGTGTAGTACTGATGATAAGAATCAAATCAATTGCTAATTTCTCTCTCATGGTTCCAATGCAATTAATGCAAGTTGAATTAAATTTGGAATCCATCACATGAGAGAGAGATTCGTTGAAAGCAAGAAGCATTTGCTTTCTCTCTTTTCTTCATTTCGGACCAAGCTAGTTGGTTTCCAACAAAAAAACTGAATTGGGCTAATAATAATGATTAAACAATCTGGCCCAATAACAAGATACTTCTTCAGCCATAACACTTAAACATTTTTGAATAAGGCTGAATATTTGAATTCATATTGGGCTTGCAATTATTTTATTTTCTTTTCGGCCCAATAAGCATAACACTTTAGCCACAGCATATAACAATTTTATAACCAAGCTTGATTATCCTTAACATATTGGACTAGCAATTTTTTCGGCCCAATAGCAAAATCTACATAGCAAAATTATTTAATTAACACATATGAACCAAAATCAAATTAATAATTTTACAATTAATCATATTAATAATGTTTAGTCATCACTAATTTAATTTAGAGTTTTTCAAACTCGTTAATCTCCCCCTTGATGACAAACATTATTAAAAAATTGAAACGGAAAGAAATCAAAGATTAGAGTACTCCCTTTGAGTATTTGGATCCCTTCCCTTTTCAATTGTTACATGGCTCCCCCTTAATATATGCCATTTTACCAAAAGGAGCTTTACCTGTAACCTTTTAAAATCAAGCTTAAGGCAACTATGTATTCAACATATAAAATTTTTGTAATGTTGAATGGCTTGATTTATGAGCAGAGGTGAAGTGATAAACAAAGCTAATTTGTTATCATAAAAGGTTTTCTGCTCAATCAAAACAACAAAAATAAAGCATGCTTGAGTACCCTCAAAGTACTTTTCAACATATAATCAAGACTCAACATACTTTAAATCAATCAAACTAATTCTTGTAAAAACAGTTTCTTGCCAAAAGGATTTTCCAAACAATAATTTACAATTTATGAGGCTTTATAAGATAGGTCATTATCCAAACTTCATAAAATTGGCAGGTTATTATCAAAATTATCAGAGCTTAATCAAACTTATCACAGCCAAGAACAAATCATGATAAAACATAAACCTGCAAAATCAGATAATGATAAAAATATAAACTAGAGCAACACAATCAGAGCAACACATGTACAGGGGTAATCATGAATCAACTTGATTTTAGCCCCTGTTTCTAGCAACTTTTCAATTTTTTAGCTTTTCTCCCCCTTTTGTCATCAAAGGGGACCTGCAAAAAAAATGACAATAGTGCACACACAAATATAACCAGAACCAAATTATACTAAAAGTTTAACAAAATAACAGAGGTCTAAAGTATCCAAACAGGCTACAAAGTATCAAAATAAATCAAACAGAGCCAGAATGCAACAAGAGACAAATAAGTCAATCATCAGAAAGATTGTATTCAGATCCAGATTCCTCATCCTTTTCAGCAGCCCCCATCTCTTCTTCGAAATTCTGCAGCATAAGACCCACCCTTTCTTGGCACTTCATCCAAGCTTTTTTGTTCTCGTATGCTTTCTTGCGGGCAGCCTTGTAAGATTGCATCATCATTTTGGACATGTTAGAGAACTCAGTGAGAACTTCCTTGATTGATTCTGCCACCTTGGATGGCTCGGTTGGGCGGCTCTCAAGATCATTGTCAGAGGCATTGACCATTTCCCTTTGGTGCCTTTTATAGTACCTGAAACTCTTCCTCCCTTAATAAACGAAACTTTATTCTCTACCTCTTCATTAGTTAAATCAACATTGAAGTGTTCAAAGATGCAGGCGAGAAAAATGTCATAGGGAAGGTTTGCCTTTTTAGTACTTCTAACACATTCCCACATATGCCTTACCATGAGATATGCAAAGAAAATAGGAGATGAAGTAATAATAGCAAAAAGCACAAGGGTATCAGAAACAGTTACTCTATTGTGTGAGCCACTCTGTGGAGTCAGGATGTGAGTGATAATTCTGTGTAGCAATGCTCTTTCTGGACCGAGAGCTTTGTGAGTCAAAATAGTGGCATCCAAAGTAGAAAAATTCTCGCATGTTTGATTCAAAGCAATTTGGAGCGTGATCCCTACTTGCGAGTCCCATTTCTCTGTCATATAAGTTATTGTCCCCTTATCAACATAACCTAGGGCAGTGCTTATTGTTTCTCTGCTCAGAGTCATGTAAACCTTCTTCACATAGGAATGGATTGCACCATCAATCAGCCTCATGTTTGCATAATACTCTCGAACCAAGACTGGTATACAGGTTTATGAATATTGAACAGGGGAGTCCACTTCATATTCTTAAAAAGGGTGATAAAGTTGGTTCTTTTAGCAGTAAGTGAATCTAGGTTCACTAGGTATGAAGCACATAGATCACATTTCTTCAACACGTCTTTGTGAAACTCATAGGACGCACAAGAATTAAACCTGCCTAGATCAAAATGAGAATGACTTTTATTGTACTTATTCTTGAAGTCCAGGGATTCCATATTGGATGGTTCTTTTGTGTTACGTAACACGTAACCCTTTGTCTTCTGAGAGCTACGGACAAGAGAGTGGGGAATGGAAGATTGTGACAACTCTTCTTCTTCTTCAACCATTGGTTCCTTCTTCTTCCGAGATGATGTTCTCTGGGCTATGACCTTTCTGCGCATGGTTTCGGTAGTTTGAGGAGAAGAAGATGAAGAAGATGTGGAGTGAATGTGAATATGGGTATGGGTTTGAGGGGTGGAAGAGAATGGATATTTTTTGTGAGAGGGATTCGGTTACTTTTTCTTGGAGCAACTTTCTTTTTCATGATATGAAAAAAATGAATGGAAAATGAAAATGAAAAGGGCCGAAGTGAGTGGTGAGTGGAGGGAGATTAGGGAAGCATTTAATGCTGAGTGGAGAGAGAATGGAAGGAGTTAATACCCATTAATGAGTGCGGTTATTAACCAAGGAAGGATTTAAAATTAAAAACTGAAAGTTTAGCTCTTAGAATCAAGGGATGAGGGAAGGATAAAGATTTGATTTGACAACTTTCCAAAAGCATGATTAAGACAAACTCAAAAACGGGTCAGAGTAAGGTCAAAAGGAATTTGGTGGGGCCCAAGGGAATTTATTTCAGCGCAGTCTCCCCCTGTATTATGGCCCATTCAACACAACCTGAAATTTGTCTCCTGCTTTCCTACGAGACAAAACCAAATAGAATCAAAACAGTTCACAAATTTTCAACAGAACTTAATTCTATCATTCCCAAACTATTTCTCAAAGTGTTGAATCTGTCTTCACATAAGGGCTTAGTGAAAATATCCGCAAGTTGATCTTCGGATTTCACAAATTGAATATCAATTGCACATGCTCTCTAATAAAATGATATATAATTTCAATGTGCTTAGTTCTTGAGTGAAAAATAGGATTTTTTGAAATGTTAATAGCACTCATATTGTCACAAAACAAGGATATACTATTGATTTTTAATTTGTAATTCTCCAATTGAGTTTTCAACCAAATTAATTGTGAACAACAAGCGAAGGCAGAAATATATTCAGCTTCGGCTGTGGATAGAGCTACTATGGCTTGTTTCTTGCTTGACCACATGTTGAGTGAGCTTCCAAGGAAGCAACACATGCCCGATGTGCTTCTTCTATCCACCCTATCTCCCGCATAATCTGCATCACAATACGCTACTGTACAAAAGTCATCAGATTTTGAATACCATAAGCCATAATCACTAGTTCCCTTAATGTATCTAATGATGCGTTTAACGGCTGAAAGATTCTTTTGGGTGAGATTGAAATCTTGAACATACACCCACACTTTGAACAATATCCAGTCTAGAAGAGGTAAGATACATGAGTGAATCAATCATTCCTCTATACCGTGTTTCATCCACATCTTTGCCCTCATCATCCTTTTCAAGTTTAGTATTTGGATGCATTGGTGTTCCCATTGGTTTGGAATTTTCTAGGCCAAATTTCTTTATTAATTCTTTAGCATACTTCCCTTGGTGAATAAAAGTGCCACTAGGAGTTTGTTTAATTTGGAGGCCAAGAAAGAAAGTTAGCTCTCCCATTAAACTCATTTCAAACTCACTAGTCATGAGTTTTCCAAACTCTTCACACAAGGATTCATTAGCCGACCCAAATACGATGTCATCCACATAAACTTGAACTAGAAGAATATCATTATTAGATGCTTTAATAAATAAAGTTGTGTCGGTGGTACCCCTTTGAAAGTTATTTTCCAATAAGAAGGCACTAAACCTTTCATACCAAGCTCTTGGAGCTTGCCTAAGACCATAAATGGCTTTTGAGAGTTTGAAAACATGATTTGGAAATTATTTATTTTCAAAACCGGGGGGTTGTGCCACATACACTTCTCTATCAATAAAGCCATTAAGGAAAGCACATTTAACATCCATTTGGAACATTTTAAAACGTTTATGGGCATCATAGGCAAGAAGTAACCTAATTGCTTCCATTCTAGCTACCGGAGCAAAAGACTCGTCAAAATCTATACCCTCTTCTTGATCATAATCTTGGGCCACTAATCTAGCCTTATTACGAACAACTTTTCCATCCTCACCTAGTTTATTTTTGAAAACCCACTTAGTACCCGTTACCTTCTTACCATCCGAATGAGGTACTAATGTCCAAACCTCATTCTTGTCGAATTAAGCTAGCTCTTTTTGCATGGCTTTGACCCAAGAGGGATCGTCAAGGGCTTGCTTTTCATTATTAGGCTCTATTTGTGACAAGAAAGCAAGATTGCTTGGTTCAGATTGCTTTTTGGTTGAGGATCTTGTTGTTACACCTTGTGAGGGATCACCAATGATAAAGTCATGAGGATAACCCCTCATGGACTTCCATTCTCTTGGTTTCTGAAGTGATGTTGAGCTTCGATGAGCTTCAGTGGGTTGTTCTGTTCCAAATTTTCTTGCTGGCTCAGGAGACAAAACAGAAATGTTTCCTCCATTCTGATGAGACAAAACTGGACGGACAGATTCTTCATTTTGAACAGACTTGGGATTTTCTTCATTGGTTGCCTTATTGACAGCATCTTCACAATCTGAATCATTTTCTATCACATTATTGGGAATTAAATTAGAATCACAAAAAGATGCATGTATGGATTCCTCTATGGTTCTATGTTCTTTGAGGTAAATTCTATAAGCCTTGCTAGTGGTGGAGTATCCAACAAACATCCCCTCATAAGATTTTGGATCAAATCTACCAAGATTTTCTTTGTTGTTAAGTACAAAGTATTTGCATCCAAAAACATAGAAATACTTAAGATTAGGAGGGATTCCTTTCCAAAGCTCATAAGGAGTTTTCTTTAACCCTTTTCTAATGATGGTCCTATTCAAAATATAACAAGCTGTATTTACAGCTTCAGCCCATAAAAATTTTGGAATCTCATTTTCACATAACATAGCCCTAGTCATCTCTTGAAGGCTTCTATTCCTTCTTTCAACAACCCCATTTTGTTGAGGGGTCCTAGGGCATGAAAAGTTATGAGCAATTCCAAAATCATCACAGAATTTTTCAAAGTCTTGGTTTTCAAATTCCTTTCCGTAATCACTTCTCAAATGGGCAACTTTTAAGTCTTTTTCATTTTGAATTCTTTTGCAAAGGGTTGAGAAAGCATGAAAAGCATCATTTTTATGAGCAAGAAAAAGTACCCAACCAAATCTAGAGTAATCATCCACCACCACTAAACCATAGTGTTTACCTCCTAAACTTTGAGTTCTTGTTGGTCCAAAAAGATCAATGTGTAACATCTCTAATGGCCTCTTGGTTGAAATACCATCTTTTGTTTTAAAAGAGGATTTTACTTGTTTGCCTAATTGACAAGAATCACAAGTAAGATCCTTATCAAATTTAATATTTGGAATTCCTCTAACCAAGTTTCTCTTGACTAACTTAGAAATTCGGTACATGCTGGCATGACCCAATTTCTTATGCCAAAGCCATTTTTCAGATTCAAGAGAAGTAAAACATGTCACTTTTTGGTCTTTCAAATCCTCAAGAGTTAATCCATACACATTATTGCACCTTTTAGCCTCAAAACAAAATATCCCCAGATTTTTCACAAACAACTAAGCACACAAACTTTCTAAAAATAACTTCATATCCTAGATCACACAATTGGCTAACACTTAGTAAATTATGTTTCAATCCATCAACAAGAAGAACATCATTTATACAAGAAGAGAAACTTTTACCAACTTTTCCGATGGCCACTATTTTTCCTTTACCATCATCACCGAAAGTGACAAACCCTCCATCATACTCATCAAGCCTAATGAAGAAGGTTGCCTTTCTGGTCATATGCCTAGAGCATTCGCTGTCTATGTACCACATATGGTCCTTTCGTTTGGATGCTAGGCATACCTACAAAATGAGCTTAAGTGACCTTAGGTATCCAAATTTTTTTGGATCTTTTCACGTTAAACCATCTTCTATGTCCCAATCCATTGTAGTAAAAAACAACTTTGTAAACTTTGTCACCAATCATTCTTTCACCAAAAAAATATTGAATGGGAAAGTGACCGTTTCGGTTGCATAGTCTACAAAACCTTGGAGTTGCTGTTTTGCTAAAGCTTGTTGGGTTTTGAAACCTTGTATCATTGGAAGATGAAGCCATGTTTTCAAAATAAGATTTTTCAACAGATTTGAAAGTCTTATGAAACCCAAGCCATCTTTATCATAAAGAGATTTTTGACTAGCCAAGATTTGATTTAAATTTTCAGACCTTTGAGTGAACTTGGCTAAGTCATCTTCAAGGTTTATGACCTTTTTAAGTAACTCTTCATTTTCTTTAAAACAATTTACGTATGCAACAACAAAATGATCACTTTCACAGCTTCTAAGTTGAGCTTTTAACTGCTTATTTTGTTCAACAAGTTCAACAGCAGTTTCAGCCTCCCTTAGTTTATCTTTAAGAAAACCATTTTCACCTTTAAGAATGGTGATTTGTTATTCAAGATCTTGGTTATCAAGTAAGAAGCATCTAATTTTTTCAGAAAGGTGGTCTATCATAAGATGGAGATCTTCAGTGTCAGGGTTATGAAGGACTACCTGTTCAATGTGATCTGCCATGAGACAGGTTGGGACTTGGTTTCTGATTCTTCATCATCATCTGAGTCATTCTCCAATCCTCCCAGGAAGCCATCAGTTCCTTTTTCTTTCCTTTCTTGGGCTGCTCCTCCTTCTTCAACTTAGGGCAATCGGATTTGAAATGCCCAGTTTCTTTGCAGTTGTAACATGTCACCTTGTTGAAATCTTTCTTTTGTCTTCTTGAGCTGCTTCCCTTGTTTCTTTCCTTGAGCTTTACCATTTTTCTGAATTTTTTGGCAAACAACACAAATTCATTTCCAGAGGAATTATCACTGGATTCATCATCCAGGGGGTTAGTAACATATGTAAAAGCTATTCTTTTCTTTTTTTGAATCTTTTATCAAATAAGTGTTTTCAAAAGCAAGTAGATTTCCTCTCAAGTCATCATATATCATAGAATCAAGACTACTACTCTCAGATATGATTAATGCCTTAGTTTCCCACCTTTTGTGAGACATCTCAACACTCTTCTCACAAGCACAGATTTAGGATACTTGATTCCCATAGCATCCAAGCCAACAATGATGATGTTGAATCTTTCGAACAGTTCATCAATAGATTCTCCTTCCTTCATTGCAAACATTTCATACTCTCTGTTCAACATATCTATCCTGGTCTTTTTCACTATGGTGGTTCCTTCATGAGTAACTTGAAGTTTGTCCCAGATTTCCTTTGCTGTTGTGCATCGTAATACCCATCGGTACTCCTCGAAGCTGATTGCACAGTTGAGCAAGTTGATAGCCTTAGCATTGAGCTCCACATTCTTTCGGTCTTCTTCGGTCCAGCTAGCTTCGGGTTTAAGAGAGACTACTCCTTCAGCACTTGTGGTGGTTGGAAATTGAGGCCCCTCCAGGATGATCTTCCATAGTCTGTAATCTACTGCTTGCACGAAAATCTTCATTTTCTCCTTCCAATAAGTGTAGTTCATTCCATTGAAAAGAGGTGGTCTGTCGCTTGACTGTCCTTCTGTCAGATTGTAGGACACCAAATTTAAGCCACTGTTTTCTGCCATTTGGATCTTTTCTCCAAGCTGCAAAGCTTGATCTCTTTGAGACCAAGCTCTGATACCAATTGATGGTTTATCAGCGGCTAAGAGAAGGGGTGTTGAATCTTAGCCCCTTTTTCGTTTAGTAACTATTGCTGTCCTTTAGAACACTTGAGGAGATATTTCTTGTTTTTGTCTCGTGCCCAGTCAAGAGACTTTTTTGTTTTGTTTCGTGACCAGCCAGGACATATTTTTCAGTTTTGTCTCCTATGCATCAGAATAAAAAACGGAGTAGAAAAGAGAGAAAATTACACCAAGATATATCTTGGTTCAGCTGGTAAGTGCAATGCAGCCTACATCCAGTCTCCATCACAACAATGATGGAATTTCACTATAATCATGATTACATACACCAATTTTTCCTAGGAACTACCCTTCCAATCCGGGACAAGTCCAGAATCTAATTCCCACTCCTAAACTTGACTTGGTCACTGCCAAGCTTCCAACTGCTAAGTGCTAACCCAACTTGCAAGGGGATTCCCATAGAATCATAAAACACAACGCAGATGTACAAAGGACCTCTAAGGACATCTATGGCTTTTTCTTTTAATTTTGCACTCTCTGTCTTTTTTCGCTCTATGGCTTTTTCTTACAAACCTCACTGTTTGCCTTTTTTCATGAGACTCAAGATAGACAAAATTAAACAGAAAAATACAAAATGAAGAACATTGAAGGAGAAGAACGTCTTTTAGCTTAGGTAGCTATGTGAACACTGTGCTTTCACTCTTTTTCTTGCTTCAAGCCCTGGCTGTTCTCCCTTATTTATAGTGGGGGAAGCCTCTACGGTTGAAACTATTGAACCAAGCTAAACTTCTTCTTCTTCATGCAAAATCGGTTTGGCCAGAGAGAGAAGAGAGAAAATCGTACGTAAAACCCAACATGTTGTGTCTTCCCTTGTCACCAAACTTCATTAATCGGAGCCATCCATCTTGACTTACACTCCAAGAAGGATTCCTAGCCCTTGATGCGTTCTTGATGATGACAGCTTCATCTGCTCCAACTTCTGCATCCTCCATCACGTAGCTACTGTGGCTACCTCCTGTGGTGGTTGATCAAAAGCAGAGACAAGCCATACCTCCAAGGATATTCTTCTTCTGAGTGAGATCATCTTCTTCCTTTTTTAGGGTATAAAGAGCTCAAGATTACTTCACCACATCTTGCCTTTTGTGGTAAAGATCTTAGCCACACCACACTTCATATTTTTTTTCTTGGTGCCATCATTACAATGGCTTCTAGCTTGCTTCTAGCTTCCACTTCTTTACCCTGATATCTTGCAAAAGCTTCCATGCTTTCTCTGTGAAGTGATCGAATGCAAGAAGAGAGATGAGAGAGAAGAGAGAAAACTTTTAATAGATTTGAATGAAGAAATCAAAATGAATTAATTCACTTTCCTTTTTTTTGCTTTAAGTAGCGTGTAACACCGATGATAACAATCAAATCAATTGCTAATTTCTCTCTCATGGTTCCAATGCAATTAATGCAAGTTGAATTAAATTTGTAATCCATCACATGAGAGAGAGATCCGTTGAAAGCAAGAAGCATTTGCTTTCTCTCTTTTCTTCATTTCGGACCAAGCTAGTTGGTTTCCAACAAAAAATTGAATTGGGCTAATAATAATGATTAAACAATCTGGCCTAATAACAAGATACTGCTTCAGCCATAACACTTAAACATTTTTTAATAAGGCTGAATATTTGAATTCATAATGGGCTTGCAATTATTTTCTTTTCTTTTCGGCCCAATAAGCATAACACTTTAGTCACAGCATATAACAATTTTGTAACCAAGCTTGATTCTCCTTAACATATTGGCCTAGCAATTTTTTCGGCCCAATAGCAAAATATGCATAGCAAAATTATTTAATTAACACATATGAACCAAAATCAAATTAATAATTTTGCAATTAATCATATTAATAATGTTTAGTCATCACTAATTTGATTTAGAATTTTTCAAAATCGTCAATCTCCCCCTTGATGACAAATATTATTAAAAAATTGAAACGGAAAGAAATCAAAGATTAGAATACTCCCTTTGAGTATTTGGATCCCTTCCCTTTTCAATTGTTACATGGCTCCCTCTTAATATATGCCATTTTACCAAGAGGAGCTTTACCTGTAACCTTTTAAAATCAAGCTTAAGGCAACTATGTATTCAACATATAAAATTTTTGTAATGTTGAATGGCTTGATTTATGAGCAGAAGTGAAGTGATAAACAAAACTAATTTGTTATCATAAAAGGTTTTCTGCTCAATCAAAACAACAAAAATAAAGCATGCTTGAGTACCCTCGGAGTACTTTTCAACATATAATCAAGACTCAACATACTTTAAATCAATCAAACTAATTCTTCTAAAAACAGTTTCTTGCCAAAAGAATTTGCCAAACAATAATTTACAATTTATGAAGCTGTTTCTAAGATACGTCATCATCCAAACTTCATAAAATTGGCAGGTTATTAAATCAAAATTATCAGAGCTTAATCAAACTTATCACATCCAAGAACAAATCATGATAAAACCTAAACCTGCAAATCAGATCATGATAAAAAAACATAAACTAGAGCACAATCAAAGAAACACATGTTTTTCCTCCAATTTGGGAAACCCACAATCTTAGAGCAGTTTTCTTTGGTGTGTTTCTTTTTTCTTCTTCCACCAATTACTTTTTTCATCAGAGTTGCCCATAATGGATAATTATATCTATTAAGTTTGAAACCAATTGATAAATTGTCAAAATTGGTTTGTGATGATCGCATGCCAAAAGTATTACGTAGCATATTTGCAATTTGTAATGTTAATTCGTCATAATTTTGAGTCCCTAGAACCTAACTCTACTCTGATACCATGTTACCATGGTATAAAGAGTTTAGGAAAGAAACGAAGAATTATTTAGAAAAGTATTATTTTTATTATTCATATTTTTTCATCTGTGATTACAAGGTTCTTACCAATATATAGACCAAGAGTACGTTAAGTGTAACACCCTAACTTTCAGCACGTCATGATCGTACCAAAAGCAAGGCGTTACTGACCTGTTTTCCTTATTTATAGTTTAATATTGAGCCTTTAATTCGATACCGCGTTTTAATTTTTAAGAAAATGCCGGAAAACATTGTTACTCATTAATCAAAATCATTCATCAAAGAACACACAGGTAATAATAATCACTTAATTATTAATAATGATAAATATTAAACAAAAGAATTCAAAAGAAATTCAGATACAATTCATATCCCTCTGTATAAAATAAAATTTTAAATAACAAAGGCGAGGGAATTCTATGAAAACAACTCAACACATAAACTTAACTTAAATAAGACTAATACTCACCCGCAGCTTCAAACTGAATCCTCGAACCTGTGCCACTAAAAAGGTTGAAGATTTTGGGGTGAGAACAAACCACACGTTATCAGTAGGGAATGGGAATGCCGTAAAAGTAATGATTAACATGCAAATAATTAACTTTACTTAATGAAACTATTTTGTTACACCTTTGGAAATACTTTTTACTCTTACTTCATATAATTAATTACCCATTTTTTTAAAACTTTTTGAACTAAAAACAAATCTCAATTCTCAGTCACCTCAATACACCAACTAATAGCACAAGAAACAGATCAACACACAAACAAATTGCAAGAAGACAAACAGTAGAATCATAGAGAAACAAGAAAAGCAAACACAATCAAATGCAAATGTGCAAATAATATGATGCATGCCTGTTCCTAGCGCAGGCCATGAGCTCATGCGTCGGTTGTCTACCCGTAACCTGACGTTATTCGGAGTGAACCCCGAATATGGTCCCTTTACCGTATCAATTAGACACCTTGGCATCATGGTTACCCGTGTCAATTAGGCCTCATTATAATAACAGTTCAATGTGTATCACAGTAAGGAACAGTGCTATCAATTAGGCAAACATTCCCGCATTAGCAATCTCAGGCTATCCGTCTTTCCCGCATTAGCAATCTCAGGCTATCCGTTAGGCGGGCACTTTCGCATTAGCAGTTTGGCACAAAAGCCTAATTAAACATACAATATGCTATCAGTTAGGCAGACATTCCCGCATTAGCAATCTTAGGCTATCAATTAGGCGGACACTTCTGCATTAGCACTCGGCACAAAAGCCCATTCAATATACTTCTTAACTTTTATTTCATTCCTTGTTCCTCATTTTTCTTTCTTCACTATGTCTCTCAATATCATTGTCTTTAACTCTAACCTTTTTTTTAGGGGCAACTTACATTCCTTTTCATTTACTAAGTTTGTCTAATCCAAAACCATGTTGGTAAGGTAACTTTAGGTAGCGTTTGTTTTGAGATACTGAGACAGAGACTCAGAGACTGAGACTCAGTATCGTATTTGTTAGTTCAGAGACTAGTACTAAAATTTTTGTCTCTATCTCTAAAATTTCAGTATTTCAGTACCTCTTAGAGATAGAGACTGAAACTTTAATAACACTTTATACTTAAAATACTTTCATTTCAATTAATTAATTCTAATTTTACCCTTTGTAAAAATTAAATTAGAGTTTCATTCTTATTTCAATTCCTGTCTCCCATTTTGCACCAAATAGAATACTGAGATTTATTTCAATCCCTGTCCTAGTCTCTGTCTCTCAGTCTCAGTCTTTCCGTCTCTGTCTCTCCACCAAACGCTTTAGAGATCTTAGTACAAGCTTTAAAATTCTGCTGTTGCATTTACAAAAATTCGAAAAATAGACAGCAACCATGTTTTTTATAAATTTCATAACAATTTCAATTCTAATCCGTTGCTTCTAAATTTTGGTGAGATTACAGTAAACATCCCTAAGTTTTAGAATCCATAAGTTTTAGGTTCATATCACTTCATTTGGTTAATTAGTTATCAATTGGAAGTGGAGCCCTGTTTTCATAAACCAGTTCAGAGTTTTCAGCAAACAACCGACCTTCCAAGTGACTTATCTAAGTCTAAAAAATAGATATGAACATTAAACTTGTACTCACTTAAAATAGACTGATAGATCTTTAAAATCCTTTTAAAATCAACTCAAAACTCTATTTAAATTAAACGTTATAGCGTCTGAAAGTTGGAATTGCAGAACCAGAAAACCAGAAAAATCTGTAGCAACCACTAAACTTAAAAAAATCATATCTTCCAAACCACTTGGCCAAATTCTCTGAAATTTTTATGGAATATTCAAGACACACTAAAATTATATAGAAAAATAATTTCATCTAAAAATTAGGTCTGGACTGCTGCCAAAAAGTCATTCGTTCTGCTGCCAACTATGCAGATTTCTGCACGAAGTATTTCCAACAACCTCACATACCAAATCCTATATTCAAGCCTAGGATTCATCTAAAACCACATTTCTAACTTTATTTTGACTAACCAAAGTTGTCCACAAACTCTTAATTCAATATATCACAATTTCATATCATAAGTGCAATGTAACCATATTATCACAGCATCCATTCTTCAGCATCTCATCTATAACAACATATCTCAAGTTCTGATTCATCAAATCAATTTCCAGCAGCTATAGCAACATTCCATACACAAAATCAACATCAACAGGTACTAGCAGCAAGTATAACTTCAAAATACACAATATCGTCAATAATTACTACATTAAATGATTAAACCAATCACCAACTACAACCATGATTCAACTCAATTCCAACAATTATTCACACAAAGCAACCATAAACCATTTGCAGTTACTCATTGAATTTTATTGGTATTCATAACTTAAAACATTTATTTTTAAAATAAATCCCGTACATCGATGTCGCAATAGCAGGATTTAACGCAGAAATTCCCTCTATCCCCAATTTGTGGTAGTAGCAGCGATTTTAGTAATATTCTCGCAGCAAAAACATTCAATAGCTCTAGACAAGGACAGCAACACCGAACAATGACAATAATGACTCTGAAAAACTAAATGATTCAGAAACAGTTGCGAAGTAAGGTGATACCGGGAAGAACCAAAGCAGTTCTTCATAAGCTTACCAAAATGAAAGGTAATAGTAACAACGTCTCCAATTCAGTCATCCAACAGGGAGGACACAATTCGTTTCATCACCAATGACGACAGCAATTGTAAACGCCAGTAACGTTGATAGTAGCAATAGCAGCGGAGCACTCCATGGCCACTTTCTTCCTCTCCTTGTTCGGACTCCTTTCTCCAGTGAACCCAACAGCAGTAGCCATGTGCCCAAGTGACAGCAGCAGTAACATTTGGCAGTAAGAGTACGTCGCCGGTACACCGCCAGTGGCGGCGAGCTCAACCGACGGCGATGGCTGCGAGAGTAGCGGCGGCAGAGCGGCAATGGAAACCACCCCGCGACGCCTTCTCTCTGCATGTGTTCTATCTCTCTCTCTCTCATCGCGCGTCATTCTCCCTCTTCTCCTCCACGAACTTTCATCCGCGCTCCTCACTGCGACCACGGCGAACTGATGGCGACAGAGGCAAGGTGCGACGGCATCCAGCGGTCCCTTCCTCCTCCACGCGACCGTCTCTCTTCTCACGGCCCTGCTGAACGACAACCAAGAAGCACGATGTAACTGCTGTGAAGCTCCTTCAGCGACATGACGCGTGGTGACCTTGATGATGGCAGCAAGGAGCACGAGCTAGGTACGACGGCACGACTCCCTGCCCTCTTCTCCTTCTCCCTCGTTCCTCTTTTCTCTCTTTTCACCGTTTCTGTGCGTGTGTGAGAGTTTTGGTGCTGTGTGTGTGTAAATTAGGAATGGTTGGCGGTGGGGGATTGAGTGGCAGGAAGAGGTAAGCATTAGGGGTGTCCATAGATCGGATCCGATCCGCATACCCGCAGTGCTTATTCAAATCCGATCCGAAAATTGCGGATATGGATCCGATCCGAAAATTGCGGATATGGATCCGATCCGCAAGGCTTTCGGATCGGATCGGATCGGATCCGCACACTAATCGGATCGGATTGCGGATTTTGTGTTGGTATCCGCATATCCGCGTATCCGCAAAATTAAATAAATAAATAAATAAATAAATAAATATTCTTTTATGTTTTATTTCAATTAATAATTATCATATATGTTATATTATTTTAATTTATTATTTAAGAAAAGTATGTTTAATATTATTTTAAGAGTAAACATATTTAAAAGAATTAAAAAATGAATTTTATTGATATTTTTTAATAAAAATAAGCCTTTAAAAATATTTTTGTGTTTTGCGGATATATCCGATATCCGATCCGATCCGATCCGCAAATGTGCGGATCGGATCCAATCTTACAAGCTGCGGATATTGGATCCGATCCGATCCGATAATTTTAATGCAGATCGGATCGAATTTTTGGTCATATCTGATCCGATCCGATCCGCGGACACCCCTAGTAAGCGTGGCTCACTAACAGGTGAACAGGTGGGGGATATGTGTGGGTATGTTGTTGGGTTTGGGGGAAGGAATATTAGAGTTTTTGATTAGGGTTTCAATTGGGAAAAAGAGTTAGGGCTAGTATACGTATTTTAAATAAAATTAGGGTAATAAAGTAATAATTTAAAATCAATTTTAATCAAATAATAATAACTATAAAAATACTATTTAACTATCAACTTACAATTTATTTTTCAAATAAAGACTCTAATTCAATAATTAGAGATAATCAAATTAATTTTCTTTAAAATTATAAAATAAAGTTCAAAATCTAATTATTCAAATTAGCGCATATAAAATTCTCATTGTTTTTAAATCACTAAAGCTTTAAATCAATAATTAAAAGTACTCAATTAATACAAAAATTTTTAAAAATATACTTTCGAATAAATAAAATAAATCATAAATAATTTATTATTTAATTTTCAAAATCTAGGGTCTTACATTAAGAGTACGCTCATTATAAAATAATATCCTAATAAATTACATTGATTTTTTTTCTAATTCTCTTTGATATTTTTCTGATTTTATTTTCTAATTATGATATTTTAATAGTTCCCATATAAATATCAAAATTAATTAGCACCTATTGATATTAATAGTTGTTATTTTTACTTTAAAAGATTGTTTGTACATAAAAATCTATTGTGTAGGATAAAATACTGTGCGGTCCTCTACTATCAATAGCCCAGATAATTGTTTTTGAAACCCATAGATTCTACTTATATGAAAAAAAGCTATTACCTATGTGTATTTAAATAAAATTTGTAATACAATGTAACCGTTATGCATAAAAAAATATTAAACAATTAATACAAATGATTTTTATTATATATAATCACATAAGAAATTGTAATTAATTAACTATGTGATGTTCAGTTATATATCTAGATGCAAATATTTTGTAATTCGGTTTATGATAAATGTACTATTAAGTAATCAAACATCTAATTGACTTTTCTTTAAAAATTCCATTTGCATGATTCAAATTTAAGATTGGCTAACAAATGAATGATTCTATTTTTAAAATACATGAGAATATTATTTATTTCCAACGTCAAAGTTAATTGGCAAACTATCACAAGGAAATACAAAATATGGTACCTTTACATATTTTTATATTTGTTCTCCTCAATAACATAATTGCCAACAAAATAAACATTTTTATCCCTGCTAAAGACATAAGTGGCAACAAAATAACATTTTTATATCACTGTTAATTGAACTTCATCACTGGTATGGTGATTATCTACAATGTTGTCCCCGACATAGTTTCATTACCACTGATGTTGAGATAGTTTTCTTCATCCACTCTCAGCTCTCATTTTAAGGTGCCAATGAGTCCCAGTGTTATGGGCATCCTAACCCTAGCCTCCTTCCTCTAAGCCAAAATATTCTATAAACTAAAATATAAGTCCAATCATTTAACTACCAACCAATCAGAGTAAATTTTAGAGATATCAGTAACTTAATTAGAGATAGATGTGAGTAATTTCTATTGTTAGTTACCACAATGTGTTATTTCTTGATAGATATTATCCTATATAGTTTGTATCTCTAATGTAAATCTAAATCTCACCATTAATAAAATTCAATTCTAACTTTTTGTCAATTTTTCCTTTGTTTATCCATAGATCATAACAGTAAATGAATATCATAATACTTTTTAAGTTGAAAATCAAAATCAGCTTATAAACTAATACTTAAATTCATGAGGGAAAAACTCTTTGAAGGGAGCATGCAATAGAAACATAAAATTTATCTGATAGAAAATTTTTTAAGACAACACATTATGTGAGAAGGAAAAAAAATAATAGAATAAAAAAAATTCACCATTAACTCCATGGAATTTATGCCACGTTTGAGGAACAAAGAATATAGCATTGATGATGTAAACTATGATTTGGTGTCTTTGATGAGAATAAAGATGAGTTTATTGATGCCATGAAGTTGTAGAGATTTCTATGCATTTTGTTACTAAAAGAAGTAAGAGTTTAATATTAAACATCAAGTGATTTGTAAAAACTAAAAGGATTTTTCTCCACATACAAGCGTTTTTTTTCATACAAGTCTTTACAAATCATTTATATTCACGCACTTTGGGTGTATTGTTAAGAATTTTGGGTGTATTTTTATTCTGATAAGTTCTACATAATTTAAAACTCTTCTTCTTTCTCCTTCTCATCTTCTACTGCTTCTTCTTCCTCATCTTCTTATTTCATTTTCTTATAATTCTTTTTGGGAGAAAAAATCAATAGAAAGAGAAAGAGGGAAAAAAATGCAGCAACAACAACAGTAATAAAAAAACAATGATGAAGATAAAACACGCGAAGAAAAAGGAGGAGAAACGCAAAGAAGAAGGAGAAGAAGAAGGAAGAGGAGGAACACCAAGCACGCTATGAAAACCGTTGAGTAGCGCGCGTGTGGTTTCACCCAACTTGTATGACTTGTAAACCCAAATAACTTGTATGTGTAGTACTACTCTTTTTTATATCCCTCCTAACATCATAATTTTAGAGAACAGATCCTATAATTAAACATGTTCAAATATCAATTAATATATGTAGAATGGCAAGTGATTTCGGAAGGATATATTGATTTTGTTGAATTTTTTTTAATATCTTACTCACCAAGGCCTTTGTGAAAATTCCAATTATATCCATCCCAAGCAAACATAATTAACAACAAAATTAACACCATTCTCCAATATAACCATGATCTCATTATAGTTAAAAATTCATTCTTACAAAAGGGTAGAGCCTTTATCATAACTCTCACTAATCACCACAATCACAAAGATCAATAAATAGGACTCATATAATTATGTAGATTTAACTATATAGATTCATTGATGATATAATAAATTATGAGCTAAATCATGATTCACACAATACAAACATGAACCAATTATTCCTGGATCAATTTCAATTGCACAAACATTACCATAACGATAGCAATTATTACAAATTTATAATGTTTTTTTTTCGTAAAAAATTTCATTATCTACTTACCTCACTAATGAAGAAGAGTGTTAAGAGCAACATATGAGATATTATTTCAGTGGTTTGTATATTGTTAAGCAGAAAAACAATACTTATATTAATCGTTTTGAAGAGAAGTTGAAAAGGAGGATACAATTAGTTTGCAAGGACCAAAATGGAAAATACTAACTTGTGATTTGAACTACATGAGCAACTTTAATCTTATGAAGAACAGCCACCCTTTCAATTCTACCATTTGTTTCCTCACTCATTAAAAATTTAAGAACAGAACAAAATTAAAAAACTTACTAAATAAATAAAAAGAATGATGTAAGGATATCAAAGATTAAAGAGTATTGAATAATAATAATAATAATAATAATAATAATAATAATAATAATAATAATAATAATAATAATACTTTATGCTTTCCATGAGTTGGCACTTGAAAGCAGGGTAGAATTGACTCAGAATATTTGTCATCTATTTACTTTTAGTCTTGAATTTTTGTTGACTCTTTGTTTTATTCTTAAATTTCCAACTACAATAAATCAGATATCGCTTTTGACTATACACATGCATATTTGTATCATTATAAAAATTTTAAGCATCAACTATATTTTTAAAACAAACAAATAAAAGAAAAATAATGAACACCAAAAAAAGCAAACATTATTAATTAGATGACATCCTAAACAAAATGATTTAACTCTAGCAGCATTTTTCAGGATAAAAACAATTCATATATAAACTCGGTATGTCCACAGCAAGAAATGATTTAAAATTAAAGCTGTGATAATTGAATCATATCCATTTAGAGACGGAAAAAACAGCATATTTCCAAGTGAACTTCTCTTGTACTTGTTATATTAAAGGTTCACAATTTAATTTATCTAGTATTGAAATAAAGATATTTAGTTCTAGTTGAGAAAGAAAGAATATGAAGTTTATCTCCTAAAGCAGCAAAATGAAAATCATTATGGTCACTCCCAAAATCTTCAAGGACAGTAGCAAATGCCACGTCCTTTTCATATGCCTCTCATAATCTTTTTCTGAAAAATTTAAAAAATATCAATATTTATTTAGAGAATAAATTTAAAAAATATCAATAAATTTTCAGCACCATACTAATATTCTTAGATTTTATATTAATTCAGGTGTGATATCACCCCTTCTACATGTAACTATGGCAAGATAAATTATAAATGACGATACAATAATACAATGTGAATTAGAGTGTTACTACACAATCAACCAATGTATCATGCAAACATGCCCTGGTAGCAATTATTGTTTATTAATTTATTTAAAATTTAGAAAAAGCAAGATACGAACGAGGATCAAATTATAAGTTAATTTTCATTTAACAAATTTGATAATTTGGAGTATGAACATTAGTTAATACTTTATTCATTCATTTTTTATCACTTTGCACTAAGAATCTTAATTAGAACCACTAATGAAGAGATATAATTAGAATATTTTTTAATATTTTTATAAACTAAAAACATAATGATATTTCAACAATAAATCATGAAAAAAAATGAGTTACAAATAGTAAGGAGCTAAGGGAATAATATAGAGCCACACAAATCCAAGAGATAGATATCTATTAACATTCTAAAAACTTGCCGCAAAAACGTTTTTTGTTGCGTAATAGAAATCTATCAATTTCTATTAGTATTTGATATGAACTCTGTTAGAAATTTCTATAAAAAAATGACTTTTATGTTTCTTTCAGCAATGATAGGATGACTAAATGATTCATTTTTGTTTACTCATTTAGTATTTGATATGAACTCTGTTAGAAAGACAATGAAAAATCTTGATAATAGATTTTAAATTTGGCTCAATATAAAGAAAAAAAGAAACTAAAATAGTTATTTTAAAAAAATTAACCATCCCAATCCTAATTTACCAATAGAATTTATCCAATCACCTTCTCTTCCAACGTCTGCTACCCATCCTCATCAATCATCCCACATCTCCGACGTTAGAAGCTCTCTTATCGGCCATTAAATTAAAATAATCATCCGACTACCTTGTGAAATGACCATCCAGCATTTGTTAATTATATATATTTAAATTGAATCAAACAAAATAACCAACACACTTGTGTGTTCACGAATGACGATGTTGAGAGGGAGAAACTGTCGACGCGGGGGAGGGGCTGCATGACTAACACAATACGAGAATGACGCAAACTCGCAACGGTGCTGCTGAGTGTTCGTGGTGTGCACGTCGGCGTGAGGCTGGTGTCTGTAGCAATGCGGCACCGATGAGAGAGAAAAAGATTAGGCAAAAAGGAAGTCACATCGGATGAGGGAGAAGGAGGCCGTTTGTGGGATTTACGTAACTGTTGCAAATTCTTATTTATTTTGAATTTTAAATTGGTAATTATTAAAAATTAATTATTTATTTATCATTTGATGTTAATTTCAATTTTACCCTATTGTATGCATTGTACACTAAATTCATTAACTCTACGTACTTTTTCATTTGGTATTTATCACCTCATTATCTTGTTACCACACTTCATCCTATAGTGATTATATGTAAGTAAATACATAAGAAATTATTTGTGCAAACATTTCTTATTTAATTTTTCTTCTTTTACCTGCAAATGACCTTGGATAGGAAGAAGGAATGACATGGATCATGGAACTCAGCTTTTGGAGCAAACTTTCTAACTCGAATATATTTGTCTAATTCTTTCTCATGACTTGTGAAGAGTACAATGAGACTATCAATTTGCGGACCAAGAACATACATAGAGAAAAAGATCAACATTTCATGGAAAATGAAGCCATTTCAATTTCATTATACATACATATCAAAGAAAAGCTATCAGAAATACCTCTTTCATGGTAATGACAATATCAAGACTCTGTGCAATTCATTCAGTAAATATTATAGAACCTTTGATGCCAGAATAATTTCACTTGATCAGCATTATTTGGATTTTCAATAGCCACAGCCTTAAGTATTCTGGCATGAATGAAAATTCTTTAAAATGATGGGACAGAGTGTTCATTTTAGAATCTTGAAAGAGAGATGCTTACAGGTTGGTCACATGTACAGATTAATGCATAAGAAAATACTCAAGAATTTGGCAATCATAGGCTAAAAGAACTCTTTCAAGCTTGTTCTCATATAAATGGAAACTACTAATGTTAGTTTCTGAAAATTTGGAAGAAAAAGTACTTTTTAACCAATCAATGTTAAAGAACTAAAATTAGAAATTGTTCAAGTGAAATTAATAGTGTTCTGTAAGAATTTTTAGGTGAAAATCTTAACGTATAAAGCTACTCATTCATAAAAAAAAAAAAACTTGTAGCTACTGTATGTTTAATATGTAGCTCGAATCTCCATCATTTAATAATATTTATTTTTCTTTAAAAATTTGCAGCTAGAATACAATATAAATAACACCAGATCACAGGGTAGCGATTATTATACTTAAAATTAAACAATAAATTATCATAATTCAATTACATTTTCAAATTTTAAAGGTAAAGAGCAATACTTGGGAGAATATATCTTGCAAGCTCTTATACACTGAATTGAAACCAACAGTTATATATAAACAGAAATTATCTACAAAGTTTATGTGATAAAAAAATGGGTTAAACACAGTGAAAACGAGGACCATTAAAAGAATTTCTTCCTCATAAATTTACTCATTTGCAAAATTCACTCATAAATCCTAAAAGAATCTCTTCCTCATATAAAAAACGACCATACAGACAGAAAATGCAGAACACAGAATAAAAAGAGCGTATTTTTCCCATAAATTGAGAAGTTCTTTTATCTTTTAATTGAAAATCTTAAAATTTTTTCCCTCAATCAATATGTAGGGCACAACTATAACCCATTAACCACAATTATAAGGAAGCTAAGGTAACATAACTATATGATGCTAGATCTACAGTTTGTAGTTCAATCAACCAATAAAGCAAGCAAACAACATAACTTTATGCAACATTCTTAGCAACAAAAACAACAATTAAATTAAAATAAAAAAATAAAATAAAGTGAATCAGCTTAAACAAATTAAAATAAGAGTTTAGGTGAAGAAATAACAATGCACTATATCCCATCAGCATAAGAAATAAGAAAAAGATATAGATGTACTTCTCTAGTAGCTTGCCTCTAAAGGAGCTCCTGCTTTGATATGACCTATGTCCAAACACACACATAAAACAAACTAAAAGAAGGAAAACAAATATTTTGAAATAAAAACAGAAGATTATAAAAAAAACATAATAGTTTTATTTTGAAATTTATAAAAAAAAGTTTATCACAAAGCCGATAACATTTTCAATAGCAAGATATTCACCACCATTCTTCTCTTTCATCTCTAACGGTGAATCTCCACTGGTTAGCTTTTCGGCGTCACCACCTTGCTACCAAGCTGCTGCCTCTTCGCTGCCCGCAGCAAGATTTAGTGCATATGAAACTGACAATGGTCAGGAAAAAAGAAATTTAAATAGTTATATCCAAATTGGTTGGGCCTTCTAAATAAGAATAACATAGTAAAAAGAGAACGATAACCGAGCAGCAGTAGAAGAAACACATACCAATAGTAACCATATTTGACATTGGCATGAGAACTTTTTCTCCACTGTGAAAGCTCTATTCGCCTCTGCTCCTGAAACTCGCTTCTTCTTGTCTGCCTCCTCTTTTCTCAGATCTTGCTCTCCTCTTCTTCCCCTGTTTCAAGTTTCAACACTCTCACTTGATCAATACTTTCTACCTCTGCTCACTAGCTTTTTCAATGCGGACAAAGAAGATGATAGAAAAAATAAATCTGAGAGAGAGCACGAGAAAGAAAAGAGAGAAAGAAAATCAAGGAAAGATTTGATTTTTAAAATTCTGATTTAAAATTTGTTCACTCTTACTCTAGTTTCAATGCAACTTTAAATTCTAATCATAAAAAGGGAATAACGTGCCAAACATGGCAACATGCAACTGATTTGTATTTACAGATTTACTTCAAAAAACCCATTTCATTGAATACTCGCTGGGTTGGTCTACTACTCTATGCATTGACCCATTTTATTGTATTTTGTTAGGTTTCTAAGTGTTATTCAATTAGGAGATACACTTATCGAGCAAAGGATGATTCACATGTCAAGTAAAGATCATTACTATAAAACTCTAGACGGCCATTGACAATTATTTCGAAAGACAACGAAACCCTTAACAAAAAAAAATCCTTTCCAGCCCCTGAGTTTTATTTTTATGGGGCTAATCAGTCCCATAAAAATAAAGATCAAGGACCAGATTTGGTATTTTTTTTGTTTGGGACCTAGTAGTTCCTTCGAGGTAATTATCAGGGACCGGGTTGAGTATTCACTCTATTCTTATTATATTTATTAGTGTAAGACCCGTGCTATGTATAGGACAAATATTAATCTATTATAAAAATTTGTTGTTACTTGACTATGGATATTAATATTTATTACTTTTAATTTAAACAAATTTTTGTATATAAAAATTTATTGTACAATAAATAAGACTATTTCATTATTTGTTTTTCAAAAATTGAATAATCTTATCATTTTTTAGTCTATATTAGAAAATTTTACTTAAATGTAAAAACTATTGTATTTGGGTGTTTAAAATTTTAATAAAAATAATTTATATTGTAACTATACAAATAACGAATACTAATTAAGTGATATTTAGCTATATTATTAGATTTTAGTGTATGGCCCGCACTATGCGCAAGGTGATATACCTAATCTGCTTTATAGTATTTATGTATAATTTGTTTGAAAGATTAATATATATTTATTAAAAGAATTAATTTATTTAGTATACAGATTTAATGATTAATTTAGTTAGTATATAGAAAAATTAATTTAATTAATATTTTTAATATTTTAGTTTATATTAATTTATATTTTTTTAAAATTTTTTTAAATGGTAATCTTTAAACACGTTTTAACTAAATTAAAAAAAAAAGATAAATTAACAATTATGTAGAAGTAAAATTAACTATTCAAAATATTTTTCTAACATATATGTTCCATTCCTCGAGCATATTTTTTCCTAAATCTATTTAATTTTGTTTTTTAATCTACGAGCAAAGGATCTCATATATGAATATATATAACACAACATAAATCATTTTATACATCTAATACATTATCCATAAGTAAATAAAGTGCTTCCATAGTCCGAAACAAATACAACAATAATTAAGAAGGAAAGACATTCAAATTAAAATTCTTCATATATAAATGATTATAGTTTTGCTCCCAAAAAGAAATACCATCATGTTTGAAAGCTTACACCATAGATATGGTTATCCTTCAAAAGGAAAATAAACAAAATAAAATCTGAGGCAAAATCCACATTTTCAAAGGTTAATAGATGATTGAATCGTTACTACTATTGTTCTTGACAATATGATTTGCAAAATCACATTTGAAAAAACTACAACTTGCAGTCATAAATTATGACAGAGATTACAAAGAAGATTTAGTTGCAAACACTTCCATAATATTACCACAAAATAAAACTATATCATTTACCTTTGTCTTTCTACTTCCTCTTATATTGTGACCACATACATTCTTTTCACACTTTGACTCAAAATCTACATATATTATCCAATCATGGATCAAAGCATCATCCATTTATTACGAGAGCAATAAAAGTAAAAAGATTATAGAAAATAATTTTCTATTCATTTCAAATTGTGCTTTTTAAATATACATAGATGATATTGAAAATAAAATGTATAATTAAAAAGAAAATAACAACTATACAACTCGAAGCATCTAAGAGGCCAATTAAAATAAAACCAAGAAAAACTCATTAAAAAAAGAAACAGGTAAGCAAATTAATCTTTGTTTTTTAAAGAGATAAGATGCGAGATTATTTTATATAACAATCTTTTGATTTGAGATTTTAAATGTACTAAATCAAAATGCAATTTCATTTGACAATCTATATATATTTGTCCTCCAAATTGACACACAAAAGACTTGGCACCACCGCCTGATGGGATAGCTGAATTCTTTAGGGTTTAGGGCATCTTTATTGTTATGTTAATTTTTTATTTGTTTTTAGGACATTTTCATTTTTAGGTTTGTGATATACTTCAATAAAACAATATTTTTGCGACAGTTTTTTCTCATAGAGTTATATTTTTTACTGGTCAGAATTCTAACATTCCATCCCAAATTGCTTCCGAATCATACTATTCATTTGCTGAAAAAGTTTAAATAACTACCCTCAGAGACTAAGATGCTTATGAATTATGACACAAAATCTTAGTTTAAGTGTAGGTGAATTTTTTGGTGTAAAAAGGGTTATTGTTTCTACACGTGTAAAAAACTGCTGGCAATGTGAGATGAGGACAAGTGTCCGTTGAAAGAGAAATTCTGCACTGTATTGCAATTGGGCAGAAGACATGTATCTTGATGTTTCTGTTGCTGTTATAGTTAATGATAATATGATTAAGGGTGGGTTTTTTGGTAAAGGGCCTCAATCTGGGTTTGGAAAAAAATTTATGTTTGTAGTGTGTTTATTGTATAATGTTAATATTATATTGAGCCATATACTATTCTCTCTAAATTAATTTTAATGGAGATGCCTAACATAGGCTTGTTTTATGTCAAAAAAATATTATGTATGTTGTTATGATAATTTTATTATTATTTAATTAATAATTTATATTTGTAGTTAATAATTATGATCATTTATATTTGTAGTTAATTAATAATTTATATTATATATATCTTTCTTTCCTTCATAATAAATAATTATATCTGTAGCTAACCAGTAATTTAATATTAATTATTTGAATTATAATAAATTATAATAAATCTATATTAAATATTATGTATATTGTTATGCTAAATTAAATTATAATTAGTTAAATTTGTTTAGATAAAAAAATAAATTTAATTTTTACACATTTAAAAATAACTTTTGGTTAGGTTATTTGTTTTTATTTATAAAATTTAAAAATGCTAACTGCATTATAAAATTAGTCATTACAAATTTAAAAATGGTAACTATATTATAACTTTTTTAATATTAATAATTTTTAATAATAAATTATTTTTGAATTCATAAATTTGAATAACATTGTTGTAAAATAAATAGTAACTAAAATAATCTTAATTATCTTAAGTACGTAATGTAATAGGATCAGAGCAAGGACTGAAGTTAGTTCCTCCTAATAGAGAAGAGAGATGCTCTGAGTTTTTATTTACTGTTCATGACCCAGAAACTGAGATGAAGTTACTTTTTATGACAGGTGAGCTCTAAATAGGGACTGAGATGAGTTATATCTTGGAGATGGTCTCACTCTCTCTGTCTGTATCTCTCTCTTGGCTCTCTGTCTATAAGACCCGATTAATTAATGGCTAATTAACCCATAAATGAGAATTTATTCTAGAAAGCCAAAAATGTGATTTTTATGGCTTAATATGATAGAGGAGATTGAGACGAGAATTTCGGTACCAATTTTATAGAAATCGGACCAAGATTGGACCGAACGGGCCAAACCGGGCCAACCGGACCCAAAGTGGGCCCTTGGCCCAACTAAACTAAACCAAAACCCTAGTTTTCAGCACTCTCTCTCCTCATTTGATACACACACACACGCTGAAATGGTGGAGGAGAAGGGAAGAACACACTCTCAAGTTCTCTCCCTTGGTTGATTTTCAAACCACCATAACTTTTGATCTAGAGCTCCGATTGCCGCACCATTTGTGGCCATGCATTCACCGTGGAGAGCTCTACAAAACCCATACAATTAATCTTAAGATAAGTCACGTTTTGCTCTTCAAATTTCCAGCTTTATTTTTGAGTTTCATGAGCAAAAATGTTGAGATTTTGGGCTCTTTGATGTTATAGGACCCAACTCTCTTGAAGGAGAAGATTAATCTTGTCTCTTTGGACCTTGGGTGTGGTAAGATTCTCAACCCTAGTGTAATTTGTTGTTCTATGATGTTTGGGTATTGAGATGTTGTGTTTGGGTATGATGATTGTGGCTTAGGTTGTGTATATGTGAATGTCGGGGCTTGATTGAGACCTTGAAAAGTTTGAAGAGAAATTTTTGGGGGTAAAAATCTGTTCTTGGATGTGTTGAGACCTAGAGGGCTTGTGGACAAGTGGTTTGGAAGTGCTCCGGTTGAGCTTGGGAAATCGGCTAAGGTATGGTCTCGATTTCTCGTATCTAATATGTAATGTGGTAGGAAATACTTAGGCTAGAGGCCCTACGATAGGCATTGAATTGTTGATGTTGTGAATTGTTGAGATATATGATGTGGTCATATATGTGATGATGATTATTGATTCCTTGATGGTATGATGTATGAGAAATATGCATGTTGTGATATATGCTTGATGAGTAATTGAGGTTGGATGGTGGGTGACACCATGTTGATGGTGAGTATGGTATTGAGTATGTGTAATGATGGTTAATTGGAAATGGTATTATTGGAAATTGGGATGAGAAAGTATGTATGACATGTTTATGTGTTTGCCTCTTAGCCATTTGATTGAGAAGTGTTAAATTAATGGGATGATGTTTTGCGAATTGTGGTGAAGTGTTGATGTGTGAGTTGAGGAGGCTTGATGTTGATTTTGGTACATTTTGATTGATTTCAAAAAGGGTTGAAATTGGCATGTTTTGGTTGATTTTGAAAAGAGTTGAAAATGGCTTGTTTTGAAAATGGCACATTGTGGTTTTGTATGAAAACATAGTTTTTGGGCATACTTTGATGGCACATAACTTGGACTATGGATCCTCATTTTGTACCAAACTTGTTTGGAAATAAAATTGAATCCGGGATGTCCATGCCGTTGGAAGAACGGGCGGAAAACGATTTAAAATGAGAAAGTTATGTCTGTCGAAAGATTGGGGGTTGAATCTGTAAATTCTGCAGCTTTTAACTTAGAAAATTTTTAGCAGAATGACCCTCCGCGCGTAGGCGCACTTGGCGCGTATGCGTCGTTCTTCAAAGAGGCACCATCCACGCGTGCGCGTGGTGTGCGCGGGCGCATCGATGCGCTGCACCAAATACCCAGCCATTTTCTCGAGAGTTGTGCCAGAGTTGTGCCAGTTTTATGCCTGGGGCACAAATGCACCCACGCGTACGCGTGGCTGACACGTACGCGTCGTTTGGCTATTTTTCAATCCACGCGTCTGCGTGTATGACGCTTGCGCGTCGATGAGCTTTGTGGCCATCCACGCGTGCGGGTGGAGTACGCGTACGCGTGGCTCTATTTTCATCCCAAAGTTGATTTTTGAGTTTTAAAAGCCAAATTTCATACTTTTAAGCTTCTGATCTCACCACTTGTGTCTTAAATCATTATGATATGCCTAGCAATGAGGAAAGGAGCTAGTGAATGTGGTAACTTGCGAGTGAAGCAAGGGAAAAATGAATGATCAATGAGGATCAAAGATGATTATGTGAGATGCGGAGGATGGCGGTGGAAGTGCTTGTTATGCCATGGGCCGAAAGGCCGTAATTGTTAATGAATTAGCTGGTTATAGATTTAACCGTGGGTCGGATGACTGGATTATTGCCGTGTTACGGCAGAGCCATGATTATGGCTAAGTATAAATGCAGATATGCTATTGAATAAATTGTGTCCACTATCGGAGATGAGAGTTTCCCTGAGAGAAAGCAGTGGCTAGCCACCACGTGCTCCAGGTTGAGATTCGAAGCTTTTTTGACCCTATGTCGTCAGGGTGACCGGGCACTATGAAAGCCCCGGATGAGCTTACCCCCATAAATATTCACTAGTGAGGGTGATGGATATGGATCATGATTATGATCAAGCTTATATTGAGTATAACTTGAGTTGGGGAGACACGACAGAGGGACAGTCCAATGGTTATCTACCAGGACTTGTCGAGTTGGCTCTATAACCGACAGATGATATCATCAGCCATTAGGGACAAGCATTCATCATATACATACTATGTGAATTGATTGAGATTGCCTATTTGACTGCATATTACTTGCTATTTGTCTAAATGCCTTATTTGTTCATATTTGTATATCTCTTGTCTGATATAACTGTGTTTGTTATATTATACTCCTGCTGGTGGTTGGGAGGTCTGAAGGAATTGGAAAGGGAAGTATTAGTTAGACTGAAGGATCTTTAGTCAGATGCCTTTTATGGTTTAGCTTGTTTATAAGCTTTGATTTATCTGGGGGAAGTTCTAGGATTGCCTTCGGCTTTCCTCTACTATTATATGTTATATATGTGGAAGTTGTTACCATACTGGGAACCTCTGGTTCTCACCATGCGGATTTTGTGGTTTTTCAGATGCAGAACGTGAGGCTTCTCGCTGAAGCTTGCTGGAGACTTCTGGATTAGCAAAGATCATTTATTCTTGGGACTCTGTTTTGATTTCTCTTAGATACTTTTATCTCCATTGAATAATACAACTGTGATGACTCCTCTTATAGGAGATTTTTGAGAACAGGTTCTCTGTTTTTGTGTCCCTTTGGGTTTCCTTGGGGTTTCCTTATTTTATTTACTTGTATATATATGTTGCTATGCTCGGATCGGTCATCTTCGCAACCAGATTTTGAGTTTTGATATTCCTGTTTTTGACACTCTTTTGTATATATATAATCCCACGTTAGTTTATTCTTGTTCGCTACGTTATTGATCGAAGTGTTGCGCTTTTTGAGTTACGATTTTTGTTTACCCCTTTTTCTTAAAAAGGCTCCTAGTTATAATCATTTTTCACAATACTATTCGTACTAAATTTTTATTTTAGAGGTCGTAATACCTTGCCATCTCTAAATTATGACTTAAGCATAAGACTCTGTATGGTAGGGTGTTACATTATAGTATTAGAGCAGTTCGTTTCTGTAGAGCCTGAGGGACTGACTGACTATGCTTCTGTGCATTCTCTGTATGTGTGTTATGTGCTATTAGTATATCTACGTGATATAATTGGCATAAACGTTCATGAGTATGCATTTGTGACTTTGAAGCACTAAACTCTCGATATTTAGACTGATCAACTTAATATCGATTATTTGGTGTGTATAGGAACCAGATGGCGCCTCGTGGACACGATAGAGGTCGTGGGAGAGGTCATACAAATGATCATGCGCTGGAGATTAACCCTAATGACCCGGTGAACTTTATGACTGCGTTGGAGAACATGGCTGCTGCTATGCAAGCCACTGCTGGGGCTCTTGGTCAACAGATGAACAACCATGGTAATGACGGAGGTGGAGTTCAGGGCCCGATGACACTGGCAAACTTCTTGAAGATTAATCCACCTAAGATCAAGAGAACTACTAGCCCGACTGAAACCGATACATGGTTTCAGGCTATGGAACGAGCACTACAAGCGCAGGTGGTGCCTGAAGAATAGCGTGTTGAGTTTGCTACCTATTTGCTCACAGGTGAAGAATCGCATTGGTGGCAAGGTATCCGACGTCTTCTACAGCAGGGTGATGACTATATCACCTGGGATGTCTTCCGAGAAGAGTTCTATAAGAAGTACTTTCCGACCTCTACTAAGACGGCTAAGGAACTTGAGTTACTGCAGCTGAAGCAGGGTACTATGTCCATATCTGAGTATACTGACAAGTTTAAGGAGTTGTTCAGGTTCTCCCGTATGTGCCAGGGGACTCCAGGAGACTATGAGGAGTGGAAGTGCGTTAAGTATGAAGGAGGACTCCGAAGTGATATCTTCAGCTCAGTGGGACCAATGGAGAGCAGAACTTTCTCCGAGTTGGTGAACAAGTGCAGAGTTGCTGAAGAGTGCATGAAGAAGGCAGCTACTGAGAGAGGGAGTCACAAAGGATCATTCCCACAGAATCGAGGGAAGAGCTTTGCACCTAGAGGTCCGCCTTTCAAAAGATGAGGTTCCTTTAGGAGGCCCAACAACAACAACTCCCAAGGGAAAAGGTTTGGGAAGCAGCCTCAGAATGATCAAGCTTGTACTAGGTGTGGAAGTCACCATCCGGGAGTACCATGCAAGGCCGAATGGGGTTTGTGCTACAATTGTGAAAATACAGGGCATAAAGCCGCAAATTGTCTAGAGAAGCAGAAACAAGGTGTTGGGAAAGCACAACAGACTAGTCGGGTGTTCACCACCTCAGCTATAGGTGCCGAGGGATTCGAGACACTCATTCGAGGTAACTGTGAAATGGCTGGTCAAACTTTAAATGCTTTATTTGATTCAGGAGCATCACATTCATTCATTGCATTTGAGAAAGCCCATGAGTTAGGATTGAAGATCGTAACCTTAGGTTATGACCTGAAAGTGTATAATGCTACCCATGAAGCCATGGTAACTAGGCTAGGATGCCCGAAAGTTTTGTTTAGGTTCAAGCAGCGTGATTTTGTCCATAATTTAATCTGCTTGCCGATGATCGGTCTTGATCTTATCTTGGGATTGAACTGGTTATTTGAGAATCGTGTGCTGCTTGATTGCTCTACAAAGTCGGTGTACTTTATGCTGGAAGATACAGAAGGGCCGGTCGTGATGAATAATTATTACTTGAATTCGATGATGGTGAACTATTCCGGAATCGAATGTCAGGGTATCCTGTTGTTAACCGCGGGTGTTTCGGGTGATGATCAAAGGTTAGATCAGATTCCGGTAGTGTGTGAGTTTCCGGAGGTGTTTCCCGATGACATTGATGAATTTCCACCTAACCGAGAGGTCGAGTTTGTTATTGAATTGGTGCCTGGGGCTGGACCAATCTTGAGTGCTCCTTATAGGATGTCACTATTAGAGATGGCCGAGCTAAAGTCTCAGTTAGAGGATTTTTTGGGTAAGAACTTTATTCGACTAAGTGTTTCCCCGTGGGGTGCTCCTGTGTTACTGGTAAAGAAGAAAGATGGGAGTATGCGACTCTGTGTAGATTACAGGCAGCTGAACAAGGTCACGATAAAGAATAAGTACCAATTATCGAGAATTGATGATCTCATGGATCAGTTACAAGGAGCTGGGGTTTTTTCCAAGATCGATTTACGATCCGGTTATCACCAGATAAGGGTGAGAGGTGAGGATATCCCTAAGACCGCTTTCAGGACTCGTTATGGTCATTACGAGTACACTGTAATATGTTTTGGGTTGACAAACGCTCCTGCAGTATTCATGGATTATATGAACAGAGTGTTCCGTCCATTTCTGGATAAATTCATTGTTGTCTTCATTGACGACATATTGATTTACTCCAAGACTGAAGAAGAGCATGCAGAACACTTGAGGATCGTGTTGCAGATTCTAAAGGGGAAGAAACTCTATGCGAAACTATCTAAGTGTGAGTTCTGGAAGAGTGAGGTGAAGTTTTTGGGTCACGTGATGAGTAAGAAGGGAATAGCCGTAGATCCAACTAAGGTGGAGGCTGTGATGGATTGGAAGCAACCAACCAACGTAACAGAGATAAGGAGTTTTCTGGGCTTAGCTGGCTATTACCGAAGGTTCATCAAAGGCTCTTCGCAATTAGCTTTGCCGTTGACAAAGTTAACCCGCAAAGACACGCCGTTTGTTTGGACTCCCGAGTGCGAGGAGAGCTTTCAGGCATTGAAGAAAAAGTTGACCACTACACCTGTGTTAGTGTTACCTGAGCCGAACGAGCCTTTTGAGGTGTACTGTGATGCCTCATTAAAGGGTCTAGGGTGCATGCTGATGCAGCATCATAATATGGCGGCATATGCCTCACGACAGTTGAGACCTCATGAAGTTAGTTACCCAACGCATGATTTAGAACTCGCTGTGGTTGTGTTTGCTTTGAGGGTGTGGATGCATTATCTCTATGGGGTTAAGTTCCAAGTCTTCTTTGATCACAAGAGCTTGAAATATCTCTTTGATCAGAAAGAGCTTAATATGAGGCAGAGGAGGTGGATGGAATTATTGAAGGACTACGACTTTGAGTTAAATTACCATCCAGGAAAGGCGAATGTAGTGGCGGATGCGTTAAGTCAGAAGTCATTATATACGACTTGGATGATGCTTCAAGAGGAGAAGTTGCTCAAGGGATTCGAGAGTCTAAAAATTGGTTCTTGAGAAGTATCTGGAACTTTGTATTTGAGCCGATTAGAAATCTCAAGTGACTTTAAGTCCGAACTCCTAAAGGCTCATGAAAATGATGAAGTGTTATGGAAGGTATTACCGGCTATTGAGCAAGAAAAACAGTGGAGAGTGTCGGAAGAAAAGGATGGGTTATGGAGATTCAAGGTAGGATCATTGTGCCAAATGTTGGCACTTTGAGGCAAGATATCTTAAAGGAGACACACAAAAGCGGATTCTCCATTCACCCAGGAAGTACTAAAATGTACCATGATTTAAAGGTGATGTTTTGGTGGCCAGGTATTAAGAATGATGTGGCAGAATATGTTTCAAAGTGCTTAACTTGTCAAAAGGTAAAGATTGAACATCAAAGACCTTCCGAGATGTTGCAACCTTTAGAGGTTCTGCAATGGAAGTGGGAAAGTATTGCAATGGACTTTGTGTCGGGATTGCCAAGGACTAGGACTGGTTTTGATGCTATCTGGGTGATTGTGGACCGACTAACGAAGTCAGCTCACTTTCTACCCATTCGGATGACTTACACCCTTGAGGAGCTAGCACGGTTATACATAAAGGAGATTGTGAGACTTCATGGTGTACCTGCTACTATAATCTCTGTTAGAGATCCTCGTTTCACTTCAAGGTTCTAGGGTGCATTTCAGAAAGCTTTTGGAACCCGATTAAGCTTGAGTACAGCTTACCATCCTCAAACAGATGGTCAATCCGAGAGGACAATCCAAACAATAGAGGATATGTTGAGAGCTTGTGATTTGGACCAACCGGCGAGTTGGGATCGGTATATGCCGTTAGTGGAGTTTGCATACAATAATAGTTACCATGCGAGCATCAGAATGGCTCCGGATGAGGCCTTGTATGGGAGGAAATGTCAATCTTCGCTATGTTGGTATGAAGCTAGAGAGAAATGCTTGTTGGGGCCGGAGATGATAACTGAGACCACTAAATAAGTCGAGAAAATCCAAGATAGGATGCTTACAGTGCAGAGTCGTCAAAAGAGTTACGCCGATCAGAGGCGGAAACCCTTGGAATTTGAGGAAGGAGACCATGTTTTCCTTAAAGTTACTCCAACTACAGGAGTAGGTAGGGCGATTAAGGCAAAAAAGTTGAATCCTTGGTACATTGGTCCGTTTCAGATCCTGGAGAGAATTAGACCGGTGGCGTATCGGATGGCTCTACCACCTCATCTTTCGAACATGTACGACGTGTTTCATGTGTCACAGCTTCGGAAGTACACTACTGATGCTAGCCATGTACAAAGGCGGTGCGTTGTATCTGGGAAGACCTTTTGGACTGCTGCAATAATTGCATCATCTCCATCTGAGACGACCACTGATGGCATCCTATTACACATAACCTCCGGTAAGTTTTCAAGCATCCACGTGTATGAGGCTGTGGTTTTGTCCAACAAGAGCCCAAATCCTAAAATTGTGGTCTGTCTATGATTATTAGTTCCTGAGAATATCACCAAAGGTCTCCTGTACTTGTTCTTCCTATACGTAGATTCAAAGGCCACAACATCTCCAAAGTGTTGAAAGTTCGCTCTACTAGCACCATCCGTCCAGAACAAGTTAGCCAACATACCTTCGTCAGTGACGTTATACCTCACCGTTGACATTGGATTTGCAACTGCTTTTCTTTGTAGATACATGATAGTGGCGTTCGTGTTACCATCGGCGACGTTCCCCCACTTCTTTTTATCTATGTGGTTATACGCATCCTTCTTTGTAAACCCCAGCAGCGAGTGATGAGCGGATAATTTGTACGCTTTTTGGCATTGTTTTTAGTATGTTTTTAGTACGATCTAGTTAGTTTTTAGTATATTTTTATTAGTTTTTAGTTAAAATTCACTTTTCTGGACTTTACTATGAGTTTGTGTGTTTTTCTGTGATTTCAGGTATTTTCTGGCTGAAATTGAGGGACCTGAGCAAAAATCTGATTCAGAGACCAAAAAGGACTGCAGATGCTGTTGGATTCTGACCTCCCTGCACTCGAAGTGGATTTTCTGGAGCTAAAGAAGCCCAATTGGCGCGCTCTCAACGGCGTTGGAAAGTAGACATCCTGAGCTTTCCAGCAATATATGATAGTCCATACTTTGCCCAATATTTGATGGCCCAAACCGGCGTTCAAAGTCACCCTCAGAAATCCCAGCGTTAAACGCCCAAACTGGCACCAAAATGGGAGTTAAACGCCCAAACTGGCACCAAAGCTGGCGTTTAACTCCAAGAGGAGTCTCTACACGAAAATGCTTCATTGCTCAGCCCAAGCACACACCAAGTGGGCCCGGAAGTGGATTTTTATGTCATTTACTCATCTCTGTACACCCTAGGCTACTAGCTCTATAAGTAGGACCTTTTACTATTGTATTTTTCGATCTTTGGATCATTTTTCGATCTTAGGATCATCTTTGGACATCTAGTTCTTAGATCATTGGGAGGCTGGCCATTCGGCCATGCCTAGACCTTGTTCTTATGTATTTTCAACGGTGGAGTTTCTACACACCATAGATTAAGGTGTGGAGCTCTGCTGTACCTCGAGTATTAATGCAATTACTATTGTTCTTCTATTCAATTCCGCTTGTTCTTGTTCTAAGATATCACTTGTTCTTCAACTTGATGAATGTGATGATCCGTGACACTCATCATCATTCTCACCTATGAACGTGTGACTGACAACCACCTCCGTTCTACCTTCGATTGGGTGAATATCTCTTGGATTCCTGATACACGATGCATGGTTGATCGCCTGACAACCGAGTGCTCACCTGACAAACGAGCCAGCCATTCCGTGAGATCAGAGTCTTCGTGGTATAGGCTAGAACTGATGGCGGCATTCAAGAGAATCCGGAAGGTCTAACCTTGTCTGTGGTATTCTGAGTAGGATTCAATGATTGAATGACTGTGACGTGCTTCAAACTCCTGAGGGCGGGGCGTTAGTGACAGACGCAAAAGAATCACTGGATTCTATTCCGGCCTGATCGAGAACCGACAGATGGATAGCCGTGCCGTGACAGGGTGCGTTGAACATTTCCACTGAGAGGATGGGAGGTAGCCACTGACAACGGTGAAACCCTTGCTTAAGCTTGCCATGGAAAGGAGTAAGAAGGATTGGATGAAGACAGTAGGAAAGCAGAGAGACGGAAGGGAAGGCATCTTCATACGCTTATCTGAAATTCCTACCAATGAATTACATAAGTATCTCTATCTTTATCTTTATGTTTTATGCGTTTATCATTCATAACCATTTGAGTTTGCCTGACTAAGATTTACAAGGTGACCATAGCTTGCTTCATACCAACAATCTCTGTGGGATCGACCCTTACTCGCGTAAGGTTTATTACTTGGACGACCCAGTACACTTGCTGGTTAGTTGTGCGAAGTTGTAGTGATCACAATTTCGTGCACCAAGTTTTTGGCGCCGTTGCCGGGGATTGTTGAGTTTGGACAACTGACGGTTCATCTTGTTGCTTAGATTAGGTATTTTTTTTTTCGGAATTCTTGAAGATGAATTCTAGAGTTTCATGATGATTTGTTGAAGTCTGGCTGGCTGTGAAGCCATGTCTAATTTCATTGGACTGAGGTTTCAACTTATCATCACAAGAGCTTGTTGATTTTTATCAATCTTGCTGTTGGAGCAGTGATCTGCTAAGGCTTGGCTGGCCATTGGCCATGTGTAGTGTTTTGGACCGAAGCTTTCCTTGAAAGCTTGGCTGGCTGTGAAGCCATGTCTAATTCCTGGACCGGAGTCTTAGACTAAACATTGCATGATTCCTGGAATTCTCATTAAGAATTTTGATACCTTTTTCCACTTAATTTTCGAAAATCCAAAAAAATTTTACAAAATTATAAAAACAAAAAAATATTGCATGTTTGAGTTTAGTGTCTCATTTTAAGTTTGGTGTCAATTGCATGCATTCATGTGTCTTAGGGATCTTCAAGTTGTTCTTGATGATTTCATTGCTCTGACCTTTGAATTCTCTTGACTTGAGTGTTTATATGTCTCATATGCATTCTCATTAGTGTCAGTAGTATACAAACTGCTAAGTTTGGTGTCTTGCATGCATTGTTATTTGATTTTAGTTGCATTTTGATTATTCCTTATTATTAAAAATCCAAAAATATTTTTAATTTGTGTCTTTTCAAGTCAATAATACAGAGAATTGAAGATTCAGAACATACAACAGAGGAATTACACAGAAAAAGCTGGGCGTTCAAAACGCCCAGTGAAGAAGGACAGACTGGCGTTTAAACGCTAGCCAGGGTACCTGGTTGGGCGTTTAACGCCCAAAAGGGTATAGTTTTGGGCGTTAAACGCCAGAATGTGCACCATTCTGGGCGTTTAACGCCAGGATGGCACAAAAGGGAAGATTTTGTTTTTAATGCAGATTTTTTTTCAGATTTCAAACTTTTTCAAAATCAAATCTTTTTCAAATCATATCTTTTCAATCATATGCTTTCAAAATCAATTTCTTTCTATTTTCAAAGATACTTGCTATCAATTAATGATTTGATTCAACATTTCAAGTATGTTACCTTTTCTGTTGAGAAAGGTTTAATGTTTGAATCATATCTTTTCTTGTTAGCCAAGTTTTTAATTTTCAAAATCAAATCTTTTTAAAATGTTTTTCAAATCATATCTTCTCAATCACATCTTTTTAAAACTAATCATATCTTCTTAACCACATCTTTTTCAAAATAGTTTTCAATCAAATCTTTTTGATTTCTAATTTCAAAATCTTTTTCAAAAATCACTTGATTTATTTTCCACTTTCATTTTCGAAAATCAATTAGTGTTTTTCAAAAATGTTTTCAAAATCTTTTACTTAATTTTCGAAAACTACTTCCCTTCTTCTCACATCCTTCTATTTATGGACTAACACTATTCCTTAATGCAAAATTCGAACTCCATCTTCTTTGATAAGTTCGAATTTTCTACTTCTGTCTTCTACTTTTCTTTTCCTCTGACACCTAAAGGAATCTCTATACTGTGACATAGAGGATTCCACATTTTCTTGTTCCCTTCTCTTTCTTATGAGCAGGAGCAGGGACAAAAGCATTCTTGTTGAGGCTGATCCTGAACCTGAAAGGACCTTGAAGAGAAAGCTAAGAGAAGCCAAAGCACAAATCTTTGTAGAGGACCTAACAGAAATCTTCAAAGAAGAAGAACACATGGCAGCCGAGAACAACAACAATGCCAACAATGCAAGGAAGGTGCTGGGTGACTTTACTGCACCTACTCCCGACTTCTATGGGAGAAGCATCTCTATCCCTGCCATTGGAGCAAACAACTTTGAGCTTAAGCCTCAATTAGTTTCTCTAATGCAACAGAATTGCAAGTTCCATGGACTTCCATTGGAAGATCCTCATCAGTTCTTAGCTGAATTCTTGCAAATCTGTGACAATGTCAAGACTAATGGGGTTGACCCTGAGGTCTACAGACTTATGCTATTCCCTTTTGCTGTAAGAGACAGAGCTAGGACATGGTTGGACTCTCAACCTAAAGAAAGCCTGGACTCTTGGGAAAAGCTAGTCAATGCCTTCTTGGCAAAGTTCTTTCCACCTCAAAAATTGAGTAAGCTTAGAGTGGAAGTCCAAACCTTCAGACAGAAGGAAGGAGAATCCCTCTATGAAGCTTGGGAAAGATACAAACAATTAATCAGAAAGTGTCCTTCTGATATGCTTTCTGAATGGAGCATCATAGGTATTTTCTATGATGGTCTCTCTGAACTATCCAAGATGTCTTTGGATAGCTCTGCTGGAGGATCTCTTCATCTGAAGAAGACGCCTACAGAAGCTCAAGAGCTGATTGAAATGGTTGCAAATAACCAATTCATGTACACTTCTGAAAGAAATCCTGTGAACAATGGGACTAGTCAGAAGAAAGGAGTTCTTGAGATTGACACTCTGAATGTCATATTGGCTCAGAACAAAATATTGACTCAACAAGTCAATATGATTTCTCAAAGTCTGTCTGGAATGCAAAATGCACCAAGCAGTACTAAGGAGGCTTCATTTGAGGAAGAAGCTTATGATCCTGAGAACCCTTCAATGGAAGAGGTGAATTACATGGGAGAATCCTATGGAAACACCTATAATCCTTCATGGAGAAATCATCCAAATCTCTCATGGAAGGATCAACAGAGACCTCAACAAGGTTTCAACAATAATAATGGTGGAAGAAACAGGTTTAGCAATAGCAAGCCTTTTCCATCATCTTCTCAGCAACAGACAGAGAGTTCTAAGCAGAATACCTCTGACTTAGCAACCATGGTCTCTGATCTAATCAAAACCACTCAAAGTTTCATGACTGAAACAAGGTCCTCCATTAGAAACTTGGAGGCACAAGTGGGTCAGCTGAGCAAGAGAATTACTGAACTCCCTCCTAGTACTCTCCCAAGCAATACAGAAGAAAATCCAAAAGGAGAGTGCAAGGCCATCAACATGGCCGAATTTTGGGAGGAAGGAGAGGCAGTGAACGCCACTGAGGAAGACCTCAATGGACATCCACTGGCCTCCAATGAGTTCCCCAATGAGGAACCATGGGAATCTGAGGCTCAAGATGAGACCATAGAGATTCCATTGGACTTACTTCTGCCATTCATGAGCTCTGATGAGTATTCTTCCTCTGAAGAGGATGAATATGTCACTGAAGAGCAAGTTGCTAAATACCTTGGAGCAATCATGAAGCTAAATGACAAGTTATTTGGAAATGAGACTTGGGAAGATGAACCCCCTTTGCTCACCAAAGAACTGGATGACTTGTCTAGGCAGAAACTGCCTCAAAAGAGACAGGATCCTGGGAAGTTTTCAATACCTTGTACCATAGGCACCATGACCTTCAAGAAGGCCTTGTGTGACTTAGGGTCAAGTGTAAACCTCATGTCTCTCTCTGTAATGGAGAAGTTAGGGATCTCTGAGGTGCAAGCTGCAAAAAGCTCACTAGAGATGGCAGACAATTCAAGAAAACAAGCCTATGGACTTGTAGAGGATGTTCTGGTAAAAGTTGAAGACCATTACATCCCTACTGATTTCATAGTCCTAGAGACTGGGAAGTGCATGGATGAATCCATCATCCTTGGCAGACCCTTCCTAGCCACAGCAAAGGCTGTAATTGATGTTGATAGAGGAGAGTTGATCATTCAAGTGAATGAAGAATCCTTTGTGTTTGAGGCTCAAGGATATCCCTCTGTCACCATGGAGAGGAAGCATGAAGAGCTTCTCTCAAAACAGAGCCCCCACAGTCAAACTCTAAGTTTGGTGTTGGGAGGCCACAACCAAACTCTAAGTTTGGTGTTGAACCCCCACATTCAAACTCTAAGTTTGGTGTTGGGAGGTTCCAACATGGCTCTGAGCATTTCTGAGGCTCCATGAGAGCCCACTGTCAAGCTACTGACATTAAAGAAGCGCTTGTTAGGAGGCAACTGGTGCACGAAATTGCAATCACACCTTTGCAACCCCGCACAACTAACCAGCAAGTGCACTGGGTCGTCCAAGTAATACCTTACGTGAGTAAGGGTCGATCCCACGGAGATTGTCAGCTTGAAGCAAGCTATGGTTATCTTGTAAATCTTAGTCAGGATATCAGAAATTATCAGGATTGATTGTGAAAAGTAAAAGAACATGAAATAAGTACTTGTTTTGCAGTGATAGAGAATAGGTTGAGGTTTTGGAGATGCTCCATCTTCTGAATCTCTGCTTTCCTACTGTCTTCTTCTTCAAGCACGCAAGGCTCCTTCCATGGCAAGCTTAAGCAAGGGTTTCATCGTTGTCAGTGGCTACCTCCCATCCTCTCAGTGGAAATGTTCAACGCACCCTGTCACGGCACGGCTATCCATCTGTCGGTTCTCGATCAGGCCGGAATAGAATCCAGTGATTCTTTTGCGTCTGTCACTAACGCCCCGCCCTCAGGAGTTTGAAGCACGTCACAGTCATTCAATCATTGAATCCTACTTAGAATACCACAGACAAGGTTAGACCTTCCGGATTCTCTTGAAGACCGCCATCAGTTCTAGCCTATACCACGAAGATTCTGATTAAAGAATCCAAGAGATATCTACTTAATCTAAGGTAGAATGGAGGTGGTTGTCAGGCACACGTTCATAGTTGAGAATGATAATGATTGTCACAGATCATCACATTCATCCGGTTTAAGAACAAGCAATATCTTAGAATGGAAGCAAGCATGATTGAATAAGAAACAGTATTAATTGTATTAATCCATCAAGACACAACAGAGCTCCTCACCCCCAACCATGGGGTTTAGAGACTCATGCTGTGGAAAGTACACAAGGAGACGTGTAAAGTGTCATGAGGTGCAGATACAATGTCAAAAGATCCTATTAATAGTGAACTAGTAGCCTAGGGTATACAGAAATGAGTAAATGACGTAAAAATCCACTTCTGGGTCCACTTAGTGTGTGCTTGGGCTGAGCAATGAAGCATTTTCGTGTAGAGACCTTTTCTGGAGTTAAACGCCAGCTTTTATGCCAGTTTGGGCGTTTAACTCCAAGTTTTATGCCAGTTCCAGCGTTAAACGCTGGAATTTCTGAGGCTGATTTGCTACGCCGGTTTGGGCCATCAAATCTCAGGCAAAGTATAAACTATTATACATTGCTGGAAAGCCCAGGATGTCTACTTTCCAATGCCGTTGAGAGCGCACCAATTGGGCTTCTGTAGCTCCAGAAAATCCACTTCGAGTGCAGGGAGGTCAGAGTCCAACAGCATCTGCAGTCCTTTTCAATCTCTGAATCAGATTTTTGCTCAGGACCCTCAATTTCAGCCAGAAAATACCTGAAATCACAGAAAAACACACAAACTCATAGTAAAGTCCAGAAAAGTGAATTTTAACTAAAAACTAATAAAAATATACTAAAAACTAACTAGATTGTACTAAAAACATACTAAAAACAATGCCAAAAAGCGTATAAATTATTCGCTCATCACAACACCAAACTTAAATTGTTGCTTGTCCCCAAGCAACTGAAAATCAAAATAGGATAAAAAGAAGAGAATATACTATAGACTCCAAAATATCAAGGAAACTTAGCTCCAATTAGATGAGCGGGACTAGTAGCTTTTTGCCTCCGAACAGTTTTGGCATCTCACTCTATCCTTTGAAGTTCAGAATGATTAGCATCTATAAGAACTCAGAACTCAGATAGTGTTATTGATTCTCCTAGTTAAGTATAATGATTCTTGAACATAGCTAGTGTATGAGTCTTGGCTGTGACCCAAAGCACTCTGTTTTCCAGTATTACCACCGGATACATACATGCCACAAACACATAATTGGGTGAACCTTTTCAGATTGTGACCCAGCTTTGCTAGAGTCCCCAATTAGAGGTGTCTAGGGTTCTTAAGCACACTCTTTTTGCCTTGGATCATAACTTTATTTCTTTCTTTTTTTTCGAAAATTTTTTTTCTTTTTTTTTCTTTTTTTTGTATCCACTGCTTTTTCTTGCTTCAAGAATCAATTAGATGATTTTTTTAGATCCTCAATAACAGTTCTCTTTTTCCTCATTCTTTCAAGAGCCAACAATTTTTAACATTCTCAAAACAACAAATTCAAGAGACATATGCACTGTTCAAGCATTCATTCGGAAAACAAAAATTATTGTCACCACATCAAACTAATTCAACTAGTTTCAAGGATAAATTTCGAAATCCTGTACTTCTTGTTCTTTTGGGATTAAAGCATTTTTCATTTAAGAGAGGTGATGGATTCATAGGACATTCATAGCTTTAGGACATGAATTTTAAATTTTATTAGTTATGAAATAAGAACAAGACTCAAAAATAGATATAAGATTAGACTAGAAAATAAAAATAGAAAACAAAAATTTTTAAATAGGCTCCTAATGATAGAGGTTTTCACAGAGTTAGGACTCAACAACCTTGATTTTGAGAAGTGGATGCTCCCTCAACTTGAGATGAGAGCTTTTGGCGTTTCAACTCTTGGAGTTCACGCCCCTGCTTCTCTTGTTCCTTCAGCAATTTGTAGAGCGTGCAGTTCTGATTCTGCTGTTCTTCCTTTAGTTGCTCCATAGTTTCTTGTAACTTGATGATAGATGCTTCTAGGCTAGTCCAGTAGTCAATTTTAGGAAATTCAGGGAGGAACTCCTGCGCCATCCTTTTGATAGAGTTGGCTTGCATTTGTCCTTCCATTGACTTCTTGGTGATTGGATGTTCAATGGGTATGAATTCATCTACTCCCATCTTTACCCCAGCCTCTTTACAGAGCAAGGAGATCAAGCTTGGGTAAGCCAATTTGGCTTCAGTGGAATTTTTATTTGCAATTGTGTAGATCTCACAAGCAATCACATGATGAACCTCCACTTCTTTTCCAAGCATAATGCAATGAATCATCACTGCTCTCTTGATAGTGACCTCAGAACGGTTGCTAGTGGGCAATATGGAACGCCCAATAAAGTCTAGCCAACCTCTTGAAATTGGTTTGAGGTCTCCCCTCTTGAGTTGGTTTGGGACACCCTTAGAATTGGTTATCCACTTAGTTCCAGGGAGGCATATGTCCTCTAGAACTTGATCCAACCCTTTATCTGCTCTCACCATTCTCCTATTAAAGGATTCAGGATCATCTTGCAGTTGAGGCAATTTGAAGATTTCTCTTATTTTGTCCAGATGGAAGTACATAACTTTCCCTCTGACCATGGTTCTGTAGGTATGGTAAGCAGTTCCAGTCATTCTCTGCTTATCTGTTAGCCACAGATTTGAGTAGAATTCCTGAACCATATTCCTTCCAACCTTTATCTCAGGATTGGTTAGAACTTCCCATCCTCTGTTTCGAATTTGCTCTTGGATCCCCGGATATTCATCTTCTTTCAGATCAAATTTAACTTCCGGGATCACTGACCTAAGACCCATTATTTTGTGATAATGGTCTTCATGTTCTTTGGTTAAGAACTTCTCTTGATTCCAAAGATTCTTTGGATTATTCTCTTTCTTTCCTCTTAAATTAGTTTGTTTTCCCTTGGGAGCCATGATCTTGATGAATCTTGGCTTAGTGATCACGGAAAAGCACACCAAACTTAGAGGTTTGCTTGTCCTCAAGCAAAAGAAAGGAAAGGAGAGAGAGAAGAGAAGAGCAAATTCGAATGGTGTGGGGGAATTAGGGGGCCAAACGTGCATTTATAAAGTGGGGAGGAGAGATTTCGCAAAAAAAAAAAAGAAAAATTTGAAAGAAGATTTGAGAAGATATGGAAAGAATTTGAGAGAAGGGTGAGTTTTTGAACAAGATTTGGGATTGATTTGAGAGATTTGAAGAATGATTTTAGATTTTTGAAAATTTGAAAGTGAATGATGAAAGGTTTAGATGCATTTATGTAGAAAAGTATGGGTAAGAAAAGGAAAGTTTGAAAAAATTTGATTTGAAAACAGAATCTTGGTCCCCCCCACCTTTCTGGCGTTAAACGCCCAGAATGGCACCCATTCTGGCGTTTAACGCCCATTTGTTGCCCCTTGTGGGCGTTTAACGCCCAGCCAGGTGCCCTGGCTGGCGTTAAACGCCAGAATTCCTTTATCACTGGGCGTTTTTCTAAAACGCCCAGGATGCTGCACACCTGGCGTTAAACGCCCAGAATAGTGCCTATTCTGGCGTTTAACGCCCAAAATGGCACCTTTACAGGCGTTAAACGCCCAGAATGGTGCCCATTCTGGTGTTTAACGCCCAAAATGCCCCTTACTGGCATTTTTTCGCCAGTAAGCTCTTTTTCTCTGCTTTTTGAGCTGAATCCTTCTGTAACTCTGTGAATTCCTTCATTTTTGATACTTGCCTTTGTAAAAACAAAACATATAACCTGCTAATGACTGGGTTGCCTCCCAGCAAGCGCTTCTTTACTGTCTTTAGCTGGACTTTTACTGAGAATCACTCAAGTCTCAGTTTTGAGCATTCCTGCTCAAAATTGCCTTCAAGATAATGCTTGATTCTCTGTCCATTAACAATGAACTTTTTGTCAGAATCAGTATCCTGAAGCTCAACATATCCATATGGTGACACTCCTGTAATCACATACGGACCCCTCCATCGGGATTTAAGTTTTCCTGGAAACAATCGGAGCCTAGAGTTGAAGAGCAGAACTTTTTGTCCTGGCTCAAAGACTCTGGTTGACAACTTCTTGTCATGCCACTTCTTTGCCTTTTCCTTATAAATTTTTGCATTTTCAAAGGCATTGAGTCTGAACTCCTTTAGTTCATTTAGCTGGAGCAATCTTTTTTCACCAGCTAACTGAGCATCCATGTTTAGGAATCTGGTTGCCCAGTAGGCTTTATGTTCCAGTTCCACGGGCAGATGACAGGCCTTCCCATACACCAGTTGGTATGGAGAGGTTCCTATAGGAGTCTTGAATGCTGTTCTGTATGCCCACAGAGCATCATCCAAGCTCTTTGCCCAATCCTTTCTTCGGGCTATCACAGTCCGTTCCAGGATTCTTTTTAGCTCTCTGTTAGAGACTTCAGCTTGCCCATTTGTCTGTGGAAGATACGGAGTTGCCACTTTGTGGCTAATTCCATATCTAACCATAGCAGAGTATAGCTGTCTATTGCAGAAATGAGTGCCCCCGTCACTGATTAGTACTCTGGGAACACCAAACCTGCTGAAGATGTGTTTCTGGAGGAATTTCAGCACGGTCTTGGTATCATTAGTGGGTGTAGCAATTGCTTCTACACACTTAGATACATAGTCCACTGCCACTAGAATGTAAGTGTTTGAGTATGATGGTGGGAATGGCCCCATGAAGTCAATGCCCCATACATCAAACAATTCTATCTCTAATATCCCTTGTTGAGGCATGGCATATCCGTGAGGCAAGTTACCAGCTCTTTGGCAACTGTCACAGTTACGCACAAACTCTCGGGAATCTTTATAGAGAGTAGGCCAGTAGAAGCCACATTGGAGGACTTTAGTGGCTGTTCGCTCACTTCCAAAATGTCCTCCATACTGCGATCCATGGCAATGCCATAGGATCCTTTGTGCTTCTTCTCTGAGTACACATCTGCGGATCATTCCGTCTGCACATCTCTTAAAGAGATATGGTTCATCCCATAGGTAGTACTTGTCATCTGAAATTAATTTCTTTCTTTGCATTCTGCTGTACTCCTGGGGTATGAACCTCACAGCTTTATAATTTGCAATATCTGCAAACCATGGAGCTTCCTAAATGGCAAAGAGTTGCTCATCTGGGAAAGTCTCAGAGATCTCAGTAGAAAGGAGGGACGCCCCAGCTACTGGTTCTATTCGGGACAGATGATCAGCTACTTGGTTCTCTGTCCCTTTTCTGTCTCTTATTTCTATATCAAACTCTTGCAGAAGCAACACCCATCTGATAAGCCTGGGTTTTGAATCCTGCTTTGTGAGTAAGTATTTAAGAGCAGCATGGTCAGTGTACACAACCACTTTGGACCCCACTAGATAGGATCTAAACTTGTCAATGGCATAGACCACTGCAAGTAATTCTTTTTCTGTGGTTGTGTAATTCTTCTGTGCGTCATTTAGAACACGGCTGGCATAATAAATGACGTGCAGAAGCTTGTTATGCCTCTGTCCCAACACTGCACCAATGGCATGGTCACTAGCATCACACATTAGTTCAAATGGTAATGTCCAATCTGGTGCATAGATGACTGGTGCTGTGACCAGCTTAGCTTTCAGGGTCTCAAATGCTTGCAGACACTGTGAGTCAAACATAAATGGTGTGTCAGCAGCTAGCAGGTTACTCAAAAGTTTTGCAATTTTCGAAAAATCCTTTATAAACCTTCTGTAGAATCCTGCATGCCCCAGAAAGCTTCTGATTGCCTTAACATTGGCGGGTGGTGGTAATTTTTCAATTACCTCTACCTTTGCCTTATCCACCTCTATTCCCCTGCTTGAAATTTTGTGCCCAAGGACAATTCCTTCAGTCACCATAAAGTGACATTTTTCCCAGTTTAAAACCAGGTTAGTCTCTTGGCACCTTTTCAGGACAAGTGATAGGTGGTTAAGACAGGAGCTGAATGAGTCTCCATATACTGAGAAGTCATCCATGAAGACTTCAAGAAATTTCTCCACCATATCAGAGAAGATGGATAGCATGCATCTCTGAAAGGTTGCAGGAGCATTACACAGACCAAAAGGCATCCTTCTGTAGGCAAACACGCCAGAAGGGCAAGTAAATGCTGTTTTCTCTTGGTCATGAGGATCTACTGTAATTTGGTTGTAACCTGAATAGCCATCCAAAAAGCAGTAATAATCATGACCAGCTAGTCTTTCTAGCATTTGGTCTATGAATGGTAAAGGAAAATGATCCTTTCTGGTGGCTGTATTGAGCCTTCTGTAGTCAATACACATACACCACCCTGTGACTGTTCTTGTAGGAACCAGTTCATTTTTTTCATTATGAACCACTGTCATGCCTCCCTTTTTGGGTACAACTTGGACAGGGCTCACCCAGGGGCTATCAGAAATAGGATAAATAATCCCAGCCTCTAGTAATTTAGTGACCTCTTTCTGCACCACCTCCTTCATGGCAGGATTTAGCCTCCTCTGTGGTTGGACCACTGGTTTGGCATTATCCTCCAACAGGATTTTGTGCATGCATCTAGCTGGGCTAATGCCCTTAAGATCACTTATGGACCACCCAAGAGCTGTCTTGTGTGTTCTTAGCACTTGAATCAGTGCTTCCTCTTCCTGTGGATTTAAAGCAGAGCTTATAATCACTGGAAAAGTGTCACTTTCTCCCAGAAATGCATACTTCAGGGATGGTGGTAGTGGTTTGAGTTCAGGTTTGGGAGGCTTATCCTCCTCCTGAGGAATTTTCGAAAATTCCTTTGTTTCCACTGATTCTTCTTGATCAGGTTGAGCATCCTTGAAGATGTCCTCAAGCTCTGATTCTAGGCTTTCAGTCATATTGACCTCTTCTACCAGAAAGTCAATAATGTCAGCGCCCATGCAGTCATTTGGTGTGTCTGGATGCTGCATAGCTTTTACAGCATTCAACTTGAACTCATCCTCATTGACTATCAGGGTTACTTCCCCTTTTTGTACATCAATGAGAGTTCGTCCAGTTGCTAGGAAAGGTCTTCCCAGAATGAGAGTTGCACTCTTGTGCTCCTCCATTTCCAGCACCACAAAGTCAGTTGGAAAGGCGAATGGCCCAACCTTGACAATCATATCCTCTATTATGCCTGATGGATATTTAATGGAGCCATCAGCAAGTTGGAGGCATATCCGGGTTGGTTTGACTTCTCCAGTCAACCCAAGCTTTCTGATAGTGGATGCAGGTATTAGATTGATGCTTTCTCCAAGATCACATAGGGCTGTCTTGGTGCAAGCACCTTCTAATGTGCATGGTATCATAAAGCTTCCTGGATCTTGAAGCTTTTCTGGTAAGCTTTTTAGAATGACTGCACTGCATTCTTCAGTGAGAAACACTTTTTCAGTTTCTCTCCAATCCTTCTTATGACTTAAGATTTCTTTCATGAATTTAGCATAAGAAGGTATTTGCTCAAGTGCCTCTGCAAATGGAATCTTTATTTCAAGAGTCCTTAGATAATCTGCAAAGCGGGCAAATTGCTTATCCTGTTCCGCTTGGCGGAGTTTTTGAGGATAAGGCATCTTGGCTTTATATTCTTCAACCTTAGATGCTGCAGGTTTATTCCTTACAGAAGTGGTTGAAGAAGCCTTGTTAGAGGGATTACTGTCAGCACTCTCAGGTGTCTGATCCTCCCTTGGCGTCTGAACGCCAGGATTGGGTGGAAAATGGGCGTTTAACGCCAACTTTTCCCCCTTTTCTGGCGTTTGAACGCCAGAACTGGACAGGGAATGGGCGTTTAACGCCAGCTTTCCCTCCCTTTCTGGCGTTTGAACGCCAATAACATTCCTCTCTGGGCTTTTACTGTCCTCAGAGGGATTTTGAACAGTGGTTTGGTTATCCCCTGTCAATTGTTCCTTGTTTGGCCTTTTGCTACTTTGAGCAGTGTTATTCAGTGTCTTCCCACTCCTTAGTTGAACTGCTTGACATTCCTCTGTTATCTGTTTAGATATTCGCTGTTTTGCTTGATTCAACTGCAGTTTTATGTTCTTGTTAGCAACTTTAGTTTCATGGAGCATTTCTTTAAATTCTGCTAACTGTTCTGTCATCAGGAGCAATTGTTGATTAAGCTCAATCATCTGTTCTTGAGGATTAGGATCAGTGACTACTGTCATGACTTCCTCTTTTGGAGAGAACTCATTGCTAGAGTACAAATATTGATTTCTAGCAACAGTGTCTATAAGCTCTTGAGCTTTTTCAATTGTCTTCCTCATGTGGATAGATCCACCAGCTGAGTGGTCTAAAGACATCTGAGCTTTTTCTGTAAGCCCATAGTAGAAGATGTCTAACTGTACCCACTCTGAAAATATTTCAGAGGGGCATTTTCTTAGCATACCTCTATACCTCTCCCAGGCATTATAAAGGGATTCATTATCCTCTTGTTTAAAGCCTTGGATGTCCAGCCTTAGCCGTGTCATCCTCTTTGGAGGGTAAAAGTGATTCAGGAATTTGTCTGATAACTGTTTTCATGTCTTTATGCTTGCTGTAGGTTGGTTATTCAACCACCTTTTAGCTTGATCTTTTACAGCAAATGGAAACAGTAATAGTTTGTAGACATCCTGATCCACCTCTTTATCATGCACTGTGTCAGCAATTTGTAAGAACTGTGCCAGAAACTCAGTAGGCTCTTCCTGTGGAAGACCAGAATACTGGCAATTTTGCTGCACTATGATAATGAGTTGAGGATTTAGCTCAAAGCTGCTTGCTTTGATGGGAGGTGTACAGATGCTACTCCCATATGCAGCTGTAATGGGGTTAGCATATGACCCCAGAGTCCTTTTGGACTGATCAATCCCACTTAGGTCCATAATGGATAGAGGGAAATGATATGGACTGCAGATAGATAAATTTTGTTTTTTTTTTTGAATTATCCGAAAAAAATAAAATAAAATAAAAGGAAATCAAAATAAAAAAATCGAAAATCAAAAAGAAAATAAGATCAAAGCAAATTGAGAACTGAATCAATTAGTTAATTAAAAAGATTTTGAGATTAGCAATTAGAAAGATATGATTGAAAAATTTTGATGAAAAAGATTTGATTTTTGAAAAGAGGAAAGAGAAAAACAACAAAATGACACCAAACTTAAAATTTTTAGAAAATCAAACACTAATTTTTCGAAAATTTTTTTAAGGGAAAAACACGAAGAGGACACCAAACTTAGAATTTTTAAAGATCAAAAAGAGACTAAAGACATGCAAGTTCGAAAATTAAAAGAAAAACAAAAGCATGCAATTGACACCAAACTTAAAATATAAAACTAGACTCAACTAAAAGACTCTAAACCAACAAAAATAAACAGTCCTAATCTAAGCAACAAGATAAGCCGTCAGTTGTCCAAACTCGAACAATCCCCGGCAACGGCGCCAAAAACTTGGTGCACGAAATTGCAATCACACTTTTGCAACCCCGCACAACTAACCAGCAAGTGCACTGGGTCGTCCAAGTAATACCTTACGTGAGTAAGGGTCGATCCCACGGAGATTGTCAGCTTGAAGCAAGCTATGGTTATCTTGTAAATCTTAGTCAGGATATCAGAAATTATCAGAATTGATTGTGAAAAGTAAAAGAACATGAAATAAGTACTTGTTTTGTAGTGATAGAGAATAGGTTGAGGTTTTGGAGATGCTCTATCTTCTGAATCTCTGCTTTCCTACTGTCTTCTTCTTCAAGCACGCAAGGCTCCTTCCATGGCAAGCTTAAGCAAGGGTTTCACCGTTGTCAGTGGCTACCTCCCATCCTCTCAGTGGAAATGTTCAACGCACCCTGTCACGGCACGGCTATCCATCTGTCGGTTCTCGATCAGGCCGGAATAGAATCCAGTGATTCTTTTGCGTCTGTCACTAATGCCCCGCCCTCAGGAGTTTGAAGCACGTCACAGTCATTCAATCATTGAATCCTACTTAGAATACCACAGACAAGGTTAGACCTTCCGGATTCTCTTGAAGACCGCCATCAGTTCTAGCCTATACCACGAAGATTCTGATTAAAGAATCCAAGAGATATCTACTTAATCTAAGGTAGAACGGAAGTGGTTGTCAGGCACACGTTCATAGTTGAGAATGATAATGATTGTCACAGATCATCACATTCATCCGGTTTAAGAACAAGCAATATCTTAGAATGGAAGCAAGCATGATTGAATAAGAAACAGTAGTAATTGCATTAATCCATCAAGACACAGCAGAGCTCCTCACCCCCAACCATGGGGTTTAGAGACTCATGCTGTGGAAAGTACACAAGGAGACGTGTAAAGTGTCATGAGGTGCAGATACAATGTCAAAAGATCCTATTAATAGTGAACTAGTAGCCTAGGGTATACAGAAATGAGTAAATGACGTAAAAATCCACTTCTGGGTCCCCTTAGTGTGTGCTTGGGCTGAGCAATGAAGCAGTTTCGTGTAGAGACCTTTTCTGGAGTTAAACGCCAGCTTTTATGCCAGTTTGGGCGTTTAACTCCAAGTTTTATGCCAGTTCCAGCGTTAAACGCTGGAATTTCTGAGGCTAATTTGCCACGCCGGTTTGGGCCATCAAATCTCGGGCAAAGTATGGACTATTATACAGTGCTGGAAAGCCCAGGATGTCTACTTTCCAATGCCGTTGAGAGCGCACCAATTGGGCTTCTGTAGCTCCAGAAAATCCACTTTGAGTGCAGGGAGGTCAGAGTCCAACAGCATCTGCAGTCCTTTTCAATCTCTGAATAAGATTTTTGCTCAGGACCCTCAATTTCAGCCAGAAAATACCTGAAATCACAGAAAAACACACAAACTCATAGTAAAGTCCAGAAAAGTGAATTTTAACTAAAAACTAATAAAAATATACTAAAAACTAACTAGATTGTACTAAAAACAATGCCAAAAAGCGTATAAATTATCCGCTCATCAGCAACCCAATGTTATATTTTGACTATTTTCCTTTGTTATTTTATGTTTTTTTTTTGTAGGTTGATGATCATGAGAAGTCACAAAATCAATGAAAAAAGCAAAAACAGAATGAAAAACAGGAAGAAAAACAGCACACCCTGGAGGAAGAACTTACTGGCGTTTAAACGCCAGTAAGGCTAGCTATTGGGCGTTTAACGCCCAGTCTGGCACCATTCTGGGCGTTTAACGCCAGAAAGGGGCACCAGACTGGCGTTAAACGCCAGAAAAGGGCAAGAAGCTGGCGTTAAACGCCAGAAATGGGCACCAGCCCGGCGTTTAACGCCAGAAATGGCTAAAAACGCATTTTTGCATGCCATTTGGTGCAGGGATGACTTTTCCTTGACACCTCAGGATCTGTGGACCCCACAGGATCCCTACCTACCTCACCACTCTCTCTCTTCTTCACCCATTCACCAATCACCTCAACACCTCTTCCCCAAAAACCCTTCACCTATCCAATTCCATCTTTCTCTTCACCACTCACATCCATCCTTCACAAAACCCCACCTACCTCACCATTCAAATTCAAACCACTTTCCCTCCCAAACCCACCCTCACATAGCCGAACCATCACCACCCCCCCACTCCTATATAAACCCCTCTTCACTCCTTCATTTTCACACAACCTAAACACCACTTCTACCCCCTTTGGCCGAACACAAAGCCATTCCCTTCTTCCTCATTTCTTCTTCTTCTACTCTCTTCTTTCTTCTTTTGCTCGAGGACGAGCAAACATTTTAAGTTTGGTGTGGTAAAAGCATTGCTTTTTGTTTTTCCATAACCATTTATGGCATCCAAGGCCGGAGAAACCTCTAGAAAGAGGAAAGGGAAGGCAAAAGCTTCCACCTCCAAGTCATGGGAGATGGAGAGATTCATCTCAAGGGTGCATCAAGACCACTTCTATGAAGTTGTGGCCTTGAAGAAGGTGATCCCCGAGGTCCCTTTTTCACTCAAAAAGAGTGAATATCTGGAGATCCGACATGAGATCCGAAGAAGAGGTTGGGAAGTTCTTACCAACCCCATTCAACAAGTCGGAATCTTAATTGTTCAAGAGTTCTATGCCAATGCATGGATCACCAAGAACCATGATCAAAGTGTGAACCCGGATCCAAAGAATTATCTTACTATGGTTCGGGGGAAATACTTGGATTTTAGTCCGGAAAGTGTAAGGTTGGCATTCAATTTGCCCATGATGCAAGGAGATGAACATCCTTACACTAGAAGGGTCAACTTTGATCAAAGGTTGGACCAAGTCCTAACAGTCATATGTGAAGAGGGCGCCCAATGGAAGAGAGATTCAAGAGGGAAGCCGGTTCAATTGAGAAGGCATGACCTCAAACCCGTGGCTAGAGGATGGTTGGAGTTTATCCAACGCTCAATCATTCCCACTAGCAACCGGTCCGAAGTTACCATAGACCGGGCTATCATGATTCATAGCATCATGATTGGAGAAGAAATAGAAGTTCATGAGGTTATATCTCAAGAACTTTATAAGGTGGCGGACAAGTCTTCTACCTTGGCAAGGTTAGCCTTCCCTCATCTCATTTGTCACCTCTGTTATTCGGTTGGAGTTGACATAGAGGGAGACATCCCTATTGATGAGGACAAGCCCATCACTAAGAAGAGGATGGAGCACACAAGAGACCCCACTCATCATGAAATCCCTGAGATGCCTCAAGGGATGCACTTTCCTCCACAAAACTATTGGGAGCAACTAAACACCTCCCTAGGAGAATTGAGTTCCAACATGGGACAACTAAGGGTGGAGCATCAAGAACACTCCATCATCCTCCATGAAATTAGAGAAGATCAAAGAATCATGAGAGAGGAGCAACAAAGACAAGGAAGAGACATTGAGGAGCTCAAGCACTCCATAGGATCTTCAAGAGGAAGAACAAGCCGCCATCACTAAGGTGGACCCGTTCTTTAATTTCCTTGTTCTTTATTTCTCTGTTTTTCGAAAATTATGCTTATGTTTATCTATGTTTGTGTCTTGTGATCATTAGTGTCTTAATGTCTATGCCTTAAAGTTATGAATGTCCTATGAATCCATCACCTTTCTTGAATGAAAAATGTGCTTAAATTGAAAAAGAAAAGAATTGCATGAATTTTGAATTTTATAACAGTTTAATTATCTTGATGTGGTGGCAATACTTTTGTTTTCTGAATGTATGCTTAAACAGTGCATATGTCTTTTGAATTTGTGGTTCATGAATATTGGCTCTTGAAAGAATGATGAAAAAAGGAGACATGTTACTGAGGATCTGAAAAATCATAAAAATGATTCTTGAAGCAAGAAAAAGCGATGGAAAAAAAATTTCGAAAAAAGAAGAAGAAAAAGAAAGAAAGAAAAGGAAAAGAAATAAGGTTGTGATCCAAGGCAAAAAGAGTGTGCTTAAGAACCCTGGACACCTCTAATTGGGGACTCTAGCAAAGCTGAGTCACAATCTGAAAAGGTTCACCCAATTATGTGTCTGTGGCATGTATGTATCCGGTGGTAATACTGGAGGACAGAGTGCTTTGGGCCACGGCCAAGACTCAATAAGTAGCTATGTTCAAGAATCATCATACTTTACTAGGAGAATTAGTAACACTATCTGGATTCTAAGTTCCTAAAGAAGCCAATCATTCTGAATTTCAAAGGATAGAGTGAGATGCCAAAACTATTCAGAGGCAAAAAGCTAAAAGCCCCGCTCATCTAATTAATACTGATCTTCATAGATGTTTTTGGAATTCATTGCATATTCTCTTCTTTTTTTATCTTGTTTGATTTTCAGTTGCTTGAGGACAAGCAACAATTTAAGTTTGGTGTTGTGATGAGCGGATAATTTGTACGCTTTTTGGCATTATTTTTAGTATGTTTTTAGTATGATCTAGTTAGTTTTTAGTATATTTTTATTAGTTTTTAGTTAAAATTCACTTTTCTGGACTTTACTATGAGTTTGTGTGTTTTTCTGTGATTTCAGGTATTTTCTGGCTGAAATTGAGGGACCTGAGCAAAAATCTGATTCAGAGACCAAAAAGGACTGCAGATGCTGTTGGATTCTGACCTCCCTGCACTCGAAGTGGATTTTCTGGAGCTACAGAAGGCCAATTGGCGCGCTCTCAATGGCGTTGAAAAGTAGACATCCTGGACTTTCCAGCAATATATGATAGTCCATACTTTGCCCAAGATTTGATGGCCCAAACCGGCGTTCAAAGTCACCCTCAGAAATCCCAGCGTTAAACGCCCAAACTGGCACCAAAATGGGAGTTAAACGCCCAAACTGGCACCAAAGCTGGCGTTTAACTCCAAGAGGAGTCTCTACACGAAAATGCTTCATTGCTCAGCCCAAGCACACACCAAGTGGGCCCGGAAGTGGATTTTTATGTCATTTACTCATCTCTGTACACCCTAGGCTACTAGTTCTCTATAAGTAGGACCTTTTACTATTGTATTTTTCGATCTTTGGATCATTTTTCGATCTTAGGATCATCTTTGGACATCTAGTTCTTAGATCATTGGGAGGCTGGCCATTCGGCCATGCCTAGACCTTATTCTTATGTATTTTCAACGGTGGAGTTTCTACACACCATAGATTAAGGTGTGGAGCTCTGCTGTACCTCGAGTATTAATGCAATTACTATTGTTCTTCTATTCAATTCCACTTGTTCTTGTTCTAAGATATCACTTGTTCTTCAACTTGATGAATGTGATGATCCGTGACACTCATCATCATTCTCACCTATGAACGTGTGACTGACAACCACCTCCGTTCTACCTTCGATTGGGTGAATATCTCTTGGATTCCTGATACACGATGCATGGTTGATCGCCTGACAACCGAGTGCTCGCCTAACAAACGAGCCAGCCATTCCGTGAGATCAGAGTCTTCGTGGTATAGGCTAGAACTGATGGCGGCATTCAAGAGAATCCGGAAGGTCTAACCTTGTCTGTGGTATTCTGAATAGGATTCAATGATTGAATGACTGTGACGTGCTTCAAACTCCTGAGGGCAGGGCGTTAGTGATAGACGCAAAAGAATCACTGGATTCTATTCCGGCCTGATCGAGAACCGACAGATGGATAGCCGTGCCGTGACAGGGTGCGTTGAACATTTCCACTGAGAGGATGGGAGGTAGCCACTGACAACGGTGAAACCCTTGCTTAAGCTTGCCATGGAAAGGAGTAAGAAGGATTGGATGAAGACAGTAGGAAAGCAGAGAGACGGAAGGGAAGGCATCTTCATACGCTTATCTGAAATTCCTACCAATGAATTACATAAGTATCTCTATCTTTATCTTTATGTTTTATGCGTTTATCATTCATAACCATTTGAGTTTTCCTGACTAAGATTTACAAGGTGACCATAGCTTGCTTTATACCAACAATCTCTGTGGGATCGACCCTTACTCGCGTAAGGTTTATTACTTGGACGACCCAGTACACTTGCTAGTTAGTTGTGCGAAGTTGTAGTGATCACAATTTCGTGCACCAGCGAGTAACCTCCTGCAATTCCAGACATGTATCCGACTATCTTTGAGGTAGGAAGTCCATAGCTATGCATGCTTTCCATGTGTGCCTTCGCAGCATCTGAAATTCCATGAAACTGAGGCATCAAGTGAACCATACCTATCGGAGTCAGGTCATGGTTGTGGTCAAGGATCACCTTCCTAACCTTTCAATTACTAATACCTCGATCCAAATATATTAATAACTTTACCTCGCAGTTTTAGCGGGTTTCCGATTTATGCATTCTCTTCCTATCTAATCTTCCATAGTGCTTCCCATCTTTCAACTCGGCCGGGTTGCAGAAGAATCTTCTACGGATCAAATTTCCATTTTCATCCTTGCCATAATCCCCTTTTTGGACGCTAAACCCATGGCATTTTCCTAATCACAGGTAAAATTTATAGGCTCGTTGCTCAATCCGAAACACCATCCGATTAATATCCTCTGCCATCAGACCCAATACATCTCCGTAACCAGATGCTGCCTCATCTGAATCCTCATTCATTATATCAAAATCAGCGGAGTCATGTGTTTGGTTACCTGGATCACACCTTGCATCCCCTTTATGGTATCCATCTCTACCGTTAGTCGCCACGAAGTGGCTAATTCCCATCTGTGAAATTAGAGTAAATACAACAAAATGTCCATAACTAATCATTCGCATAATATACAACTACACAACTAAATGGAAAATCTTTGCCAACTTGGAATATAATTTGTGATAATTAACTTGCTAACTTTTCTTTTCTACCCTCAAAAGTTGTCATCCTATTAAGAATGATACACCTTATTGAATGTGTTAGTAATTCCTAAAACCCAAACAACTAACACTTAAGATAAAACAATCGTGACTGCGAATTAGACTCATTCATAAGATGATAATAGTAATCTAAAGCCTTACCCATTGTAATAAACCATTAATTCATGTGCACTAGTAATAAACCATTAACAACGGTCACACTGAAGTAAAAGATTTATCATAGGTCCCAACAAGCAGTATCATCATTAGAGTAGGTTTTATAATTTCAGGTTGCAATACTCACATAAACAAATTATCTTTATAAATTTTGGGATACGACATTTTAGCAAAATAAGAAAATACAAAAATAAAACTTGACAAATACAGATTATTATTTTTCTAGCAGTGTCAGATGTCATCTTTGGTTCCCTTTTTCCTTTAAAACAAATCATTTTAACATTTGGATGTGAAAATAATTTATATCTTTCTTACCATGACTACATTTAAGCCTTCGATGTGAATTTAGAACAACTTGCTCAATATGCTTTTAGGATACATAAGCAGTTGTCCACGCTCGGGTGGAAGTAGTCAAAGAAACAAAAATAGAGGTGGACAAGAAAAAAGAAGCTAACCCGAAGTCAATGACAGAAATTAAGGTTGCAACATATATGTCTCTGAGCAATGCAGATATGGCAGATTCTGTGATAGCAGCAGTCAAGAATGACTCAAGAAGGTGGCATGAAGAACAAAACAGCGATAAGGGCTACACAGAAAATTAACCAACCTCATCAATCTCCTTGCACATCTACAAGGCAATAGAAAGTCAAAGATCAGATATATAGATAGTGTTCAATCTATAACAAAAAATAAGCAAAAGGGAACTCTACTCGTTGTAGCAATTAAAATTTTGCCCTTTTTCTTTTTGATTTGGGGTTCTTAATCAACTACATGTCTAGCACGATCATCTTACAGATGAACAACTTCTACAAAAATATTTTACAAATGGAGGTAAACTCATTCTCAAAATTGGTTTCAAAGTATTGGCTTCTTAGGACCCTAAAACCTTCCAAAATGTTAGATGGGACAACACCAACATCTGGTTCCACATCATTGCAGAATGATGAGTTAAAAAATTCGCAGTTCACAATTTTTAACTAATTAGATGGGAGTCAGGAGGTGGATGTTGATTAATTATTTTATTGGAACTTGTTTGGGTGATCGACAATGGAAACAATGGTTATGGTTCCCCCGTGCAAAATCACAGATTACTTAAGTTATTAGCAAATTAGGCCCCAATGCTCAATGAAACAGGACAGCCGGTCAGAGCACTTAACATGGAGGTAAATTCGATACACTCTAGTATTAATAGAGTTGTATTATAGAGAATAGTTACTGTAATGTGTATGTGTTTTGATCTAACTCAGTGAAGCTCATTGTATACATTTACCTGTATAAAGAAGAAGAAAGCAACTAACTAATCTGCCTACTGATTCTATTATAACAGAATAACAGAATTAGGAAAACAGAATGCGTGTGACTTGAACTCTAATAACTGCACTACACTTACCTGTATTCTCCTTGTCTGCAACTGCTTACTATTATTCTGTGTACATACTCTTCTGAAAGATTTAAAGTTAAAATATTAACTATTGAATAGAACCGCCTTTAAAATCCCTTAAATATAAATAAATTTTGATAAAATGCTCAAAAATAAAACTTATTTGCTACATTAACGAACCTAATTATCAAAGATTGTGCACACTGTTATTCTTTCCTTTAGCCAAATTGTCAAATATTTTGTGATGCTATACTAGAATGTTAGTGACTTTATTGATTACATTTCATTATACTTGTATGCATCACAATAATATATGAACAGTGCTGACAACATGGCTAGCTAACCAATCCTACTTGCCACTGCTATGATTTAGTAGGGATACTATAAATGTAATCAAACTACTTTGGCATATTAACATTGCGAATTAGCAATTAATAACACCCTTGGTTGCTAAAATTGTGCGAACTATTTAAATTAAGTTACCATTGAAAATTGAAATGGAATGTTGTTTAAACTAACTTCTATTATTACAATTGCAAACTTTAGGCACCAATTTGTTGGGATCAGAAATTATGAACACGGTCCTACAAATGTAGAATCAAAACTCTAACCTTTTCTTAGTAAGCACATCACGTCTTCACCCAAACATGAGCATACCCACACTTCAGAGATGAAAATAACTTATGGCATAGTAGTTTCATATGGACTTTGTGCAACAAAAAAGTTCAATTCATACCTCCACCGGCAGTTCGCGATCGATGGCAGTCTCGCCCAGCTTCGATACTCCATTTTTTGCACATCAACATTGTCCCACAGTGCACTCTCTAATGAAGCCGACCACTCTTCGACTGCACACGTGGAGCCACCACCCAGGAAAACTCAACCTCGCTCCGGCGCCGTCAGAGGAGGAGCAAGTTCTTCTCTCTATCTAGGATTTCTATTTTCCCTCTGTGAAGTTCATCCCTGGGTCACCACCAAATCCATTTTTCCTACTCCATTTACAAATACTTTACAACCAAAAAAACCCACTTCAGATAAGCCAATTATTAACTATCATAACGGATCCTGTAATACAACTTAATTAATATACGTCATCACCTAATCTTCTTAACTCACTTGTATTAACATTTACGCTGCCACAGTCTTCTCTGCACACTGCCACTAGCTTTCTCAGACTTGGTCTCATGAAGTAGACAAGTGTCACTGAATTACCCTGCCACTGCATTTCTACACATGTAGAACAAAACTTGTTTTCTACACCAGAGAATCCACCGTGTTATATTCTTGCCTTTAAATTAAATACTCTTACCTTTCACAAAATGAAAGTTAAGAAAAAAAAGAATTCAACAAATAGAAGTTATTTTCAAAGATTACGTACTCAATATTAAATAAAATAAAAAATATAAAATTTATTAATGTGACATGTTAAATGATACCAGAACACATATTTAGTAGTCTTAATTGACAATTAATACGATAAATTTATGAACTTAGATCAAATAAATCCTAAATTGAAGATTCCAATGCATTAAATTTTTCTTCAATTAGATTTTGATTTTATTTAATTTCATAAACTTATTATGTTAATAGTCAATTAAGATTTCTAGGTATATGTTGTAATAACACTTTACATGCCATAATTAACAAATTTTAGCGCTGTCAATAAAGAAAATGACAGAAAGACTAACGTGATTAATTTAAAATATTTGAAGGATGAATTTGATTAAATATGTAAGACCTTGAATTTTCAGAAAATATTATTATAAGTTAATTTCAATTTATATATTCATTAAAGACTTTACTTTTAGAAATTATTTTATTAAAAGTAATTAAATTAAGTTTTGATAATTAAATTAGAAATTTTACTTAATCTTATAATATTGAATAATTTTAGAAATTATTCTACTGGAAATAATTAAATAGATTCAGAGATAATTTTATTTTGAATCAATTAATATTCTTAAGTAATTTTATTATAATAGAATGTTTTGTGTAGTTTTAGTAATTGAAAAATAAGAAAGAATTGTATAATTTAATTTAAGTAATTTTTATTCTGAAAAAGGTATGACTTATTTTATTCATTTGAACTCTTATTTTATAAATTAATCAATTAAGAGAAATTAAATTAGTTTTATTAATATTTGGAGTTAAGTTAATTAATAATTTTGTGTAATTTTTATAATTGGTAATTTGAAATTAAAACTCAGTAATAGAAGTATTATATAATTTAATTTAAAAAATTTGTATTATGATTGAATTACGGTTTATTTTATTAATTTGAGCTCTTAGAAATTAATTTATTAGGAATGATTAAATTGATTCTTATAAATACTTTGAGTTTAAGTTAATTAATGTTTAAGTATAATTTTTATTATAATTAGTTATTCTATACAAATTAAAATTAGAGTTTTGGTAATAGAAAAATAATGAAAAGTGATATTTAATTTGAATAATTAATATTTTTGAGTTTACTGCATGTTATAAAATGTGATTAGTATGTTCATTTTATAATTTAAATTAGAAAATAATTATTTGAGCTCATTGATAAATTGGTAAGTAAAATTATATGTTTCGAAATTAATTTTTACAGTATTATAATTGAATCTTGAATTGTTATTGTATCTCAAATATTTTATAAAATTATTATATTATTCGTATGTATTTTATCCTAACTCTAGAGTTACCAAATAAAGCTCTAATTTCACTAAATTCCTAAATTCATTACCCTAAATCCCTAAACACGTACAGAAAAGGAAACAGAAGAAAAAAGGGGAAAAGAAAAAAAGGGAAAAGAGAGAAGAAGGGGGAATCAGGGAAGAAAGGAAGGAGAGGAAGAAGAACGCGCCATCGCTGCGCCCTGCCCGCCTCCGTCGCGGCCAAGTCGCCGCGGTTGAGGTCGTCGTCGTGTCTATCGAGTTCCTTTGCGGAGAGGAGAACGATGCGCAAGAGAGAAAGCCAGAGAGAGGAGAGACGATGAGAAGAGGAGGAGAAGGACGTTTCGGTTGCCACCGAAGCTTTCGACGCCGCCGCTGCCATTGTAGACGTCGTCTCAACCACGAAGAAGAGAGGAGAGGTGCCGCTTACACCGTCACCACTATCCTGCGTAGTCACTATCGAGAAGCAAAACGAAACAGAGAGACGCAAAGAAGGATGACCAAGGCCACCACCGCTGCTATTATTGTCGCTGGGCTCGTCGGAAGCCGCTGTGACCACCATTGAATTCTACGCTGCCATTAGAGTCACTAATGTAGGTATCTTTGCTGCCTCTATTTTGGTTTAGATACTTCGCTTCCTTAAATTTGTTCTACTTCTACTTTACTCTACTATTATCCTATTTTCTGCTATAATTGGGTGGAATATTGACGCTAATGTTGCCGTGGGACTGTTGAAGCTGCTGCTAGTTCTGATTCGTTTACCTTGATGTTCGTCTGATCTTTCCTTTAGGTTTGGTCCATTTGCACGTTCTGTTTTGTCACTGTTGTAGTTGCCATGTTCTGGTTTTAATTTAATTTTAGTCCTTGCTTTGTCTTGAATCCTCAAAGCTGTAATTGCTTTTAATTTCTATCCAATTTGAATCATCTGTTTTACTGCAACCATGGTCACTGATATGAAGGCTAACATTGTTGCTGTTCCAGTTGCTGCCACTGCCGTTCCAGTTGTGTGAGAGTCACCACTGCTGCCATGAAATTAAAAGGGAAGGGAGTTGTTACATTAAATTATGCGATTACGACATCAAGGTAGGGGCACTTTCCTTAAACTCATTTTAATTTCTAAGAATTGTTATAAATCGATATTAATGCAAAATGTATATTTTTGTGATTTCGTAAGTCTTATGGAAAGGTTTGAATTATTTTGGTCGATTGTAATTATTTGTGTGGTTGATTGATTGTTTGAGAAGATTGAATAATTTGGGTTATGGATTGATTTTTGATAAATTGGTGGTTGCCGAATGGATTTTCTTGAGAATTGTAAATATTTTGATAATGAAAATGAGTTTGAGTTATTGAAAAGGATTTGATACTTTGGATTTGGGTTGTTAATTTATCAAATATAATTTTTGGAAAATTGATCATGGTTTGAGATATTGAAATTGGTTTGGTATTAGAGAAGATATAAAGAAGTTTGAGGGATGTCTGGATGGGACCCGAAAAGAGTGGCAGAGTCTGAGTTTTGGAGGAGATGCTGCCAAAATTTTATAAAAGTTAGAGATTTTGTTAAGATGATTATTTAAAAAGATTTTGATTCAAAGGTTATATGGTTTAATTTTGGGTTATTAAGAAAATGAGTATGTTTTAGGTTTAATTCATTTAGAAAAGAATGAATTATGTTTTGAATTGGAACTATTGATGAACGAAATGAGAGGTGTGATAATGAAGGATAATGATTGAGTATAATTGATGTATGATGATGAATGAGATGCGATTGAGAATGATGTGGATATTGATGAATTATAATTGAATTATTTATATGGCTTATGAATTTAAATTATCTGAGATATGAGTTTTTCTGGGTAAAGTACCGTAGCTTGCCACCACGTGTTCCAAGTTGAGACTCGATACTCTATTGACCCTATGACGTAAAGGTGATCGGGCACTTATAAATTCCAGGGAATGGTACCCCATTGAGCGATTTGATATATATATATATATATATATATATATATATATGAGAAAAAGCTATGCATAGACTCATGGGGATGTGCGTCGGGGGACAGTCCAAGGGTTTAGCGAACCGGACTTGTCGGGTTGGCTTGATAACCGATAGATAAGACTCATCAGCCATAGGACAGGCATGCATCATTTGCATTTGTATGCTTTGTTTGGGTTTGAACTTAATTTGGTTTGCCTAATTGTTAAATTGTTATTAACTGCTATCTGAGCTATTTGCTATAACTGCTATCTATATATGTGCTTTTCTTGTCTATTTTGCCTGTGTTTGTTCTAATGTGGTACTTTCGAGACTATTGGTGATGAGATGATGATTGTGTTAATTGATTATGTGATAGGTTGAAAGCTGTGATTTCTTTCTGATTGAGTTATTAGTAAAGTATGAAAAATCAAGCTGGTTCGGCATAGACTTAATGAACCCATGCTTGGAATAGGTTGGTCATTCATACCGTCTAGGAAACCGATTAAGATTCTCTTACAAGAAAGGAAAGGTTTTGGATTTTCTGAAAAATAAATATTGTTTCTTTGAAAAGTTTTGGATGATTAGCCGTTGATTTTTAAAAGACTCATAGGACGAACGATAATCACTGCCTTGAAACCAATTTTTCTCTTTATACGTATCTTCTTATGTTTTTCTTTTCTGTTTTGTGATTTAGTTTTTTTTTAGATTTTATTTTTACCCTCGTCATTTGTCATTTTGAAAATTTAGAGGGGCAGGACTTGTATATTAAGAAGTTTTGGATATTTTTATGTAATTATTATTACTTGAATATGATATGTGACTGTGTGATTTTTAAAGTAAAGGCTTTTCGCTTTCATAATTAAAAATTGGGTTCATATTTACGAAGGCTCAATATTAAATAAATATAGTATCAAAATAAAGGATTAAAGGTAAGTAACACCTGAACTTTTAGTATGATCATGAGGTGTTAAAAATAAAAGTGTTACAAAATAAATCTTTTGAAAATCAATTTAAAAAACGAGTAATCTTCTAGAGACGAATTTGACTATTTATCCGATTATTTACTATATACTAAAATGAAAAAAAATTATAAATATTTGTATTTAGGTAACTAGTGAAATAATAAGTACTTAGTTAAATCAAATGTTTTCAATGATACAAAATTATAAGTTTAGATGTATGTGTAAAAATAATTTTATTCCATAATAACACTGAATAACATGACATAAAAAGTACATGTGGTTTATCAAGCACAAAATCTATCTATTTTTATAAAAATTGATGTCAAAATCTTTATACATTATTATTGATCACATATTCAAAGAAAAATCTCAGGATAATGAAATTCTTTTCATAAAACGTAGCAGCAAAGGGAAGAAAAAACATTTATAATTTTTAATAAATTATTTACTATGTACTGAAATGAAAAAACTGATAAATATTTGTATATATGTAACTAGTGAAATAATAAATACTTAGTTAAATCAAATGTTTCCAATGATACAGTAATAGGGATTTTTTTTATACGATTTTTTAATTAAAATAAAATTATTTACAATAGGTTTTTTTTTATATATTTTATCATTTTATTTTTATTATTAAACAAGTGTAATTACCTGTGCCATGCATGAGATAAAATTAAAATTAAAATTTTATGTTATTTTATTAAAATTAATTTGATTATAATAATTTGACTAATAAAAAAGTAATGAGTTGTGCATTGTTTGTTTTTTCTTAATTTAGTGTTAATTGTATTAACTCTAAAATAATATTACTGGTTTTAGTAATCTACTTTTTTCAGTAAATCAGACATATACACTGAAAATGACAATAAATAATCTAGTAATACCTAAATCTACCAACAAATTATTATATGTGTAAGAACATATCAAAATCAGCTGAAAATAAACAACAAATTATTAGAGAATTCTAAGGCAAGAAGTTCTCCAATAAATAATAAATAATTTAAACGCACTAAATAACAACTCAACACTATCCTTTGATGCCTGCAAAATATATACCTGAAATAATACTATATCAATGTTAGTATACAAAATTATATTATTAACGTAATTATAAAATTGTTTATCAGGAGAATAAAATAATACGAATTTTTATAATAATTCTAATATTCCCAAGCTATAAATGTACAATAAGAATGCATTACCCATTAGCACCTGGAATTTGTCAATTTTTTAAATTGATAGTAATAAATTTTAATAAATTAATAAATTTAATTAAGAGATTTCGTTATTACCTTTTCATTAAAAGCTCTCAAAAACTTCTCTATATACCACATTCATCGTGCATTTATCTTCCAAGTGTCTGTAATCTTGCAACAGCACTCACAGACCATCTTTATTCGTTACCCTTGCTTTTATTTTTCAAACTTTTTCATTACATAATCTACCATAGGTAATACTTGTTGAGTTAAGAAATTAACTAACATAATTGATGATGACAAACTTTAGATTATTGGGCTAATTACCCAATTAGTTTTAATTATTTTGGTTGAGTGATGCAGGCCAAAAATCAATATATAGCTGCAGCCCAAATAAATGGAATAAAAATATGAAGCTTTCATAGTGTGCTACACTTACAAATAAAGCCCAAATTAATTTAGAACAAAGAAAGAATATTGTAGCAGCCCGATAGAAAGAAAATCAAACCAGAAATAAGGTGGGCTACAAAGCACTAAAAGCCCAAGGTTGTTAAACAATAGAATCAGTTGGGCTAAATAAAAATATATCTAACCCAAGTCCAAGTTGACTCCATCAAGCTTCTCATCCAAGATTGAAGACTTTCCTCTCTCTATTTGCTTCGGTCAGCATCAGAACAAAAGAGAGAGAGCTTCGTTGCTTATTCATTTCATCAAAGAAGAAAGAAAGAGAAAGCTTAATCAAAGAAAGCAAAGGTCTAATAACCCAAATAAAACCCGTCAAGATGAGTCAAAAGTTAAAGGTAATTTATTTCCATTTGCATGCATGTTAATTTCTTCACTTCTTCTCCAACTTTCTGTGATGCCATTTTTGGTTAAATGAAGAAAAAAGTATTTGATCTCCGCTGCTGTAAATCAATAGTTCACAAAGTTTCTTGGAGCCAAAGCATATTATTAATGGTTGGGAATTGGGTTTACCACTGAATAACTTTCTATCTGCTACTCAAATGCTTCGGTCAAGCAAAAAGAAGACAGATTGAAAATTTCTAATTTGGGGGTTAATTGAAGAAAGAAAAAATGACAAGCTTGGGAAGCACACAGCTCAAGAAGTTGACCTAGGAGAGAGCAACTCAGCAACAGGCAAGGAGATACAATAAAGAAAAATCTTGTTTCTACTGAAGTAAGGAGAGATAACCAGTGTTTTGAGGTTTATGTTTTGAGAAGAATTCTATGAAAAAGTTCATCAACTTGGACAGTGCTTCCTATTCAAAGGAGCATTCCTCCATAATGAGGAACTAAATCAGAGGCAAGCAAATCTGGTTTATCACATAGCAAAGAGGCTGTTGAAGCATCAATCTCCTTCATGTTTTATAGATTGTAATTTTCTTTTTAATTTTTATATTTCTGTTATTTCTTGAGGTAAAAGGCATAATGAGAGAGTTCAAGTAAAAGCTTAAGAGTGGAAAGAGGCAAAGAGATACACTTAAGTGAAAAACCTAGAGTGATTTCAGATTTCTTTAGGTGAGTCTGATGGAGTGGTGACTCCAAAAGAAGAAGCTGAATGGAATGAAGACGACAAGAAGAAGATGGAGCTGAATGCTAAAGTCATAAACCTTCTTCACTGTGCTATCAACTTTGAAGAGTACCAAAAGGTGTCTAGATGCAAGACAGCCAAAGAAATCTGGGAAAAACTCCAGACCACACGAAGGCACTAAACAGGTCAAAGAAACAAGGATTGATATGCTGCAAAAAGAGTACGAGATGTTTAATATGAAGGATGGAGAAAGCATTGATGAAGTGTTTGAGAGATTTTCAATTATAATCAACAACCTTGATGCTATGGGTACAAACTACTCAGAACAAATCCTAGTGAGAAAACTCCTTAGAAGCCTCACAAAGGAATGGGAAACCACTACCACTGTCTTAGCCGAGAGCAATAACCTAAGCCCTATAACCTATAATGAGTTGAGAAGAAAACTCCTTGCCTATAAAACCACACACACAAACCCGGACTCAAAGAAAAAGGGAATAGCCCTCAAGTCAAAAATAGAATCAAAAGAGAGTGAGTCTAGTGATGGTATTTCAGATGATGAGCTTATGTTTTTTGTTAGGAGACTTAGAATGATGATGAAGAACAAGGGCAAGTATAAGGGTTCAAGCTCAAAGGAATACAAGATGGACTTGAGCAAGGTGACTTGTCATCAATACAAAGAGGCTGGACATTTCAAGCTAAACTATTTGAAGCTCAAAAAGGAGGACAAAGGGAAGAAAGGAAAGAAGAGAGTGCTCATGGCAGCTTGGTAAGATCTTAAGAATGACTCAAATGAGGAAGAAGATTCTGAAGGTGAAGATAAAATCTGCTTTATGGCTGGAAATAATCATCTTGATGAGGTAAATTACTATGACTTGTCTATAGATGATTTACATGCTATAATTGATTATCTTACACTGAACACCTCAAAACTGTTGGATAAGTACAATAAATGCATATCTGAAAAAGATGTATTAAAAGCTGAAAATTATTTTTTGAGAGAAAAGGTGAAAGAAACTGAATGTGCTTTGGATATTATCGAAGAAAACAGATTTCTAAAATCTGAACTTGAAAAACTTAAAGGAAAGCACATTGTGGATCCTTCTCAAGAGCTTATTGCTGAAAATGAAAAATTAAATGAAATGATTAAAAGGCTAAATGGAGACTTAGCAAAATTTGCTCAAAGTTCTAGTAACTTGGATAAATTGCTTGCAAGTAAAAAACCATTGTTTGAAAAATCCAGTTTAGGTTATATACCAAGGAAAGTGCATTTTTTAATGATTCCTCTATGGAATTTGTGGGTTCTTCATCAAATACTCAATCCACATCCAACAAATCTGGTATTGGATATGTTTCCACACTTGAAGAGAAATTTGATAAAGTCTACACTAGTGAAACTGAGCCTTCACTAAGAACCGAGCCTACTTCAAATAGGTCAGGTTTGTGATACATTTTGAATAATGAGGTTGCTTTCAAAAACCACCATTTTACAATAAAACCTCATATTCAAAAAGTCCAAAAATTTTCAAAAATTCCGGTGTGAATGCCTTTGCAAAGAGGAACAATTATAACAAAAATCTGCTTGTTAAAAGAAATGCACCTCTTCCAAAAACCAGAAAATTTCAGCCCCCTAATCATTTCCAGCAAAATAAATTACCTCAATTTTAGCAATATGCATCAGAAAATCACTGCTTTAATTGCAAGAAATTTGGTCACTCACATTTACAATGCTTCATTGAAAAGAGAATTGTGGAAAACCAAATTTACAATGTTGTTTGTAATTTCAGCACTTGGGCAACCAAGATGGATTAATTTCAAAGGATCCAAATTAATTTAGATACCTAAGGTTACTTGAAGTTTTTAATGCAGATTTGCCTAGCATCTAAGAACAAAAGGGATATGTGGTATTTGGATAGTGGATGCTCAAGGCACATGACTGGAAGGTCAACTTAATTCATCAAACTTAACAAATATGATGGAGGTTTTGTGACCTTTGGAGATGATGGAAAAGGTAAAATAGTTGCTGTTGAAAAAGTAGGTAATAATCACTCTACTTTCATTGATGATGTCTTTTTGGTAAGTGGCTTGAAGCACAATCTTTTGAGTATAAGCCAGCTGTGTGATTTAGGATATTTAGTGACTTTCAAAAGACTTGAATGATGTGCTATAAATGAAAACACTAATGAAGTGTTTTTTGTTGCCAAGCGATATAATAATGTGTATGGACTTACCCTTAATGAACTAAAGGATCAACATGTAGCTTGATTTCATTCTAAAGAATCTGAAAAGTGGCTATGGCACAAGAGATTGGGCCATGCAAGTATATTTCAAATAAACAAACTTGTCAAGAAAGGTTTAGTAAGAAGTCTTCCTTTAATAAGGTTTGACAAAGACATCACTTGTGATGCTTGCCAAATGGGAAAACAAACAAAAAGTTCATTTAAGTCAAAGGAAGACATCTCTATACTAAAAGGCCACTTGAATTGCTACATATTGATTTATTTGGTCAAACAAGCTCAAAGCCTAGGTGGTAAACATTATGGTTTAGTGATTGTGGGTGACTATTCTAGGTTTGGTTGGGTTTTATTTCTTACACATAAAAATGAAGCCTTTTCGGCCTTTGAAATCTTTTGCAAGAAAATTCAAAATGAAAATGATTTAAAGATCTCTTCTATAAGAAGTGATCATGGAACCGAATTTGAAAACCATTTATTTGAATCCTTTTGTGAGGAATTTAGAATATCTCACAACTTCTCTTGTCGAAGAACACCACAACAAAATGGTGTTGTGGAAAGAAGTAATAGAAACATTTAAGAAATGACAAGAGCTATGCTTTGTGAGAGCAATGTTCCAAAATTCTTTTGGGCTGAAGCGGTTAACACAGCTTGCCACATTTTGAATAGAACAATCATAAGAAAATTTTTGAAGAAAATCCATTATGAACTTTGGAAAGGTTACCCACCAAACTTGGACTACTTGTACATCTTTGGATGCAAATGTTTTGTTCTTAATAACAAAGATAATTTGGGAAAATTTGATCCAAAGGCGTATGAGTGCTTATTTGTAGGATATTCCACAACTAGTAAAGCATATAGGGTTTATCATCAAGATGCTAAGATTATTGAGGAGTCCATACATGTTACATTTTGTGATACTAACTTGGTACAAAGTGTTTTGGAAGATTGTGATGCAGGGAATCAAGCTCAAAAGGATGATGAGACTGCACAAAATCATGAAAATGAAAATTCTAGACAAGTTGAACCAGAAACTGTAGTGGTTGAAAATTTGAGAGATAATTCTATTTTGTCTCATGAATCTTAAGAAGATCTTGAAACCAACAGCCCCTAGAATCCCTTGGTAACTGAATCTGCCTCCAAGTTCACCAGACCTCATGAATGGAGATTCTTGAAGAATTATCCTGAAGAATTTGTCATGGGGATGTCTTTCATGGGATTAAAACTCGGTCTTCAACTAGAAAGGCAAATGAAGGAACAAACATTGCCCTTCTATCTCAAATGGAGCCTCAAAACATCAAGGAAGCCCTTGATGACCCTTCTTGGGTGAAGGCAATGGAAGATGAGCTTCTTGAGTTTGAGAAGAACCAAGTTTGGACATTGGTACCAAGGCCTAATGGAAAGAAAGTGACCGGTACCAAGTGAATTTTTTGGAACAAGCTAGGAGAGGATGGTAGCATTGCAAGAAACAAAGGAAGGCTACTGGCACAAGGATATGACCAAGAAAAAGGAATAAACTTTTATGAATCATTTGCCCATGTTGCCCGAATAGAAGCCATAAGACTTCTCTTAGCTTATGCTGCATTTTGTGATTTTAAATTATATCAAATGGATGTGAAATGTGCATCTTTAAATGGTGTGATATATAGGGAAGTTTATGTGGAGAAGCCACCAGGTTTTGAAAATAAAGAATGTTCTAACCATGTTTTCAAATTATCAAAAGCTCTCTATGGTTTGAGACAAGCTCCTAGAGCTTGGTATGAGAGACTTAACACTTTTCTTTTGTAAAATAATTTTCAAAGAGGCACCACAGGCACAACTATATTTATCAAAAATTCTAATGATTCCTTCATTCTAGTTCAAATATATGTTGATGACATTATATTTAAATCAGCCAATGAATCCCTTTGTATTGAATTTGGAAAACTCATGACAAATGAATTCGACATGAGTATGATGGGTGAATTTAATTTTTTCCTTGGGCTACAAATTAAACAAACTGAAAATGGTATTTTCATTCATCAAGAGAAGTATGCCAAGGAACTAGTTAAGAAAATTGGTATGGAAAATACCAAACCAATGGGAACTCTCATGCACCCTAATTCAAAATTAGACAAGGGAGAAGCTAAGAAAGATGTGGATGAGACTAGGTATAGAGGAATGATTGGCTCTCTTATGTACTTAACTTCCTCTAGACCCGATATTGTGCAAAGTGTTGGAATGTGTTCAGGATTCCAATCTAAACCAAAAGAGTCTCATCTTTCTGCAGTTAAGAGGATCATTAGATATATTCATGGCACATCCAATTTTGGTCTTTGGTATCCTAAGATTGATGATTTTTCTATAGTTGGTTATTGTGATGCAGATTTTGCCAGTGATAGAATTGATAGAAGGAGCACATCAGGCTTATGTTGCTTCCTTGGAAAGTCCTTGAATGTTTGGTCAAGTAAGAAGCAGCTAACAGTGGCCCTATCCACTGCAAAGGTTGAGTATATAGCTGCTTCTTCTTGTTGTTCTTAGCTCATGTGGTTAAAAACACAACTGGCTGATTACAAATTAAATTCTAAAAATATTCCCTTGTTGTGTGATAATATGAGTGCCATTAATATTTCTAAAAATCCAGTTTTGCACTCTAGGACTAAACATGTTGAAGTGAGATTTCACTCAATAGGAGAACATGTTCAAAAGGGGGATATTAGCATTCAATTCGTTAAATCAGAGGAGTAATTAGCTGATATTTTCACTAAACCACTAGCTGAGGACAGATTTTGCATGCTTAGGACTAGTCTAGGGATTTTAAGCTATGATTCATTGTTTGAGCTTTGCTAATGTGTTTGTTAAGTTTTTGTCTCACAGGTTCGGATGAGACAATTTTAGGCAGAAGAAGAACCATTACTCTGAATTTTCTCTTCTGGGCTCTAAACTTTCTTGGAATAGGGTTTTGAACTTTCTTTTTCCAAGAACACTCTTAACTTGCCGTAATTGCAAACCTATTCATGAACTGTGCATGTTTTTTCTACATTTCTCATCATCATCATTTCAATTTCTGAAAAAAAAATTGCAACTTCCGTTTAATTGTGTTAATGTCTTATTTAAGAATTTTATTTTGCAGGTCACAGAGATATTTGTTGGATAAGAAATGAGAGATCTGGATTTTGTAGTGTAAAAATGGAGATGGACCATGCTTGAATCTTATTACACATGTGGTTCCTTTTGTTTTCTGAAACCTTTAAGTGATATGAAACTCCTTTTGGTCCTACTGAGTTTTTACCAAAAATTAGTCTTTGCACATTGTGAGTTTGGTTATATAACTATGGTGTTGCTGGTTGAAATATGATTTTTATTTCTCTTTCGAATTTTTTTTATTTCAAGACGCAACATTTAGTTCTTACATGCCTCTAACACACTCTTTTGCAAGTTCTATTTTTATTTTTCTCACCTTGATAAAAAGGGGGGATGTATATATGAGGCTTGATAAAGCATAAGGCTTACTGATATTATTGGATATTAGTTTTTATTTGTCTTGTGTTTGTGAATTGTGTTTGTGAACTGAACTTGTTTGACTTGTGTTTGTAAACTGAACTTGGTTGACTTTAAGTCATTTGAACTTTATGTTGTGCTGGTGAATTGTTGCTTACATATTGCCATATTTTGCAATATGTGCTTGTATGGATTATTATACTTTTGTGCAACCATAGAATTATAGATAAGCATGTATATACATTAGATTATTGTGTTGGCATTATTGTTTGTGTCCTTAGGTTAAGCGATAAGCATACATTAAGGGGGAGCAACTCATATAAAAGAAAGGGGGAGCACATTAAGTTAATATGGTATCATCAAAGGGAGGTCTCTGAACCTTCTGTTGCAGGATTTGAACCTTACATTAACTCTTTCACCCATGATGACAAAAGGGAGAGTAGTTGTATGTATGAATTGAATTTAGTAGCATATGAATTTTGCTAATTTTGCTACTGTATTTTCCTAATTTTACTGCTACTGTGAATTATGGCTGCTTTACATGATATGCTGCTATTTTGCCATTATTAGTCATTTATGCTCTGTTCTGCTAATTTTGCTACTATTGTGAACTATGGCTACTTTACATGATTTTTTCTATTTTGTCCTTATTAGTTTTGATGCTTTGTTTTGGTTAAAGCATGAACAGTTTCTGAAATGGATACTTGTTAAAAAGTGCTGACATGAGAAGTTTAGTATTGGGCTGAATTTGTGTTGCTGATTGTATAAACTTCCTTAGTCAAGTTGAATTGTGTGTAGCTCTTTATTGTGCCTTCCATAAGAATAATATAATAGGAACGAAGAGAAGAGCATAAATTTAGGGGGCTACTCTTGAAAAGGAAAGAAGGAGCAACACATAAGCAAGTGACATCATTCAAAGGGAAGTTTCTCAACTCAATTCAAATTCAATTCCTTTGGTTAATGTTTCAATTATGTTTGTCATCAAGAGGGAGCTTGTTGAGTTAAGAAATTAACTAACATAATTGATAATGACAAACATTAGATTATGGGGCTAATTAGCCAATTAGTTTTGATTATTTTGGTTGAGTGATGTAGGCCAAAAATCAATATATAGCAGCAGCCCAAATAAATGGAACAAAAATATGAAGCTTTCATAGTGTGCTACACTTACAAATAAGACCCAAATTAATTTAGAACAAAGAAAGAATATTGCAGCAGTCCAATAGGAAGAAAATCAAACCAGAAATAAAGTGGGCTATAAAGCACTAAAAGCCCAAGGTTGTTAAGCAATAGAATCAGTTGGGCTAAATGGAAATATATCTAACTTAAGTCTAAGATGACTCCATCAAGCTTCTCATCCAAGAGTGAAGACTTCCCTCTCTCTACTTGCTTCAGTCAGCATCAGAACAAAAGAGAGAGAGCTTTGTTGCTTATTCATTTCATCAAAGAAGAAAGAAAGAGAAAGTTTAATCAAAGAAAGTAAAGGTCTAATCACCCAAATCAAACCCGTCAAGATGAGTCAAAAGTTAAAGGTGATTTATTTCAATTTGCATGCATGTTAATTTCTTCACTTCTTCTCCAACTTTCTGCGATACCATTTTTGGTTAAATAAAGAAAGAAATCTTTGATCTCCGCTGCTGTAAATCAATGGTTCACAAAGTTTCTTAGAGCCAAAGCACATTATTAATGGTTCGGATTTGGGTTTACCACTGAACAACTTTCTCTCTGCTACTCCAATGCTTCAATCAAGCAAAGAGAAGACAGATTGGAAATCCATAATTTGGTGGTTAATTGAAGAAAGAAAAAATGACAAGCTTGGGAAGCACACAGCTCAAGAAGTTGACCTAGGAGAAAGCAACTCAGCAACAGGCAAGGAGATACAAAAAGAAAAATCTTGTTTCTACTGAAGTAAGGAGAGATAACCATTATTTTGAGGTTTATGTTCTGAGAAGAGTTCTCTGAAGAAGTTCATCAACTTGGATAGTGCTTCCTAGTCAAAGGAGCATTCCGCCAGAATGAGGAACTAAATCAGAGGCAAGCAAATCTGGTTTATCACATAGCAAAGAGGCTATTGAAGCATCAATATCCTTCATGTTTTATAGATTGTAACTTTCTTTTTAATGTTTATCTTTCTGTTATTTCTTGATGTAAAAGGCATAATGAGAGAGCTCAAGTAAAAGCCTAAGAGTGGAAAGAGGCAGAGAGATACACTTAAGTGAAAAACCTAGAGTGATTTCAAATTTCTTTAAGTGAGTCTGTGTCCTGTATCTTGTACCTGTGAGGTACCCCTTTCTTAGTTGGGTTAGCACTAAGAGTGAAGAGTTATGTATTAGCATAACCAAGTCAAGTTAGGTTAGAACTTGAGTGTGAAAGGATTGTGTCAATCCTGTGGAATTGGTGTATTTAATACTTTAACTATAGTGAAAATTCCACCACTGTTGTGGTGGAGACTGGACGTAGGTTGCATTGCATAAGGCAACCGAACCAGGATACATGATGGTGTCAGGTTCTCTCTTCCCTGCTCTGTTCTGTTTTCTGATATTCATGAGACAAAATGAAATTGTCTCATAAATTTTCCGCTGCTGAGTTCCAACAGATTCAGATTGCAAGTTTGTTTTAAAAAGGGTTATTGCAGTAACACAAAATAAGGTCATAGATTCAACCCTGGTGGACGAAATTGTGATCACTACAACTTCGCACAACTAACCAGCAAGTGTACTGGGTCGTCCAAGTAATAAACCTTACGCGAGTAAGGGTCGATCCCACAGAGATTGTTGGTATGAAGCAAGCTATGGTCACCTTGTAAATCTTAGTCAGGCAAACTCAAATGGGTATGGTGATAAACGCATAAAACATAAAGATAAAGATAGAGATACTTATGTAATTCATTGGTAGGAATTTCAGATAAGCATATGAAGATGCCTTCCCTTCCGTCTCTCTGCTTTCCTACTGTCTTCATCCAATCCTTCTTACTCCTTTCCATGGCAAGCTCAAGCAAGGGTTTCACCGTTGTCAGTGGCTACCTCCCATCCTCTCAGTGGAAATGTTCAACGCACCCTGCACGGCACGGCTATCCATCTGTCGGTTCTCGATCAGGCTGGAATAGAATCCAGTGATTCTTTTGCGTCTGTCACTAACGCCCCGCCTTCAGGAGTTTGAAGCACGTCACAGTCATTCAATCATTGAATCCTACTCAGAATACCACAGACAAGGTTAGACCTTCCGGATTCTCTTGAATGCCGCCATCAGTTCTAGCCTATACCACGAAGACTCTGATCTCACGGAATGGCTGGCTCGTTTGTCAGGCGAGCACTCAGTTGTCAGGCGATCAACCATGCATCGTGTATCAGGAATCCAAGAGATATTCACCCAATCGAAGGTAGAACGGAGGTGGTTGTCAGTCACACGTTCATAGGTGAGAATGATGATGAGTGTCACGGATCATCACATTCATCAAGTTGAAGAACAAGTGATATCTTAGAACAAGAACAAGCGGAATTGAATAGAAGAACAATAGTAATTGCATTAATACTCGAGGTACAGCAGAGCTCCACACCTTAATCTATGGTGTGTAGAAACTCCACCGTTGAAAATACATAAGAACAAGGTCTAGGCGTGGCCGAATGGCCAGCCTCCCAATGATCTAAGATAGCATAAGAACAAAGGTAGCTACCCAGATATGATCTAAGAACTAGATGTCCAAAGATGAAAATACAATAGTAAAAGGTCCTACTTATAGAGAACTAGTAGCCTAGGGTGTACAGAGATGAGTAAATGACATAAAAATCCACTTCCGGGCCCACTTGGTGTGTGCTTGGGCTGAGCAATGAAGCATTTTCGTGTAGAGACTCCTCTTGGAGTTAAACGCCAGCTTTGGTGCCAGTTTGGGCGTTTAACTCCCATTCTTGTGCCAGTGCCGGCGTTTAACGCTGGAATTCCTGAGGGTGAATTTGAACGCCGGTTTGGGCCATCAAATCTTGGGCAAAGTATGAACTATCATATATTGCTGGAAAGCCCAGGATGTCTACTTTCCAACGCCGTTGAGAGCGCGCCAATTGGGCTTTTGTAGCTCCCGAAAATCCACTTCGAGTGCAGGGAGGTCAGAATCCAACAGCATCTGCAGTCCTTTTTAGTCTCTGAATCAGATTTTTGCTCAGGTCCCTCAATTTCAGCCAGAAAATACCTGAAATCACAGAAAAACACACAAACTCATAGTAAAGTCCAGAAAAGTGAATTTTAACTAAAAACTAATAAAAATATACTAAAAACTAACTAGATCATACTAAAAACATACTAAAAACAATGCCAAAAAGCGTACAAATTATCCGCTCATCACAACACCAAACTTAAATTGTTGCTTGTCCTCAAGCAACTGAAAATCAAATAAGATAAAAAGAAGAGAATATGCAATGAATTCCAAAAACATCTATGAAGATCAGTATTAATTAGATGAGCGGGGCTTTTAGCTTTTTGCCTCTGAATAGTTTTTGCATCTCACTCTATCCTTTGAAATTCAGAATGATTGGCTTCTTTAGGAACTTAGAATCCAGATAGTGTTATTGATTCTCCTAGTAAAGTATGATGATTCTTGAACATAGCTACTTATTGAGTCTTGGCCGTGGCCAAAAGCACTCTGTCTTCCAGTATTACCACCGGATACATACATGCCACAGACACATAATTGGGTGAACCTTTTCAGATTGTGACTCAGCTTTGCTAGAGTCCCCAATTAGAGGTGTCCAGGGTTCTTAAGCACACTCTTATTGCCTTGGATCACAACTTTATTTCTTTCTTTTTCTTTTTTTTCTTTCTTTTTCTCTTTCTTTTTCTCCCTTTTTTTTCGAATATTTTTTTTTGTATTCACTGCTTTTTTCTTGCTTCAAGAATCATTTTTATGATTTTTATCCTCAGTAACATGTCTCCTTTTTCATCATTATTTCAAGAGCCAATATTCATGAACCACAAATTCAAAAGACATATGCACTGTTTAAGCATACATTCAGAAAACAAAAGTATTGCCACCACATCAAAATAATTAAACTGTTATAAAATTCAAAATTCATGCAATTCTTCTCTTTTTCAATTAAGAACATTTTTTTCTTTTTTTTTTAAGAAAGGTGATGGATTCATAGGACATTCATAACTTTAAGGCATAGACACTAAGACACTAATGATCACAAGACACAAACATAGATAAACATAAGCATAATTTTCGAAAAACAGAGAAATAAAGAACAAGGAAATTAAAGAACGGGTCCACCTTAGTGATGGCGGCTCTTTTTTCCTCTTGAAGATCCTATGGAGTGCTTGAGCTCCTCAATGTCTCTTCCTTATCTTTGTTGCTCCTCTCTCATGATTCTTTGATCTTCTCTAATTTCATGGAGGATGATGGAGTGTTCTTGATGCTCCACCCTTAGTTGTCCCATGTTGGAACTCAATTCTCCTAGGGAGGTGTTTAGTTGCTCCCAATAGTTTTGTGGAGGAAAGTGCATCCCTTGAGGCATCTCAGGAATCTCATGATGAGTGGGGTCTCTTGTGTGCTCCATCCTCTTCTTAGTGATGGGCTTGTCCTCATTAATAGGGATGTCTCCCTCTATGTCAACTCCAACCGAATAACAGAGGTGACAAATGAGATGAGGGAAGGCTAACCTTGCCAAGGTAGAGGACTTGTCCGCCACCTTATAAAGTTCTTGAGATTAACCTCATAAACTTCTATTTCTTCTCCAATCATGATGCTATGAATCATGATAGCCCGGTCTATGGTAACTTCGGACCGGTTGCTAGTGGGAATGATTGAGCGTTGGATAAACTCCAACCATCCTCTAGCCACGGGTTTGAGGTCATGCCTTCTCAATTGAACCGGCTTCCCTCTTGAATCTCTCTTCCATTGGGCGCCCTCTTCACATATGACTGTGAGGACTTGGTCCAACCTTTGATCAAAGTTGACCCTTCTAGTGTAAGGATGTTCATCTCCTTGCATCATGGGCAAGTTGAATGCCAACCTTACATTTTCCGGACTAAAATCCAAGTATTTCCCCCGAACCATAGTAAGATAATTCTTTGGATCCGGGTTCACACTTTGATCATGGTTCTTGGTGATCCATGCATTGGCATAGAACTCTTGAACCATTAAGATTCCGACTTGTTGAATGGGGTTGGTAAGAACTTCCCAACCTCTTCTTCGGATCTCATGTCGGATCTCCGGATATTCACTCTTTTTGAGTGAAAAAGGGACCTCGGGGATCACCTTCTTCAAGGCCACAACTTCATAGAAGTGGTCTTGATGCACCCTTGAGATGAATCTCTCCATCTCCCATGACTCGGAGATAGAAGCTTTTGCCTTCCCTTTCCTCTTTCTAGAGGTTTCTCCGGCCTTGGATGCCATAAATGGTTATGGAGAAACAAAAAGCAATGCTTTTACCACACCAAACTTAAAGGGTTTGCTCGTCCTCGAGCAAAATAAGAAAGAAGAGAGTAGAAGAAGAAGAAATGAGAAAGAAGGGAATGGCTTTGTGTTCGGCCAAAAAGGGGGAGAAGTAGTGTGTAGGTTGTGTGAAAATGAAGGAGTGAAGGAGGGTTTATATAGGAGTGGGGAAAGGGTAGGGTTCGGTTAATTGAGGGTGGGTTTGGGTGGGAAGTGGTTTGAATTTGAATGGTGAGGTAGGTGGGGTTTTGTGAAGGATGGATGTGAGTGGTGAAGAGAAAGATGGGATTTGATAGGTGAAGGATTTTTGGGGAAGAGGTGTTGAGGTGATTGGTGAATGGGTGAAGAAGAGAGAGAGTGGTGGGGTAGGTAGGGATCCTATGGGGTCCACAGATCCTGAGGTGTCAAGGAAAAGTCATCCCTGCACCAAATGGCATGCAAAAATGCGTTTTTAGCCATTTCTGGCGTTAAACGCCGGGCTGGTGCCCATTTCTGGCGTTTAACGCCAGCTTCTTGCCCTTTTCTGGCGTTTAACGCCAGTCTGGTGCCCCTTTCTGGCGTTAAACGCCCAGAATGGTGCCAGACTGGGCGTTAAACGCCCAACAGCTAGCCTTACAGGCGTTTAAACGCCAGTAAGTTCTTCCTCCAGGGTGTGCTGTTTTTCTTCCTGTTTTTCATTCTGTTTTTGCTTTTTTCATTGATTTTGTGACTTCTCATGATCATCAACCTACAAAAAACATAAAATAACAAAGGAAAATAGTCAAAATATAACATTGGGTTGCCTCCCAACAAGCGCTTCTTTAATGTCAGTAGCTTGACAGTGGGCTCTCATGGAGCCTCAGAAATGCTCAGAGCCATGTTGGAACCTCCCAACACCAAACTTAGAGTTTGAATGTGGGGGTTCAACACCAAACTTAGAGTTTGGTTGTGGCCTCCCAACACCAAACTTAGAGTTTGACTGTGGGGCTCTGTTTGGCTCTGTTTTGAGAGAAGCTCTTCATGCTTCCTCTCCATGGTGACAGAGGGATATCCTTGAGCCTCAAACACAAAGGATTCTTCATTCACTTGAATGATCAACTCTCCTCTATCAACATCAATCACAGCCTTTACTGTGGCTAGGAAGGGTCTGCCAAGGATGATGGATTCATCCATGCACTTCCCAGTCTCTAGGACTATGAAATCAGTAGGGATGTAATGGTCTTCAACTTTTACCAGAACATCCTCTACAAGTCCATAAGCCTATTTTCTTGAGTTGTCTGCCATCTCTAGTGAGATTTTTGCAGCTTGCACCTCAAAGATCCCTAGCTTCTCCATTACAGAGAGAGGCATGAGGTTTACACTTGACCCTAAGTCACACAAGGCCTTCTTGAAGGTCATGGTGCCTATGGTACAAGGTATTGAAAACTTCCCAGGATCCTGTCTCTTTTGAGGTAATTTCTGCCTAGACAAGTCATCCAGTTCTTTGGTGAGCAAAGGGGGTTCATCCTCCCAAGTCTCATTTCGAAATAACTTGTCATTTAGCTTCATGATTGCTCCAAGGTATTTAGCAACTTGCTCTTCAGTGACATACTCATCCTCTTCAGAGGAAGAATACTCATCAGAGCTCATGAATGGCAGAAGTAAGTCCAATGGAATCTCTATGGTCTCATTTTGAGCCTCAGATTCCCATGGTTCCTCATTGGGGGACTCATTGGAGGCCAGTGGACGTCCATTGAGGTCTTCCTCAGTGGCGTTCACTGCCTCTCCTTCCTCCCAAAATTCAGCCATGTTGATGGCCTTGCATTCTCCTTTTGGATTTTCTTCTGTATTGCTTGGGAGAGTACTAGGAGGGAGTTCAGTAATTTTCTTGCTCAGCTGACTCACTTGTGCCTCCAAGTTTCTAATGGAGGACCTTGTTTCAGTCATGAAACTTTGAGTGGTTTTGATTAGATCAGAGACCATGGTTGCTAAGTCAGAGGTGTTCTGCTTAGAACTCTCTGTCTGTTGCTGAGAAGATGATGGAAAAGGCTTGCTATTGCTAAACCTGTTTCTTCCACCATTATTATTGTTGAAACCTTGTTGAGGTCTCTGTTGATCCTTCCATGAGAGATTTGGATGATTTCTCCATGAAGGATTATAGGTGTTTCCATAGGGTTCTCCCATGTAATTCACCTCTTCCATTGAAGGGTTCTCAAGATCATAAGCTTCTTCCTCAGATGAAGCCTCCTTAGTACTGCTTGGTGCATTTTGCATTCCAGACAGACTTTGAGAAATCATATTGACTTGTTGAGTCAATATCTTGTTATGAGTCAATATGGCATTCAGAGTGTCAATCTCAAGAACTCCTTTCTTCTGACTAGTCCCATTGTTCACAGGATTTCTTTCAGAAGTGTACATGAATTGGTTATTTGCAACCATTTCAATCAGCTCTTGAGCTTCTGTAGGCATCTTCTTCAGATGAAGAGATCCTCCAGCAGAGCTATCCAAAGACATTTTGGATAGTTCAGAGAGACCATCATAGAAAATACCTATGATGCTCCATTCAGAAAGCATATCAGAAGGACACTTTCTGATTAATTGTTTGTATCTTTCCCAAGCTTCATAGAGGGATTCTCCTTCCTTCTGTCTGAAGGTTTGGACTTCCACTCTAAGCTTACTCAATTTTTGAGGTGGAAAGAACTTTGCCAAGAAGGCATTGACTAGCTTTTCCCAAGAGTCCAGGCTTTCTTTAGGTTGTGAGTCCAACCATGTCCTAGCTCTGTCTCTTACAGCAAAAGAGAATAGCATAAGTCTGTAGACCTCAGGGTCAACCCCATTAGTCTTGACAGTGTCACAGATTTGCAAGAATTCAGCTAAAAACTGATGAGGATCTTCTAATGGAAGTCCATGGAACTTGCAATTCTGTTGCATTAGAGAAACTAATTGAGGCTTAAGCTCAAAGTTGTTTGCTCCAATGGCAGGGATAGAGATGCTTCTCCCATAGAAGTCGGGAGTAGGTGCAATAAAGTCACCCAGCACCTTCCTTGCATTGTTGGCATTGTTGTTGTTTTCGGCTGCCATAGGTTCTTCTTCTTTGAAGATTTCTGTTAGGTTCTCTACAGAGAGTTGTGCTTTGGCTTCTCTTAGCTTTCTCTTCAAGGTCCTTTCAGGTTCAGGATCAGCCTCAACAAGAATGCTTTTGTCATTGCTCCTGCTCATAAGAAAGAGAAGGGAACAAGAAAATGTGGAATCCTCTATGTCACAGTATAGAGATTCCTTTAGGTGTCAGAGGAAAAGAAAAGTAGAAGACAGAAGTAGAAAATTCGAACTTATCAAAGAAGATGGAGTTCGAATTTTGCATTAAGGAATAGTGTTAGTCCATAAATAGAAGGATGTGAGAAGAATGGAAGTAATTTTCGAAAATTAAGTAAAAGATTTTGAAAACATTTTTGAAAAACACTAATTGATTTTCGAAAATGAAAGTGGAAAAGAAATCAAGTGATTTTTGAAAAAGATTTTGAAATTAGAAATCAAAAAGATTTGATTGAAAACTATTTTGAAAAAGATGTGGTTAAGAAGATATGATTAGTTTTAAAAAGATGTGATTGAGAAGATATGATTTGAAAAACATTTTAAAAAGATTTGATTTTGAAAATTAAAAACTTGGCTAACAAGAAAAGATATGATTCAAACATTAAACCTTTCTCAACAGAAAAGGCAACATACTTGAAATGTTGAATCAAATCATTAATTGATAGCAAGTATTTTTAAAAATAGAAAGAAATTGATTTTGAAAACATATGATTGAAAAGATATGATTTGAAAAAGATTTGATTTTGAAAAAGTTTGAAAACTAAAAAAAACTGCATTAAAAACAAAATCTTCCCTCTTGTGCCATCCTGGCGTTAAACGCCCAGAATGGTGCACATTCTGGCGTTTAACGCCCAAAACTATACCCTTTTGGGCGTTAAACGCCCAACCAGGTACCCTGGCTGGCGTTTAAACGCCAGTCTGTCCTTCTTCACTGGGCGTTTTGAACGCCCAGCTTTTTCTGTGTAATTCCTCTACTGTATGTTCTGAATCTTCAATTCTCTGTATTATTGACTTGAGAAGACACAAATTAAAAATATTTTTGGATTTTTAATAATAAGGAAAAATCAAAATGCAACAAGAATCAAATAACACTGCATGCAAGATACCAAACTTAGCAGTTTGTATACTACTGACACTAATGAGAATGCATATGAGACACAAAACACTCAAGTCAAGAGAATTTAAAGATTAGAGTAAGAAATCATCAAGAACATCTTGAAGATCACTAAGACACATGAATGAATGCATGCAATTGACACCAAACTTAACATGAGACACTAGACTTAAACAAGAAATATTTTTGGATTTTATGACTTTGTAAAATTTTTTTTTTGTGATTTTCGAAAATTAAGTGGAAAAAGAAGATAAAGGTATCAAAATTCTTAATGAGAACTCCAGGAATCATGCAATGTTTAGTCTAAGACTCCGGTCCAGGAATTAGACATGGCTTCACAGCCAGCCAAGCTTTCAAGGAAAGCTTCGGTCCAAAACACTAGACATGGCCAATGGCCAGCCAAGCCTTAGCAGATCACTGCTCCAACAGCAAGATTGATAAAAATCAACAAGCTCTTGTGATGATAAGTTGAAACCTCGGTCCAATGAAATTAGACATGGCTTCACAGCCAGCCAGACTTCAACAAATCATCATGAAACTCTAGAATTCATCTTCAAGAATTCCGAAAAAAAATACCTAATCTAAGCAACAAGATGAACCGTCAGTTGTCCAAACTCAACAATCCCCAGCAACGGCGCCAAAAACTTGGTGGACGAAATTGTGATCACTACAACTTCGCAGAACTAACCAGCAAGTGTACTGGGTCGTCCAAGTAATAAACCTTACGCGAGTAAGGGTCGATCCCACAGAGATTGTTGGTATGAAGCAAGCTATGGTCACCTTGTAAATCTTAGTCAGGCAAACTCAAATGGGTATGGTGATAAACGCATAAAACATAAAGATAAAGATAGAGATACTTATGTAATTCATTGGTAGGAATTTCAGATAAGCGTATGAAGATGCCTTCCCTTCCGTCTCTCTGCTTTCCTACTGTCTTCATCCAATCCTTCTTACTCCTTTCCATGGCAAGCTCAAGCAAGGGTTTCACCGTTGTCAGTGGCTACCTCCCATCCTCTCAGTGGAAATGTTCAACGCACCCTGCACGGCACGGCTATCCATCTGTCGGTTCTCGATCAGGCCGGAATAGAATCCAGTGATTCTTTTGCGTCTGTCACTAACGCCCCGCCTTCAGGAGTTTGAAGCACGTCACAGTCATTCAATCATTGAATCCTACTCAGAATACCACAGACAAGGTTAGACCTTCCGGATTCCCTTGAATGCCGCCATCAGTTCTAGCCTATACCACGAAGACTCTGATCTCACGGAATGGCTGGCTCGTTTGTCAGGCGAGCACTCAGTTGTCAGGCGATCAACCATGCATCGTGTATCAGGAATCCAAGAGATATTCACCCAATTGAAGGTAGAACGGAGGTGGTTGTCAGTCACACGTTCATAGGTGAGAATGATGATGAGTGTCACGGATCATCACATTCATCAAGTTGAAGAACAAGTGATATCTTAGAACAAGAACAAGCGGAATTGAATAGAAGAACAATAGTAATTGCATTAATACTCGAGGTACAGCAGAGCTCCACACCTTAATCTATGGTGTGTAGAAACTCCACCGTTGAAAATACATAAGAACAAGGTCTAGGCGTGGCCGAATGGCCAGCCTCCCAATGATCTAAGATAGCATAAGAACAAAGGTAGCTACCCAGATATGATCTAAGAACTAGATGTCCAAAGATGAAAATACAATAGTAAAAGGTCCTACTTATAGAGAACTAGTAGCCTAGGGTGTACAGAGATGAGTAAATGACATAAAAATCCACTTCCGGGCCCACTTGGTGTGTGCTTGGGCTGAGCAATGAAGCATTTTCGTGTAGAGACTCCTCTTGGAGTTAAACGCCAGCTTTGGTGCCAGTTTGGGCGTTTAACTCCCATTCTTGTGCCAGTTCCGGCGTTTAACGCTGGAATTCCTGAGGGTGACTTTGAACGCCAGTTTGGGCCATCAAATCTTGGGCAAAGTATGAACTATCATATATTGCTGGAAAGCCCAGGATGTCTACTTTCCAACGCCGTTGAGAGCGCGCTAATTGGGCTTCTGTAGCTCCAGAAAATCCACTTCGAGTGCAGGGAGGTCAGAATCCAACAGCATCTGCAGTCCTTTTTAGTCTCTGAATCAGATTTTTGCTCAGGTCCCTCAATTTCAGCCAGAAAATACCTGAAATCACAGAAAAACACACAAACTCATAGTAAAGTCCAGAAAAGTGAATTTTAACTAAAAACTAATAAAAATATACTAAAAACTAACTAGATCATACTAAAAACATACTAAAAACAATGCCAAAAAGCGTACAAATTATCCGCTCATCAAATCCCCTTTCTCTATATCTTCTACAACCTTCAATACTGTTGATAGAATCATAGGCCATTAGGTATAAAAAATAATAAACAGAAAAAGAACTATGTTTGAGGTACGGATTTTTTAGATAATAAATAATTGTTACAATTCACTATTACTCCTTTTATATATATATATATATATAGATATTCTATTATATAAAAATCAGATTTTTGTACTTAATGATGGAGCTGACGTGGCATGCTCCGAAGAGTGCTTCCCGATTTAATTATTTTAACTCATTCAATACAATTTATTACAATGACTTAATTATTTCAACTAATTGATTTGATTAAATATTTAAATATCAATATAATTTATTATAATTTATATTACTTATTTAATTATACTACATTAATTGTAATTCGTTATATTAGGGAATTGGCTTTTTCATTTATGAAGTCTAAAATAAAATAAATATTTTATTTTTTATTCTAATTAAATATATTAAATTTAATTATATATTATATATGAATTAACGTTAATTTATAAATTATTTTATATTATAATATTCAATCAAATAAATTGTAAATTACTTTAAATTATATACGCACTGAAAAATGGATTTAAATATTGTTTATATAGTATAGATAGTATTTAATTAAGAATAGTATATTTTTAAGTTTTTTGATATAATTTAATAATATCAGCTAATTGATTTGATTATATATTTAAATATCAATGTAATTTATTATAGTATATAATACTTGATTAATTTTACTACATTAATTGTAATTCCTTATATTAGTTAATTAGTTTATTCATTTATAAAGTCTTAAATAAAATAAATAATTTGTTGTTTATTCTAATTAAATTCATTAAATTTAATTATACTATATATAAATTAAAGAAAATTTATAAATCACCTTATTTCCTTAGCCTTTTATATTCTGTGGATTGTTAAGTTTTAAGTTTTATATTTCGTTAAGCAAAAGTAATATAAGGCAAAACTTTCTTTATTCTAAACGGAATTATTCTATGTATTATTTACTAATATCATTGGATTTGATTTATTAGAAATATGAATTAATTTTATATAACAAATTATTAATTAAACTCATTCTAAAACGTAAGCAAAATAAATTAATTTCTAGGCGGCCCAATGTAGATGTATGATTTATCCAACAATCAAACAAAGCATAGAACTTGTGAATTATGATCAAAAGGGAATAAAAAAGTAGGGCCCACACCATGTTGCCTTGCTTGCCTCCATTGCATCTTAACAAAACATGGACCTATGGAGACAAATCCCGATTCCAAGTTGGGCAGATAAAAAACCTATCTGGATCTCATACAATTAATTTCAACCCGCACCCAAAGTCCTCTTTTAGTCTTTTTGGGTCATCTCTCTCCCAGCAAGTAAGCATATATGCCAGCAATGGAGAACATCATCTTGGCACTAGCAACTTCAGAATGGCAAAAATGAGAAGACTGGTTGCTCATACGGCAATGGGATGATGAAGGGGTTGTGCTGGCAAGGAGGTCGACGATGATCGGAGATGCTAATGTGACCAGAGAGGTTAGATAGCGGACCGGCAAGAGGAGACTTTCACTGATGTTGTTGTCGTTTAGATCATCGTCCCACCGGGACGCTCCCTATCTGTAACTGATGGAGGTGAGTTGCTGCAAGAAAGGCATGGATTCAGATCTGATGGAGATGATTGCATCGACAAAGAGAATGTTGGAAGATTCATATCAGAGTAATCAGACTTTGGTCTTTACCAAGATTCAAAGACCCCAAATCCATTAGCTCCATTGAAATCATGTTGATGGATGAGCAAGTACTTCTAATTTTATTCATATATAGTTATTTCTCTGTTTTCATACACTTAGTCCCATATTTGTATGATCCTCACCTCATAATTGTCATCCTTTCAACCTCAGCAGTTTCTGCTTTTTTTGGGACTATTCATTCAAAAATAGAACAAGAACAAAACCCAATTTTGTGTTTCCCTACAAGAAAACATAAGCATTTCATCATAAAAAAAGATTCCACAGTTAAAAATAGATTTAATATATAGCTCATGTTGTATTAGGCCAATAAAAAAAGGGATTGGGAGACTTTTAGCAAGATTTTCATAGACAGTTATATAAAATTATAAATTTTAGCATGCAAAGACATGCACTAGTGCCAAGATACATAATTACTAAATAATGGAGATTTGATATAAAAGTTTATACCGACTAAAAATAACAAAATTTGAGTCACTCTTACTTTCACATCCTAAAAAGGCATAATGTATATCTTTGATAAGAAATAATAAGCACATCACAACAAAATTAAGAGTTAGATTATTCCTTACTTTTTGTTTATTATTCTCATCTTGAAGACTTAAATTTTCTCTTCCCGTATGGGTGACAACTAACAAGAGAGGTTTGTATTAGAAAAATTTGTGCCAAGCATCTCCAGGTAGTGTTGACTGTTGGAAACCAAGCAGTATAGCCTCCACCGATTTAACATTTAAATTTTAGACTAAATCAATCACATTAAACAAAGATGCATGTGGAGGGGAAAAAAGAGAAAAAAATAATAAGAGCATGACTAACGCATATGCCTGATTGTCGTTAATCTTAACCCTCTTCTACATAACAATTAATTCTCATGCATGATTGTCATCACAAAATTTTTCTTTTTAATACCTATGGTTAAAAAAAATAAATCAAAAGTTTTCTCAACCTATTTTTCATGAGTTGTGTGAAAAAAAAATCAAATACAAAATTTTATACTCAAGTGAAAGTCACTAAACAATAAAATTAGTCATTTTAAATTAAATATTTTAATTATTATGTTAATATATAATTAATTTTTTTTGTAAAATATAATGATAGTATACATTAAAGTATTAAATATTTGAATCCATTATATGTATATTCTTCCTTTTGGGTGAGTATAAATCCGTTAGTTAATACTTAATACTTAATATTTTGGAATTAAATCATATTTTTAATTTATTCAGTTATTTTTGTTGAAAGAAATATTTTATATAAATTTTGTTTATTTATTTATTTAGTTGGATCTTATTGGTACTGTGTGTAGAAAGTGAATAATAAAATATTTTGCTTTGTGAAATAATAGGGAACAACTATGTATGCTTCTGTAGGTAAGGATTTGATATCTGTGTTCGAATCATTGATATCGGAGAGAGCTGTATATGTTTTTACATACTTTGGAGTTAGCAACAACTGTGAGTTGTACCGCACAACATCATATCATTTTCGATTATTTTTTCAAAAAAGAACTACTATCTTACCCTCTTTTTGTGATACAATACCGTTATATGGTATTAAGTTAGTCCCTTTTAGGAAAATTATGGGATACTCTCCTCAACATCCTTTTTTGGTTGGTAAGTGTATGATTTATGGCAAATACATAAGTTGATTTTTCTTTTGTTTTTATGACAAAATATCACTAAGATGGGTAATTTGTGCACAATCTTCTGTTTGATATTTATTTTAGATGTTGCTGGAGTTATGACCGATGTAGAAGGTGAGTGAAAATATGTGAAGAATGGAAAACTTATTGACATGTTGGTCATTTATATTGAGAATGACGGGTTCATTTTTCGATGCCCTTACTCTGCACTTAATATGTTTATATAAGTAATTTTTATTTTCTAAATAATTTACATTTTTTCTATAGTTTAAAGCTTAATATTACTGTTCTTGGAGAGATAGTGGACCAGATCAAAGGTCTTGTGGCAATGGGTGAGCAACAGCCATCGGTAGTTATTTTTCAATTTGCAAGAGTAAAGAATTTTTTAGGTATGTGAGGATTTGACCACTATCAAATGGTTATGTCTTATTGTAGTTATTTCTACTAATTATCGGGATGCAATTCAATAGGTATTTTTAGTTTTAAAATTTTATGGTGTAATGCTATATATAATAGTAATTGTTTTTTGTTTTTAAATTTTAGAGTGTGATACTCCATGTCGTGGAAGCAAAATTATAAGTATTGTATTTTGTGTTTTAATACTTTGATCATGTGGAATTACAAGTGAAATTATAGAAAATAGTAATAACAATTCCGACAAATAGCTGGCGTTTTAGAAATTAAAATTTGAAGTGATAAAAAATATTATTATATACACATGGATAAATTGTATCACTAATTTTTTTATTTTTTTATTGTAAATTCTATGTTGAATTACTCAATAATTATTTAATCAATATATAATTTCAAGCTATATTTTTGTTATTATATAATATTTTTTATTATTTTATATTTAAAATAAATATATTTTGTATAGCTCATTGCTAAAATAAAAAATTTTACTAATTAATTAGGTTCACAGTAGATTATAGTTATTTTTTTAAATCTAAGGATACTTTTGGTTATTTTTCATTTGATAATTTTTCTGTCATGTATAATTGTACAACTCATTTAGGCAATGATTATTGTACATAGGTACCAATATTTTACAGAACATTATGTATGGTACCAGGCTTTTGATAAATTCAGATGTTTCTAAGGCTATGATGCTTCGAAAAAGGTATTGTACCAATATTGTGAATTATTTATAGTTGTGCATATTAACTGTATTTTTATGGCGTTGTGATTGATAAGTAGCGTGTACTATAAAGAGATCTCGCAGTACCTATCTGTACTTTCTGACAAACTGGCGTATGTTTTTTTTTTTTTACTTTCAAACTCTTCCTATGTAGGTTGGATTCAATGTTGTGTTGGCCACTGTTCTTAATGTTAAACTCGTTCTAAGTTGGTGGTATAAATCTTGTGTTTGCAGCGTGAAGGCAGAAGCTAATGTGGATACATACTTCTGTGATGACTGTAATAAGGACGTGAATAATGTGGTTGATAGGTACGACTCTAATTGAACTTATTTGTGCAATCTTTTCATAAAAAAGCAATATAGTTATGTAATTGATTATGTCTCTTTTTAATTTATTTAGCAATATGTAGCTTAATACCAATAATTAGTAGACAATAAGAGAACAATTTATTAAAAATAAAAACTGCTTTAATTGATAGAAATATCATCTATCCACACAAAAATGGCAAAATGAGATAGAGTACATAGAAAATATTCATATACCTACAATAATTTTATACTAAAGTCTCCTCTGCTAGACTAAAATCTAGAAAACTGATAAGCCTAAAAAAATTGTGTTTGAGCATTTAAATTGTGTTGAATATAATTTTTATGATTTTATTGTAACTAAAGAGTGACAGGCCAAGTGTTAATTGATGTTTTTGAATAAAAAAAGCAAGTATAAGTTGAATTTGTTAGTTTTTTATGGTACTGCTACAACAACTTTTGTTGTGTTCGATAAGGAGGCCACAACTCTATTCGGACAGACCTTTACTGAAATGGTGAAAGAATTCAATGTATGTGGTTTCTGCTGTTGAAACCATTTGAATGGTTATGATGATTCAATGTCAGATGTAAATATAAAAGATAATTTTATACCATCCTCAAAAACTTTAGACTGTATATAAAAAATAAAGCAAGTATAAGTTGAATTTGTTGGTTTTTTATGGTACTGCTACAACAACTTTTGTTGTGTTCGATAAGGAGGCCACAACTCTATTCGGACAGACCTGTACTGAAATGGTGAAAGAGTTCAATGTATGTGGTTTCTGTTGTTGAAACCATTTGAATGGTTATGATGATTCAATGTCAGAGGTGAATATAAAAGATAATTTTATACCATCCTCAGAAACTTTAGACGGTATATAAAAAATTTATCTGTATGTTTATTTGCATCTTTGTGTATATCATGGACTAAATTGCATTGGTATGACAACTGAGTATCTAAAGAGAATTCATTCGGCAAATGTGTGGGATATAAAAAATCCTATTTATCAATGTCAACACTGTAAAGCATTGATGTAGTCTGAAGAAAGGCTTGCTAAATTCAAACAGTAACCCCAACCAAAGTTTTCATTATGTTGTATGGAAGGAAAGATCGAGCTTCCTCTACTTTCTGTGCCTCTTGATGAGCTTATTCAGTTTCATATTGGAGGAGATCAAAGAAGTATTCATTTCCTAAAAAATATAAGAGCATTTAATTCAATATTTTGCATTAAATCAATGGCCGAAAAAATTAACCGTGGGGTGAAAAATGGGGCTGCTCCTCCAATTTTTAAGCCTAGGGGTCAAAACTACCATAGCATTGGTAGCTTACTTTCTTTGAATAGTCTGCGACCAATATTTGCCCAGCTATATATCTATGACACAGAAAATGAGATTAATCAAATATACACACTTCGGTAATTTTCATGCAACCAGTCAAACATTTTAGTTATTTTTAATATGTGACAGAAAAAAACATAAAATTTATTGTGTTTTTTTTTGTGCAGTTCCAATGAAGCTATAAATGAGCGGGATAAGAAAATTGTGGCAATATTAAGAAACATGCTAGACAAATATAATAGTTTGGCAAAGAATTTTTGCTATACAAGAGATAGGTACCAACCGAAAAATTGCACAAACATAAAGCTTAAGTTGATTAGTAAAAAGACTACAGATGGCAGGCAATACAACTTGCCATCTGAATCTGAAGTGGCTGCATTGATTTTTGGCGATGTCGAACAACTAAGCAAAGATAGAGATATTATTATAGAGAGTCAAACTAGATTCATTGAGATATTGTTGGCTGCATTACTTGTGTATTGTGATGAAGGGTTTTTTTCTTTGTGTATGGTCATGGGGGGTATTGAAAAAATATTTTTCTGGAACCTTATGTCTGCTGAGATTCGCTCAAGGATGATATTGTGTTAAACATTACTTCAAGTAATATTGCATCTTTACTTCTTCCCAATGGAAGAACGGCACACTCAGGGTTCAAAATACCGCTGAATATAATTGAGGATTTTGTATGTAACATCAAACTTGGTTCCCCTCAAGCAATGCTACTGTTGAAAGCCAAACTTATAATTTGGGATGAGGCTCCAATGGTTAGTAGGTACTACTATGAAGTGCTTGATAAATACTTAGGTGATATCATGAGGTTTTCTCCAACATATAACAAAGATTTTTCCTTTGGAAGAAAAGTGGTCATACTAGGTGGAGACTTTAGACAAATTCTTCCTGTCGTTTCACGAGAATTGAGACAAGATATTGTTCATTCAACTGTGAATTTGTCTTACCTTTGGAAGTTTTGTCAAGTGCTCAAACTAACAAAAAACATGAGACTCTCTGTAGGGACGACTGCTTCAGATCAAGATGAGACAAAGTAATTTGGTGAGTGGTTATTGAAAGTTTGTCATGGTCTAATATGTGACAATATGGATGGTGAATCTGAGATATATCTTCCAGGAGATATTGTTATTCCTTCTTCAAACCAGGCATTTGATGAGTTGGTTCATTTTTCTTATCCAAATATTTAGGATAACATGTCCTCAAAGGAGTTTTCAAAGCAAGAACTATATTGGCTCCCCCATACTGGACATCGTTGAAGAGGTCAATAACCATCTGATGGCTACCATTCTTGGAGGGAAAAAATTATATCTTAATTCGGATTCGATTTATATGGATGAAGGGAATATGGAGAGTCAACTAGATCTCTATGGTCCTGAATTACTGAATAGCATAAATTGCTCTAGTTTACCTCAACATAAATTAATACTCAAGGTTGGTGTTTCGGTGATGTTACTGAGGAATATTGACCAATCCAATGGTCTTTGTAATGGTACAAGGCTACAAGTTAGGAAGGTTAGAAATCATGTCATAGAATGTGAAGTCTTAACGAGTAACAATGTTGGTCATATTGCTTTGATTCCAAGAATGAATATGGTACCAACAAATGAAACCGTCCTAGTTAGATTCTAACAAGACAGTTTCCCATAGTAGTATCGTTTGCCATGATAATTAATAAGTTTCAGGCATGATCTGAAACCCTAATCTGCGCCGACGCAACCTGCATCACCCAATGGCGTTTGTGCTCGCCATTTTGCGTTAGCCGGCAGCCTGGGTCCTCCTCCTTCATGACCCTTGGATGGTTGACGCTTTTCTTGGTGTTTCTGCCCAATGACACATACCATCATCGACGTTAACCGATTATTGGCTTGATGTTTAGCAATTAATGTTTATATTGCTGTTTCTGTTGTTTAAAGTGTTGGATAGTGTTTATATTACTGAGTTGTTGGATTTAGCACAGTGAAAATCTCACTTACTGCATGATTATTGTGTTGGAAATTGTTGAATAAAATTGTGATATGGATGGTTGATTTTGATTGCATTTTTGCGCAAGAGGAATTGCAAAAGCTTGATTCAAATTGTGATGTAGATGGTTACTTTAGCATGTTATTGGATGGTTGTTTTCCATTGACAAACACCTATTTCTTTACCTGGTTATTATTTTTTTGCAGGGATTTTGTTTTTTATTTTCTTTTCCTGTTTAGCAATTAATGTTAGTATATGAGTACTATTGTATTTATATTGCTGAGTTGTTGGATTTTGAAAACCTCACTTGCTGCATGATTATTGTCTCGGAACTTGTTGAATAATATTATGATGTGGATGGTTGCTTATGTTTTATTTTTTGCGCAGGTAGAATTGCAAAAGCTTGGTTCAAATATGTCCGTTTATTTGTACTCTTGCTGTGTGGATCATTGTTGATATCTAGTTGTGTAGATCGTTACTTTAGCATGTTATTGGTTGATTGGTTTCCATCGACAAGCACCTATTTTCCTAACTTGTTATTATTTTTTTCGGAGATTTTGTATTTTATTTTCTTCTCCTGTTTAGCCATTAATCTTTGTATCTAAGTACTATTGTATTTATATTGAGGTATTGGATAAAATTGTGATGTGAATGGTTCCTTTTGATTTAATTTTTGCGAGAAGAATTGCAAAAGCTTGGTTCAAATATTTCCTTTTTTTCTCGCTATGTGGACCATTATTGATATCTAGTTGACACTGTGTAAATGATTACTTTAGCAAATTATTGGACGGCTGTTTTCCATCGACAAGTACCTATTTCCTTAACTGGTTATCTTTTTTAGGAATTTTGTATTTTATTTTCTTTTCCTATTTAGCAATTTATCTTAGTACCTGAGTAATATTGTATTTATATTGCTTGAGTTGTTGGATGATCACGGTGAAAATCTCACTTGCTGCATGATTATTATGTCAAAACTTGTGGAATAAAAATGTTATGTGAATGGTTGCCTTTTTATTTAATTTTTTGCGTGAGAAAAATTGCAAAAGCTTGTACAAATATTTCTGTTTTTATTTTCCTTCATTGTGAGGAATATTGTTGATATCTAGTTGACACTGTGTAAATGGTTATTTTAGCAAATTATTATACGGTTGTTTTCCATCAGCAAGCACCTATTTCCTTAACTGGTTATTATTTTCTTTCAGGGCTTTAGTTTTTTATTTTCTTTTCCTGTTTAGCAATTTATCTTAATATTTGAGTACTATTGTATTTATATTGCTGAATTGTTGGATTTATCAAAGTGAAAACCTCACTTGCTGCATGATTATTGTGTCAAAACTTGTTGAATAATATTATGATGTGAATGGTTGCTTTTGATTTAATTTTTGCGGGGGAAGAATTACAAAAGCTTGGTTCAAATATGTCCGTTTATTTCTACCCTCGCTGTATGGACCATTGTTGATATCCAGTTGACACTTTGTAGATGGTTACTTTAGCATGTTATTGGATAGTTGTTTTCCATCGACAAGCACCTATTTCCCTAACTAGTTATTTTTTTTGCAGGGATTTTATTTTTTATGTTCTTTTTCTGTTTAGCAATTAATATTAGTATTTGAGTACTATTGTATATTTCCTGAGTGAGTTGAACATCCAGTGTGTTTTAATTGTACTTATTTAAATCCAATCTTATCAAATAAACATCCATTTAAGAATAAGAATAACCATTCGCATACCTAGTGAATTGAACATCTGACATATTTTAATTATATCTACTTAAATTCAATTCAATCAACTAAACATCCACTTAAAAATGAAAATAATCATCCGCATACCTAGTAAAATAAACATCCGGGATATTTTAATTTAAAAATATGATTTGGAATTGACCATTTCACTAGTGATCAATGATCATGTACTCCAGTTAGCCAACAATAGCAAGGTAACTATTTTGTGGCAAAACTAACTTATTCTTTTTGTTTAATACATTTTATTATTCTATTATTTCTTTGGATTCTAAAGGGTAAAAATTAATTACTTAACCCTTCATTTTCTCATTATTGTTATCTTTCAAGCATTGATGACACGAATATATTATACTTTAAAAGGGATTATAACCATTTGAATGATGCAAATGCATGAACCACATACATAGATGCAGGTTAATTTAGAAAAATATTAAAATCAAAGGTGAGTTCAGTCTTATTTAATTTTTGTCACAATTTAATTTACACCACTATCTATAAAATTTATAAATATTGAGAATGATAAAATTTTCTAGTAACTCTTTCTCACGACTAAAAGATTAATTTAATTTTAATACATTGTCTGTGTAAATTAGGTTTATGAATGTATCTAATTATTGTTACTACTATTTTACTTTGATTACATGAATAATTATCTAAAAAAATAGATGTGATTGTCGATTAGGTAAAACGTTTTACATAATCAATACATCAAAATTAATTTCCTTAACGATATAAGAAAATTTTACTTTTTATATATTCACATAAGGTACATAATAATCAATTAATACACAAAATCATACATCCACCTGAAAATGAAAATAATTATTCGCATACCTATTAAACTAAACATCCAATATAATTTAATTATATCTACTTGAATCTAATACTAACAACCAAATATCCACTTAACAATGAAAATAACCATCCGTATACCTAGTAATATGAACATCCAACATAATTTAATTGTATTTACTTGAATTCAATCCAACCAACTAAAAACTTAATAATTATATTCCAAATCTCTGACATTCTTCAAATTCATCACATGGCACAATCTCACATTTTGGATATGCTTTCAATGTTGCCTCCTCACTATATGCTCCTGGAAGACCCTGTATCAAGCAATTAATAGGTTAACAAATTTAATGTTGCCGTGAACATTTTACTTGAAAATAAGTTATATTATACTTAATAAGCCAACTCGCACCTTTGATCCATCTCTTAGAAAAGAAAAAACATCAATTACTATCAATAGCTTTGCAATAAAGAAAGTCATATAACTATGTTGAAAGTAAGTGTAAGACAGGAAAGAAGATTTTAGTGATAGGATAAAAACATTAGTTGCATCCATTATACTATGAAGTTGAGTTTACATGTACATGCATATACATGTAACCATGAGTGCATGCTTTAAAGTGTTTCTTAACGGATGTACAATGTTATAGTTAAAAGCATCAAATTTAAGCTTAATTACTCTACTGTAGAAAGCAAGATCAAAGTTATACTTAACTATTTATTATATATCATATGAAAAATATTTATTCTTCATACCAATATTGCTGAGTCAACATGTTAGATTGTTAGCATAAACCTCTATTACTCGCCAAAATGACACTAGATGAAATGATCATGGTTAACCATTAAGAAACTTTGGAATTCTATGACACACTTAATTTATCCCTTTTGTACATAATGTTCAATCACACATGTCAGACTTTGCACCAAAACACCATGTGTTTAAAGGGAAGAGAGCATCAAAAACAAAAATGCAGCTGAGATAGATGCCTTTAAGGCACAAAGTAAACTGAAAAGTTCATAATATGGCATGTCATCTCTTATCCAATTACCCCTCTACCTACTATACCTCTTAAGCTCTCTACAAATTTTAAGAAAGAATAATTCAATAGCATATGAATATCATTCAACTGCGAGTAGTATAGTAGGAAATTACAATAAGCTCTTCAAGAAACACCAAATTCATTAACAGAAACAAGAGACATTACAATAATCATGTGCAACTGTGCATCCAACATAAATTGGGGGTCTCAAGTATATTGAAATAAAATATTGGAGCCTAATTTGTGATCATAATAAACATAAAATAGAAAACTTTACTCAATGTGCTAGCATCATGTGGTTAATAAGCAAGACAATTCTATGATAAACAATTAAATTTTTTAAGACATTACCCCAAATTAAGACATTGCAGCCAATAATCACAATTTGATTACTCAATGGTGGCAGAACAAAATAATTCTATTAAAAGACAAAAAGAAAAAATTGATAAAGAGGGAGACAAAAAATTAGAAACTTGAAACTCACTAGGAAGGAGGTCTACATCCTTGTGAAAGGCCTTAGAGTCTTTGTAGTGAGAAGCATCAGTAGCAAGAGATGAGTCAACCAAGAAGACGCGGTGGATGTTGACGAGGGACAAAGAGAAGCGTCGCGATCAGGCTGAGGGAACGGTGGTGTTGGATTCGTTGACGGCAGACCACAGGCGGTGCAAAGAAGACGCGGCGTTCAGAGATGAGTATGACACCACACAGGGCCACGCGGCGTGTAGATGTCCGGCGGCCAAGCTGTGGCAGTCTCCTGCGTCAATGGCGGTAGCTGTCGCGGTCTGCAATGAGGACAGGGTGGTCTGGTGACGGCGCGAAGAAACAGAACGTGTGGTTGTTAGGAGTAAGGTAGGGCAGCACCGCGTTGGAGGTTTGGGAGAGAGAATTTAGGGTTTGAGTGAAACAACCAGAACAGATTTCTTTTGGGTTTTTTATTTTTAAAAGAATTTAAATTTTGAAATTAATTAACTTAATTTGATATTAATTTCAATTTGACCCTTATTGTACACATTGTATACTAAAGTCATTAGCTCCTCATACTTTCTCATTACTGTTTTACAAGATAATTGCAACAATTACCGCTCTATGATACAAGACTATGTACCCCTATGTTTTTTTGTTTGCCTGATCCGTTTGTAGTTTAGGGAAGATAATTAGGCGAAATGTATATTATGGAGGTTGTTGGGCTGCTAGCATCGGTGGGTGCTCGGGCAAGAGATGTTGGGCCGGCTTTTGTGTGACTATCGTAACATCCATTGTGAAGCGGAAAAAACCCAATCGGTGGTGCATAGTCCATGAATAAAATTTTTGGATATGGAGGAATGAGATCTTCTGCGACCAAACATGCGATTGGCTGTGTTCCCACATTGCCCTTTTGAATTGGCTTCTTGCCATCCTTCATCTGATGATGTCTCCTCCTGATGAACAGACTCACTTGATCTTCGTCCAGAACTTCATAATCCACCATGTCAGAACTTTCTTCTATTTCGATTTCTGCCATGTTAGTAGCATATTCCAAGCCATCATAGACAATGCCCTCATTGGTTTGTGCATCTTCACGATGAAGGTTTTTGTCACTTATTGGTAGTAGTATTTGGAAAATTAGAGATAGAATACAAAAACTATCAATTGCATAATGAGGCAACACAACAGAAAATTTTACAAAAATAGGTAGCAGTTTATAATAATAAAGCAATTAATGTCAAATGCATTATAAGGTAACACCATATAAAAATTTGGCAGAGAACTTTTGCACGCTGCTATTTTCTCTGAGCATGTTCATTTTTATTGGAATCTGGCTTGGGACTTATAAAATCCAGAAAATTTGACACACTGCATGAGAGAATAAAATGTTTTTGATGCCCTGAATTACAATCTTGTGTCTGCAACAAAATAACATGGAGATACCATGTCGGTACCTAAGTCATTCATATAAGATATATATATAAAATATATATTAATAAAATCTAATAAAAGAATCTAATTATATTAGAATAATTTAGTTGTAAAAAATAAAAATTAATTATTACTCTTTGTCAAATTTTCTACCAATATTCTTTCTTTAGATTTTTTACTAATTAAATTTTGGTGTTTGCTACGGTACGATGATAAATTCATACGTACCGATATATTTAACATATGGACAAGTAATAATCAGCCATGTGTAATTTATTTTCCACATCAGCATTTAATTTCTTCTTTTTTAAATATATATTATATCACCATTTTTACTAATCCACCCCTTTTAATTAAATAAAAATAAAAATATATTTTTTATTTAATTTTATAAAAAATTTTAAACATCCTTACTTATCTGATTAAACAAAAATACCCTTTTAAATTAATTAAATTTTAAAATTCAATTAATCCTAATTTTATAATTTCAAACAATTTAAACAACAAAACAAAAACATATTAAAAAAACAAAAATCAAATTTATTCTTCATCTGCGTTCAGAAACCCTCTCCTTGAATCATGCCTCTGAAGTTTTCCAGTATTCTTTGTAGTCTTCTCTCTCTCTCTCTCTCTCTCTCTCTCTCTCTCTCTCTCTCTCTCTCTCTCTCTCTCTCTGGAGCTCGATCTCTCTCATCTGTCTCACTATGGCGTCAGCAGTCAAGATCTCTCCCTATCTCCTCTCTGGTCTCGCAATCCAAGTCATCGTCGCGTCATAGAGCATCGCTTCCTCCTGGTTCCAGAGAGCGTCGCCTTCCTCCTGATTCCGTCTTCTTCGCCGTCTTCTTTGCTGTCTTCCTCATTCTTCATCATTGTCGTCAGCCTCTCCCTTCTGGTAATTCCCTCTCTATGATTTCTGTGATTTGAATTATTATAGCATTTGTGTGATTTTTGTAAGGGTAATTTGGTTTGATTTATGTGATTTGATATTAGTTGTTAATTTTGACAAATTGTTGAATTTTTATTTTATCTGCATATGCTTCTGAAATTGTGAATGCAATATTTTTAATAGAAAACTTAATTTAGATGACAATAGTTTCATTTTTCAGATGCTGCATAGTGTCTTAATGCACATCTAATTTCATTAGAAACAAATCCTTGATTAGCTTTTGATGACAGAAAAACAATTGGGTTGGTAGACCCACTGATTAGATATATCTTCTAGACTTCTAGTTGAATACTACCAAGTCACATGGTGCACTCTTATGGACAAAAAAAATGAAGGATATAGTGGTTATGGAGCTGAACAAGGTGAAAAGGTATGTTGCATTGACATCTTCTAGAGCTTTTTTTGCTTTGCCCATTTTTCATTCTGTATCCTTCCATACATACTTTACTCTTTTGTCCTAGTTTCAATTGTAAACATAAAGAAGAAAATATAAAGAAGACCAAACAGTTTCAGAGTGCATGGTGCAATCAATGGAAACTGTGTTTTGAAGCTGAAATCTGCAGTTTCCTATCCCTAGGATTTGAGATGGTGTTGTATTTAAGTATGTATTTCTGTAGGGAAAAAAAGAAAAGAAAAATTTGAAATGTTAGACTTGAAATTCTGGCATGTTCAGACCTGGAATGTTGCGGCCAATGGGACTTCCAGAAGATGTCCAAGTTATTGCCTGGGGCCTGTCCCTTGAAAGGTGAGAAAAATTTGAGAACACCATCATGGTTGATTGCTGAGAATATAGAAAATCTATTTGTTAAAGTTACTATGAATTCTTCTGTTTCGGTACTCATTTTCTGTTTGAATCTAATAAAACACTAGGAATTTTAGTACAATATATTAACTAACTACTGAACTTCATTCAAAATTGATTTTGACAAGTTCTTTTGTCTCTGGAAATAGGCCAACAATGATACTATGTGGGATTGATAACATCAGAGATCTCTTTGGTCCCAAGGTATTGTTAAGTTATACCAAATATATGGTCCCGTGTAACAACTTTTTTCTTGATAAGTTTTACAAGTGATATTGTCATAAAACCATATATGCTTCATGTTTGATGCAGGTGGATCTTGGCCTCATAAAGAAAAATTCAATTTGTCATCTTGGAATTAACCAGAACAATTCATTTTTTCATTGAATTTCTTGTCATTTGTTGAAAGAAAGTGAAAGAAGTTTTGTGGTTAAATATTAACTGTAAGAATAGTTAGATCTCCTACGAAGAATTATGGTGTTGGAAAGTTATGGCATTAGCATTTTTTATTTTTCAGCTATGTTTTGTTACTATTATTTTCATATAAAACACTGAATTTTTAGCATCAATGGCCTTGTTACAACATTTCTACTCATTGATAAAGCTTACATAGACTTTACTTATGCAATTTATAAATTTCATTGTGGATATTAATGTACAAGGGATCAAATCAAGGAATGTTACAAGCAATTGTTAAGTTGTAATCATAATTGCATCCTCTGAAAATGAACAAAGTATATACATGAAAGAAGAAAGAAAACAACAATTGAGTGGTGCAACATGCACATTTCAAATAAAGTATATCAAGAGCATATACCTTGAAGCAATGTTGAGTTTAATTCTTTATATATACAAGTAAGACAGTGAATGATAGATTACAAGCTTCATTTTGTTAGCATATCAACCGTTGAATAGAAAAATTATGATCTTATTGCAATTACTTGCAAGTGAAATTACTATATTAATCTGACTTACAACAATGACACCATTTTGCTTTCCATATAGTCATCAATTTTGTTATCAACCGTTGACTCCCTAACATTAACTCTAGTGTTGGATAACAAATGAATTTATATTATAAGATAGGAATAGAGACAATGGGTTAAAAAAAATCAAAACTCAATTACAAGTGGGAGGGGAAAAATGTTGGCTTGTTTCTATCCAAAACAAGCAACAAAAAATATGCATTATCTACCATGGCATTCATCCTCCTTCTGGCTCTCCATATCTCTTTATCTGTCCACCAAATTACTCTGATAACCACTGAAAATGAAAAACAACCCAATCCCCTTTGAAAAATAACAAAGTTCAAGGGATATGAATGCAACTTTGACATTAGAAATATACAATATGCACCTTCCAAGAATGATCACCCACCGTTACAACTTTAAAAGGGTTTTCTAATGGCTCTCCATACATCTCATTGAAGAATGATCACCCACCGTTCATTGACATGATCAATCCAATAACAGCTTCAACATACTATTAAAAAAAAGGGACCGACTAAGTAGTAAAATAAAGAAATAAATACAATCATTGGATTCCTCCCAATTTAAAACACATATATGCTACTAGTTCACAATCATTGAACCACATAGTTTTAGCACTATGTAACAGATATTATTAACTAAAAGATGTTCTGCCCCTTAAACTTAAATAATAAAGAATAATATATTAGATAATTGTGTTCCTCAACTAGTTCTCACATAAAGAATAATCACCTAAAAGATAGAAAAAAAAGGAAATGTCATAACATGCTTCCACTCTAGATAGATATGCCTGAAGGCCTTAAAAAATATCAATAGCCTTCTTCTTCTTCTTCTTCTTCTCATATCTGATTGGTTCTCATCAGACTGATCTTGCTTGACTATGGTATCCTTCTAGCCCTGTTCAAGCAAACAAAAAATAAGCAGGCTTCCTGGATCTATTACTCTATGAGATCTGTTTATATATAATTGCAAAGAAGATGATAATTGAGATCTAGTAAAAGCAAATGTGCTTACCCTCCAGGGTGTACTCAAACATAAAGCATCATCTTGTTTGAGATCTTGTGAGACAATGGCAGAAAGTTCATCAGAGAGCCATAATATTCATAAGTTGTAAGCTCTAATGCAAAGATCCCCTATGGCTGTAACCCTGTAACCTTTACCTACCTAGCCCTTGTTTTTGTTCTAGACTCGCCCGGATATGAATGTGCAACAGAGCCAGCAGGGATAAAAAATCTGAAGTTTGAAGCCGGAGATTCTCGCACAGGAACAAGCATAGACCCGTAAATTTAAAAAAAAAACTAGAATGAAATTTCATATGCAATATAGAATGTAATAGAAAACTCGATAGTGTTAAATAAGAAATGAGATAACAAAATTTCCTTTAGTTTTGTACAAATGAAACTATGTGCAAATCAATCAATTGAATTTCATTCATTACAAAGGGAAAAAATTCATGAACTATGACATAAATTACTGACCTCAACTCCAAGAGGTTTAATTTGACCAAGAGCTTTCGCTGCACCCAAAACGGCAGCGACCGGTGACCTGCGACCCAATTCTGGCAACGACCGGCGACACGACGGCGAGAGCAGAGACGACGGCAAGCGGTGACCCGATAGCAAGCTGCTCCAAGCCACGGACAGAGAAGCCAGCGAGGATGGGGACGACGTGCCGAGCTACCTGGGTTCCGGATAGAGGGAAGACGAAGAAGCGGAAGTGCTGAGACAGGTGACGGCGGCGGCAAAGAACTTGGGGCTAGGGTTTTGCGTTTTGGCTTAGGACTTTCCCTGCTTTGCTTCAGAAAGGGGGCAGGAATGATATTAGGAAAATTGGAGAAGATGAAGAACCATTGATTTTTAGTTTTATTGATATGTTTTGTTTTGGTTTAGAGGAGGATTAATTAGGGGAATTAAAGAAGATGAAGAAGGATTGATTTTTGATTTTTTTATATTTTTTTATTTTGTTGTTTAAATTGTTTGAAATACAAAATTAGGATTAATTAAATTCTAAAATTTGATTAATTTAAAAGGGCATTTTCGTCTAATCAGATAAAATAAGGATATTTAAGATTTTTTATAAAATTAAATAAAAAAATATATTTTATTTTTATTTAATTAAAAGGGGTGTATTAGTAAAAGTGGTGATATAATATATATTTAAAAAAGAAGAAATTAAATGATGATGTGAAAAATAAATTACACGTGGCTGATTATTACTTGTCCATATGTTAAATATATTGGTATGTATAAATTTATCATCATACGGTAACAAACATCTTAAATTTTGGATATCTTCCTACTATAACCCGTTAATTAGTTGTATTAGTCATGGTAATTTTAAAAGAAAAATATTATATTTTCAATATTTTTATTTATTTTTCTTTTTTATTTTACTATTTAACAAAATTTCTTTAAACATTCTTTTTAACTTGTTTTTATATGAATTCTCACACCTGAGTTATCATATGTGGGAAGTGATCCTCTCCAATGATAGTGCTAGGGAGCCAATGGTCTAAGTATACAATATGTACAATGGGCTAAACCTTTGGTCTATGAATAAAATGAACATCACCCACACTATCCAAAATAACCATCCGAATACGAGGGATAATAAACATCTCATGTCATAAAATCACTCATCCTAAAAACTTAAGTTAATTTTGGAGTTCACCAAGGATCAAACCTTTGACCTTTTGGATCTAGAACTCTAATACCATGTCATGAACCCACTCATCCCAAAAGCGTAACTTGACAGGACAATGTAACACTAATGATCATATCTCTAATACTTCCTAAACCTCTATTGTACACATTGTACGCTTAGACCATTTGCTCTCTATACTTTTCTAAAGAAAAATTAGATTGTGTCTAGTGTTTAATCTTATTTTTCATGATCTTTTTATTTATTTATTTTTTGTCCCACTTATATAAAATTAAAGGTGAGAGATCACACTTTATTCTCTCAAGTGTTAAAAAAATTGTAAAGATCTATTTCCATCGTATGTGCAGGAACTTAAACGCAATAAACAGAGACTATAAATACCCAGAGGACGAAAGAAAGAAAGATAAGAGAGAAAGAAAAGCAAAGTTGAAGTACCACTAGTCCACTACTATTACATCTGTAACTGGCTGAACGCGGTGGAAATTCATGAACCACTGCTGCATCTGCATTTGCATCTGAAGAAGTTGAACAGCTTGAGCAATGAACTCGTGAAGCTGAAGTTGGATTGCACTGTTTTCGTGGTGAGCCCTGCAGAAGCTGAAGAAGCAGAAATAATAAGGGAAGAAAGAGAAAGATTCAAAGAGCTATCCGAAATCGAAGAAGTCATTGAAGAACCGCCACAAACCCGCCAACAGAGGCAAAAGCTCGTCCTACCATACTTCTCCTGTTCCCTCGGAGCTTGAAGAGTGGATGCTGAAAGCAACATCATGCATCAGAGACCACGTACTACCATACTTCTCCGATTCCCTCTGCCACTGTCACAAAACCTTCATTCTCCTCCTCGACCTCAACCTTCTGTCAAAGATCCGATTTCTATTCTCCAAGATCATCCTCCGACAACACGAAGAAGATGATGACAATGAAGAACAATGCATCTCCACAACCATTTTCAAGTAGACTGTGGAATCCGCCGAGGAAATGCTGAGTGAGATTCGGCAGGAGTTAGAACAAGAACAAGTAGAACAATAAGGACCTTCTTCTACTGCTTCTTCTTCTAAGAAGATTATGTTTGATGAATATCTGCAAAAAAATCGATGAAATCAGCCTCCATTCGAATTCGCGTGTTTCGCTAGGATCAGGATTAGAGGATTCTCGCCGGAATTCAGCTCTCGAAATTACTGGGTCAGTACATGATGTTCGCCATGAAGAAGATACGATGGAGAAGTTGGTGTCGAAGATCAAGAAATTGGCGGAGAAGGCAAGAGCAGAGAATAATAACAATAAAGTTGTTGAAAAGTTTGTTGTTGTTATGGATTCAACGATCGATATCATATCAAAGCAGCAGCAGCAACGGAAAAATAAGGTGAAATCCGAGAAGAATACGTTGGTGAATGGCACGAGGGTTAGGTGGAAGTAATTCTTGGTCTGATTCTCTTCAACATGCAGAGAATTAGGCTTTCGATTGGAAATAATAATCACAATGACGATCATGAATCCTGGAAGAAGCTCAAGCACCTCATTTCTTCTCTCTAGGATATCCAATAGTATAAATTTTGAAGCTGTGTATGTTCATTCTGATCTCATCTCTTCTTCATTCTGCTACTGCCTCATGGTAAAACAATTCTAGATGAAGCAATTTTTTTTGTTTTTGATGTACTTTTTCCAATCTGATGCATGCGTGGCAAACAATAGTTGTAATAATGAGTGATATTGACATTTTTTTTAGTTGTTGATGATCTATATTTTGGTTTTTTTTTTTCTTATTTTAGTAGATCAGTAAGTAGTTCGATCATTTGTGTTAGTTAATTGTCACCCGATCTAATAACTAACTTACGAAAAAATATAGGTAGACAATAAAAATTATAAACAATGTGAACAATAAATATCATAATTTGTATGTGTTAATTAATAAAAATAATGATGATAGGTGAATTGATGTCTTAATATAATCTATAAATATCATGAGAATTTTTCTCTTCATAGTTCATTATGTCGCAGTGTGTGGCAGAGTCTACTATATATCATAATTATTTTAACTAGTTTGATTCAAGTTCCAAGCGATAATGGAACTTAATTTAATCTTGGATTTTCTTAGACGGCATTATTGCTCTAGTCGTTCTCCAACAAAGAGACGATCAAGCGATAATAATGAATTCTTAGTAGCTAACATCAACGAAAAAGCACAAAGCCATGTTAGTCGTCATTAACTCATCAAATTGCTATATCAACTAAAGCCGCCAGGTCAAGGTGCCTTAAAACATTGGTTAAATTGCTACATTGTTATATTTCATTGCTTGATGATAATTATTAGCTCCTCCCAAAATATTGGCGCCAAAAAGTTATTACAATTATTATATGTTTTTATAAAGGGAGCCACTTAAATAAAGATGTTAAAAACGTCTTTTTCTAAAGATATTTTTTAAAAATTAAAATTTAACACATATAATCAGTTAAATTATATTATTTTTATTAAAATTAGAGTGGACAAATCAGTTTAGCACAAAAATTAATAAATTAAATTTTGAATTGGTGTAAATTAATATTTTTTATAAAAAATTACTATAATATTCCTATTATAAAACACAACTAAAATATCTCTATTATATATATATATATTAATTTTAAAAACTTTAAATTCTAACCTTATAACAATAGAGAAAAAGGGCTAGAATTTAGAATTTTCAAAATTAATATATATAATAAGAGTATTTTAATCATTTTATATAATAGGGGTATTGTAGTAATTTTTTATAAAAAATAATATTAATTTAGACATATTCAAAATTTGATTCACTATTCATTTATCAAATTAATTTTTCTGACCTAATTTTGATAAAAATAACATAATTTAAATTATTATATGTGTTAAATTTTAATTATTAAAAAATATCTTTAAAAAAAGACGTTTTCTGCATCTTTATGGAAGCATCCCCTTTTATAAATAAAACAGATACAAGCAAGCTAAGGAAATAATACTAAGGCCACTGCAACTAACCAAGAAAAAACCGAATGTATATATGCAACTGTAAGTATTTATTTATTAAACAATAAAAGTTAACTAAATTATCCAACTGTTTGAACTGATCTCAACAAACTTTCGTTTTGATTGAGGAAGTGAGTTATAGCGTGTCCTCTTTTAAGAAAGCTATAGCGTTAACAGTAGTTTCTGACTATAAATAGCGAGAGGAGAGGAAAGAAAGAAAGAAAAATCAAACAAACTGAACATATACACTCCTTCTACTTGCTCCCTAGCTAACTCAAGAATTAACAATCGCTAATAAGGCTGCATCTGCATCTGAATCTGTTCCTGATGCAGGGAACTCCTCCTTGGAACTGGAAAAGAAGCTCAAGAGCTTCAACAATGAACTGGTGAATCTTGAAGAAGAACAACGGAAGATGCAGAAGCAGAACCTCATTTCGGAGCTTGAGGAGCGGAAGCTCAAACACCAATCATACATCAATGACCTCTGCTCTGCTCTCTACCAATCTTATCAAACCCTCCATGTCGTCCATAAATTCCTCGATCTCAACCTTCACTCAAAGTCCCAAGCCCTAACCGCCAACCTCTTCCACCCGCGGCAGAAACCACCACAACAAGACGACGACATTGCCAAAACCTTCCTCAAGAAGACTTTGGATATCGACAAGGCATTGCTCACTGAGATTCGAGAAGATTTTTTATTCCATCTTCATAAGCAACAATCTTCTCCTTCTTCACCTTCACGAGCAACACCCACAAGAAAAAGAAAACAAGAAAAAGGCAGAGGACAGTATTAAAAAAATAATAAATATATATTGAAGTTGTGTTTTACATGATATAAGAGTCATGTTATTTATAAAAATATTCCTAACTTCATAAATGTTCATCTACTAACTACTAACTCTCAACTACTTATTAAATATCTTTTGTGATGTTAATATATTTGGCTGATGGAGATTAATTTAATATGCCCCGCCAAGCTGATGGATGGTATACGTCAAGAATTTTCAACTTGGATAACTTAGTGTAGAAAGGCTTAGTTAAAAGTGACTTAGTAAAAATATCTGCAAGTTGACCAGAGGAAGAGACTAGCAGCAACTTCATTACTCCAACCTATGCCTTTTGACACACCAGATGACAATCAACTTCCAAATGCTTGGTACACTCGTGAAAAACTGGATTGGCAGCTCTATAAAGAGCACTCTGATTATCGCAGAACAAAACAGGTGGTCTATCACAAGAAACATGAAGGAAACCCAACAAATTCAATATCCATAAGAGTTCACAGGTGGTATTAGCAAGAGCACGATACTCTATTTCAGTTGATGAGCGTGCAACAGTGGCATGTTTCTTTGTTTTCCAGTAAATAAGGGACTCTCCTAGAAAAAAAGCAGTAGTCAGTCAAAGATCGACGCGTATCTGGACACCCGACCCAATCAGAATCGCTAAAACTAGAAATCTGAAGGGATGAACTCCTGGGAAAGAAAAGCCCTCTTCCTGGGCTGTTCTTGAGATATCGAAGAACACGTTGGGCCTTATCGTGGTTTTGAGTTGGGGTGGCCATGAACTGACTTAACTGTTGGATAGCATAAATACTATCTGGTAGAGTGGTGGTTAAATAGATGAGTCAGCCAACCAACCGTCGATAAATAAAAGGATCTTGCAGCAAAGAACTATCATCTTGTGAAAGCTTAGTAGTACTATTCATTAGAACCCCAGTAGACTTGGCTCCCAAAAGACCACAATCAGATAACAAGTCTAAACAGTATTTATGCTGGGATAAGAAAATTTCTGAATTTGAATGAACAACTTCAATACCCAAAAAATACTTCAAAGTTCCCAAATCCTTAATTTTAAAATGATCATTCAAAATTTGTTTGATTGCTACCATTTCAGAAACTGAATTACCAGTAAGTAAAATATCGTCCACATAAATCAATAAGATACAAACTTTGCTGCCTTTAACTTTAATAAACAAGCTATAATAAAAACCAGTTTGTTGATACCCACAAGAAATAAGTAGAACAGAAAATTTTTCATACCACATACGGCTTGATTGTCGTAGACCATACAGAGACTTGAGAAGCCGACAGCATTGATTGGACCGACCAAAGAGACCAGGAGGGAGTTTCATATATACAACTTTAGACAAATCACCATGCAAAAAGGTATTGTTCACGTCTAGCTACTGTATAGGCCATCGTCGAATGGAAGCTAGAGCGAGAACGATCCGGATAGTCGCAAGCTTGACAACTGGGGAGAATGTTTCCAAAAAATCCACGCCCTTTGTCTGGGTGAAACCCTGGACAACTAAATGGGCTTTGTAACGATCGATTGATCTATTTGATCGGCGTTTGATTTTGTCTATCCAACGACAACCAATTGGTTTTATTTGTTGAGGACAATCTACAATGAGCCAGGTCTAATTTGATTCTAATGCAGCAAATTCTTCCTGCATGGCTAGACGCCAATGAGAAACTCCATTGGCTTTCCGAAACGTCTTTGGTTCATGCTCAGAATGCAAGGATGAGATATGTGATCTATGAGAAAGAGACAGAGAGGAGAGAAAGAAAACAGAAGAAATTGGATATCTTGACATTGAGGATGAGGAAGTTTGGGGAGTAAGAGAAGTGTTTCATAAGTAATCGGAAAGATAAGTGGGCAGCTTGGTCGATCATTTGCTCCAGCGAGGTAGCGTTGGAGGCGAAGGAGAGAAAACGGTCAAATCATTGGAGAAAGGAAGGGATCCTTGGTCAGGAGGGGTTGGTATAAAGGAGTTGGGGGTAGGTGGAGAAGATGTATGTGAGTGGGTTGTTGTGGTGTGAGGGTTAATATGGCAGGACAGGAAAGAAGCAGGAAGAGAGGGAGAAGGAGTTGAACACGTTGATGAAGAAGGAATTGAAATAAGATTTTCCGGAAAAATGGTACTAGGGTGAAGATGATGGAAAGTATCATATTGGACAGGGGGATCAACGGGAATGAGTTGGTGTGTGTTGTCCAGTAGGTAAAGAGAGAGAATTTAGGTTAAGAATAGGTGTAATAGGCTGAAGAAGTTTTGGACTTTTGGTGACTAAAGGAAAAGTTAATTCATGAAAAAGAACATTTTTGGATATCAAAATCTTTTTATCATGTAAAGAATAGACAATATATCCTTTTAAACCATTTGGGTAACCAACAAAAATTGCTATGTATGCCCGTAGATCAAATTTTGAACGAATGTTGGTAAGTGATGCGTGAGCATCTTTCTTATCTTTTCCTAATGAATTTGCATTTAAATTGTTGAGTTTAATCAATAATTAATTGTCTTTTAGCCACTATAGATGCTACTTTGAGTCTTGTGCAATTCTGTTTATTTTAGGTAGCACTTGGTTGGATTTGATGGAGTTTTCGCAGAAAGAGAGGAAGCTTGCACAAATGGAAGGAGCACAAGAATTAAAGGAGATGACCAGCGAGGAGCGATGCATGCGCATACCTGACGCGTGCACGTGATTTAGAGATTTGCACATCGACGAGTACGCGTACCTGACGCGTATGCATGACACGAGAAGAAGACCATCGACTCGTACGCGTGACTGACGCGTACGCGTGACATGCGACACATGCAGAAAACGCTGATTGCTATAATTAATTCTTATTTAAATTTTAATTTTTATTTTAAAATAGGAAAAGATATTATTTAGTTTTAAAATTTATAATTTAAATTAATTAGGATTAGATATAAAAGAGAAAAGAAACTTCTCTTCTGGAGAATTCCACCTCAGTCCAATTTACAGTTTACGAGAATCCTAGTTTTCACTCTTTTTCATGAGTAACTAAACATTCACTGTTAAGGTTAGGAGCTCTGTCTACTGTATGGATTGATACTATTATTTTTTTATTTTAATTCATGTTTTGATTTATATTTCAAAAATTATTTTCGTTCTTTATCTTATGAATTTGGGTGGAACGGAAGTATGACCCTCTTTCTAATTGAGTTCTTGTATAACTTGGAAAAGTTCTTTACTTGAACAACAGCTTGAAAATAATTTCTCCCAAATTCTAATTATCTGGACTTAACGGGATACATGACATATAATCCTCTTATATTTGGATAATTAAGATTTTTGTGGCATAATAACTAGAATTAAACTTTACCCCCTAATTGGAATTAATTGACCAAGGAATTGGCGGTTGATGAAAGTTAGAGGAGACTAGAAATGTCTAAGAAATTAAGGTTTAGTCACATATAGTTTGGCAGGAATTAAATCTTGCATGATTAAAATAAATTAATAAAAAAGGTCAATCTGGAAAATAGATAACTCTGAAGCCTTAACTGCCTTCTCCATATTGTTTTCCCAACTTATTTACTTGCCTGTCTTTCTAATACTCTGAATTTATTGTTGATGCTTTTGAATCTTCAAAATCATTTCTGTTTGTCTGACTAAGTTAATTACTCAACTATTGTTGCTTGATCCATCAATCCTCGTGGGATCAACCCTCACTCACATGAGGTATTACTTGGTACGACCCGGTGCACTTGCTGTTTATTTTGTGGTTGTAAATTCCGCACTAGTAAGAGTAGAAATAAAACATAAGCATCCAAAACCTTTAAATCATTGTAATTAGGTGATTTATTATTTATATAAAACTTCAAAAGGGGTTTTAAATTTTAAGATGGATGATGGAACCCGATTTATTAAATAAACTGCATAATTGATAGCATAAGACCAAAAATTAAGAGGTAAATTGAATTGAAACATGAGAGCTCTTGCAACATTTAAAATATGCTGATTTTTTAATTCTACAATACCATTTTGTTGAGGTGTTTTAACACAACTTCCTTGATGAATAATCCTTTTTATGAATAAAATTCAGTAAGTAAAAATTCAGGACCATTATCAGAACGAACAATTTTAACTTTTAAATTGAGTTTCTACTAAAGTAATAAAATTTTTAATGTATTGTAAAATCTCACTTTTAGACTTTAATAAAACAACCCAAGTGAATCGGCTAAAATCATCTATAATGGTTAAAATATATTTATGATAATGAATAGAAGTAGTTCTAAATGGTCCCCAAATATTAAAGTGCAATAATTTAAAATTAGGATTTGCATGACTCAAACTTGTGAAAAAGAAAGTTTTCTTTGTTTAGAAAAGTGACATACATCGCAAATTTTATTTTGATGACATGAAATAAAAGAATATTGTCTATGTAAGAAATTGAATTTTTATCCAGAAAGAGAAATGCCATAACTTAGAAGATGTTGTGTGTTGATGGTGTGTGGAATTTTTTGAATGTAATGGTATGGTGGTGTCAATGACTTTTTTAAGGATGTACAATCTTTCTCTTAATTTACCTAAACCAATCGTCCTCAATGTGTTCGAATCTTGTAGAGGACATGAATATTGAGAAAAAGTAAGATCACAATGAAGTATAGAGGTAATTTTTGAAACAGAAATCTGGCAAATACAAGATATCATTCAAAAATAAAGATGTTGAAAATTTAACAACACCTTTATATTGTGCAACGACTTACGAATCATTTGGCATATGAACAATAATAGGTTTAATTTTTGTGTAATAAGAAACAAAATTTGAGAGATTTAAAGTTATATGATCTTTATCATCAGAATCAATTATCCAAGTACCAAAAAAATTAGAGGATGATGTAATATTATTTAAAATAAAAAAGTATAGGAAGAACAAAGTAAATAAATACTCAAATATGGGATAGGAAGCAGGTCAATTTGAGAGGAAGTGGAACGCTTCTCATCCTTATTTTCTGAAGCATTAGCCTCAGCCCGTTTAAAAAAAGCCAGTTGCTCCTAGGTTGTCTTCAATGCATCCCTCCCCCTCTGAATTAGGGCATTCAGCGGCTGGGACAGAGAGGGCTAGAAGGAGACGACGGTGCTGTGCACAGAAGAGGGAGCCCTTTCTCTGGAGATATGCGGCCGTCCCAGGAATCGCGGATGACCTGGGAGATAACCATGCTTTCCATAAGTGTGACCTCCTTTTCCACAAAACGTGCAAAGTTTGGAAGGAGGTACACCACGTCCAACACTGGTGGAACCAAAGCCTCGCCTGCAGCCATAGGAGATGCGTTGGGTGTCCAATGCGGTGGCGAGAATCTGCTGCTCATCCAGGATACTAGATCCGATTTGGATCTGCCGCTCATGTTGAATTACCATTGCAAAGACTCCAGTTACAGGAAGCAGAGGGTCCATGACAAATAGCTGTGAACGAACGACTACATACCGTTTATCCAGGTCTTTCAAAAATCTAATGATAAAGTCCTGGTTTGAATTAATTTTAGCTGAACAAGTGCAGATAGGAAGCGGTTTAGAGTTTTAAAGTTCCTCCCAAAAGATTTTTAGAGAAGTATGGAAGTCAATGACTATAAGTGTACCTTGTTTTAGACTGTAAACTTCTTCTTGTAATTATGCTTTGCGTAAGAGATCTGATTGTTAATATATTAGACTGATAGAAATTAGTTTAATAAAAGAAGAAGAAAAAGATGGTTAAACAGAATAATAATAAGAATAATGTGAAGGTGGTTAAGCAGTTCTGTATCTGCATTTCTGATTTGGAGTTTGTTCTGCGCAGTGAGATGGTTCCAGAGTTCTGGTATTTGGTGGAAGAAGCCGCTAAGAGGGTTGAAGTAATTCTTGGTCTCATGCTTTACACCATGCAGGGATTTAGGGTTTTCCTTGGAAAGAACAATCACAATGATGATCATGAATCTTGGAAGATTCTCAAGGATCTCATTTCTTTTCTCTGGATATCGAGCAATATGGAGTCAACTATTGAAGCCATATTCTTCATTCATTCTAGTTAGTTACTGCTTTGAAGTAATTTTAGTTTTCTCTGCTTTTTGATTTTCTAGTACTACGTACCTAGTTTTTCCCAAACTGATAGACGCATGATATAATAATGATGAATGATATTCACATTTCTTTTCAATAAGTTGGTTATTGGCGTTTTAATTTTTCTTAGATTAGTTGTTCATTATTATTATTATTATTGTGTTCATATTATGATTGTAGTTTCACTATTATGATCATGAGTTCTCTTAGCATTTTGTTTTTGATTGATGATGAAAATGGTATCCATGTTTTATTGGGTATCTTTTACAAATATGGTTTAATACTGAATATACTGACATACACCTCTAATTAATTTTTAAGATAAATAAAACAAAAAATTTTCTATAATGTCTAATTCATCTTAGGTTATATTCATTTGTTTATCAATATATTTAGATACTTAACTATTTTTTTATTTTATATTTGTGATCTATCCATACTAAGGCTCACTTAATAGAAAAATATTTTTGGTCAAAAAAATTCTTAAATATCCTTCTATTAATTTATGAGAGCCACTTAAATAAAAATGTTAAAAACGTTTTTTTTAAGATATTTTTTAAAAATTAAAATTTAACACATATAATCAATTAAATTGTGTTATTTTTATTAAAAATTAATCGAACAAATCAATTTAGCTCAAAAATTAATAAATTAAATTTTCGACCGGTATAAATTAATATTTTTATGATAATGATTTGTATGTGTTAATTAATAAGAATAATGATGATTGGAGAATTGATGTCTTAAAATCTTTCAACTATATAATAGAGCATGCATTAATCACAAATGAATGTTGTCATGAAAATATGTAGATAATAATATATATAACTAAGAAACTAACATTATTTTGTAAAGCAGGATCTTTTAGCTTGGATTAAGTCGAATAGGGAGAATGATATATAGGTTCTCGTAAAAATTATAAATACGCTATGATTTAGAATAATTATATTAAAAAGTTCAGGGAAGCATTAGCATCAGAGCCAAAAGAAAATGGAAAATCTGAATCAATTTTATTATGCTAAAAGGAGTACTCACATGGAGATGCACAAAGAGGCATTACTGAATGCAAGAAACACCATCATATTAGTTGCTGTTTTGATTGCAACTGTGACTTTTGGTGCTGGTATTGCTCCTTCTGGTGGTGTGTACCAAGAAGGACCAATGAAGGGAAGTCAATGGTGAGTAATAATACAACAGCTTTTAAGGTCTTTGCAATAAGCAACAACATAGCACTATTGACTTCTCTATCTATAGTCATTGTTATTGTTAGTATATCATTCCTTTTAAGTGGAAACAACATATGAGACTATTGAGTGATCTTGCCACATAGTGAAGGGATGCAGTGGCTATCTGTGGTGGTGGCTCTCTTGGGACAATCTTCATGGGTCTTAGTGTGATGCTGGTTGAACATTGGCTGAGGAAATTCAGGTGGAAAAAGACAAGAAAGGAAGGTACAAACTCTGATGCAGAGAGTCAAAACTCAGATGTTGAGAGCTCTTATTTATATGGCTACCATTCATACTGATTAACTTAATTTGGTTCATATATGATTAAGACACACACACTAACACTATATCAAAAAAAAACTTAAATGAGAGAAACTAAAGGCATGATCATAAATAAATAATTAAATAAAATACAAATCAATACAATATATATCAAAGTCTCTGCTGCAGAAAAAGAATAGGTTAAATGGTAATGCACTAATGCCTAACAACTAGGGATTTCTAAAAAAAAAAAAAAACATAATAAGAGGTAATGCATTCAGAGTGCTAAGAGTAACACAACCAAAAATGTAGCAAAGGGAGCCATAACTGCTGAACTACTAAGCATAATAGAGGCTGAATCTTCTTCTATGCTATCATAAGGAGATGAAGCCACTGGGGAGAAGGCTTCAGGCGAAGGAGACATCGGCGACGGCGAGATACCTTGAGGTGCAAGCAAAGAGGGTGGTGGGGATTCTGGAACTGGAACTGGATGATGTTGTGGGGACATAACCTCCACAAGAAGCTTCTGTCCTCTGCTACAATGATGAGCGGTTCCACTGATAAAGTAGAAGGCACCAGCGCTATCAAGATTGAGAATGCTCTTGCCATTGTCAAAGGCTGTGATGGGGTTACTTGCATCGCATTGAAAGTAGTCCCATTTCTCGACACTTAGAACCGAGTCATTCTCGTACTCAAACACTACAAAAAAATAAAGAAAATTAACATTCATAAGTTGCATAAGTCTAAGTGCAAATGCCATAGATATAGTAGATATAGATATATACCGAGAGAATCTCCAACTTGGAACCTGTTTCTTTCAGCCCAATGCGTGTAGAATGAAGTGTCAGTGGGATCAGGAACATGCCAACCAAAGTGATCACCAACTTTGAAATCCCTCGCAGCTGTGGTACACAGCATGATGAAGAGAATCACACACTTAAATAGATGTGACATGCTTTATTAAAAATGGATGTTGAAGAAACAAAAAGTGGTGGTAAACCAATGCAAAGTGGAGACTGTATATATAAGCACAAGAACATGATAGTGACGAGAGTGTGTTTAGGTAGTTATGCATAGTGGGTAGTTATTAAAGCTGGGACTAGCCGTAGGTGAGGCCATAATTGGTGGGTATGGCTTAATTTGGTCAAAGAATGGTCAACAATCAAGGTCACATCTTTGGCGGTTTTGGAATAGCTAACGGTGAGTACGTGACCATCAGACCATGTATGTAGGGGTGGCAGGGAAGCCCGTCCCGACCCACCCCGCCAGAAGTCCGCCCTTTGACGGGTTGGTCCGTCCCGTTCTCGCCTAATGAGGTGGTCCTAGAATTCTGGCCCATTTCATTTAACTGCGGGTTGGTGGGCTGGCGGGCAAAGCTCCTCTTTTTTTTATTTACTATTAATTACTAAGTAATATATATAATTTCACGACCATATTAATAAATTTATAATTTCTAATGGCATAAAAAATTATATTTTTTATATTCACAAACATTAAAGTCTTTGTAATTATAAATATCTAATAAATATAATTATAAACCAAATTTTCATTCAAAATATAAGTATAAATATTCTCTCCAAAGCAAAATAAACATAATCCAAAACAAAATTATAAATATTGTCTCCAAAATAACATAAATATAATTCAAAACACTCAATTTTTATCTTCATTCTCTTGTAAGTTAGATTGTGGGAAGTTAGGTTTTGGCAAAAAATTTACAAAAATACCCCTTCACTAAAAAAACCTTAGCCCGGCAGGGAAGTCTGCCCCGCCCCGCCAAAGCTCGTGGTTTAAGCGGTGCGGGTTAGGCGGGTTTTTATTATTTGGCGGTCCCGATTTTTCAGCCCAACCCGCCTTTTTTGGTGGTTACGATCCGACGGATTTAGGCCCGTTTGCCATCCCTACATGTATGCATCCTTGCTAGTTGTCACGTGTTTTTTTATTTATTCATTTTAAGAAAAAATATTTAACTGAGGTGAAAACTCACCTTTAGTTGACTTCACATAAAGTTATTTTTGAATAGATAACACGTATTATTATTTGGTTTTAAAAAGATAAAAACTTAGATGCAGTCATAAATTTGATAGCTGAAAGTCGTTAGATGAAAATTTAGTCAAATTATCTAATGACTCTCAATTATCAACTTCACGTAAAGTCGACTGCACATGAATTTTCACCTTTTAAAAAAATCGATTTATTTTATACAAATGATTTAATTAAAAAACCAATTGATATAGCTATGATGTTAAATTTTTTACGGTATTTTATTTTAAAAATAAATTGACTAATTTAAATAGAAAAATTATAGTTAATTGTTTACTATATATATAATTTTTTTAACCAAAATTATAATTAAAAATCAATAAAAAAATAAAATTATAATCTGTACAGTAAAATGCTCCTTACACCATTCATCATTTTCTCTTGTTCGGAGAATTTTCAAGATGGTGCCACTATAGATATTTGTGTATTTAATTACAGGCCCTCCCAAATATTCTATGTTGTCCAACAATCTTTTTTCTTTGAAATCTTTTTCTTATTCTTTTTGTACCAATGAATTTTTGGTCTTTTAATTCTTCTGATTATAATAAATATTTTTTTAAACTAGACACATCTCTTTAAGAATGAAAGTAAAAAATAAAATAATTTAACAAATAAAAATTATTTTAAAAAGTATGTACTCAATATTAAATAAAATAAAATAAATTAATAAATATATAAAAAAGAGTAAGAGAAGTTCGACTTTTTATTTTAAAACTAAAAATAAAATACGGTGTTTTGATTTTAAAACGTTTGAAAAAAAAGTTAAAACTAAAAATACTACAAACAAAAAATATCAACGAAAACAAGTAATTCATACTTGTCTGAAGCCAACATATTTCGGAGAATGAAAAATAAAAAATTCAACAAATATGTTGTAAAATAAATAAGGAAGAGATAATAAAATAAAGTATAAATAGAAAAATACTACTATCAGTATTTATCAATATTATTATACTACTATAAAGATAATATATTAATATTATATTAGTAGTATACGAAAATAAAGAAGTGTTTTATTGTATAAGAAAGAGAGAGAATATTTATTGTTAATATTTCTGTATATATTGTCTCGTACCATACCTCCTATTCATACATCTATAGGGTTCATATTTTCAACCTTCATTAAATGTAAATTCTTTCGTTATTGAGTCACCTATGATATTAATGATATTAATGGGCATTCATATCCTTTGTGTTTATCGCAACACTCCCCCTTCGATAACCATTTAGGATTATTGTCTCGTTAAAACCTTATTAAAGAAAACCCAATAGGAAAAAAACTTTAGTGAGGAAAAAGAGTACAATATCCTTTGTGACGGAGACTGCCTCATTAAAAACTGTCAAGGAAAACCCAATGGGAAAAAAAACCTGACCAAGGAAAAAAGAGTACAGTATCCCCATCTTGTCGACATCATTTAATGTCTCGAAATCGGTGCGTCCCAATCTCATGTACCAATCTTTCAAAGGAGAATTTTGGAAGTGACTTTGTGAATAAATCTGCCAGATTGTTACTTGTTCGGATCTGTTGGACATCAATTGTCCCTTGATTTTGAAGATCATGAGTGAAGAAGAATTTGGGAGAAATATGTTTTGTTCTATCACCTTTGATGTATCCGCCTTTAAGTTGAGCAATGCATGCTGTATTATCTTCAAACAGGACAGTTGGAGCTATCTTATGATCAATTAGTCCACATGATGACAGAATATATTGGATCAAACTCCTGAGCCAAAAACACTCGCAACTTGCTTCATGAATCGCTTGTATTTCGGCATGATTAGAGGATGTTACAGCAATCGTCTGTTTCATGGACCTCCATGATATAGCTGTTCCACCATATGTGAATAGGTATCAGACAAGTATCCAGCATCTGCATAGCCAACTAATTGTGACTTGGATCCATAGGGATAAAACAATCCCATATCAACCGTTCCATGAAGATATAGAAAGATTTGTTTGATTCCATTCCAATGTCTTCTGGTTTGAGAGGAACTATATCTTGCTAGTAAATTCACAGCAAATGATATATCGGGTCGTGTATTATTAGCAAGATACATTAGCGCTCCAATGGCACTAAGATATGGTACTTCAGGATCAAGGATATCTTCATTTTCTTCTTTAGGACGGAATTGATCATTTTCCACATCCAAAGATCTTACGATCATTGGGGTACTCAAGGGATGTGACTTATCCATATAAAATCTTTTCAATATCTTCTCTGTGTATGTTGTTTGATGAATAAAGATCCCATTTTTTATATGCTCGATCTGCAAGTCGAGACAAAATTTAGTCCTTCCAAGATCTTTCATCTCAAACTCTTCTTTTAGAGTTTTTATAATTGTTGGAATCTCTTTAGGAATCCCAATGTTATTTAAATCATCAACGTACACAGTAATTATAATGAATCCAGATGCAGATTTCTTTATGAAAACACATGAACAGATATCATCATTCTTGAATCCATTTTTGGCCAGATACTCAGTAAGACGATTATACCATATTCGTCCAGATTGTTTTAGACCATATAAAGATCTTTGTAATTTAACTAAATATAACCCCTGCAAATATTCATTGGATGGTTTAGATATCTTTAGTCCTTCAGGGACTTTCATATAGATATCCCGATCTAATGAGTCATATAAGAAGGCTGTAGATAAATTGACCAAATAACGCAATGTTATTGCATCCAGTACAGGGAATGATAAACCACTATTTTATGGTTTATCTTGTGCTCAATTGAGTGGTTTTTATCAACTCTTTACCCACTTATTCATATGATTTGCATGTTTTATATTTTCCTTCCTGATTCTGTGCTATGATTGAAAACATGCTTCTTTGGCTTTTATTTTTTTTATTTAATCCTCTCTTATTACCATTAGATGCCTTGATATGTGTGTTAAGTGATTTCAGGAATTACAGGGCAGGAATGGCTTAGAGGATGGAAAGGAAGCATGCAAAAGAGGAAGGAATACAAGAAGTTGAAGGAACTGCAAAGCTGTCAGCCTGACCCTCTCGCACTAAAACAATCATAACTTGAGCTATAGAGGTCCAAATGATGCGGTTTCACTTGCGTTGGAAAGCTAACGTCCGGGGCTTCGATTTGATATATAATTAGCCATAGTGGCCGTACATATAGGCGACGCGAACGCGCGCTCCATGCGGATGCGTCGCATCTGCGAATCTCATTCCACGCAAACGCGTGGATGACGCCTCCGCGTCACTTTGCCGCGACCCATACGGACCAGATTTCACAATCAGCAATTTCTGGGCTGTTTCTGACCCAGTCTTCGGCCCAGAGAACACAGATTAGAGGCTATAAAGTGGGGGAATGCATCCATTCATAATTATTCTTTTCATAATTCACAATTTTAGGTTTTAGATGTAGTTTTTAGAGAGAGAGGTTCTTTCCTCTCTCTTAGGATTTAGGATTAGGATTCCTCTTAAAGGATTTAGAATTTATTATTATTTTAACTTACAATTTCTTCTGAGCTCCAGGTTCAATATTCCTTTATTTTGACCTCTCTTCTACTTTGAGATACTTTAATGCTTTTATTTATGTTTGATTTATGTTGCCCAATTGGCTTCTGAATATTTTTCATGTTAGATTTGACTGCTTTGAATGAATGTTATTTGAGGTGTTCCAGATATTTATGATTCTTATTTAGCTTTTTATATTATTGGCTTTAATTGATTAACTGGAAGCTCTTGAGTTATCAACTATTCAGGATTGATTGTTATGTTGGCTAATTAACTGGAATTCCACTAACTCTAGTCTTTCCTTAGGAGTTGGCTAGAACTTGAGAAATCTAACCAATTGGTTCACTTGACTTTCCCTTGCTTACGCAAAGGTTAACTAAGTGGGATTAACTTCCATTCTTATAGGAGTAACTAGGATAGGACTTCCAAATTTTCATATCTTACCAAGAGTTTATTTTATAGTCAATTATTTATTTTATTTGTCCTTTAATTTACTTGTTCCCCACTTTCAAAATCCCAATTTACAAAACCCATAACCAATAATAAGAACATACCTCCCTGCAATTCCTTGAGAAGACGAACCGAGGTTTGAATACTCGGTTATCAATTTTAAAAAGGGTTTGTTACTTGTGACAACCAAAACGTTTGTACGAAAGGTTGATTGCTTGGTTTAGTAACTATACTTACAACGAGAGTTTACTATAACTTCTAAACCATCAATCTTCAGTTCTTCAAAATGGCGCCATTGCCGGGGAATTGCAAACGTGTGCCTTATTATTAGTTATTGTAAATATTTTTCTTTTACTTGTTTATTTGTTCCTTCTCTTCCCTCTTATTTCTGATAGCTACTATGAATTCTCACCCCTCTCGCTTTGAGTTTGGTTCTAATTTTGTTGCAAGGAATGGAAGCTATAACAGGACTATGCATCAAGGTCTAAGCAATCAAAGATGGATGGAGCCACAAGGATCTGATCACCCCTTTAGGCAACAACATCATCCTAGATATCATGGACAAAGACCATTCTACAATGCATACCCAACTGATAGATTCGGTGGACCACCTTGTAGCTACCAACAAGCCCCACCCTATGCTCAGAGATCATCCTCTCGACATAACTTCGAACCACCACACTCACAAGCTTCTTTTCACCATTCACTACCACATGACCCTTATCCACCCCAACGCCAATCCAACTATTCCCAAGAACCACCACACACCTATGCACCATGTCCATATCCATCAAGCCAAGAATCACAGGTTCGCCTCGAAGAATCAATAAAACAATTTAATTCAACCCTTCATCAACTGGAGCAAGCAATAAATCAATTATCTTCCAGACGTTTAGCCCCTCAACAGACTCCCGTGGCTTTATGTGAAGAACACAGCACAAAGAAGACGCTAGAAGCTCCAGTGGACAACATAGAGCATAACTTCGTACTGGAACAAATAGAGGAAGCTGTCATGGTAGAAGAAGAAGAGTTGGTTGAAGATTTAGGAGATGCCGAACCGCCACCTGAATCCAGAGTTGTGGAGAATTCTGTCAACGACGCTACAATTGATGCTAAGGAGGATAGTGCACAAACCCCAAAGCAGGTATCTTATGGAGAACTAGACGGAATTATCCGAGACAAATGTTTCCTTGATGACGATGATCACAAGTCAAGTCCTCTTAGTAATGAACTTGCATCCGCAAGTGAATTATTTGAGACAGAAGAATCTTCCCCAAGTGAATATGAAGATGATGTTGAGGTCGACTTCTCTCAACCTCCTATTTATGACTCAAGTGATGAGGAAGATATCAATGACTTTGATCAAGACATGGTTGAAGTTGAAGAAATTTGCAAAGAAGTGGAGAAATTCACAGAAGACCACAAGGGAGTAGAGCTTGCAAAGCCATTAGAAACACCTATCCCAAGGCCATTACCACCCAACACAGACTTCAAGTGGGTAAAATCCTTAGCTTTTATCTTTACTTTTCCACTTGAATAGGGTTTACTTGAAACAGATGGCCAGCTTAGAGCTCTTTGCGGCTTTAAGAGAAAAAGGGAAATGACTCGCACTCAGAGCTGGTATGCAAGATTCAATGAGGCTTCGCACTTCAATTTGAGGTGCAAGGATTGGTGTCAAGCTCAATTGAAAGGATCTCGAAGGCTGTTTGGTCACTGCAGTGAGAATTTAGACTACTCACCACCCGGCTAGAAAGATGTAGATCAAGACAAAGACAGGTGTAGAAGAAAAGTTTGGGATCTTGGAATCTGTTCTGACATTCAACACCCCGAGAGCCTTGAAGCCTATTTGAACTCACCTAAGGGCTTTACATGCCTCGTTTGGGACCCCGGAGGCTGTTGGAATTCCAAACATTGGTGGAGATTTCTGGACGAATTCAAGCACAAGCCATCATAGCAGGAAGCTTATCAAATGTCCAACTTAAGGACTTTAACTAAAAGTGCTAGGTGGGAGACAATCCACCATGGTATGATCGTTCTTTTTTCAGTTTAAATTTTAGTCTGTTTTTGAGTTTTTATTGAACCTGAAATCATGCATAGCATTCATATTAAACATTTCACTCTGCATACTGCATAAAAAAAACACGCACGCGACGCATAAGCGTCGCTGACGCGTCCGCGTCACAAGTGCGTTAGGAAGAAAATAAGATTGAACAGAGAGTCACGCAAGAGTGTGGATGGAGGCGTGCCTTTGGCACAACTTGATCCACACGACCGCGTTGCTGACGCGTCCGCGTCATGTGGGAAAAATGCCTCCCACGCGTCCACGTCACCCACGCGAACGCGTGCCCTGAAATCGACGTAAAAAGGGTGTATGGCCAAAAGTTGAGCTAGAATTGGGCTGGACTCGTGCTAGAAGCATATGCCCTGCCACGCGTACACGTGCCCCACGCGTCCGTGCCGTTTTCAAATTTAGGCCATCCACGCGATCACGTCAACCACGCGACCGCGTCACCTTAGATTTTTGGCAAAAATGCATTTAAACAGAGAGTTGTGCGTGCGCGAGGCTACTCTCGCGCCACTAGCACAATTTGAGTCACGCGTCCGCGTGCCCCACGCGTCTGCGTCACTTGAATTCATCACACCCCACGCGATCCCATGCACCACGCGTCTGAGTCGCCTGCGCCACACAACTTATCCAGATCATCACCAATTATCTTATTTTTTCTTCTCTAATCCTAATCTCTTCTATCTGTTCTTCTTTCTTCCTCCTTTTCTTACTTTCTTCTTCTTCTTCATCTCTTTCACTTCTCATCTCTCTTCACTTCCATTCTATTTTATTCAATTTATTTGCATACTTTCATTTATTACATTATCTTCATTGGTGTTGAAAAATTAATTTGGGTCATTATTTTGCTTGTAGATTGTTAAGAAATTGCTTGACAATTATATATTATTTTTTTTAGGGTGCTTGCATGTTCAATTTAATACCTTCCATACCTTATTTAATATGCATGCTTTGTATTTGTGAAAAAGCCCGTATGGCATTGTGCATTCTTAATTATTCTATCCTTCTACTCTAATGCCTGTTTTTCACAAAACCCTTTTCAATATTTTATTAATTAAATATAATTGTCAGTACAAACGTTATTGTTAGTTTCTCACGACTAATAATACATTAAGGCTTTTAATGCTTGATTTACGCTACTCATGCCTTTGCCAGCATGCCAATAAATATCTTGCATTTAATTGCCTCAATTTATCATGCTATGCTTCCATTGATGTCCTAATTTCATGGAATCACGACCATGTGTTAACGACATTCTTCTTTATTTTGGCATGATTCTTACTAGTACTGCCCTCTCCCTTGCTTTATCCCTTTGACTTCATGTCCCTTTCTCTTCTCCCTTTTTCAGGCTAGCCACCAGGAAGAGTAAAGAGAAAGACTCTACAATGAGCATCGGCTGAGGAACCACAACCCCCGCCACCTGCACATCTTTGCATGCACCGAGGACGGTGCAATCTTTAAGTGTGGGGAGGTCGATACCAATTTCCACGGGTTAGTTAGTCCTTTTTCAACACCAATTTTTGTTTTTCATTATTGCATTTGCATGTTTGATTGCATGTTTGTTTGATTTTGTGCATATTTTACCACTTGGTTGAAGTAATATTTTCTTTTTCAAGAAACTTTTTATAGTATTTCACTAATTTAAATTAAAAACTTTTTGAAAAAAAACTTGTATGAAGAAATATTATTTTGGAACATAGTTTAGAGCTCGAACACACAAAACCAGTGAGATTTTGAGCCTATTTGATTGGTTGCATCTTATCAACCAATATTTTATTTTTGGTGTGTGCTATTCTCTCTAAAATGTAATATTTATCTTGCTTAATTCTATATTTCCATTGTTTAATATATGCATGCACTTATATGATTGAGGCCTTGTTTCACTAAGCTTATATACCCATATGGCCTTACCCTTCCATTATCCTTTACAAACCAATTTGAGCCTATTTTACCCATTTGTTCTTTACTTTAGCTCATTACTAACTCTAAGTAAAAAATAATAATGTCCTTAATTTGAATCCTTGATTAGCTTAGACTAGTAAACGTGCTCATGATTTAAGTGTGGGAAAGTTGGATTTGAAAATATTTGGTTTGAGTAATTGGGTGTTGTATATTTTAGTGAAAATGTGCAAAATAATAGTTGAGCACATATTATTGCATTCAATACTTTAATCATATGCATTGAAAAAAATAATAAAAAAAGAAAAAAAGAAAAAAAAGTGAAAAAGAAAAAAAAACAAATAATAAAAGGGTACAAAATGCCCCAAAGTAAGTGTTGGTATCAATGCATATGTTCTGAACTCAAATTGAGGATGCATGAATATGTGGAAAACACAGTTAATGGGAAGTTAGATTTTGCATTTTAATTGAATGGATTGTCTTAAGTTAAGTGGAAAGTTTATGTTAATTAAGGATTCAGATTTTAGTCCACTTGGCCAAATACAATCCTACCTTGACCCTAACCCCATTACAACCCTTAAAAGACCTCTTGATTTGTGCATTGGTGCATTAAATTTTTGTTGATTGTTAGATGAAGAGCAAGCTATAGAAAGCAAGATTAGTAGAGAATTGAGAGAATTGACCCTAGACACTTGAGAGTTAGGATGATATACACTACCAGTAAGGGTTCAGTGCTTCATTCTATGTTCCTTGCTTTCATGAGCTATCTTCTTCTTGCAAGTTATTTGTATTGTATTTTGTGATTTGAATTAGTGAAATCCAGTTCATATTTGTTCTTGAAAGATTTATTTACTTTTTTACCAAATAGGTAGAATCATCTTTGCATGTAGTTGCATTCATATAGATAGGTTGCATTTCATACATTCTATCATTCCTCTTCACTCCTTTATAGCTTCTCTTGAGCTTAGCATGAGGACATGCTAATGTTTAAGTGTGGGGAGGTTGATAAACCACTATTTTATGGTTTATCTTGTGCTCAATTGAGTGGTTTTTATCAACTCTTTACCCACTTATTCATATGATTTGCATGTTTTATATTTTCTTTCCTAATTCTGTGCTATGATTGAAAACATGCTTCTTTGGCTTTTATTTCCTTTTATTTAATCCTCTCTTATTACCATTAGATGTCTTGATATGTGTGTTAAGTGATTTCAGGAATTACAGGGCAGGAATGGCTTAGAGGATGGAAAGGAAGCATGCAAAAGTGGAAGGAATACAAGAAGTTGAAGGAACTGCAAAGTTGTCAGCCTGACCCTCTCGCACTAAAATAATCATAACTTGAGCTATTGAGGTCCAAATGATGCAGTTCTACTTGCGTTGGAAAGCTAACGTCCGGGGCTTCGATTTGATATATAATTCGTCATAGTGGCCATACAGATAGGCGACGCGAACGCGCGCTCCACGTGGAGGTGTCGCATCTGCGAATCTCATTCCACGCAAACGCATGGATGACGCTTCCATGTCACTTTGCCGCGACCTATACGTACCAGATTTCACAATCAGCAATTTCTGGGCTATTTCTGACCTAGTTTTCGGCCCAGAGAACACAGATTAGAGGCTATAAAGTGGGGGAATGCATCCATTCATAATTATGCTTTTCATAATTCACAATTTTAGGTTTTAGATGTAGTTTTTAGAGAGAGGTTCCCTCCTCTCTCTTAGGATTTAGGATTAGGATTCCTCTTAAAGGATTTAGGATTTATTATTATTTCAACTTACAATTTCTTCTGAGCTCCAGGTTCAATATTCCTTTATTTTGACCTCTCTTCTACTTTGAGATACTTTAATGCTTTTATTTATGTTTGATTTATGTTGCCCAATTGGCTTATGAATATTTTTCATGTTAGAATTGACTGCTTTGAATGAATGTTATTTGAGGTACTCCAGATATTTATGATTCTTATTTAGCTTTTTATATTATTGGCTTTAATTGATTAACTGGAAGCTCTTGAGTTATCAACTATTCAGGATTGATTGTTATGTTGGCTAATTAACTGGAATTCCACTAACTCTAGTCTTTCCTTCGGAGTTGGCTAGGACTTGGAAAATCTAACCAATTGGTTCACTTGACTTTCCCTTGCTTACACAAAGGTTAACTAAGTGGGATTAACTTCCATTCTTATAGGAGTAACTAGGATAGGACTTCCGAATTTTCATATCTTGCCAAGAGTTTATTTTATAGTCAATTATTTATTTTATTTGTCCTTTAATTTACTTGTTCCCCACTTTCAAAATCCCAATTTACAAAACCCATAACCAATAATAAGAACATATCTCCCTGCAATTCCTTGAGAAGACGACCCGAGGTTTGAATACTCGGTTATCAATTTTAAAAAGGGTTTGTTACTTGTGACAACCAAAACGTTTGTAAGAAAGGTTGATTGCTTGGTTTAGTAACTATACTTATAACGAGAGTTTACTATAACTTCTAAACCATCAATCTTCAGTTTTTCAGGGGAATACATTTCTTCATAATCTATACCGGGCCTTTGTGAAAAACCTTGTGCCACAAGTCGGGCTTTATAGCGCACAACTTCATTTTTCTCATTTCATTTTCTCACAAATACCCATCGGTATCCAACAGGTTTTACATCTTCTGGTGTACGGACTACAGGTCCAAAGACTTCATGTTTTGCAAGTGAGTCTAATTCAGCCTTCATGGCTTCTTCCCATTTTGGCTAATCATTTCTTTGTCGACATTCTTCGACTGATCTAGGCTCAAGATCCTTACTTTCATGTATGATATTTAATACCACATTATATGCAAATATTTCATTGACAATTGTCTTATTTCGGTCTCATTTCTCTCTTGTAAAGACATAATTTATCGAGATCTCGTCATTTTCATAATTTTCAGGTACCTGAACGTCTTCTAGCATTAAAATCATATTAGAATTTTGGACAACTACAGGTGTCTTTACAATGTCTTTTTCAACAGGAATTGTATTTACCTCTTTTCTTTTTTGAGGATTTTTGTCTTTGGAACCGACAGGCCTACCACGCTTCTAGCGTGTATTTGCTTCGTTGGCAATTTGTCCAACCGAGACATCAATTCAAATTGGGACATTTTTCGATGGTATATACGACTTCATTATCCTCTTTGTATCGAAAAATACATAAGGCAATTCATTTGCTATTGTTTGCAAATGTATAATCTTTTGAACTTCTAGTTCACATTGCCCTGATCGAGGATCTAAATGCATCAACGATGATGCATTCCAATTAAGTTCCTTTTTCAGGAAGCTTATTCTCTCCCCCTAATATTGAAAATTTTGATTCATCAAAATGACAATCCGTAAATCGGGATTTAAATACATCTCTAGTTTGTATCTCAAGATACCTTACTATAGAGGGAGAATCATATCCAATATATATTTCCAACTTTCTTTGGGGTCCCATTTTGGTGCGATTAGGTGGTGCAATAGGAACATATATCGCACACCCAAATATTCTTAAATGGGAAATATTTGGCTGCTGGCCAAATGCTAATTGCATAGGAGAGAACTGATGATAACTCGTTGGCCTCAAACGAAAAAGTGATGCTGCATGTAAAATAGCATTCCCCCAAACCAAGGTTGGGAGATTTTTTCTCTTAAGAAAGGGTCTAGCAATTGATTGAAAGCGTTTAATAAGGGATTCTGCTAACCCATTTTGGTGTGAACATGAGCTACTAGATGATCAACACTTATTCCATTAGCCAAGCAATAAGCATCAAAAGCTTGGGAAGTAAATTCACCAACATTATCAAGACGAATTGCTTTGATTGGATTTTCTAGAAATTGTGCTTTTAATCGAATAATTTGAGCCAGTAATCTCGTAAATGCCAGGTTACAAGAAGACAATAAGCACACATGTGACCATCTCGAAGATGCGTCTATCAGGACTATAAAATATCTAAAAGATCCACATGGTGGATGGATTGCTCCATATATATCACCTTGAATTTTTTCTAGGAATTTAGGGGACTCAAATCTAATCTTTACTTGTGATGGCTTCAAAATTAACTTCCCTTGAGAACATGCAGCACACAAAATTCACTAGATTTAAGAATCTTCTGGTTCTTTGGTGAATGTCTATGAGAGTTTTCAATAATTCTCCGCATCATGGTTGTTCCCGGGTGACCCAATCGATCGTGCCAAGTTATGAATCCATTTGGGTTAGTAAACTTCTGGTTTACAGTGACATGTGTTTTAATTACACTAATCTTGGTATAATATAACCCAAATGAAAGTGAGGGCAACTTTTCTAATATAACATTTTTATTTGAATCATGAGTTGTGATACATAAGTACTCATGACTTCCCTCATTCATAGTCTCAATATGATATCCATTTTGGTGAATATCTTTAACGCTCAACAAGTTTCTTAGAGACTTGGTAGACAACAGTGCATTATTTATTATGAATTTTGTTTCTCCGGAAAACAAAATTATAGCTCTTCTGGAGCCTTCGATCACATTTCCTGAGCCAATAATAGTATTAACATATTCTTCTTTTGACACAAGATGGGTAAAATATATATCACTTTTGAGAATAGTGTGCGAACTTGTACTATTCGCAAGGCATACATCTTCATTACATATTCTTGCCATTCTCTTCAAAGACAAATAATAATAAAATGATTAGTATGCACATTTAAATTGAATACTTGATCGAAATTATTTTTCTAAGAAACACTATATATAAAAATAATGTCATATACTAAACTTTTATTTTTAAACTTGACACATTTAATGATTTTAAAATTCATAAACATTAATATTTCATTATTTATATACATCATATTTGAAACTTAAATGCATAGAAAATAAAACTTAACAATAAGTTGTTTACATTATTTATTTACATGGATACTTAACAATCTCACATATTAAACTATCCCATCATTGATCAAATGACCAATATTTTCTTCAGGATCCTCAAATAAATCAGATACATCATAATGAGAGGTGAAATTTTCAGCATCATTTAAAACAAAATTTGTTTTCTTTTCTTTGTCATCCTTTTTCAAAGATGCTTGGTAAAGATCAACTAGGTGCCTTGGGGTACGACAGGTACGTGACCAATGGCCCTTTCCACCACAACGGAAACACTTATCCTCCGTTGATTTATTTTGCCTGATATTTCTTTCTTTATCCCACTTCTGGTGAGATCCTCTCTTTTGAACATAATTCCTTTTCCTTCCATAATTTTTCTTGTTACTAAATCCTTGCCATTTACCTCTTCTGGGGTAATGATTTGCCGCATTTACTTCAGGAAATGGGGCGGCGCCAACAGGACGCGCTTCGTGATTCTTTAAGAGTAACTCATTATTGTGTTCAGCAACAAGAAGGCAAGAAATTAACTCAGAATATTTTTTAAATTCTTTTTCTCGATACTGCTGCTGCAGGAGCACATTCGAGGCATGGAAGGTTGAGAAAGTTTTCTCCAACATATCATGATCAGTTATCTTTTCTCCCACATAATTTTATTCGTGAGGTGATTCAAAATATTACAGAATTATATTCATTTATAGACTTAAAATCCTGTAGACGCAAGCGCGTCCATTCATATCGGGCTTAAGGAAGTATCACCGTCTTTTTATGATTATACCTTTCTTCAAGGTCTTTCCAAAGATCTGCAAGATCTTTTAATGTGAGATATTCATTTTTCAATCCTTCGTCAAGATGACGACGAAGAAAAATTATGGCTTTGGCTTTATCCTTCTGGATGCATTATTTTCAGCCTTAATGGTATCTCCAAGATCCATGGAATCAATATAGATTTCAGCATCTAAGAGCATTGAACTCAAGATGAGAGAGTTTCGACATAATAAAATTTTGTTACCTGAGTCTTCCTACAAATTTGATCAGAGTCTCGTGCTAATAACGTGTTGTAAAATAAATAAGGAAGAGGTAATAAAATAAAGTATAAATAGAAAAATACTACTATCAGTATTTACCAATACTATTATACTACTATAAAGATAATATATTAATATCATATTAGTAGTATACGAAGAGAGAAAGTAAAGAAGTATTTTATTGTATAAGAAAGAGAGAGAGAGAGAGAATATTTGTTGTTAATATTGCTGTGTGTATTGTCGTACCATACCTCCTATTTATACATGTATAGGGTTCATATTTTGAACCTTCATTAAATGTAAATTCTTTCTTGGTAACATGAATACTGAGTCACCCATGATATTAACGGGCATCCATATCCTTTGTGTTTATCACAACAAAATAGAAGTTATTTCAGAGAGTACTTATTTGATATTAAATAAAATAAAAAACGAAACAAAGGATATAGTTGCCACGAGCAGTGCGTTTGTTATAGTTTTTGATGTAGCTATTGTTAAGGGTGCGTAGACTACAACTGCAAGGGATGATGTGCCACCGCTACCACCACCTACATCATCCGGAGACCTGGCACCATGTTCTGATAGGATAGCTGTGGAAACATACGTAGAGGTGATGAGCTCTCATCAATCTCTGTTGAGTGAGTTTTAGAGAGAAGGCATGAATAAAGATAAGAAGCTGAAGAATCAGAAAGAAAGAGAGAGGAGGATCGAAGAACTGAGATGAAGAAAGAGAAAATGGAGAGAGGGTTCTTGAACGTGAAATTGGGGAAAATGAATTAAGCAGGGAAAAGAACCACTGCAGTTAGTTACATTGTGTGAATATATACATGTCCATCCAATTAACAATTCCCTCAACTAACTTAATCAACTTGTCAAAAATATCTAAGAGCTAACTAACTAATTACTTTAGTTACCAACTAATGCATGTACATGCTAACCAATTAAATCAGTAAGTTCCTAACTAACTTGAATGTATGCTGAATGAGTGAATCAAGTCACACCCCCCGCAAGCTAGGGGTGTGAAGATCGAGCAATCCTAGCTTGGACAGATTTGCAGAGAAGGGCCCTGGTGTTAATGGTTTGGTCAGAAAATTAGCCAGCTGGTCCGAGGATGACACTGGCAGTAAATAGATCAACCCAGCTTTAAGCTTTTCGCGAGTGATATGACAGTCGGTTTCAATATGCTTAGTGCGTCCATGGAAGATTGGATTTGCAGCAATGTGAATGGCAGATTGGTTATCACAGAAGACAGTGATGGGTGATGTCAGAGGCATGCCAAGATTTTGGAAGATGAAGGAGAGCCACTGTGCTTCACAAGTGGCATTGGCCAAAGCGCAATATTTAGCTTCGAAAGACGAACAAGAGACAGTGGTTTGTTTCTTGCTTTTCTAACTAATGAGAGCATTGCCCAGGTAGAAACAATATCCTGTAACAGAACATCGAGTGTCGATGCAAGTTGCCCAGTTAGAGTCGGAAAATTCAGAAACCTTAAAATTTGAGTCACATGGAAAAAAGAGACCAAGGGTGGGACAGCCTTTGAGATATCTAAAGACCTTAAAGGCTGCTTCGAGATGAACTGTTGTGGGGCAATCAATAAACTAACTCAGATGACCCATGACATAAGAAATATCAGGGCGGGTGTTAGCTAAATACATCAATCGACCAATCAATTGTCGATAATTGGTGAAATCAGAAAGAAAAGTCCCACTTTCAGAGGATAATTTGGTGGAATAGTCCATGGGAGTGCTTGCAGGTTTGTAGTCTAAGTAAGCAAAGTCTTCAAGGATGTCCAAAGCATATTTGTGCTGGCAGAGGTGAATACCTGACTTCGAGCGAGCGATCTCCATACACAAAAGATATTTCAAGTCACCAATGTCTTTGATCTTGAATTTATCATGGAGAATACCCTTGATGCAGCTAATTTCCGAGATGTCATCACCGGTGAGAACCATATCATCAACATAAACCAAAATGACTGTGATGCCAGAGCTAGAAATGCGAGTAAAAAGTGAATGATCTGAGATGGACTTCTTATAACCTGAATTGATGAGCGTGGCAGCGAGCTTCAAGTTCCATTGGCAACTTGCTTGACGTAATCCATAGAGGAATTTCCACAATCGACAAACCATCCTTGGTTGCTCTTGTAGGCTTGGAGGAAGCTTCATATAAACTTCTTCATTCAAGTCATCATGCAAAAAGGCTGTGTTGACATCAAGTTGCTTGAGATGCCAATGTCTGGCTGCTACAACAGCAAGGACAAGCTTGAGAGTGGTCATGCGAACTACCAGACTGAAGGTGTCAATAAAGTCAACCCCTTCAATTTTGGTGAACCCCTTTGCGACCAACTTGGCCTTTCTTCTCTCTATGGTCCCATCAGCATGAAACCTAGTTTGAAAGACCCATTTACAACTGATGGCTCTCTTGCCAAGTGAAAGTTTGCTAATTCTCCAAGTGTTGTTTAACTTCAAAATCTCCAACTCACTTTGAATTGCCTCTCTCCAACAAGAATGGACAGCAGCCTCCTCATAAGTGTGAGGATCGGGATTGAAAGAAGTGGCCAAACAAAAGGATTTGTAATTGTAATTGAGCTTATTGTATGATAAGTAGTTAGAAATTGGATACTTTTGAGTAGAAGGAGGAACTAAACCTGTGCCGGCTAACATACTTTGATAGTCCTTGAGGTATGATGGAGGTTTCCTAACTCTGAAGGGCCTGCTAGATACAGATGTGGAAATGGTAATAGATGCAGAATTATCTAAATGAATGTGAGAATCAATGACATGCTGTGTGCGTTGAGATGTGCTTGAGGAATTATCAACCGAAGGAGGTGCAGATGAATGATTAATGGAATGCATGGGATGAATAGAATTAAAAGTAGTGTAATCAAAAGGATTTGCGTCGGAAAATGATAGATGATCCTGATTTATGGCGTGAGTGGTAGTAGACGACTAAGTGGGAGTGTTAAAATCAGGAGAGGTGGCATGTACAGAATAAGGAAAGTGATTTTCGTAGAAAATTACATTCCGAAAAATAAATGTGTCTCTTGTGTGAATGTCGAATAGAAGGTAATCGTTGGTACCATCTTTGAATCCCAGAAAAACATATTTTCTAGATCGAAAATCTAATTTGGTTCTGCCCTGTGTGAGGGTGCTAGCAAAGGCTAAGCAACCAAATATTTTTCAGATTAGCGAGATCAGGTAAGCGTTGAAAAACGATTTGATAGGGGCTGCAATTGTTCAACAAAATACTTGGAACTTGATTGATTAGGTGAACAGCATGAGCTATGGTGAATTGCCAAAAAAATTTTGATAGTTTTGAATGAAACAGCAAAGCTCTAGCTACACCCAGAATGTGTTGATGCTTGCGCTCAACAATTCCATTCTGCTGTGGGGTTTCAACACAAGTAGTTTGGTGAATAATTCCACTCCTAGCAAAGTATTCTCTGAGTAAAAATTCAGGTCCATTGTCAGTTTGGATGCACTTAATTTGTGCATTGAACTGAACTTTGGCAAATTGCACAAAATTTTGTAAAAGAGTTGATGCTGCAGATTTCATTTTCATAAAATAAGTTCAGGTGTATCGACTTTTGTCATCAACAACTGTCAAGAAGTATTTGTGACCTGAACTTGAAGGGACTGAGAGCGGTCCCCAAATGTCCATGTGTATAAGATCAAAACAATTTTCTGATTCACTGAAGCTATGTGAAAATGGCAATTTCTTTTGTTTTGCCATATGGCATGCATCACAGTGACTAATAGAGTTTGAATTCTTTTTGCAACAAATGTATGAAAAATCTTTCTGCATCATTACAATTTTATTCAAAGGTAAATGACCTAATCTAAGGTGCCACAGTTGCTCATCAGCAATGGGCAATGCATTTGAATGCTTATTATGAATTAATGTATTCAAGGTATGTGATGGTAATGCTGTAGAATCTAAATTGCTAGAATGCCTTACAGGATTGCTCATTGTATATAATTCATCTGTACATTTAGCTACACCAATCGTCCTCAATGTAGCTCGATCCTGGATTTCACATCGTTCATCATCAATAAGCAATTTGCATTTTGAAATTTTGGTTAGTTTTGAAACCGAAATCAATTTGAAATCAAATGTAGAAATGAAGAGCACATTAGTTAAAATCAGATTGTTAGAGAACATGACGAAGCCAACAATGCTACTTGTTGTTGAGCTGCCATCAGGCAATTTAACAATCAATAGTTTTACTTTCTGATAGGTAAAGAAATCAGTCAAATCGAAAGAGACATGATCTGTAGCTCCAGTGTCAATGACCCAAAGAGGAGATTTTGGTCTAACTAGTGATAAAATCATTGCATTAAATTGTAATACATGGATTTTACCTTGGCCTTAAATGAGTTCGAATGGATTCTGATCCTGATGTGCATTGTGAGAAATCTGATGAGCTCTTTGTCCTTTGAGAAGTGTCATCAAAGCTTGCCTTTAACTAGTAGTTAATTCAACACTTGTGGTTTCACTCTCTTTCAATTGACTAACAGAGTGGTTGCTGCCACTGATTTCATCACTTTTCTCTTCAGCAGCTGTGAAATTTATGTTTGTTTGTTGCTTCTGTTTTAGGTGCGGAGGTAAGCTGTGTTTCTTGTAGCAAGTATCCACAATGTGCCCCATTCTGCCACAATAAGTACACTGCATTTTGGATCCTTTGCCTCTACCTCTAGTATTTGCTCTTCCACCTCGATTTTATTCTCTTCCTCTACCTCTTCCAGCACCATCCATATAGTTGATTTGTGCATTTTGAAGCAGAGCTTTGTAATCGCTAGGATCCACAATGTCGAACTGCCTTTCTTGTTGTGTAAGCAATAAAAATGCAGTGTTCACATCTGGCAAAGGATTCATCAGCATGATGTTTGATCTTATATTTGAGTATTGTTCATTTAGTCCTCGTAAGAGTCGCACAGTGTAACTCTCTTCTCTATATTCCCTCATTTTGGCCAGGCCACATTTGCACGTCTCGGAGCACATGACACAATCAAGAACTGGCCTGAATCCACTAAGTTGCTTCCATATTGATTTCAACTTGGTGAAATATGCTGTTACAGTAAGTTTCGCCTGTGTCATTTGATACATTTCTTCTTCTAACTCAGCCACTTTAAATCTATCCTCCTGGCAATATCTGTGTTTAAGGTCCTTCCATAAATCTGAAGCAACGTTATTCCATATCACACTCGCAGAAATTTCAGCACTAAGTGAATGATTTATCCATGAAACCACTAAAGTGTTACATCTCTCCCAAGATTTTTCTTGTTGATCCATCTATAAACTGCAATTTATTTTTCAACTTCAAGGCTAACAGCATCTTTCTACTCCAACTATGGTAATTACTGGCATTCAAAGTAACCGAGATCAAAGGCGTTCTAGGACTCTCACCTGGATGTATGAAATACGGACTCACGGGATCAGTAATCGGACTCACACCAGCTCTTGAGATCTGAGCTTGCAGCATAGAGAGTTGATTCAGCAGATTGGCGAGTTGATGAACATCCATCGATCTAAGCAGCAGTGGATTTGAAGATCTATCAGTTGGATTTCGGCCGGCGTCAGTCATTGTTCACCGCGATTTCAACCTTTCGATCGAGATCAAGAACGTCAGGAGATTAAAGACAAATAATGTTGGAGAATTGATTCAGAGATTGATCGATGAACTCGCTGAGGTGAATTCAAAACTTTCTCTCTTAAACTCATTGATCGAAAACTATCACCTCATCCACGCTCACTGCACCATGTGAAAACGTGCAAAGGTGATGAGCTCTCATCAATCTCTATTGAGTGAGTTCCAGAGAGAAGACATGAATGGAGATGAGAAGTTGAAAAATCAGAAAGAAAGAGAGAGAAGGAGCGAAGAACTGAGATGAAGAAAGAGAGAATGGAGAGAGGGTTCTTGAATGTGAAATCAGAGAAAAATGAATTAAGCAAGGAAAAGAATCACTGCAGTTAGTTACATTGTGTGAATATATACATGTCCAGCCAATTAACAATTTTCTCAACTAACTTAATCAACTTGTCAAAAATGTCTAAGAGCTAACTAACTAATTACTTTAGTTACCAACTAATGCATGTACATGCTAACCAATTAAATCAGTAAGTTCCTAACTAACTTGAATGTATGTTGAATGAGTGAATCAAGTGACAATAGCTGAGTTTTTTAGGGTTTAAATGTGGACATCTTTATTTTTATGTTAATCTTTTATTTGCCTTAAGTGTATTATATTCTTGCCTTTAAATCAAATACTCTTACTTTTCATGGAATGAAAGTAAAAAAATAATAAAATTCAATAAATAAAAGTTAATTTAAGGAGTATGTACTTAATATTAAATAAAATAAAAAATTCAATAAATATATAAAAAAAATAATAAGAGAGATTTGATGTTTATCCCAAAACAAAAAATATTTTAAAAATTAAAAACAATGCATTCTTACAAAAAGTATAGGAAGTACTTGTGCAAATAAGAATGCTTTGATCACAATTTCGGTTGACCAGTACAATAACCAGTGCAATGGTGTCTTTATAACGTAGATGGAAATATATTTTTATAGTAATACAAATTGGGAGCTCGTTTGTTGACGTGGCACTCATACGTTGAGTTTGAGAGTTTATTTATTGACGTGTCGTCACTAGAAATTTTAAGATTTATATTTATAAATTATAAATTATTATTTGCTTAAGTTGTTATTTTCAAATTTTAAGTTTAAATTGTTTTATTTAGGTTGTTATTTTTTAAATTTTAAATTATTTTATTTGTTTGAGTTACTTTACTTAAGTTGTTATTTTTTAAATTTCAAATTTGATCGACTTTAATTTAAATTAGTTGACTCATAACTAATTTTTTTTAAATTTGATTGACTTTAATTTAAAGTCAATCAAATTTAAAAAATTTTAGTTATGAGTCAACTATAAAAGTATAAGTTATGAGAGATGTAAAGCACCACAATTTAAAGTACATCAATCCCTTTCTTTACATATATTCAAAATCAATCTACTTACTCCAATGGCTGGTATTCACAAAATTGCAGGCATTAATCCTACTATCGACAATATATGTGTATGTATACGAGTGATACAGTTATAAACACTACCAAGTTACAGAAATTTTTCATTAGCATACTCAATTGAGATGATTTGCCTCGATGAAGACGTGAGTTTTCTACTAATATTTTTCTATTTTATTTTAAATTTATATTATTTATATTTTAAATTTATTTGTTTATTCCTATCTAATCGTTATGTGATTTTTGTTCATCAATTCTATTTTATTTTATTTTGTATATTTTGTAGTCTTTGACAAGGAGGTAAAACAAGTTTTGGGAAAGAGTTGTGTAGAGATACTTGATCCATTCCTATTGGTAAGTTCTAACCAATATTTATTTCTAAAAATATTAGTGAAGATATTTTTAATGGTAATTTTTATATTATTTATTATTAATATATTATGTAATATCCTGCAGAAAGGAGATCTATCGGATACACCTACACTTTTTCTCAACCTAATTGATAAGACCTTTCTCTTCATCATTGAAGTTCAAATATCTGATAATCCACATTTTTCATCTTCTTATAAAGTTAAGAAGATAACTAATAATGTGGACCTCATTAATAAATTCAAAGATGCTCACCCTATTCAAATTGTGAGTATAATCATAAGTGTACTTTCTATTAAAAATCAGTTTATTTTTTACTTTTTTGGTCATTAGTAGTATCTAATTTATAAATAATAATTAATAATTAATTATAATTTGAGAATGTTGACTGCACCGGTGGTTTGCTTTCAATTTTAAAGGCATCCTCAATCATTGAAGGGGAGAAAGTAGAAGGTGCTAGGATATTTGTTCAAAAAATAAATTTTTTGTTTATTTGTTCTCTCAAAATTAGATCTTAATTTTATTAAAAAAATATTAGTGAGATAAAATCAAAGGTTAGAAAGAAGTCTTTAATTTAATGTGGTAAAAGTACACAATTTGTTACTTGAATTCTCCAATGAAATTACGGCCAATGGTGAATTTGAAGTGTTGAAAAATACTATTACACCAACTAAGCGACTATCCTCGGAGTCGGAAGATTTGAAGGTGGAAGGAGATACCTCAACTTGCAAGAAGATCAACATTGAGAATGAAACTTGGGAATTTGGATGCACATATTTTGGAATCCCTTTTAGAGTCTATCTAATAGAATAATGCCAAGCATACGTTTGTTTTGGTGGAAATATTGTCTTTTCTTGAGTTGTTGTTTTTCTTTTAGTTCTTTTCGATTTTTATGTTTGGAATTTAGAATTTTTTAAAATATAAATTGAAGTTATTTGGTTATTACTTGTGGTTTTATTTTTAATTTGATTCTCACCGTTGATATTCTGATAATTTCTAATTTAATATTTAATGTCATAAAGTTATAAATTTCTTTTTTGAATTATTGTTGATACAATTAAGTTAGTTATTAATTTTTAATGTGTACTTATTTTAAAAAAATTTAATTATAATTTTTAATTCAAGTGTTATGTTTAATTAGGATTTTAAATTTAAATTCAAATATTTTTTTGAATTTTTAAGTAAGTCATTGGGTTTGAGAATACTTTTTAAAAATTTATATAATTTATAAGCTATTATGCCAATTACAAAGGATTATAATAAAGTAAATAGAATTATCAGTCTTATTAAGATATGAGGTTATTTATACTGTTTTAAAAAAAAATCTTTATCTTTATAGCAATACAAATAGGAAGTTCTTATGCTGACGTGGTGATCATACATTGAGTTTGAAAATTTATTTGTTTAAGTATCGTCACTGAAAATTTTAAAATTTTATTATAAATTATAACTTATTATTTGCTTACGTTGTTACCTTTTAAATTTTTAAATACGTTTTCTTAGATTGTTGAGTATTTAATTTTTAATATTGTTGAACTAATAATTTGCTTAGGTATCATCACTAAAAATTTTTAAAATGTTATTTATAAATTATAATTTATTATTTGCTTAAGTTTTTACTTTTTAAATTATAATATTAAAGTAAATAGAATTATCAATCTTATTAAAATGTAAGGTTATTTATACTATTTAAAAAAAATCAATTTGACATTTTTTTATACTTAATTCTATTTCTAATGTTGTTTTGACAAAATTGAATTAATTTAGGAAATTTTATTTAAAAATTTAAAATTTGTACTAGCTAATTAAAAAACTCTATTTAAAAATTTAAAATTTGAAATTCTAATACTAATTCCTAATTAAGTGACTTCTTAACCGTTTCGATTTTTAAATTTAAATTTTTTTACTTGCTACATTTATAAATTTTCTCTTTACTCAATTTACATTGTTATCTTTTAAATTGTTTTTACAGAATAGAAGTACTTTCATTTTTTTCTCTCTTTTTAAATACTTTTTCTAAATTTACATAATTTATAAGATTATTAATTTTTAGATTGTATTTAATTTTATTTTTTTTATCGACAAATAATAGGATTGATACTATTTATGACGAAACTAATAAAATCATTCTTAAATTAACAAATTCATATATTCTTGATGAACAACGAACATTTAATTAAAAAATTTTATTTAAAAATTTAAATTTTATACTAGCTAATTAGCAAACTCTACTTAAAAATTTGAAATTTGAAATTCTAATACTAATTCCTAATTAAGTGACTTCTTAATCGTATCGATTTTTAAATTTAATTTTTTTATTTGTCACATTTATAAATTTTCTCTTTACTCCATTTACATTGTTATTTTTTATATTGTCTATATACAACAATAGAAGTACTTTCATCTTTTTCTCTCTTTTTAATTATAAGCTATTCATTTTTTATTTTTTTTAAAAAATAAAAAAAAATTTAACTATTAGTTGAATTTATTGACTGTGAGATTAAACTTATTATTATTTGTTAAAAATTTTTTACTAGAATTTTGATATTAGAACTCATTTATCTAATAAAATAAAATATTTTGTGATTAAAATATATTTATAACTAAACTTTTCGACAAAAATATTTGGAAAAGTAATTTGGAGTATTATGACAATTCTCTCGATAAAATGCTTAACAGATTTTTTAAATAAATAAAATAAATCAAATATTTTCTTATTTTTAAAAATATATATTTTTATATTATATTACACATTTCATAAGCGTATATTTATCTTTATCTTTGTCTTTATAGCAATAGTAATACAAATAGGGAGTTCTTCTTATGCTGATGTGGTCCTCATAAATTGAGTTTGGGAATTTATTTGTTTAAATGTCGACACTAGAAACTTTTAAATTTTATTTATAAATTATAACATATTTTATTTACTTATATTGTTACCTTTTGAATTTTTAAATACACTTTCTTAGATTGTTGGGTATTTAATTTTTAATATTGTTGAACTAATAATTTGCTTAGGTGTCATCACTAAAATTTTTTAAAATATTATTTATAAATTATAATTTATTATTTGCTTAAGTTGTTACTTTTTAAATTTAAAATAATCTTTCCTCTAGACCGAATACAAATGAGGAGACTTTTTGCTGACGTGATGCTCATATGTTGGGTTTCGAGATTATTTTCTTAAATATCGTTATTAGAAATTTTTGTAATTTTATTTATAAATTAATAGATTATTTGGTTAAATTGTTAGATAATAATAAGGATTTAGTTTTTGAGTTTATTAGCAAGATAGTTAGATATTTAAATCTTAATATTATTAAACTAATTTAAAAAAATTAATAAATTATTTGGTTAGATTGTTTGATATCAATAAAGATTTAATTTTTGAATTTATTAATAAGATAGTTAGATATTTAAATCTTAATATTATTGAACTAATTTAAACAAAGTTATTTATAAATTATTTTAAAATTAAGACGGTTGTTTAATAATGAAATCAAAATTTAAAAGTAATAACAAAACAACAAAAAGCAAGTAATAGTAAGAAACAAGTTCGAAAACAAAATAATAAGAGCTTAAATTTGAAAACAGAAACAAAACGTCATCTTTAAAAGAGGCTGTTATTTTTTAAACTTAGTTTTTTCTTTAAGTTATTTTGCTTAGGTTGTTATTTTTTAAATTTTAAGTTATTTTTTTTTAGGTGATTATTTTTTAAATTTTAAGTTATTTGCTTAGTTTGTTATTTTTTTAAATTTTAAGTTATTTACAGATTACACTTTTAAATTATAAATTATTATTATTATTTGTTTAAGTTGTTACTTTTTAATTTTAAGTTATTTTCTTATAATTAAATTTTTTAAAAAAAATTTTAAAAAAATACATATCTCAGTTAAGAGGGCTCTTGTGACTCAATTCATAAATTTGCTAAGAGAAATTGATGATGGATAATCAATTATTATTTTTTAAATATAACTTCATTGTAAGTCTATATTTTAATATTAACTTCATTGTAAGTCTATATATTTTAAAATATTATTTTAATTTTTTTAAATAAATATTTTTTTTATTTTTTTATTTAAAATATTATTATTGATATGTTAATATTAAAATATAAAAAATAAATATACTTTTAAAAAAATACTTTACGTCGTTTTATCGATCTTATCAAATATTCTATAAATTTAAATTTATTTATTTTAGTATTCTTTATTTAAATTGTTATTTTAATTTTATTTTGTAATAAATATTTTTGTAATATTAAATTTTTTTGTACTGGAAGGATTTTAATTTGTCGAGAAAAAAATTATTTTTGTGAATAAATATTTTTTATTTTTTTATTTAAAATATTATTATTGGTATGTTAATATTAAAAATATAAAAGATAAAACATATTTAAAAAAAGTATTATAAGATCAAATAATTTTATGATTGTGGGTATTTATCTACATGGGAGGCTATATAGAGAACTTTGGCTTATAATATTCAGTTATGAGATTAATCTTTTATATACCTAGAAAACAAAATATCATCTTTAAGGGTGTGGATACCTCTTCCTAGCATAACGCGTTTTGACGAGTGAGCGTGGGGGGCTTCTGCTATCATCCCTATCATCAAAGGCAAAACAGTGAGGTCTTGTGTGCCAAAGCGGACAATATCATGTTAGCGGGTGGTCTGGGCTGTTACAGATGGTATCAGAGTCAGAACCCGAATTGATGTGCCAGCGAAGGCGCTGGACTCCCTTAGGGGGTGGATTATAAGGTCCCACATCGGTTGGGGAGGGAAACGAAGCATGTCTTATAAGGGTGTGGATACCTCTCCCTAGCATAACGCGTTTTGATGAGTGAGTGTGGAGGGATTCAGCTACCATTCCTATTGTCAAAGGCAAAACCGTGAGACCTTGTGTATCAAAGCGGACAATATCATGCTAATGGGTGGTCTGGACTGTTACAGGAGGCCAACAAAGAATTTGAAGCAGGTCAAACTTTAACGTATGCTGAGTTTCCAAATCAATTTGTTATTTTATGGGACTACTGTGTGACGATAGAAAATTCATTGCATCTATTAACGAGGCCTGGTCATCAATTGAGAAAACTGTTTGTGATGCTGTTGATATCTAATAGTGTTAACAAACTAAAACATATTTAGAATGTAACTTAGACATTATTGGTTGACAGGATACCATATATGAGGAGAAAAACATTAAAATCAAGATATTTCACTATGTGGTCAATCATTATCGCATGTAGGACTTTACTTGCCAAAATCAGTGTTTATCAATGGGCAACTTTACGTTATTTGGTCAAGAATTAAGAGTCGCAATGGCTTGAACATTCTAATTCTAAATAAAGACAATAATCCAAACTCATCAACAACAAATGTCGCGTTCAACAAAATTTTTAATAATATTTAGACAAGAAAATAGTATTTTCATTTTAGTAACATGTTATGATTTGCACTTTTATACAAATATTTGTCGTAGATATAACTAATTTATTAACTATACTTTTAGACTTGAAATAAAATGTGTAACATGGAGCACAACATCATATGTCAATTACCTTTCTAATGAGGTTAATAAAATACTAGGTTGTTGATAAATTTTCATTAGTCTTATAATATACAGTTTAGTGTAAAATTAACATACTATTATTACAGTTATATATGTTCTTATTTTTTCAGGTTTCTTTTTTTTATGGCTTAAGAATATTATAAATTTTAATATGTTCTATTTGTATTTTACTTTAAACAAAGATAAAATAACATATTAAATACGTTTATTATATAATGACAATAATAATATTGTACTAAATTTGAAAACTTTATAATTATAAAATATTATTTTTTATTTATCATGTGAAATTAAAATATAAACCCGTGCATCGCACGAATTTAACACTAATATAATTAAATACAATGCGTTGTACGCTGCTAGTACTCGGAAATTTTAAATTTAATTAAATAACAAAAATAAATTAAAAAATGTCATAGACGTAAATAATAAAAATAAAAAATATACAAAAAATCACACATATTAAAAGAAAAATTTAACGCCAACAAAACAATACAATTTTTGTAATTATTTCCATATTTAAATTTAAATTCTCTTAAATTTAATGATAAATATTCTATTCAATCTAAATAATAATAAAATATATCAATTTTTATTTTCTAAATTATTTTAAACTAAGTTATTAATATTTTTATTATTTTAAAAAAATATATTTATATATTTATAAACATATATCTCATTTATATTTACACGGTAAATAAAATATGTGAAAATAGGCGTATTTCACATATTTTATTTATACCAATACACATAATTAATTCGTTTACACTATAAATGAGATATTTAATGCAATACAAATAATAAAAAATCTCCAAATTATTTAATAAAATATTTTATTTATTTAAAAAAATCCTATCATTTTGTGTATTTATTTGATCAATTCAACTAGTTATCCTTTAAATTAGTCTTTCATTCCACCTTTTCATTACATTAATTTAAAAAAAAATTAAAACAAACACATCAAAATAGATTTATTATTTTTTTTAATTTAAATAAAAAACTACAAAAACAGATTAACTAAAATTCAAATTCAAATTTTAAATTTAAATCTTATAAATCTTAACAAATCCTAAATAAGATCCTAAATATTCCATATCAAATTTTCATCACTAGTAAAATCTTCCTTCCATAAAGATCTAGAACTGCAGCGCTTTCCCCTCCTCATTTATGATCGTTTTTGTCTTCTCCCGCATTGCGCACCTCCTCCGCAAGATCTCCTCCTTTGGCGATGCGCTCCTTCTCGCGACGAGCGCACATCCCAGCACCTCCTCCATCGATGGGCTCCTCCCCGTTCCTGGTCTCCTTCCTTGCACCACGCACAACCGCCTCCTCCTCCCGTGTCTCTCCCTGTCTCCTCTTTCACGTCGCACTTCTTCTCTGTCTGGTAGTTCTACTTGTAAAATTCTAAAAAAATTTGGTTGCGTTCATTCATAAAGATATGTTATTCCTTTTTTTCCCTTTAAGAAAAGGTTCTATTTTTTTAATTTATGTATAATATTGAATATGTCTGTGTTTTATTTTTTTTAAGTGTTTGTGATTATAATTTTTTGAGTAAAAGACAAATTGGTCCCTGATCTTTTTAAACGGAGACATTTTCGTCCCTCAACATTTAAAAATACATTTAAATCCCTCACCTTATAAAACGTGGGACAATTATACCCCTCCGTTGAGTTAGGGTTGAAAACGGTAACGGAGAATGCTGATGTGGCTGGGGGAGTCTCAGTTGTCCGTTTTGGTTGCTGAGCTGGATGGGAAACAAAATTTAAATGGACAAATCAATCCTTGTGACTCAAAACGACATTGTTACCATGCCTGAGCTTATTTCACCAAATGTAATCCCCATAACACCCAGAAGCCACTCCAGTTATTACCGAAAATCCTACCAGAAGACAAATAGTTTCTTTCTCCCTCCAAAAAAAGAACGTTCTCATCCCGTTGAGAAAGTGATGGTGTGCTCAGTGGACGTTGTGGGTGGCGAAGTTAACGACAAGCTTCGTCTGGTAAGAAGCTGCCGTCTGCTACAGAGGTAAGGGTATTAGTGGAGGATACGTTTGTTCTTGTTTAACTCTTTGGTAGAATATAATGCATGGGATTGGGCTTATGGGTGATCGCATGTTCTCTTTCGGGGAAAAGACTGAGAAAAAGCTTTAGGGATTTTACTGATTTCAAAATCTCAGACACTTGATTTAGAGTTTAATGTCTGATTGATGTATTTGTGCATAATGCAGATGGTTGATATATATGCGGTACTTGTTTTTCATCATGAATGCCATTTTGGTAGAGGACCTAGTGGCACTCTTGAGTATATTGATGGGAAGGTTGAAAATTTTTCGAAGATGGATTTGGACTTTGTGAATTTTGGGGATTTGGTTACACTGTTCAAGGGTCTAGGCTATGCAATATACATGGCAGTATATTGGTATGACCCAACAAGCAATGACATTGAGTCTGGCCTGCACGTTCTGAGAAGGGATGCAGGAATCAATGAAATGCGAGAGAACAAGCTGAGGAATTCAACTATCAACGAGTTCTATATTTACTTCAATCACCCTGTTGATGAGCCACAGATTGTGGAAGAAGATGCTGATGCAGAACAAGGGGCGGAAGAGTTTGATGATTCCGTTGATGTTGACAGCATCATGAGGGAGTTTCAGTCATCACCATCCACAGAATGGGATGGAAATGAAAGTGGGAAAGACGAGATGTATAAACCTCCTTCGAATGTGGCTGGAACTAGTTCTAATGATGGCTGTTCTAGCTGTGATGAGGAGAATGATGGTATGAAAAAAAGAAGAACTCTGAAAAGAAAGGAGAAAATTCTGCCAAAAAGTAAGGTGACTGTCAAGAAAGAGATAGGGGCAGAGTCAAGTGGAAGCAAAAAAAGAGCTGGACCAAAGAGTGCAAGTGAGACTGATGGCAAAGGAACTAGGCCAGTTACGACACCCAAAGGAACTGGGCCTACTGGGAAGCCCAAAAGAACCAGGCCCACTGCCAAGCCCAAAAAAAGTGGGCCTAATCTCAAGTCCTAAAGAACTGGTGCTTCTGTGCATGCTAAAGAAGATGTCCCAACTGTGCAACCCAATGATAGGCCTCCAATCGGCCTCTATGTCAATAAGAAGGATTCAGATGAGGATGACTCCATTTATGAGTATGAATATGAGGATCTTCACACACCAGTGTCTTCAGAGGATGAGGGAGACAAGCATGAATTTTCAGTGTTTAATGAGGAGTATGGGTTTGGAGAGAGTAAATTTAAGGTTGGTACCAAGTTTGCAACCATTGATGGCTTCAAAGAAGTGGTTAGAGATATATTCATATCTGAAGGGAGGGAACTGTTGTGGATAAAAAATGGTAAGGAAAGGGTGAGAGTTGCCTGCAGGGGTGAAGCTCGTTCCTAGTGAGGAATTCTGGACTGTCACTGACCAGCTGAGGCCTGCTCCGCCACCTATCAAGCGCCCTATTGGGAGGCCAAAGGTGCACAACTACAACAAAGACCCTGCTGAGACTCATATTCAGGGGACAAGCTGAAGAGAAGTTTTTAGGTTACATGTAGTAAGTGCAACGAGAAAGGGCATAACTATAAAACTTATAAAGGAGCTCCAAGCAACCCCAACTGAAAAGCAAAGAAGAAAAAAATCCAAGAAGACAGTTGATAACTCACAAGCTTTGGTGCTGCTTCCCCTTTCACAATCAGCCCCTCAACTAGAGGTAAGCAACCACCAATAATGCTTTAGGATCTTTTTGTACTTTCTAAAATTAGTCAGTGGTAAAAACAATGATGTCATTATACAGATCTCTTAAGCATTAATTACCCAATTTGCTTACCTTGCTATATCTTTATTACATAGGATTAAAATTAATCACAGGGTGAAAAATTTGCTGACCCTAGTGCTAGGGAAGCATTTGGGACTGCACCAGTTGCTGCACCAGTTATGGGCCAACTATCTGCTCCAGCACAGACTCCATTCAGGCCTCCATCCAAGCTGTTAAGAGTGGACCAACCAAAATTCAATGCTGCTGCCCCTAAATTCAGACCCAAGCAACCAATTGTCAAGCTCCCAACAAGTACAAATCTACCACCAGATCCACCACCACACACACAACAAACTCAAAGCAAAAGCACCAGTAGAGGACTGTCCAAGGAGACCTTGAAAGCAGCTAGCAGTGGCACAAAAAAAATTCTCAAGCATCAAAAGAAGTGAACACAATTGCATGATTTTTGTTTGTTTTTTTCCTAGTTATTAGCATGTTGAACAATGCTTTCTAGCTATCATAGCTTGGCAAGCTTGTTTACATGCCAACCAGACATTTTCTTATTTTATGGTAAACTTATGCTATTTAGTTATGTTTGGATTAAGCCAGATACATTATCGTGTAACGTTTTGGTTACAATTTATCTAAAATTACTATCTTATATAATACTTGCAATATTGTTTAGCTGTTCTAACTTCAAAAAAATGGATTCAGTCCACAAATAGACTTTTCATTAAAAAGCAAGCAATAGCAATTTTCATTACAACATCTCCATGTACATCAATCATCTTTACCTCTTTAAGATACATACAACAACAACTACTACTACTACACCAATCACAGTAATATGCCAAAAACTCATATTTTTTTTTCTTTCAATATACAATAGCTTCCTCTCCAACTCTTCCATTTTTTTCTCCATACCCTGATTTCGAAACAGTTGTTCTTCAACGTCTATTCCCTCAGCTTCATCCGCAGCACCCAATGCTTGAGGCTCTATGGCCCTAATTTTTTTCAGGTGTTCATCCAGTCAGACAAAGTACCGGCAGTATCATTTTTTAGCCTGGAGAAAATTTTCAGAGAATCACCCATTAACACCCAATACAATCTCATCCAACTATTGAAAAAATATTCACTTACCTTGAAGAATGGACACCCGAGAAACATTCTATTAGGGTTACTAGTTGTTCTTGACTTGTACATAATGCCATAGACGCCGCGGAAGCACTTTGGCGCAACCCGATCTCCCTCATATCCTCCTGACACAGCGCATGAAGATGCCCCTCCAGGTCTTGTGCATGAAGAATCCCCTTCACTCGTCATGGACGATCGTAGCATCAACGCCCATGGGTTCGTCCAAGGATTTCGATCAAATAGGGCTCAGGCATGGTAACGACGTCGTTTTGAGTCACAAGGATCGATTTGTCCATTTAAATTTTGTTTCCCATCCAGCTCAGCAACCAAAAAGGACAGCTGAGACTCTCCCCAGTCACATCAGCATTCTCCGTTGCTGTTTTCAACCCCAACTCAACGGAGGGGTATAATTGTCCCACGTTTTATAAGGTGAGGGATTTAAATGTATTTTTAAATCTTGAGGAACGAAAATGTCCGCATTTAAAAAGGTTAGGAATCGATTTGTTTTTTACTCTTTTTTTTTTGCACTCATATATTTGATTTAGGAGTTGTAATGTTAACTTAATTTAGATATGTCAATACTTAATTTTGAATGTGTTTATGTTGTTTATTATGTTCTTTTATATATATATATATATATATATATATATATATATATATATATATATATATATATATATATATATATATATTACATGAGTTTTTGATGTGTTGATAAAATATTTAGAGTGTATTCTTATAATATTAGATGTGTTTATGTTGTTTATTATGTTCTTATATACATATATAAATTTGTTTACATGAGTTTTGGATGTGTTGATAAAATATTTAGAGTACATTCTTATAATTTTAGATGTATATTTGAGTTTAATTTTGTCTGTGTTCAATATGTAATTTAGAACTACAATGACAATAATTTAGATGTGTTAATACATAATTTTAAATATATTTATGTTATTTATTTAATTTTAGATGTGTTTTTGACATGAAACACATGAGTTTTAAATGTTTTGAATAAAAAAAATAATTAAAGTGAATTTAATTAATTTTAAAAACTTTACTATTTTTTAAAAATTAGTACACAAAAAATTGTTACAAATTTTATAATTTAGTTTGTAAAAAAATAAAAGTAGTTACAAAGTTTACCGTAATAAATATTAAAAATAGAAAATATGATTAATTAAAACATTAGCATTTTTCTTATTCGATTTGATCTTTTAGCAAGATGTTACTATTTTACAAGATAGTTGCAACAATTGCTTCTCTATGATACAGGGCCTACCAAATGGTGATCAATTCATGTTTGCTCAACTTTTTCTCCTTTAAAATCCTCTTCTTATTATTCTTGTACACTACAACAATATAGATTATTTTTGAGGGTTATAATGTATAAAAAAAAATTAAAATTTGTCAAAAAAATAAATTTTGACACTATTTTAACTATGAAAATATTTTAATAAAAGTTTTGTCAAAAATAGTATTTTTAACATATAAGCGATTGTGAAAAAAATTTAAATCTTATTTTGATAAATATTGGTTGTCAAAAATAATTTGTTAAAAAATTTTGAGAACATATTTTCTATGATACTTATTAATTGTCAAAAATACTAGTTATTTTGACACTTATTGACTATAAAATATTCTCAACAAAAAATTTTAACAAAGAATGAGATGTGATCTTGAAACTAAAGAATAAATTGAGATTTTGAAGATAAAGAATGAGTAGTATAATCCTAAACTACTTTAGAATGAGTAGTAATTTTCTACGGTCAAATTTTTTGTTATGAAAATATAGAAAATTTGACATTTGTGATATTTGTCAAAAATATATATTAATTTTGACATTTAATTATGATGTTAAAAAATAAAATGTCAAAATAATTCTATTTTCTTGTAGTGGTATCAATGGATTTTTGACCTTTTAATTCTTCTGATCATGTATAGGGGAGAAGAAAATTATGGCCCCTGTGAATGGGTTGCAAAACTCGTATGCATAAATCTTTTGTAGCCAGGATGTATAAACATTTCAAATAGTTATTGCTTTTAGAATTAGTATAACACCACCCTCCCAAAGCCAACTCTCTTGTCAATATTTTTAAGTTTTTATGTATTTTTAATTTTAATTATTGATATTTTATAATTGATTGTCAATTTAAATAATTATTTTTATGATAAAATTATTTCTTTAAATCAAAAACTCTTGTCTCTCAAAGAATAAAAGTAAAAAAATAAATGAATTCAACAAATAGAAATTATTTTGGAGAATATGTATTTAATATTAAATAAAATTAAAAAACTCAACAAATATATAGAAAAGAGGAAGAGAGGTTAAAACGTTTATTCCTGTTGAGTCTGCAGCGGAATTTTGACTTCTAATAGCTACAAAGTAATATGAAATTGAACACTACTCACAATAATACACTCGCTATATAATTACTAAAGAGAAAAGGAAATAAAATAAAATAATAATAATATGAAGAGAAGATGTGAATGTAATTGTTATTGTTGATGATGATTGAATTGAAATTCTACAAACGTTTATATAGTGGTTATATGCTATAATTTCAATGGATAGAAACAAAACTTTCCTATAATAACTCTTAGCCTTCCTTTTCTTAGCCTTCCTTTTCTTTCTCTCTCCCTCACAATTCTCCACCTCGTTCACAATTTGAAATCTATGCAAATTTTGGACGATTAAAGAATTGTATTCGTATTCGGTTGCATCATTTGACAATGACTGCCTAACATGGAACAATATTGAGTAATTTCAAACAGTGTTGGAACTTGCTTCCTGACACCACTTTAGTCAACATGTCAGCGGGATTTTCATCCGTGTGTACTTTTACAAGAGAAATGTCACCTTTCTCCATAACATCACGCACGAAGTGATATCTAACATCAATATGCTTGGTACGAGCATGATGAACCTGATTGTTAGCCAAATGAATTGCACTTTGACAATCACAATTCAGATCCACGCAATCTTGCTTCAACCCCAAATCATCTAGAAGACCTCTTAGCCACAATGCTTCTTTCACCCCTTCTGCTACTGCCATGTACTCAGCTTCTGTAGTAGATAGTGCCACTGTAGCTTGTAACATCGATCGCCAACTAACTGGAGCACCTTGTATTTTATATACATAACTAGTCGTAGAACGTCTTCTATCTAAATCACCAGCATAATCAGAATCAACAAAGCCGTTGATTTGACATGATTTTCCACTAAAGCATAAACTGTGTCAATGGTGCCCTTCAAGTATCTTAATATCCACTTGACTGCTTCCCAGTGTGCCTTACCTGGGTTTGCCATGAACCTGCTAACGACACTGACTGCCTGTGAAATATCTGGGCGTGTACATACCATAGCATACATTAGGCTACCGACTGCACTAGCATAAGGTACATTTTCCATGTAAGCCTTATCCTCTGCTGTTGTGGGAGATTGTTTACCAGAGAGCCTAAAATGTGGAGCCAACGGCGTTACCACCGATTTAGCATTTTTCATTTCAAACATTTCAATGACGCGCTTAATGTATCCTCTTTGGCTCAAGAACAATTTTTGGCTTGATCTCTCTCTTTTAATTTCCATGCCTAATATCTTTCGTGCAGCACCCAAGTCTTTTGTTTCAAATTCTTTACCAAGTTGAACCTTTAACATATCTATCTCTACCTTGCTCTTAGAGGCAATAAGCATGTCATCCACATACAATAGAAGATAGATATAATCACCTCCAGGAAGCTTACGAATGTATACACAACAATCATAATTACTTCTGGAAAAACTTTGTTTTAACATAAAGGAGTCAAATCGCTTATACCATTGCCGAGGAGATTGTTTTAATCCATATAGCGATTTTCTCAAGCGACATACCTGACTTTCTTTACCCTCAACCTTGAAACCCTCAGGTTGATACATGTAGATTTCTTCCTCTAAGTCACCGTGCAAGAATGCAGTCTTCACGTCTAGTTGTTCCAACTCAAGATTACTATGAGCGACAAGACTTAAAAGCACCCGTATGGAAGTGTGTTTCACCACAGGAGAAAATATCTCATTGTAATCAACACCTTCTTTCTGTGCAAATCCCTTTGCTACTAACCTAGCTTTGAATCTTGTACCATCTGACTTAGTAGGATCTTCTTTTCTTTTATACACCCACTTACAACCAATTGCAGTCTTTCCCACGGGCAATGGGACCACATCCCATGTCTTGTTCTTATGAAGAGATTGCATCTCTTCCTCCATAGCGACAAACCAACTCTCTCTATCTTTGTCTTTGATAGCCTGTTTGAAGGTGACCGGCTCATCATCCTCCACTGAGAGTGCATAATCTACCAGGTTTAGCTGCCCATAATGTCTCAAAGGCTTGTCTGACCCGAACTTCTGAACAAATTTATAATTTCTCTTTGGCCTAGTAGATGCCAAAGAATCCTGCTGCTGCTGTTGTAATGCATGTGCATTTTCTCGCTGAATTTCCTCATGATCAAGTTCATCTTCTGCGTCATCTCGAGTAGCATTAGGATGCTCCACCTGAACATTATTAGAGTCTATTTGTTGGTATTTAGACTCTATCTCCACCACTTGAGTATTTGAAATTTTTCCAACATCACCATCATCTGGCACCACATCTTTAGACAAAGCTACCATAGATCGTTCATCAAAGGTAACATCCCTGCTAATTACAAACTTAGAATCATTTACACTCCAAAGGCGATAGCCTTGAACCCCTCTTGGATACCCCAAAAAGATTGCCTTCTTAGCTCTATCATCAAGCTTATTATCTTTAACATGATAATAGGCTGTGCATCCAAAGACTCTGAGTTTTTCGTAATCTGCATGTTCCCCTGACCATACCTTATAAGGTGTGTCTCCATCTAGAGAAGAATGTGGGGATCGATTCACTATGTAGCAAGCTGTAGCAATCGATTCTGCCCACCATTCTCTGCCTAACCCAGAATTAGAGCGCATACACCTTGCCTTCTCAAGTAGCGTACGATTCAGTCGTTCGGCGACTCCATTCTGTTGTGGTGTCTCTCTAACTGTCCAGTGTCTTGTAATGCCTTCTCGGTCACAAAACTCCTTGAAAGCCCCATCCGTGTACTCTGTGCCATTATCAGATCGTAGAGTTTTCAGCTTCCTACCTGTTTGGTTTTCAACCATTGCTCTCCATCGCTTAAAAGTATCGAATACCTCATTCTTATGTTTGAGGAAGTAAATCCAAACATACCTGGAATAATCATCAACAAAAGTAACAAAATACCTGGAACCACCCTTGGAAGTAACTTTAGCCGGGCCCCAAACATCAGTATGCACGTAGTCTAACAACCCTCTGCTTTTATGCTTGCTTGTAGAAAACTTCACCCTATGTGCCTTTCCATACACACAATGCTCACAAAATTCCATTTGTGGTTTCTTCATATTCTTCAGCAAACCTTGTCCACAAAGCAATGATAGACCTTTCTCTGACATATGTCCAAGCCGCATGTGCCATATTCTCGTGCAATCTGTTTGATCTCTACTTCGACCGATTCCAACTGCTAACTCACCTATAACTGTTGTCCCCAAAAGGGAATAAAGATTACCGTGACGAACTCCTTTCATCACTACCAAAGAACCACGAACAACTTTCAGTACCCCATTTTTCGCAACTATTTTGCAACCATTTTTCTCCAACAAACCTATGGAGATCAGATTTTTCCGCAAGTCTGGAATATGTCTCACATCCTTTAAGGTTCTTACGACACCATCATGCATCTTGATTCTTACAGTACCCAATCCCACAGTTTTACAAGCATGATCATTGCCCATTAAAACTGTGCCACCATTTATGCTTTCATAGGTAGTAAACCACTTCCTATTTGGACACATATGGTGAGAGGCTCCTGAATCAAGAATCCACTTATCGAAGATTTCATAAGATTGTTCTGTCACAGAGTAACAATCTTCCTCATCATTTGAGACGTAGCTTGCTTCTTGCTTTTCTTTTGGGTTGTCGTTGTTCTGTTTCTTGAAAGTTATCTTCTTATTTGGACAATTTGCTTTAAAATGTCCAGCCTCACCACATTTAAAACATGTTCTCTCCGCGTGAGGTCTAAATTTTGTCCTAGACTTTCCACGCTTATTACCTTTTCCTCTTTCATTAGTCCTTCCTCTGGCCGCGAACAATCCTTGTGCTTGATCATTATACTCTCTTCCATTTGAAGATGACATTACACTTGTAGCAACCTTACGTAGATCATCTGCTAAAAGTGATGCCCTCGTCTCATCCATGGTCAGAGTGTCACCCACCAGCATCAATGTCTGCACCAGATTTTCATAGGACTTCGGTAATGAAAGTAACAATATGAGTGCCTGGTCTTCATCATCAACCTTCACATCTATATCCTTTAAGTTTGATATGATCCTGTCGAACTTATTGATATATTCTCGGATTGAGGTGCCTTCCTCCATCTTGCATGTATACAATTTGGATTTTAAGTAGATCCTGTTAGTTAGAGTCTTCGTCATGAAGTTACTCTCTAACTTTAACCAGACGCCTGCTGCAGTTGCTTCTTCGTTCACCAAGAAAGCAACATCCCTCTCAAGGCATAAGATTATTGCAGCCCGTGCCTCAAGATCTAATTCTTCCCAATCCTCATCTTCCATTCCTTCCGGCTTTTTCTCTTTTCCTGCTAGTGCCTTGTGTAACTTTTGTGATATAAGCAGATTTTTCATCTGCATCCTCCAATAGGAAAAATCATTTTTCCCATTGAACTTCTCGATTTCATATTTGCCTACTTTGACATTACTACTAGTAGAAGCCATTATATTCAAAATTGAATTTTACCACTCAAATAATGAATAATATAATGTTGGCTCTTGATACCAATTGTTGAGTCTGCAGCGGAATTTTGACTTCTAATAGCTACAAAGTAATATGAAATTGAACACTACTCACAATAATACACTCGCTATATAATTACTAAAGAGAAAAGGAAATAAAATAAAATAATAATAATATGAAGAGAAGATGTGAATGTAATTGTTATTGTTGATGATGATTGAATTGAAATTCTACAAACGTTTATATAGTGGTTATATGCTATAATTTCAATGGATAGAAACAAAACTTTCCTATAATAACTCTTAGCCTTCCTTTTCTTAGCCTTCCTTTTCTTTCTCTCTCCCTCACAATTCCAAAACTAAAAATCCGCGTATTTTGAGTTGAAAACGTTTTCAAAGGTTAAAACAAAACAAAAAAACTAAAAGAAGTGATTCATACTTGCGTGAAACCAACTATATTTGTCAAGATAGGAGAAAAAATCATTCAAAATATATAGGTTTGTCAAGATAGAGAAAAATATCATTTAGAATATATAGGTTTTAAAAACAAATCTAGATGGCAGTGAGGAAAGAAGAAGGTGCAATGTAAAACTCTCTTGCATGATAATGGTAATGCGACAACTGCATAAATAATGTATTTTTTTTAAAAAAAAAAAGCTCGACTATTTTGTTTTAGAGACATATATTTGCTTCCACTATCAAAAATGATTTCCAGCTAGACATGCATAAAGTATTTGAGAGATCAGAAAATAATAGAGACCAAGATGCTTAGTGAAAAAAACATTGAAATAGTTAATATTGTCTTAAATACAAGAGAAAAATAAAGGGAAAATTTTATTTTTATTACATTAAAGAGTATTAATTTTACTTTTATTGCAATTCTTCACGATAATTGAAATAGCAGATATGATTTATCATAAATCTATAAAACTCTAAAACAAGATTTTGCTCAAGTGAAAAATTAAACACATTGTATCATCATTGGAACATATTAAGCTTTGATAGTGATTAATTTATGAATTTTTGTATTCCAGCGACTTGAATGATGATCTCTTACACTTAGTTTTTCTTTTTTGGTATATATTAACTTACCGACATATATCTTACATTTTGATAATAAAGAAAATCGTGAAGAAAATTTTCTAGGACATGTATTTATTATCCGAAAAGAAGCTCACATCATGCAGCATCCTCTCTTGTTTTAGAGGCTGCAAATTTCATTCTTTTTACCATTTAACAGGACAACCGTAATCTCAAATACCTAGAGTATGACCAGCTTCACAGAACCATTGATGAACCTTTGGTTAATATATATGATGTTCCAAAAACATAGCTACATAGTTATATATCCAACAAGAATGAAACATTATGAAGAAATAAAATCCAACCACTAGCATCTAAAGAGTAAGCATTCCAACTCAAATCCAGAAGGCATGCCATACTTTTTAACAGCATTTGAATAGCTGAAATTAAACAGTCACTCATCACTTAAAATTGAAAGGACATTTTGAAACATAGTTGCAAATTTGACAGGCCTTACTGAAAGGTGCAAGAGCATATTTGCTTTTTACACTGAAAACATGGTCATTTGTGTGGAAGGTATATTTCTTGCACACAAATAGCTGCACCTCTTACTTCTTACATTGTTCAGAACTCTTTTCCACTCAGTAACCTTTGTGTGTGCCATAGGTTGAACTTTGAAGCAATTTTTTTGGTAATTATTAAGTAAAAAATTTATGTTATTTTATTCACGATTTTTTTTGCATACATGGCAACAGCATAAGGTGCATAATCACAATGAAAATTATATATATAGTGGAATAGGATTAAGGTTAATAACTCAGTGCATTACTATAATCAATAGTGAAGACTTATGAAATTACACCAAAGTTTATTGATGTGATGTGTTAAATGATATCACAACATATATCTAATAGTTTTAATTGGCAATTAACATAATAAATTTATAAAATTAGATCAAATAAATTTTAAATTGAAAGATTTTAATGTCTTAATTTTTTTAATTAGATTTTGATTTGATTTAATTTCATAAATTTATCAAGTTAATAGTCAATTAAAATTTTTATGTGTATATTGTAATAAGTAATAACACTTAACATGTTATATTAACAAATTTTGACACCATCAATAAAAAAAAAAAACATAAAGTCTAATATGATCAACTCAAAATCTTTAAAGAATAAATTTGATTAAAAAAATTTTCAAAAGCCAATTTAAAAAATGAATAATGTTTTAGTAACGAATTTGACCGATTATTTACTATGCATCGAAATGGAAAAAATTATAAATATTTGTAAAAATTATGTAACTAGTGAAATAGGGACGGATCCACTTCTTAGGATGTGGGGACAAGTGCCTTCACTACAATTTCAAATTTTATTAAATAGTATATAATAATAATATTTATTTGTCCCCACTAAATTATTAAATTTGACCCCACAATAATTTTTTATTCAACTTTCGACACTTGATAGCCAATATGAGAACTTCATATTAGATGTCTATTATAATGATCAAGTTTCAAATTTAAATAAAATTGATATTCTTTCTTAGAAATCGACTCGAAATTAAAAAATATTATCTATTCATTTGTATTTTTTCTTTTAAAATTAGTTTTATTTTTTCCATAATAACTACACTAATTAAATGAATTTTTTTAACTATGAATATCATTAAGAGCTAATTGTATGAAAATTGAATTTTAAATAATTATTTAACAACATATACAAAAAAAAGACATTTTAATTATATTGTCAAGATTTTAAAATATAAAATATAAAAAATTAAATTATATGTTATTATTTAAATTACTATTTTAATATTTTAATTTGTAATTAGATATTTTAAAGTTTAATCATATTTTATAATAATAAAATATAATTATACATAAACTAATCATTTATACAAAATAAATTTTAAAATACAAATTTTAAAATATAAAATATACATTAAAAATAAGTTAAATGATATATGTATTTATATATAAATTTATAATAAATAATTTAATAATTAATTTTTTTATATAAACATACTATTTTTGTTATAAACATTATTATTATATTATATATATTTTGTTCTCACTATCAAAAATTTCTGTGTAAAATAATAAGTACTTAGTTAAACCAAATGCTTCCAATGATACAGTAATATAAGATTAGATGCTCATGTATGTGTAAAAATAGTGGTGTTTCATAATATATAACACTGAATAACATAACATAAAAGGTGCATATATATGGTTTAGCATGCACCTTTTATGTAAATTAAAAGAGTAAATAAAGGTGGCTTATCTACCGTACCTATTATTATATGGATAGATAGATTCAAACCCAAAGGATATATAGGAGAGAGGTAAGTGCCGACAAGACCAGCATTATTATTATTATCAATATTGTTAATATTCAGCATCGACCTCTTTACACATATAACATGGGAAGATCCCTTCACAGACGAACATGCAGCACCAATACCATACTCTCAATATTATATTTTTTTTTTATATGTATTAATATCAGCAAATGCAGCCAGTCATGCACGTCACGTACCGCATGTGCTTGCCTTTCATTGTTCACATGCAATTAATTGCAAATAACACCCACCTACACACACATATATATATATATCATTTTACTATATTACCATTATTCAATAATTTATTAATGATAATATAAGCCTTACATTTAATTTCATCTCATCATCATCTTCACTATATATAAATTAAATCAATTAAGAGTGGACATTGCCGACACTAGTAAGTAGTAACCATATACACACCAATAGTGTACATTGACTGTTGTACTTGCCATGTGTACTTTTATATACTTTAATTTCTTTTCTTCCAAAGTATTTGTTGATTCTATAATAATTCTACGTTAGGCAGATACCGAACCACACACATGCAAATTGCAATGATGCATGTAAAAGCTTCGTATGTAAATCATTCATGTATAGTCCTTTGAATAATATGTCACATGGTCATTCAACAAAGTACTGAACAACTCGTCAAAGAGCAATGCTCATTCGTTCCTTTTCTACAATGTAATTAGCCTTCCCAACTTAACCCCCACTTTTTGGTCTTTGTATAATGGCTTGGCTTCACATACTTCATAGTTAATAAGAAATTCTAGTGCGTTCCTAAATAATTAAGTATATAATTAGGCCTTCGTCAGTTCAAAATTGACTTTACTGATTAACTTGTTTAATTTATATGTAATGCGGTAATGGCAACCAAGGAAGAAGAAGCTAATAAGATTGCAATATGATGAAAGGGTGGAGCCCTTGTCCAAAATCGGTGGAGAGAGTTATATCAACACTCAATGTGTGACCTAATTCTTTCTTTATTTTTATATTTATCATCACTACGCCCCACAACTCAACTCACATGACCTTGCCGCACCGTTTTGCAAGCTAGCTCAGCATCACTCACATTTTTATTTTATTTTATTTTATTCTTTTCAAGTTGGTCCTCTCATTTTAGCTTCATAAATTCCCTTGGGCCTTATTAGCTTTTTCTTTTTTCTATGTAGTACGTACAAAGGACGATGTCTAACTGGCCAATGCTAATGGCTAAACATCAAATATTTTAATTTCATTGAGTAATAAACTTTGCTGAAATTCATGCCATCATTCATCTCGATTCGCGTATGATATGTCATAATCAAACTTCAAAAATGATACGACCGTATTTGTTGCCACTCGCCAATCTGATCCTTTTGGTAAAAGTTGGGCCAAGATCTTAACTGTAATATAGTCATTACTTAGTGATCGGTAATATTTTTAATGCTGTAAAATTTTATTCAATAATATAAAATTATTCACTTTTCTTTTGTTATTTAAATATTAGCCAAATTTTAATAAAAGTGTTATTCTAAACTTTCTTTGTAACATTATTCTAAATTTACCAATCTCGACAAAAAATCGGAGTGATGAAATACAATCTAGTTTCTACAACTCTACTATATTCTCCTTTAATTATACAGCAGTTTTTGCTTTTTTGAGTTGCACTCACTTGTAGTCCCAAAAAGACGAGAACAATTCTATAGTTTCAAATTTAGCTTATAAAACTTTTGAAAAAGAGTGAAATTAAAAAGAAAAAGTTAAATGTAAAGAGGGCTCCACGGTGAAAGCTAAGTTAGACGTTCCTATAATCTGGACAGTTGTGGCGATGAATCAAATACGAATCTTCACCGCTGGATATGTCGAAAACCGAACTCTGACCAATCAAACGGTGATGCTGCATCTCCTTCTGCCTCCTCAGCTCCAACACCTTCCTATGCGAATTTGAATGCTTCGTGGACACAAACGTTGGGCTTGCAGCGGGCCGGTACTCCGGCACTAACCTCCCAGATTTATACCTTACCCCGCATGCATTGCACAATGTCTTTGGGCCGATGGGCCCGGTTCGCCACTGCGGCGTCTGTTCCGCCGCGCAGTGCAGGCATTTTCGGCCCGATGCCTCGGAATTCGCCCCATCTCTCTTCTTCGCGGGCCTTTGCTCCGCGTCCGTTTTAACAACCCGAACCACGCGCGTGGACCAATCACCAGGCGCGGCGCGTGAGCGCTTGCTTCGTGCCTTGGCTGGGAGAGGCGTTTCGGGATGGAATAACGGTGCGTTTCGAGCATCCGAAGAAGAAGACGATTGAGGTGTCTGAGGCTTCACGCCGGAGATAAGGTGAAGGGTTTTCAGCTCCTCCTCCGCCGGAAAGGACTCTTCAACGAAATTCGAGAGCCATTCCAGTTCCGCCACGTCATCATACTGTATAGACAAAAAAAGAAAATAATAATTCATCATATGTATAATTGATTTTTTTTGTTTGTGGAATTTTTTTGAAAAATTACCGGAACGCAGAACTCTTCGGAGAATTGAGGATCCACTCCGGCGAAGCAGCGGAAGCTGCTGCCGGAAATGGAGGAGTTACAGCTGTCGACTGCGGTGACGACAGAGACGTCGGTGGAGTTTCCGGCGGTATTGTTGAAAAATCCGTCAGATGTGATAGCGTCGGTGTTGGCGTTGGAGAAGTCGAGAAGGTCGTCAATGGTGAAAACCTCGCCGGGCTTCTGGTCAGCGTGACGCTTCTCCGACGAGAGTTGGTCCGGAGTGGCGGCAAAATATCCCGCAATGAAGTATTCCGGCAATTCCATTAAAAAAAAAAAACGAGAGAATGAGAAGTTTTTTTTTTTTTGAGTGTGAGAATTGAGAAAGAGACTATCTGAGAAGTGAGATGAGGGGTGCTACTGGTGGGGTTTTGAGGAGTGAAGTAAGGGCATAGTTGACATTTTGGTATCATGTAGCATCTTTTCTCATGCAGAAAATGTATTCTACTCTAGGGAACTCACTGTCACTGACTTGCAAGTTCTGCAAAGTTAATTATGCGCTTCCATTATTATTATTATGTTGTTGTTTTCTTTTTTTCAATGGTAGTTAACTTTTACTGTTAGTATTAGCTTAGCCCCTTGCTCCTTTTACTGCTGTGGAGCAAGAAGTGGAGTAGTTGGCTCCAAACTTAACAACTTGGAAAATAATGATCATAGTACCTTATAATTATGGTCGATAAATAACAACCACGTGATCATCTTCGGCCTAAACACAAAAGGCAATAATCAAAGTTCAGGCACATGTGTGCATATGTATGAAGTAATTTGCAATCAATTAGTTTTATTATTAACCATCTACTACACAAGACAATTTCCAACTGTCCTTTTCATATTTCAGTACATTGGTGTTTCCTTGCTTTTCATATTTTTGTAATTTTATATGCAACTTTTGGCATTTGGTATGTTGTATAATAGTTATTGCACATACCAAAACTCTGAATCCATTAATATTTAATAGTGAATTTCTGCGATGTCATTGCTGCAGAATAAAAACAACCGGAGACCCACTCAAACGCACTGCTTCATGTCCTTCAGAGTTTTGGGCACACCATTATTGTAGCAAAACAAGAAGCAAAGCTCTTCAACACAATTATGCATTGCCATAGTACTAGTGTAGCAGTAGTCACATTATTATGGTAATACCAATGGTGTCCAAATTTTGAAGCTAGATTCCTCTTCTACTACTACCAAATACCAATATTATTTTGCTTTTAATCTGACTTAATTAATGGTGCTTTTCTACCCTCGTTAGTACTTAGTATACTTTATCTTCTCACGTTACTATAGTCCGCTAAGACTGACACATGCATTATTGGCACGTGGCTAGTGAAAGTAGTCAACAGTCAACACACTGCCATGGGCTCTTTTTGGTCATCGACTACCATGGGCTTCAACCTCTAGTGTTAGTAGTCCATATGCTACCGTATAAGCCCAATGTCAGATGGCCCACAATATCCTCGTAGCCCAAAAAATCTAGATTCAAGATTAAACGGACGTCTTTTATTTCATCGGACCCAAATATAACGTATTATATTATGGGCAAAGAGAAATGGTAGCAAGCAGTGGTGAAGCTTAGTTCAGACAAAGGGGTTATCGCCCCCAAACTTTTTATAAAAAAATTAGTAATATTTTTTTAAAAGATAAAAAATAGTTCAATTAGTTTACATACTTTACTATGACTTAAAGTACCCAATAAATTCAATAAGCAACACTCTCTCTACCTTTAAGTTCAAATATAAAAAATTAGATATTTTTATTTATTTAATTTAATATTATTTTATATTTTACTATTTATTTAATTTAATTTTTTATATGATAAAAAATAATAGAATATTCAATAAGTATTAATATTATTGTATTTGTAAAAATTGATAAAAAAATCAATAAATATTATAAATTTTAATATTTGTCCTTCTAACTTCTTCTTTACATATTCTATAGGATATATATTCTAATTTTTATATAAAATAATAATAAAAAAATCAAAGAATTGATACATTTTTTAAGAAGGCTAATATTTAAAAAGGAGAACATATAACTTTTACAATATCAACACCTGTAGATAGTTCTTCTACCTTAATGAATCACGAAGAAAGTGAGATACAACTTTCAAAAGTTCAAAAGTTACATCTGATGAGTTTGACCTTAATTTTTTGGAACGAGACTTTGAAAACAGCTTTAAATTTAGCAATATCATCCAAATCAGAGAGATGAAATTAGACGAATTTATCTTAAATGAAGTTCATATCAAAAGTTTTTTGACAATTATTTTCTATCATGGCCCCCAAAAATTTGTTTCAAGTTCCGCTACTGGTAGCAAGAACTTGGGCCATTGATTTCTCTGTAGCTTCAAATATTTATTACCTCCTACCAAATTTTTTTTTACCTTTTCCTCTTTCTTTTTTCCTAATTCCCCCCTTAATTTCAACCCTATCTGGTTTTCCATCAGCACACGAAATTGAGCATACGGATCAAATTTCATTTGCAACCATTAATACACAAAAAAGGCATTTCACTTTGCTTTTTCTTTCAAGAAGAACATATACATGATCGTGTCTTCATGCTTTTTGGGACCTTTTTTTATTTCTGACGGAATCTCCCAAACCGACGCTGACAGGCTAAAGACTAATTCGTCGCGGATTGAAGTTCTATTTAAGGGTTTGCCGCTGGCAAATGGATTGCTGTATGCACAATATTCGAATCCCTGACACTTATTTATAGGGGTATTCATGGATTAGATCCGATCCGTATATCTGCCGTGTTTATCCAAATCCGATCCGAAAATTGCGGAAATGAATCTAATCCACAAAGTTATCAGATTGGATCCGGTTCGCGCGTATCCGCTAAAATAAAGAAATAAATAAGTAAATATTCTTTTATGTTTTATTTCAACTAATAATTATCATATATATTACATTATTTTAATTTATTATTTAAAAAAGTATGTTTGATATTATTTTAAGAGTAAACATATTTAAAAGAATAGAAAAAATAAATTTTATTGATATTTTTTAATAAAAATAAGTTTTGAAAAATATTTTTTTTGTTTTGCGGATATATCCGGTATCCGATCCGTAGATCAAATCTAAGCTTAAAAACAGCGGATATTGAATCCGATCCGATAATTTTAGTACGAATTGGTTCAAAATTTTGGTCATATCCAATCCATGTTTATCCCTATTTATTTAAGTAGACTAGTTAATTAACCACTAGAATAACCCAATTTAGTTCATATTTTTTGGACTTTGTTGAGTGGTTGTGTTAAGACCATCTCCAGTAGAGAACTCATCCCAGTCCTTATTTATGGTCCACCTGTCATAAAAAGTAAATCCACAGCTTTTGCGTCATAAACAATAAATAGGAACTCAAAGCATCTCTCTCTTCTCCATTAGGAGGAACTAATTTTACTCCCTGTTGTGGTCCTATTTAATTAATTAATTAAAATACTTAAAATTAATGTAATTAATTTTTTTAATAATATTATTTAAATTTATAAATTTAAAAATAATTCACTATTAAAAGATATTAATATTAAATAAATTCATATATAACAATAATACACAATATATAATTCGGGATTACACTAATTTTTAAAATTACTTAATATAAAGAAAAACATAATTAAACTCTATAATTGACGACAAGCATTTTGAAATTGCCATATTTGTTTAATCAAGTCCTCTTTCAGTTGTCTATACTGCTGCCTATTTTGAAGTTGGGCATTTCTTTGGAGAAATTGATGGTATGGTGCAAAATCTTCCTCTCCGAGTTGAGGTTGTCATAAGTCATTTTCGACATCATCATACTCTAAGCTTTAAGCAAAATTTCCTACATAAGTGTCTCTTTCATCCTCAACAATCATATTACGCAATATAATACAAGCTCTCATTATGTTGGCGAGCTTCTTCTTTTTCCAAAAGCGAGCTGAACCACGTATAATTGCAAAGCGTGCTTGCAACACTCCGAATGCTCGCTCCACATCTTTTCTTTACCCTTCTTAGTATTGTGCAAATAACTTGCGTTTCTCCCCTTGTGGCTTTGAGATTGATTTGACAAATGTGGCCCATTCAAGATAAATACCATCTGCTAAATAGTATCCCATAGTCTAATTATTACAATTAATAGTATAATTTACCTCCGGAGCACGGTCATGTAGAATATCATCGAACACTGGAGAACGATCTAACACATTGATATCGTTATTTGAACCAGAAACTCCAAAAAACGCATGTCATATCCAAAGGTCTGAAGATGCTAAACCTCAAGTACTATGGTTGCAACCCCACGATAACCACTCATGTACATACCTTTCCATGCCTTTGGACAATTTTTCTATTGCCAATGCATGCAGTCAATGCTACCCAACATGCCAGGAAAGTCACGACCCTCCGCCATTTGTAGCAGGTGTCGTACATCAGTCAGACTTGGTTTCCACAAGTATTCATCCTCGAACACCGAAATGACACTTTCAACAAATTTTTCCAAGCATTCAATTGTAGTGCTCTCGCTTATGCGCATATAATCATCAACAACATTAGCTGTTATGCCATATGCTAACATCCGTATAGCAGCGGTGCATTTTTGGAGTGGTGACAAGCCTCTTCTTCCACTTGCATCAACTCTCTGTTGGAAATACGGATAGACGTTAGAGAGAACGTCTACTATCCGAAGGAACACATGCCTTCTCATTCGAAATCTCTGTCGGAAAATGTCAGCATTATACGCCGGTTCATCTGCAAAGTAATCTTGGAAAAGGCGATCATGTCCTGCTTCTCAATCTCTGTTGATCCATCTACGAGGAGTTGGGACAGAGCTTCTAACGATATCTTCTTCTTCTAAATCTTTGAATAAACACTCATCGATCCAATTATCTATGAGTGTGTTATCTTGCCGTCTTCTTTTACCATACAAAGCCTCATTAAACATGTCATGAAAATTTCTAGCCATAATCTTTGCTCTTTGTAATTTTTAGTATTCTTTCAAGGTGAGAAACAAGAGTTGAAATGGAGTTGCAAAGTTATTGATAGTTGATATTTATAAGTGTGTCTGCAATAAGTACCTACTTCTCAATGGCTAGTTTTACAACGGCTACTTAACGGATAGTTTTGCAACGACTATTTAACGACTAGTTTTGTAACTGCTACTTAACGGTCACTTTCATGAACAATAACGGCACAATAATATTGACTAATTTGAAAAGTTACATCAGAAATGAATAAAACAGACTATATCACATACCAATAATACACAATAAAACTAAGAACATACTACGTAACTCTACGAATACAAGGAACGATTAAGTAAATCACTTCGCGATTATTTTCTCACATGTAATCTCATGAAGAGCTCATCATTATTCACTCATTGTAGACGTGTCAGCATTAAGTATTTGCATGTCCATTTCCCTTTCCCTTTCCTTAGCCATCCTCTCCATTTTTCTTTCTTTTGCATTTATCTCCATTTCTTTAATATACCTTTGAGTTTGTAATTCTTGTTCTTTCATTGCCGCTTGAGTTTGTAATTCTTGTTCTTTCATTGCCGCTTGAATTTGTAACTCCTTCTCCTTCATTGCCATAATCTTTGCTATATGTGCCTCTCCTCTTCTCTTTCTTTTTCCTTATCCATTAGTTCCTTTTCTCTAACATTCTTAATATCTTTCATGAGAGATAGTTTTTTAACAATCGATGATTTCTTTTCGTTAAGATCATCAGACATTTGTGCTTTTTCCTTACCTTTTTTGCTTGCTCTTCTTTGATCCTTGTGGGCGAACGGGAGAGTCCACACCGAGTTCGTCTGCCAACAGTGTATCTGGGTTTGATGAGGATGAGTATGCTCTAGTTGCACTAACCTTGGTTCTCTTTGAGCCTCCACTTTATGTAGGTAGTTGACTTCTCCATTTTTACTCCAAACGAAACATGTTCCAATACCTCTCAAAAGTGAATTTTTGACCATAATTTATGGAATAAAGTTTATATGCCAACTCCTTTGTATCATCAGCGTTCGAACCATACCTTATGTTTTGACTAGCTTGATCGTAGCAACCAGCAAATTATGCAATAGCCTTGTTGATCTTATACCATCGTTTCTTACATGCAACTACCCCCTTGTCATGTCGGAGCAAAATTCTACACAGTAGCTGTGAATTCGACTCCAAAATGTTTCTCCCTTTTGATTGGTACCAACTATAGGGTCAGTTAAAATATTTAACCAAGCACTGATTAGTATCTCATCCTCTTTCCAATGCCAGTGTTGAATACTATCTTGCCTCCGATCTTCAATATCATCATCATTGAGGTCGATAGCATCTAATCCACTAGGGTTGGCAAAATCTGAATATTGTGAATTTGGATTATATTGTATTGGAGTCTGAGAGGATGGGTTAGAAGAGTCACAAACACCAGATGAGTTATTTCGTGATGCACTGAATTGAGTTGGAAACGGCAAAGATGTTGGATTAACATTTTCGATAGAGGGGTTAGATATGGATGAAAATGAAATATGTGGTGTTTGTGAATTTTGATTTTGTGGTTGGAATATAGGAAATTGATTATTATAAAGAGCTTAAAAATTGAAATTAGGAAGATTTTGTGGATTTGGATTTTGAAATGTATTTGGTAGTGTGAAGTTTTGATTTGGAACTTGAGAGTTTGAGGTTTGAGATTGTTGGGTATTTACAGTTTGAGACAAATTTTGTAAATAATTAAAAAAAGAATTGAGTTGGTTTGGATCTATTTTTTCGAACAAAAAATAATATCAGCAGAACTTTAATTTCGTAAACTTGGAAGAAGATGAAGAAGAGTAGAAGAAAGTGTGAGAATAAAAGTGTATGTAAGTGGTATATATAGAGTAATAAAATATTAATTTATTAATAATAACGGTAACATAGTAACACTAATTTCCAACGGCTAATTTTGCAACGGCTAGTTTTACAACTGCTAATTTTAATAATGTGGTTAGCATTTTAAATTTCAAAAATAAAAATAACCAACCCAACAAAAAATTATTTTGTAAAGTGTAAAAATTAAATTTATTTTTTGGTGTAAGTAAATTTAATTAATTATAATTTAATATAATTATTTAAATAATATTTAATATTAATTATGATATAAATAATTAATATAAATCATTAATTAAATAAAAATTTAATTATATAATCTAATTAATTATTATTTAAATAATTAATATAAATTATTAATTAAATAAAAATATAATTATTTAATATAATTAATTATTATAATTATTATTGAATTAATTATTATTTAATTATTTAATATAACTATTTAACTAATTAACATTTTTATAATTATTTATTTTTTAAATAACTTGTCAAATGACAAGTTATTATTGAGTATATAGAGTTCAATACAAAGGGATTCTCTCTTCTTAATCCAAGAGAAGGAATTCCTTCTTACCTCACTGGAGTATTGGAACTTTTTTAACATGCACAGTAACGAGAACTCCAAAAAAACAACCATCGAAGTTGTTCTAAGTATTGTCAGGCCCATCCGCCCATGTTTATGCATGTTTGATGAACTGGTATTAGAATTTTGGATAAAAGGGTCATAAGCCCAGAAAATAAAAAATGAAGGGTGTGCTTGTAAATGCAAAAGAAAACGGGATGATTGCGGTTTGGCCCATATATAAGAACAGTGTGGAAGTCGTGATTATTCTCCCGAAGAATAAAAGAAAAAAAAAAGCCTACTTATGTAAGTATACTCTATAGTATTAGATAGGCACGTCGCATTCGTATGTAACTATCTATGATTACATGAATGCAAGTAGCGTTGAGTCTTCTTAGGTTTATTCAATGAATTGAGAATGAATAAAACCGAACGAGAAAGGAAGAGAGAAGCATGAATGATTATAGAGCAGTATGTTGCAGTAGTCCTTTGTGGTTCACTCGGTCAAACTATGACGCACACACACCACCACCACAACAAAAAATCTATCTATCCATGGCGTGACACCAAAATGTCAGCGCTCTTGACGCTTCCCAATTATTACTTACAGCTGCTTCTTCATTTTCTTTTTTTCTTATACAATTTCTTGAATCTCATATACAATGCCAAAAAGGGTAGACACAAAACATGCATTACATAAGATGTAGCAATAATAGTTGTAGAATACGTATATATATACAAATACTACACCATGTTTGTAGGATACAGGTACCAACCACTCCAATGTCACATGTCTTGTCAATCATGGTCATGCAATGATTTAACCTTATGGTATAATATGCCACATCGTATATATACTATACGGATTCTCATTTAACCTCGGTAAAATATTTGAGAAAATAAATAATATGAATGAAATTTAAAAAGAATAATACGCATGCTAAAAGGTCATGATGGTGTCCGTGTGACCCACACATACAATAACATAAACAAAGCCTTCGTGGCTCTTCAACCTTCAACTCGTTATACTATGCCTTGCCAATGCCAATGCCAATGCTATTGCCTTTTGTGTATTTTAAGACTCTGATCATCACATCCTATCCTTCCATTCTGCTCCCTCTACTTTCTTCCATTTTACCCTTTTTGCCATTATTTGTATCTCCACTCATTACACCATCCTTTCATATTTCATTCTCACTTCCCAATACTACCCTTCGCATTCCCAATAATGTGTAACATAGGTCATGGTCAACAGGCCAAGGGTCAGGGGATGAGATATCCAACTATGCTCAAGTATCAAAACTAAAGAAACTATATAGTATATGCAATCAAACATTATAAATTAAGTGATATATATGAATGATTCAGAAGAAAGCCCATGTTGAGGAGAATGGTTGTAATGCTAGGAAAATAAGAAAATAATAGTTAAAATTTATTTTATTTAATATTAATTAATTGTCATAATAATTTATAAATATTAAACAAAATAAATTATAATTGTTTTTGACTTATTTTTTTTAGTTACCAAATATTTTTGATTAATTATATACTTTTTTTGCATGCATCATGGTTGTCCATGTAGGAATTTTTGTTTTTCAACGAAGAATATTTTGTGTGACTAAATATAATCTTTGTACGTGATTTTAGCATTAATAAAATTTCTTAAATGACATATATGATTTACTAATGCGTTAACATTTTTCTAGTAATTAATTGCCTTTAAATAAATCTAATTTTATTTCATGTGGTAGATGATTAGTATATATAAAAAATGATATTTTTTTATGTCTAATTTTTTGTCATTCCAAAATAACATTTGCGTTAAAATGTTGAGAAAATCTAGCATACCATCCAAAGTAGCTAAATTAAGTTGAAGATGGAAACAATTATAGTAGTTAGTTCAACTATAATACTGAAGCGTAGCATAGTAGCATGGGCATATACTCTGATAAATCAAAAAAGAAAAGTATGTACTATGTAGTGTAATAATGAGTACTACAAGTAATAATTAAGAACAATTAATGAAGTAAGTAAATGAGAACCAAGGAAAAAGAAGGTTGGAGCTATGGGGGTATTTAAGGGAATACATAGGGATAATGATAGTGGAGCGGTGGGACCCAGACTCTTGAAGGCGCAATTCACTGTCAGAACAGCCGCGAGAATAATGGCATTTTCGTCCATACAATAGAAAAAGAGATGGCGCTGTTCTCCATTTGAACCGAAAGTGAAAGAACAAATGAAGACAATCACAACAGAGCAAATCTGAGAGTGAAAATTAAATTAAATAAATATAAAAATAAAAAAAGAGAGAGAAGAAGAAAACCAGCACCACCATCCACTAGCCACTAGGGTCCCCACCCTTCTTCCCCTCTTTCGCTTTCACTTTAGGGTTTCTTTGTTGTCTTCCTTTCATTCCCAAACCCAAATCCCCAATCAACCAACTTCCCTGAAACCCCCAAAAAAGGTGTTTTTTTTTTTTTTTAAATTCTCTCCGTCGTCTTTGATGCTACCAGCTCAATTACTGCGTTGTTGTGTTTCTATGGTGTTTGTTTGATTATTTGAAAGCGATGGTTCCGAGATCAGCTGAGCTTCGAAAAGTTTCACTTCGAGGATGATGAAGATCGGCGGTGGAGTGGACTGGTCTCGTTTCAACTCCTTCTGAATCCCCGAGGGTTCGGAGGGAACACTCTGTTTTCCGAGCTCTTCACGTCAATCCAATCGGCAGTATCATCTCTTTCTTCAAGCTGTCTCTGGATTTTCGATTTTCCTTCAGGAGAGGTTGTGGTGGATGATTCCGGGATTCAGATCGTCGCTGTTTTCTTCATAAGTTTTCTTCCAAGTCACTGATCTCCGAAAAAAAATGTATACTTAGTTACTTACTCATTGAAAGATCATTTATTGGAAGCTGTATATAGAAGAAGGTGGGTAAAGCTTGCTTCTTTGTTTTGAGTTGGAAGTGTTAACAAATTTTGGTGTGGTTGGGGGTGGTGTTTTGTGAAGACACTGTTGAATTTGTTGTTGTTGTTGTTTGTGAGTTGTGAGGGTAGTTAGGTAGCGATGTCAATGTCCTGCAAGGATGGTAAACCAGGATTGGATAACGGCAAGTATGTCCGTTACACACCTGAGCAGGTTGAGGCCCTCGAGAGGCTCTACCATGACTGCCCCAAACCCAGCTCCATTCGCCGCCAGCAGCTCATCCGCGAGTGCCCCATTCTCTCCAACATTGAGCCCAAGCAAATCAAAGTTTGGTTCCAGAACAGAAGGTATTATCAAAACCATTTCTTTGTCCCCTTTCTGGTGAATAGTCTGTTACTTGGTGATGGAACTGCTAACATTGTATGTGGATTCAGATGTAGAGAGAAGCAGAGGAAAGAGGCTTTGCGACTTCAGGCTGTGAATAGGAAACTGACAGCCATGAACAAGCTGCTGATGGAGGAGAATGATAGGTTGCAGAAGCAGGTTTCTCAGTTGGTGTATGAAAATGGCTACTTTCGTCAGCATACCCAAAATGTAAGATTTATGTTCAAATGGTTTACTTCAGTTTAAAACTACCTTGAAGTTTTTCTGTTAACGGTTTCCATTCTTCAAGTTTCCTAATCTATAGGTTTTTCTGATTAATTAGATGTCATATTAGCAACTCCGGTTATAGGAAGTATTTTATTCTCTGTTATCCTTTACATACTGGAATTCAATTAGAATGGCGTTCATTTTTTTTGGCTCTGCAGACTTCTCTGCCAACCAAAGACACAAGCTGTGAATCAGCCGTGACTAGTGGTCAACGCAGCTTGACAAATCAGCATCCCCCAAGGGATGCAAGTCCTGCAGGGTTAGTGGGAATATTAATGATCGTTGGGACCAATTTATGTCATTGTTTCTGTCTGGAAAAATTTGTCTGTGCATGCTTGACCTTACTCAATCACTGTCATTCTTCCCAGGCTTTTGTCCATTGCAGAAGAGACTTTAGCAGAGTTTCTTTCAAAGGCTACTGGAACTGCTGTTGAGTGGGTCCAAATGCCTGGAATGAAGGTAACCCTGAAATAATTAACAACTCTTAATATTGGTTAAGCAATTAGTTATTTTCAGTTTTTTTTTCTCTCATGTTTGAACGAGGCATGGATGACGTTCATATTCTATTGGAAATGTTTGCAAGATCAAGCTATTTTTAGAATATTGTTTCTTACATTTTGCTTATGTGACAGCCTGGTCCGGATTCCATTGGAATCGTTGCTATTTCTCATGGTTGCACTGGTGTGGCAGCACGAGCCTGCGGCCTGGTGGGTCTAGAACCCACAAGGGTAAGTGCTCGAAATTTGTTCTTTCTAAACTGGTTTTCTTGCTTGTGTTCTTCCACAACATAATGAGCCACAAAATTTTCAGGTTGCAGAAATACTCAAAGATCGACCTTCATGGTTCCGTGATTGCCGAGCTGTTGATGTGCTGAATGTGCTGCCCACAGCAAATGGTGGAACCATTGAGCTGCTTTATATGCAGGTAAATTTAAACTTGATTAGTATGAGATATAACCAATGGTTCTATGCAACTTAATTGATGTTCACAAAAAAAAAAAAATGTAACTTGATTGCTAGCAAACTTCTTATACGCATGTGTTACACCTTGATGATCAGCTATATGCGCCAACCACGTTGGCACCTGCTCGCGACTTCTGGTTGCTGCGCTACACATCTATGTTGGAAGATGGAAGCTTAGTGGTATGTGACTTATAAGATTATGTTCTTAAGATTTGTCCATAGCAAGATATTATGGTCAACCTCATTCCAATGTCCAATTACTTGCCCAAATTTGTACTGCATAATCCTGAAATATATAATAATCATTCTTATCCGCCCTGCTGTAGATCTGTGAGAGGTCTCTTAAGAATACACAAAATGGTCCAACCATGCCTCCTGTGCAGCATTTTGTTAGAGCAGAGATGTTGCCTAGTGGGTACCTGATAAGACCTTGTGAAGGAGGTGGCTCCATCATTCATATTGTTGATCATATGGATTTGGAGGTACATGAATTTAACTTGGTTGCTTTATTGTTTTTGTATTTATTTAACAGAAAATTGAGAAATAATTTTGGAATTTTTATGTTATTATTAGCCTTGGAGTGTTCCTGAAGTATTGCGTCCACTGTATGAATCATCAACGGTGCTGGCTCAGAAGACGACAATGGCAGTATGATATTGTATCAGTATTAATATTGACAGTACAACCATGGCTATTACTGATCCTACTGAAATTTAAATTTAAATTTATCATCTTATGAGCTCCAATATTATATAAAAAGATGTTTGCATTGTTTACATTGTTCATTCCATTCAGGCCCTACGTCAGCTAAGGCAGATTTCACATGAAGTTTCTCAGTCTAATGTCACTGGGTGGGGCAGACGACCAGCCGCTCTTCGAGCACTTGGCCAGAGACTGAGCCGGTAAAAATACTACTGGCACTCTGGTGGATATCTATTGTATCTAAATTTAGAAAACTCATTGATTTTCTTGTAGTGGTTTCAATGAGGCACTCAATGGATTTACTGATGAGGGATGGTCAACGATTGGTAATGATGGTGTTGATGATGTTACAATTCTAGTGAACTCATCACCTGACAAGTTGATGGGTCTGAATCTTTCCTTTGCCAATGGATTTCCTTCTGTCAGTAATGCAGTTTTATGTGCCAAAGCTTCAATGCTGTTACAGGTCAGGATGCTTTGAAATTTCACTTGTGTTTCCCTAAAGTTATAAACTAAAATATTTTATTGCTGTGGAATATGTTATAGACAGTTATATGTCAAGAATACTTTTTTGTATGACCAGTTTAGCTTTTGTTAAACTGAAAAAGAATCACAGAATTCAAATTGTTACAATATAATGGCTATCAGTTGCTTAGTTGACTAAATTACGCCTTACGAAAGGGACATACAAAGACTTGGTTGATCATTTATCAAGCTTTTCTATTGAGCTATTCCTTAACATGTGTCACTCTTGTCATCACTAGTTAAAGATAATTATTATCTCCTTTCTAATTATGCTCCTCTTAATTAAATGTACCGGAGACATAGTTAAGTTTTAATATTTCTCTGATGTTTCTCTTTTATGGCTGTCTTCCATTTCTTCAGAATGTGCCTCCAGCCATTCTTCTGAGGTTCCTGCGGGAGCACAGGTCAGAATGGGCAGACAATAACATGGATGCGTACTCAGCTGCTGCCATTAAAGTTGGTCCTTGTAGCTTATCAGGATCTCGCGTAGGAAATTATGGGGGTCAAGTTATTCTTCCTCTAGCCCACACTATTGAGCATGAGGAGGTAATATATTGGTGTAAAAATCTGTAATAACTAACAAGAATTATATGATTGATCTATTCTAACTTCTTTTTTAAAATTTTTTTTTTAATTAATGGTAGTTTCTGGAAGTGATTAAATTGGAAGGAATTGCTCATTCTCCTGAAGAAGCAATGATGCCCAGAGAAGTCTTTCTTCTGCAAGTGAGTTTCTTCAGTTTCTTTCCCCATCTTGCTTGTTTCACTGCTTCCTCCTGTAACATCTGGTCCATACTTAATGTGCTTGATTTTGCTAGATGTGAGTCTAAGATGTAGAAGCTAACATTTAGGTTCTTTATTATAACTTGAGGTCACATTTCCCTCATATGACGCAATTTGGATTATTTAATGATTTTGTAGTCACTTTTGATTTTCCATAAAATATGGTGTGCTTCTAATGTTTAGCCTTGGATTTGGTTTATTTCTTGATTTGCACTTTGCAGCATGTAAAACTTGATTGCATATTGGAATTCAAAGAAAAGTAGTGTGATGACTTCGTATGTTAGCATTGGCTAGAATCGAATTTTTTTAACCGAGTTGCTTAAAGCTTAACTGCATGCACGTCTGACGACACATTGCCATGAATACTATGTGTTATTGTAGACCAAGTCTATAGTCAAAGTATTAATCTATCTATGATCTATTATGAGAAAAATGTTTATGGTTTGGGGCCCCTCTCTTTCTCTGTTAATAGACACTTAGTGGAGTCCAGGAAGAAGTGTCATTTTCTCACCAATCACCATTTGGAATACTTTCTTACAGTTTATTCAATTTATTTTGATAGTTATGTAGTGGAATGGATGAGAATGCTGTTGGAACCTGTGCTGAACTTATTTTTGCTCCAATTGATGCATCCTTCGCTGATGATGCCCCCCTTCTGCCTTCAGGATTTCGCATCATTCCTCTTGATTCTGGAAAGGTTAGCCTCAATTATTGTTGAAGTAGTATATTTTGTTTGTATTTAATATCTTATCTTTAGACAAGGTTCTATCTTTTCAAATCGTGATGCAAAATTTGCAGGAAGCATCCAATCCAAATCGTACCCTTGACCTTGCATCTGCCCTGGATATTGGCCCCACTGGAAACAGAGCTTCGAATGAAACTTCTGGAAATTCTGGCTCTGTGAGATCTGTGATGACAATAGCATTTGAATTTGCATTTGAAAGCCATATGCAAGAGCATGTAGCTTCCATGGCACGCCAGTATGTTCGCAGCATTATATCATCAGTCCAAAGGGTAGCATTAGCGCTTTCACCTTCTCATTTGAGTTCACAAGCTGGGCTTAGGACACCATTAGGCACTCCTGAAGCACAAACTCTTGCTCGCTGGATCTGCAATAGCTACAGGTGTGTAAAATTCTCGTGTCATTTGCCTTCACAGTTCTGAAACTTAGTACAGCAGTTCACATTCTGTGAGATGTTCACATTAGGAACTGATTTCTTTTTAGGCATGTGCATGCCCAAGTGTTTAATAAGGACTTGTGGCACCAATTCATGATATGTTGCAGTTTTTAATATATAATCTCTGGTGTCTGATCCTTTCTTATTATTAATCAATTGATTGAGACATCCATATAAGTTAATAGATTACATGTATTGCATTTGCACATTGAGTGAATTTCTGGTTTCTCCTGCTGCAATTTCAAACACTAGAATGATGTTTGACAGTTCTAATTTGTAGGTGCTACTTGGGTGTTGAGCTACTTAAATCGAATAATGAGGGGAACGAATCTCTTCTCAAGTCATTGTGGCATCACTCGGATGCATTATTGTGCTGCACTCTAAAGGTATCCTTTGAATTTATTTCAATTTCACAACACTATTTCTCAAACCTTAAAGCAACTCCTGAGAGAATATAACAGTCAGATTTCAAGTTTGATTCTTTCCAGTTATTTTAATCATTTACCAATTAGAAAGAGCATTCATTGAAACTTGGTTTTTGCAGGCATTGCCAGTGTTTACTTTTGCAAACCAAGCAGGGCTTGACATGCTGGAGACTACCTTAGTTGCACTGCAGGATATAACTCTAGAGAAGATATTTGATGATCATGGCAGAAAGATTCTCTGCTCAGAGTTTCCCCAAATCATTCAACAGGTACTTTACATTTTATTTTTCAGATTGCAGCATTTTTGTTGCTTTATACAGTTCTCTTTATAGATCGTTGTGTTGATTTCTCTTGCTTTGTAGGGTTTTGCATGCCTTCAAGGTGGCATATGTCTTTCAAGTATGGGGCGACCAATCTCTTACGAAAGAGTAGTGGCTTGGAAGGTGCTGAATGAAGAGGAGAATGCACATTGTATTTGCTTTATGTTTATGAATTGGTCTTTTGTTTAAACATTATGTGTTTTAAGTCTAGGAACCGCAAGTGTCGAACACCAACTCTTCAAGACATATTTTGTTGGCTGCTGTTGTTTTAATTTCTTATATTTGATGCCTAAGACTTGGATTGCCTGTAAAACCTACTTTATGTGTTAACCTACGTTATTATGTTTATTAATGTCTGATTCCCAGTCTATTATTATTATATATATAGTACATAATTTTACTGTCAAGTTTTGAAATCGTTTACACAATTAAGATGCACATAAATAAAAGATAAGTGATACTTTTCCTTACTAGGCAGTACTTTCACCAAACCCTGTTCATTTGGTTGCCTCATCACAGTGACCAAATTTACGGAAGCTATAAAAGTTTAGTAATAATTAGTAAATTTAAACCGTTGGATGGAGCAAAAAGGCCTCAGTTAGCAAAAATCAACCAAGTTTATTTTATTTTTAAATATGACTATTTTAAAATTTCAAATTCAAATCATTTTTGGGGCAAGTTTACTATTATGCGAAGAACAAAATATAGTCAAGATTTGATTGAGAGGATCCATGGAGATTATTCTTGCATCATGTTTACCTTACCTTGAAGGCTCTAGCATGATTCACTAGATAGATAGGGACTGCAACTTTATTGAATAATATCTTCCTTGAAAGATGAGAGCTGAAACCAACTTCATTTATTTACTTTCCTTTCTTACTTTTAAGCTCGTGAAATGAAAAGTATATATATATATATATATATATATATATATATATATATATATATATATATATATATATATATTGAGTAAAAGCTCGTGCTCCATACATAGCCAAGTCCCTTTCTTCCTTCATGTAATTATATTTTACTAAAGCAGAAAAAGTAGAGCCAAAGTATATATGTATGGTTTCACCGTGCCAACATGTGAATACACCCCACACTTTATAGTAATTGGTATTCTGCTTGCAATGGACCACATATGAATAATGCAATTGCCAAAGGGAACAACTTTTTATTAATGTCAACTAACTTTCCTATTGCATGGATATGATACATTGATCCTTGTACATCATCCTAACAAAAAGAAAGGAAGTTATTTTTTTTTTTCATTTTCTTGAAAGATTTTCTTTTCAGTGTGCTGATTAAGCATGGCCATCATGGCAATCCAAATTACATGAGATAAAGTTAAAATGAGTGGATACCGAAGGGCCAAGAGAGTAACAATTAGGAAATACTACATATTTAGATCCTCTAAATGGAGCATATTTGTATAGTGGACAAGAGATGAAAAACTAATCATTTAGTAGAACCCACAAAATTATATTAAAAATAAATATAGAAATGAACTTTTAATTATTCAATATTGATCAATTTTTTTTTGTAACACTTATTTTATTTTGGAGAATTTAAATTATTCTAAATTTTGATACACTCACACAATAATGTCTTTATTCTACCCTGAATAATGTAAAAATTAAATATTGAATGTGTGTATATACATTATTATTTAAGTATGATCAACTAGCTAGATAAAGAAATCATGATGATAATTAATTGTTAATGCAGGTGAACCATACCTTTTCTTGTAGCCACAACTACCCATCAGCATGGATTGCAAGTTATTAGTCCAGTTGCATTGTATACAGATTACAGACCTCTGATTTGAAATAAAAGCTACTCGACTCATCACATCCTTTCCTGAAAAATCTAGCGAGTTCACGATCTTGAAAACTGACATTCCAGTTTCTAAGATCCACACATGTACAATTGTCTCATCCTTAGAAACAAGTAGATTCATTATAAATAGGATCCTTCCTTCATTCTCCAACAACTTAATATATTCACTGTAGTTTCATTATTCAAGACCAAAGCTCTTATTTTCTCTCAAAGTAACCAACTTCAATTCAATTCAAAAGTATGGCTCCCTGTGGAGAGAGTTTCTCAAACCCTAATTTGTGTAGGAACAACATTGCGAAGCCACCGAAGCAGTCACTATGTAATAATAATCATATTCAACGGACCTTCTCAGACATCTCGTTCGAGCTGGCGAAAGAAGAGATCAATGATTTGAAGACACTTACACCAATAAGTGAGGTAGAGGATGCAAAGTGCGAGTGTTGTGGCATGTCCGAAGAGTGCACGCCGGAGTACATAGGCCGCGTTCGCGCCAAATTCTCCGGCAAGTTTGTGTGCGGGTTGTGTTCGGAGGCGGTGAAGGAAGAGTTGGAGAAGAACGGAGGGAAGAAGGAGGAAGCACTGAACTTACACATCAATGCTTGTGTTAGGTTCAACAAGTATGGTAGGGCTTTCCCTGTTTTGTTCCAAGCTGAAGCCATGAAAGCCATGCTGAAGAAGAACAAAATGGAAGGGAGAAGGGCTAAGTCCTTTAACCCTAGGGACACCAACAATGGACCAAAGATAGGATCCATTGCAAGGAGTTCAAGTTGCATTCCTGCAATCACAAGAGAGATCAGTGATCTCACTCTTGCAAATTAATTATGTTCTTTAACGGTTTTTGACTATCAATTTAGAAAAAGTAGTAATTGAAAAATTAATGTATTTTAGACAATTTGTCTATATACGTATAATTTTCAATGAGCTACTTTTTCGTACTAATTAAGGGGAACATGGTTATGTACTATCTTTGTTTACCTGTTCCCTATAATTTTCTCTCTGCTGACCGATGTTTCAATTTGTGTGTAATGGGAAGAAGACCCAAGTCACCTTCATTATAAGGGTTTTTTTTCAGGTCTTTGAACCCATGCATACATAAATTATAGTTTTTGGAAGTTGGTATGTGGTGCCACTTCTTGTTTTTCCTTCTTTCTCTTGAGACTTGAGAGGGTTATAGTCCATGTTGCGTTTTAGGTCATCAGGGTATCCATGTCTTTTATTTCTTGTTTTATCCAATAAATTAAAATAATATGTATAATGTATTCTGGATATTATTGCCAATCTTACATACAGCTCTTATTGTGTAATAAATTCAATTTGCTTAGCTTATTGCACATTGAACTAATAATAATCCTCCCGCTTACTAGCTTTTGTGAGTGTATATCATTTCAATATTACTAATTCGAAGAGAAACTATTTCTTGTTTATTTAATTATTAATTTATTATATTTGACTTTAAGCAAAATATTCCTCTTATCAAGTTAAAGATAGAATAAATGATTGATAAATTTGCAGAATAATAAATAAAGAAAATGGTATAGAGACGTCACGTGCATCTTGTTTAAACTAAACCTATCTATACATACGTCTCATATATATATATATATATATATATATATATATATATATATATATATATATATATATATATATATATATATATGTTATTCTTAATTCTACCACATATATATATGCATGCATGCTGAGAATTCTTAATTCTGATGTATCTTGAACATTTTTCTAATGGATGTAAACACATAAATAGTTATAGCCTTTGGCTTTAGGTCATTCACTGTTACATATATATTAAGTAATAGCCACCAATCTAGAAATGAAAACAAAGATCTTTCAAAAATAAAATAAAAAAGCAAACCCCAAAAGGATGTCTGGTATGAATTATTCCAAAATATCTCAAACTCAAAAAGGAAGCGCAGCACTCCACCAATAATGATAGATCGATGGGGTCAATAAAATAATAAAAGAAATACATAAAGTATCCAAACTAGTATGTGGTGTATGCACCCAGGTTTCTTAATTAGGGTTAGGTTATTATAATTCTAGCACAGGATGTATTATTATACAATAATGACTATACTTGATCTAAAAAAAGGGTCTTCGTACGAAGATTAAAGATAATAACATATAAATGCGTATATTATTTTTAATAATTTAATCAAATATATTAAATTATTAAATTATTTATTGACGTGAATAATCGACTTATTATAGAAAAGTATTAAGGATATAAGTAATATTTTTATACTATTATAATTTAAAATTTAGAATTTATTATTTAATATTTAGCTTTTTATTTTATTAGTGATAAGCATTACTCTTATATTTATATACAAAATAATGTTAAGAAATTAACCTTTTTTTGTTAACATGAAGTAATTTTTTAAAATTTATTTGATTTAAATTGTAAATTATTATAAAGTTAGGGCTAAATAAAAATGAATTTCTACTGTTATATACATATAATAACATTTTGGTTCACAAGCTTAAGGTAGTTGATTCCTAATGAGTACTATATAAGGTCCTCACACCCCTTCCCTTCTCTTCAATCCATTCTCTCTTCAATTCTCTTCTTTCTCTCTCTCTCTCTCAAAAATGGAAAGCAATAATATACCAATAATGGCAAAGAAAGTGTGGAACATGGTACGTGTAGTATTTTTCATGCTTAGAAGAGGCATATCAAAGGGAAAGCTCATGATGGATCTCAACATGTTCCTCAAGCGCCGCCGCAAGCTCGCCGGAAAAGCCATCTACAACCTCATGTTCCATCACCACCACCACTCAAACAACCCTAATCTACAGTTCTCCGCCCCAAGGGAGTACGAGTTCAGCTGCAGCAACACTCCCAACAACCACTACTTCTTCCCAATCGGCAAGCGCCACCGCAATCACAACCACCACTTCTTCGCATGCACTCACGCGCCACCCACTCTGGACGACGACGTGGTCACCGCGAACGCGCTCAAGGCGGTGTTGGAGATCTTAAACAACAACAACAATAATAATAATGATCAGGTGATGATGGCTATGGTGGAGGCTTCGCCAGCGCTTCCAGGGTTCGGGCGGAGTCCAATGGTGAGGCAGCTGAGAGTGACGGACTCGCCGTTCCCGCTTTATAACGACGACAAAGATGACCACCAGGTTGATAAGGCGGCGGAAGAGTTCATCAAGAGGTTCTACAAGGAGTTAAGGAAGCAAGATTAATGTTAATTATTATTAGTTCATCATATTTTTGGATATATGTTTTCATCATCATGATCCTGAGTTCAATTAATAAAGATATACATGTTTGTATTCTACTTCAACGTGTAATAATAAACAATAATAAAATCAATAATTTATAGCTATATGAGTGAATATACCAATAAATCGGATTGGAATTTAAGGAATCTTTATTATTTATTATTTATTTTCTCCCTGCGTACACCTCCTTGTACTCGGAATATATTGAATCTTTGCATCTACAATGAATAATGCATCTCTTTCCTAACATGCATAATAATCAAGCTTTATTAATAATCATCCTGATTATTATTATTATTCCATATATTTATTATGCTCTCTAGCTGGCTAGATGATGAATAACACAATATTATACCAACAGTCATTAGCAACATAATCTTGAATTATTTGGACTTATGGCATATGATTGGTGTGATTGGTGATCCAAAATATTTTAATTTGGATTAGAAGTTAATTAAATTGGGTTTAATTTTACAGCAACAAAACGAACCCCACTCTTCATATGATTCCACTAACATAATAATAATGACTAAGTAAAATTATATAGCTGGCCCCTCATCAAAATATTGTTGCCTTTCTTAATAACTTTAATTTTGCTTCTCTTTTCCTTACTTTTGCTTTTTCCTCTTTATTTCTTTATTTCTTCCCCTTTTTCATGCCAAGTTAATGAGATTTTCAAGTTTTCCAATATACCACTTTTCTGATGCTTAAGTGGTTGCTATATAGATATAATAAATCAACTAAAGTGTCACCTCTCTACAGAAATTAAATTAAAGATGAAGAAAAAGGTGGCAATAATATTGACTTTGTTTAACATGCTATGTTTTTTAGGTTCCCATTACCATTTACATGCCTCAAGGCTGTAATAACACAAGGCAATTTGAAAATAACTTTTTATTATGAACTAATAATGTCAATTAATTAATTATACATTTTAATTCATTTCATCTACTAACTAAATATATATTCATAAATTTTGGATTAGAGAGTAGACATTAGAAATATAACTGTTTATGTCTCTCTTTTATTTTATTAACTTAAATTTTATAGATTAGACAAATAATTTCATGAGATAATACCAGAATTTTTATAATCTAAATACTTCAATTTTAATTGTATTGACTCTAAACAAATTTTAATATAAGAAAAATAAAAAAAATGTATACAAAATTTACATAAATGTTCAAAGTAACTGGAACTTTTTATTATTAGTGAAATGCCTTGTGATTTATATTGGATAGCTTGTTAAATAAAGGAAATTATTAAACATGATTTATTTGTCAAAATTAGAGTGTAAATGGCACCACTAATACTGCTGATATCAAATCAAATGAAAATGATAAGACAGTGATTTAATTAATAGCGGGGTAGGTCAGACAAAGTTTGTTAAGTTGATGAGTTGCTATTATGAACAATAAATAGTTAAATAATTAACAGCAAATTCCAAAATGTCAATTTCTGGAAATAATTATTGTAGGTGAGGTGGATACCTGGATTTGTTCTTTCTTGTGGGCAAATTAAAAAAGATGGCACACTCAAATTAAATTAAAACAAATAAAAGGACCTAGTCATTTTTAACTTTTATCAACAATCACAATTGAATTGAAAGGTGGCAGCTCGTAAAGCCAAAAGCTTAGGTGAAGTGTTTGCTACTATTTTTCTATGAAATTATTGTAAGGAAAAATTAATTAATCTAAGTTTGATTGGGAGACATGTGTCACTTTTAGAACTCATCACCTTTGCCTTCTATTTTCGACATGCTTCACGTGTAATCAATCTTCATGCCATCACAATCATTCTTAGATATATATTACTTATAAGCCAAAATATAGGTAGACAATGAAAATACTAAATAATGTAAATAATAAATATATCGGATGTTTATTTTACTAAGTGTGTAAATGATTATTCTAATATTAAAATTTAAATGAATAATTTGAAGATGTAGTGTGTTTTAATTTAATTAGTGGTTGTTCATGTTAGGGGGTGTACATGACTCGGTTCGGTCCGAAGACCCGGTTCGGCCCCAAACACTTTAGGGACTAATTTAGTGTGATTTCATCGGGTTTAGGATCGGGTAAAAGTTTCAAAAATAGATCCGGTCATAGCTCGGGTCACCCGAACTCGACCCAGTGGCCCGATCATCATACACAATTAATATTTTGTGTTATTAGTGATGAATTATGGTTATTCTTATGTGAAATTTAAATATTGTAAACCTTAATATTTTGTGTTATTAGTCATTATAAGATTATAAGTTAATATTTTATATTTAAAATGCATAAGATTTTAGACTAATACATAATAGTGTTATTTGTATTGATTTAAATATTTGGTGTTATTAGATAATATTAGTATTGATTATGATTATGCTTTAATTTTAGAGAAGGGTTGGTTCTTATTATATTTTTTTAAGTAAATTTTACTATGTGAATTGTAAAATAATAATTGGAGATTAAGTAATTTTTACATGCTAAAGACATGATTTTTATCCAGTTTTCACCCGACCCGAAAGTGTGTAAATTTTATCGAATTTAAAATCGGATTAGAGTCTAAAAATTAGGCCCGATCTATATTTCGAGCCGAGTTTGGGTTAAGCCAAATCCAGTGTGACCCGACCTATGTACACCTTTAGTTCATATTATTTGAAAAAATTATTGGTTACCTACCATAATCCTACTTATAATTGTATGCTCAAAATACATGCCTAAAATAGTAAAATGATTGTTTTCATGTTACCATATGCCAGAAGAAAAAAGAATTAAAATGGTGTATTGTGTGTATAAGAAATTAAATTAAAGAAAACTTTAGGTTGTAATAGGCTAATATATAATATAGTAATTGTTGTTGCAGGTCCTGTTACGTATCAACACAAGTTATTAATGTATCATCAAAAAGCAGATATTTAGGTTTTTCTTAATTTATTGAATTAAAATGAATTTAATCTTACAAATTAAAGAACAAATTTTCTTACTATATATATATATGTTATAAAGCTCCTTGGTGATCCTTCTTTAAGTATTATTTTATATAACATAATATTCGTAACGATATATTTATTATACCTAAACAATGATTTTAACGATAATTAATAAATATTAATGAGATCATTTTAAAATGTTTTAATTGATTTTTTATTCCCTCCGAAATATTATTGATAATTAGTAATGCATGGTGCTAGCTTGCATTTAATTATAATTAGGGGCTGCTTGAGGAATGAATAGTTTTAAACGTGAGAGAGTGTCTCTTTAATTAGGCACAACGGGAAAGCATGCATGATATACTGTTTGACCGCATGGCAAAATTCAAAGTACTTCTTATGCTTTTATGTGCTTTTTCTTTTTTGGGTCGATGCAGCTTTGTATAAAAGTTGACTTGTATATATATATATATAAGCTCCCATGGATGCTAGAATCTTAATATTATTGTTGCATATACTTTGCATCTCAAATCATTATTTTAACGGGTTAATTACTTAGGGTTCATTCATGATAAATATTTAGTTATGGAAATCATGATGAATAGTGTATTGAGTCCTTAATAAAAAAGACTATCAATCAAATACTAATCAATTCTTTTATATAGAAATTTACATCAATAATACTTAAGTATTTTTTAAAGACTAATTAATCATGATTAAGAATAATATTATGATAAAGAGTAAAGTTTTGGTAAAGATTAAAAATTATTTTTTTTTACCCGAAAAAATGGAAAAAAATTATCATGTACAACATATTTTTTTTAAATTTAATAACAATTTTATTTTTTACCAAAAAAAATCCAGTTATTAATTAATGGAATGTTAAAAAACAAAAAGAAGAAATAATCAAATATGGTTGCCCTTCAATCAGAGACGGATCCAGAAATGATATTATGGGGGGGCAAAAACACTTATAATATTAAAAATTATGTAAAAAAATTATATAATGTAAGATGTATTACAAAAATATACCGACAGAGAATATATTTTAAAGTAAAAAAAATATGTGTATACTTTTTATTAACGAAGTGGTCGAATCTTCGTATCATAAAATTCACCAATAATAGAATTTGTGTTAAATTTTTCAGTAATTTTCTTTTCAATATAATTAAATGACAATTAGCAAAAAATTCATCTTTTATTTTGTCTCTAAGTTATTTTTCACAATATTCATAGTTGAAAAAGATCTCTTAATTATAGCAGTTGAAACAGAGAAAATTAATACCAAATGAATAAAAAAAATGACCACAAGAAGAAAAAGAATTCACTTTATGAGATTTGAAAATTTTTATTTAACTAAAAAATATTAGTAATAATATTTTTTTAGATTTCTTTAATATTATTACTTATTTTGTAGATATTAAAAATTATTAATATTTAAATTAGATTGAACTTTTATTTATATTAAATAAAATAATAAATAATTTTTAAAAAAATTAAATTATACATAATAACTTATTACTATTAAAAAAAATTGGGGTCGAAGCCGCCGCTCGCCCCTTATCTCCTTCCCTGCCTTCAATTTAAACGAGAATACGTGGTTGAGTTTTCATCCACGAAATTCTATAACAATTTAAGTAAACTCCGCCGTTTGATGTGGCTACTTATGTGTCATTTCTACGAGTTTCTTGTGTTAGATTTTTTGGATTTCAAAATGCAATCTGAGTCTAGCAACGGATTTCGTGCAACTCAATTATTGGAATTTCGAGTGTGTATTATATATATATACATATATATATATATATATATATATTTTCATTATTTAATACTTTGAACGTTTCATGCATAAACCTTGTCTCTTTCTTCGAATGTTTGTTTTGTCTTGTAATAATTGGAAGTGGTGGTTGAGCAGTCAATATCATTGTGAATGTATATAAACATGGTGCAATCTAAAATTATGATTGAGCTAGCTAGCACCTACCATTATTCAATAAATAAATTTTAATAAATTAATTAATTTCATTTAATTTAAAGTCAATGTAATTAAATCTGGTTTAAGATTTTAACCGTGTCATTTTTGTACACTCGCGCGCAATTTTGGGGGGACGTCGCTGTATATGAGCAAATATTTGTATGAATTAATATTTAAAGGTCACCAACAAATTGGTTTAATTTTACAGGAAGAACGCTGCATCCACTTGGCTTTATTTCATAGAAACTTCTATGAATTAATATTATCTAAAATTATTGTTTTATATTTTCGTACAATAAAATTATACGAACATGTTACATTATTGTGGATGGTTATCAACTTATAGTAATTTAATATCAAAAATTGTGAATAGTTAAATATTTTGTTACCACAATGTTAAAACAAAAATATTTTTATTTTTGGAGACAATAAAATTAAAAATCAATCAAAAACAGCATAAAATTAGTTTATTTTGTATACTTTAATTACCAATAGAATAATTGAATAATATAAGATATAATAAATATGTAATTATAAGTATTATATATATAAAATTATGAATATTAAATTAAATAAAATAATTTTAGATTATTATTATCTCTTTATTTATTATATTTTAGGCAAAAATTGCATAAAATCAATATTCAATACTAATTAGCATGATTCTAAATTATATGATATTTTTTGTAAGAAAATATCGGTACAAGTTCCGTAAATTTGAAGAAAAAGACCACAAGAAAAATCTATGGATGTCAAGGAAAAATATCATGGAAGCAAACATTTTTATATCTTTTAGTTTATATGCATTTTGCTAGATTTTAATTTCTTTCCAAAAATCTAGGGGAAGACGCCAATGGTGCTAGAAGGTATGTTACACAAAGAAGTGGGGGCAGGTAGCAAAAGTTCATTTTCTTTGATGCTAAGCATTCTCTTATTTCCCCACTCTTCTTTTGTATGTCTTTTCCTCCTCAATTTTCCTATTAATTACAATAATAACCTTGTTATTAGAGATTTTGGTACGCTGTTTATTGTCCTACTGGCCTATGACTAAGGACTCAAGTTGGAATTATTGTCTAATTTAGAGACAAATTAAGTTAACGAAAATATTTGAATTTTTTAGGTTTAGTAGTGGAACTTCATGATTTGATTTTAGTTACTATATGTAATGCATGGCTGGCACATAAAACTAAATTATTATATTCTTACTTCAAACCATTCGATTTGTGACACTTGGAATGCATAGAAATAAATACTAACAATAAGACTGTGTTTATTTACAGAGACATGATCTGAAATAGGGATACTAAAATACAAAATTGTATTTGGCAGAAGAGACATAGACAGAGATAATATGTCCAAAGACATTGAATTAGTATATTTTGTGTCTATCTTAATAGAAAAGACACAGAGACACTGATAAGAGACACAACTTATTTTTTATTTTTATTTTTTATTATTCTTGTTAATTTTTCATAATTATATTTTTTATTGTTATATTTTTCATCTCAAATTTTTTAATGAAAAAAATAAGAATAAATTAAATTTTCATAATTTGTTCTAATTTATCATCAAATAAAATATAAAAACACAAAATTTTAAATTTCTATCCATCAGTATCTTATCCTATTATATTCTCACTATCTTATCCTATTCTATTTTTAGAAACAAACGCAACCTAAATTATTAAAATCAATAATATAGATGGAAGTAACATCCAAAAGTATTATTATTATAAAATTATGCATATACTACACGTATAGTATCACCAAACAATTTGAACTTGATTAATCAAATTAAACATCTATACCAGGTAAATAATGCGCAATAATAACATAGATTTACTTCCTTCTACCAAGTAATTTTAAAAATATATTTAAATACCTAATAGAAGGCTACCATATTAAGGGTTGTGTTTCTCTTTAATTATTGCTTTAATAACAAAATGTTTATTATATATAGCATAGTGCAAGCTAAGGAAGAAAAGAGCTTTGGCTTATTGCTTTTGGCCACTTCTATAATTAAATAATTGTTTACTCAACCATTGAATATTGACTCTGCCAAAAAAGCTTTCAAGTAGCTAGTGTTATAAAACTAGTGCTTAATTACTTTAAAGTTTAAACGATATATAGGACTAAGAAAAAATTTAAAACGAAAATAAATAAATAAAAATGAAAATCTTTTGGTTACCAAAGGAAGCTTGTATGTTGGATTTAGTGGTGGCAAATTCCAACCTAGCCGCCTTATTCCAAACTTTAGCCAACACACGAAACGTAATAATTTCTAACAAAAATATTATCAATTATAAAATTAATTAGTCATTTTATATTATATGAATTTACATATTTTTTAATTAAATAATTATCTACTAAAATAATCAAAATTATTCATAATAGTATAATAAAAGAATTGTCAAATGAAAAATATATTTTATACACAATAAATTATTAATTGCTAAATTTTTATGTTATAAAATATAATTAAATATATAATTGTTTATTAATTCAATTCAAACTATATATAAAGTATATATAGGTTTCAACATTTTGGTTTTAAAATATTGATCTCAAAAATAATTTAAGTTCTTTGGTTCTATTACTTAACAAAAAAAAATTAAGATGCAGTAGAATTTATTATTTTTATTAATATTTTTAATTATTAATTTAATTTTTTAGTCTAATAATTTAATAATATATTTTTAATTTATTTTTTAAAATATTATTAGTTATTAATAAAAAATAATAAATTTTATTTACTCTCTCATATTCTTCCATAACAAAATATAGTGTATTCTATATAGATTAAACAGAAAAAATAATAACTGAAAAAAAAATTAAATTATTATTCATCAAAGTATCATGAGCAAAAATAAACTAGAGTATATAACTCAAAAACGTAGGATAAAAATTCGTTTATATATATTAAACTTTCGAAAACCCATTCAAGACTTGCTCAAATTATTAGTCAACAAAAAATCAAAACGCTCATTTCCGCTAATAGAAATAGAGATAGAAAAAAAAAGATTTCGCAGTTTATGGATCCATCCAATAAATAAAATAATTGGTAAGAATTAAAAAAATAATACAATAGGATATATTTATATATATAAAATAGTGGTGGTCTCCCATGCAATGTCTTACTTTGATATATATCCTATCCAATGGGGGCCATGTTTAAGAATTAAGAGTCTTCAACTTCAATTTCTTGTACTTTATTTGTGTTATATATACAAAAGCATCATGTGAGGGTTCCAATTTTGCTTAAATCCTAAGTAAGAGGTACTAGTTGTCCTCACGGAATTTACGGAACAACAAGAACAAGAAAATTAAAGGTAAAGATAGAATCCAAAGGATTAACAAAAACTATCACTAAATCTGAAATATGTCTCTCTACCATTAAGTACACTGCAATATTATTATTTGATGCTTCCGAGTAGTACCCCAGAATTTCATCCACATATTTTGAAACTGTTAAATTTGATATATGTTTTCATCGAATCACATGAATATATAAATAAAATTCCTATGTATGTTTTAATCTAACAAAAAATTTTAAAGTAGTTACACTAATTAAAAATGTCACGAAACTACCTCTATTGTCAATAAAAAGAAATTCACATAAAAAATGACATCTCTAACATACTCTTTTTTTTTTTCAATGCTTACAACCTCACAAAAGTGAAAAAAGTGAGGGAAGTACAATAAAGCTAGTTCAAATCAAAACAACTACAATAGCCGCAGACTCATCTAAACCAAGTCAAAGAAAAAAACATATCAAAAATAAATTATATTACATATTAAATTACGTCTCTTCACGCAAAAGTCTATTTTAAATCTATCTGAATTTTGTTATTTTATGCTAATTTTTTGGGGTCAATAAAATTAAATTCTAAACTATTAAGTCATAACAATTCTGATATTATATTATAATTTTTTTTTCAAAAACTTAAACTGATAAAAAAAATATACATCAACAATTATATCTTTTAAAAAATCATTTATTAACAAGGTTAAGTTTACTTAAATTTACAATAGAAAGTTTTGTTCAGTAAAAGCAGCTCATAGAACAAAAGTTGCATCTCAAGCATTAAAAACTAATTAAAGGGCAATTAATCCATTATTTTGTGTCTGTTTTTTTCCGGTTATAACAACAATATACTTATGATTAAATTGTCAATTATGGGAGAAGTTTGTGCCCCCATTACTTTAGTTTATGTATGCTTAGTGACACACTACTACTTAGGATGCAAAAGAATCAATTGCTTTTAATTTCTTTTTAGTCCAGCCATTCAAAAATCAAAGGTTATCTGAATTAGCCAGATGGGATTATTATGTTTAAATCTTTTAGATCCAAAGATTGGAACCTGTTATTAAAGTAGTATAGGTTGCTCTTTTGAGAAGTGGAAAAGCATCTATATATCCATTGCTCATCATCACAATAATTCAGATGAAGGATTGGATAAAATTTTGCGTTATCCGTTCAAGGATTGGATATTTGGATCATAATTAGAGCCTTTTCCCATTATTTTAATTTAACGCATTTTCTGAAAATCCTTTTTAATTTATTTACATAAAGTAATAGGTTCCTTCAGAATCTAGATGAACTCTTTGTTAAGCATGTGCCGCATTCATATATAGTTAGTGGCAAACATAAGATACACCCTGTGGCCTAAATAAGCAAAAGTAGATTATCCATAACCAAGTATGATTAATTGAACTTTGAATTTAGGATAGAAGGCTAGATGAAAATATATACATTAGGGCCCAACCGGTTCAAACCGGTGACCTCTTGATCTGCAGTCAAATGCTCTACCACTGAGCTATGGACCCTTGAATGTTAAATGTTTAAATATATAATAATAAAAATGATGTACAATAAATGTTTTCCTGTTAATCAAACTAAATGATAATCTTGATGGTATGATTTAATTTTTTAAATTATTTTTTCATACAAAATGTTTTACATAAACATTAATAACGGCATCAGTATACTAGAAACTTTTTTTGGGACATGAGAAACTTTTAACATCAACATGGGCCTAAGCCCTAAATCGAAAACTGATTGTTGGGCTTAAGTTTTATTAGGGTACACGACAATTGCTTCCAGACCAAGAGAAAAGAAAAAGACAGTTGTTTAGTCAACTTGGGTTAGTCTATAGAAAAGACAATAGATATGGAGATTGTCATTTACTAAAAAAAAAAAAGATATGGAGATTGTCTAGTGCATAAAAAGATGGTGAATGATTCGGTGGTCCTCACTTGTTTTTTCACCAATTGTGGTGAAAACTTAAATCAACGGTTAGATCATTATTAAATTTGATCCAACGGTGGGTTATATTTTGTCAATTATAATCAATTTTTTTTTTTGCAATTAGTGGTATATGAACTACAGCCCAATAGAATTTGTTATTTCCATAAAAAATTTTACTAAATCCTAAATTTCACCCACACACAAAATTGAATTTCATAATTTCCAACTAGTTAAACACACAATTGTCTCCTTCGTCAACATCAACATCATTATCTTCTTCTTCACTCTAATATTAATTCTGTTGATGTTCAACTATACATCTCCTAAGTTTCATATTTTACACCCTTACAAGCTTTTTTCTTTATAAAATTTACGGCGTATATCTTATCTCTCAATCTCTGCGAGGAAGTAATCTGAATCCCAATGTCTAATGAGGTAGGTTTTTCATCAATCTGAAACCCTAAGTCACACTCTTAGGATTAATTTTGATAGATTTCTTGCATCATGCCATCAAATACCTAGCCTAAATTAATTTGTTCATGTAGGATTATGTAGATGACACCAATAATGTTGACGGGTTTCACGGGAATTTGGAGAATCCCTTGAGAAACAGTGATGAGCTCCTGGACGATGATATCTTCATGGATGCTAACTTGGCAAATGCAGAAGTTGGTGCTTCTGAATCCAATGAAGGTACCCATTTTGATCAATTGGATGAATCTTATAAGATTGACGGGTGGGAGGACATAGGAAAGACTGAGTTCTTGAATATTGTAGATGTTGATATAAAAAGATATCATTTCAGTGATCTAGGAGTGGCTTTTGATTTCTACAATGCATTTGCCAAGTCAAAGGGATTTAGTGGTCGAAAAAGTAAGACGCGAAAGCACAATGGGATAATCAATCGACAGAATTTTGTTTGTTGTCGCGAGGGCTTCCGACGAAAAAAGGCAGATAATATGCATACCAGAAAACAAGAGCCTAGAGCTGAAACTAGATGTGGCTGTAAGGCAAAGGTTCAGGTGTCATTTGACGTTGTTAGTGGTCGCTGGATTGTTTCAAAATTTTCTGATTTGCACAATCATGACCTTCTTCCTCCAATTTTTACTGCAATGCTTCCTGGTCACAGAAAAATACCTGCTGCAGATATTGAGCAAATAAATATAATGAGGAAGGGTGGATTAGGCACTGCACATATTTTTGCAGCACTCTCAAGCCAATCTGGTGGTCACCACAATGTTCCCTTTTTGCCCAGGGACTTGTACAATCAAGTCGCACAGCAACGTCGACGATTGAAGGGTGATGCTAGTGCAGCTCTTCAATTTTTGAGGAAGATGAAGTCCATTGATCCTGTCATGGTTATAAGATATGAGGTTGATAGGTTTCACTCGATAAAGAATTTATTTTGGTGTGATGGAATAAGCCAAATGGATTATCAATTGTTTGGTGATGTATTGGCTTTTGACGCTACTTACAAGAAGAACAAATATCATTGTCCGCTTGTCGTTTTTTCGGGTGTTAATAACCATAACCGCACAGTTGTCTTTGCGGCCGCTCTTGTGTGTGATGAGTCAGAGCAAACATATATTTGGTTGTTAAAAAGTTTACTGGAAGCAATGAAGGGGAAGGCCCCAATTTCAGTTATCACAGATGGTGCCCTTTCAATGAAAAATGCAATCGAAAAAATTTTTCCTAATGCACATCATCGCCTATGTGCTTGGCACCTTATTCGCAATGCCACAAGTAATGTAGGTAATCCTAGGTTCACATCGCAGTTTAAGAAGTGCATGCTGGGTGATTACGAGGTTGGTGTATTCCGTAGTAAGTGGGATCGGATGGTTGAAGAGTTTGATGTGCAAGACAAGCAATGGATAATTGATATGTATGATAACCGTCATAGTTGGGCAACAGCACATATCCGTGGGAAGTTCTTTGCTGGGTTTAGGACCACTTCTCGATGTGAGGGGTTGCACTCAGTTATTGCAAAGTATGTCAAGTCCAGGTATAATTTAAGAGATTTTGTAGAGCACTTTGATAGATGTGTTGCCTACATTCGTTTCAAAGATAGTCTAGCAGACTTTGAATGTGCACATGGAGTACCTGTGATGCAAACTCATTTATTGTCATTGGAGAAGTCTGCAGCTAATTTATATACAAGAGAGGTATTTTTTTCTATTTCGCCCTATTATTATAAGGTCTGGTTCAATGAAAGTGTTAGATTGCATTGATGTTGGTTCTTATATGTTATACACGGTGGTTAAGTATGGTAGTCCTAACGATACATGGCAAGTATCTTTCTGTGATTTACCAATGGAGTTTACTTGCTCTTGTATGAGGATGGAGTCATTTGGCATTCCTTGCGAACACATTCTATCTGTTTTAGTTACACTTGACATTTGTGAATTGCCAAAATGTTTAGTTCTAGATAGGTGGACCAAAAATGTGAAACAACAAATACAAGATACAAAGGGGTTCACTTGGGATTGCTTAAAGTCTACCCAATACTGGTGTTTGATGGACTGGTTTAGATTGGTGGCTACACTATCAGCAGGTAAAGATGATAGGTTCAGGAGCATGAGGGATTGGGCGATAAACACAGTGGATAAAATGAAAGCCGATGATACTGCTAGTGCAGTTGCTTCTAATAGTGCAATTCCTGCCACTCATACAGATCCTCGTGACCCCCCAATTCGTAGAAGAGCTAAGGATCGTGCCGGACAACGGTGTAGTATATGCCGGGAGCTCGGACATAACAAAACTACATGTCCAGATCGGAGTAAGTATGATAGGGGTTCACATGAACGGCATAGTCTACCTACAGATGATGATGCATATGAGGCTATGTGGGATGAGGAAGAAGACTTCATTTATGAGGAAGATGAAGGTGAATGTGCGGTAAATTCTAGTTCTGAATCTAGCAGAGATCAAGTGAGACATTTCTCAACTTTGATATTTTATTTACTGACTACTTTAAGATTTTTCATGTGTTGCTCATAAATTTTGTGTTATTTCAGGATATGGAGATAGATGACTCTAATTATGAATTTGGAAATGAGGACGATGGAGCCAATGAAATTAATTAGTTCTATATTATTTTTGTTTCATTTAATTTGTAATGTGTATTACGTATTATTTACTTGTTCCAGCTCAAATTACCTTTGATTTAACCTTTAGTTTTTTTTTGTCTTTTTGAAATATGGATATCTTCTATTTAAATACATCACAAATGTGGGAAACTAATCCTGTCTAATTTGGTGTATGTTGGGTTTAAGTTCTAACTTTTAATTATGTCTAATTGAGTTTTTGTAGTTACTGATTACCAATTTTAAGCTACATTGATGAAAGATGAAAGATGAAAGCTGGGAATAAATATGGTGTTTATGTTAAAATTTGAGGGATTTTTTCATCTTGTCTTTTGTTTTGGGTATTAGTGTTTCATAAGTCTGAATGCTTGGATCTTATATTACTCTTCATATAATAACAAGGATATTCAAATTCATGCACTAGTAATGTTATGTAAGTTAGTTGGTGGTAGATCATACAATGGCAAAACTCAATCCTTTTAACTTCAATTCATTCATTAGTTATGCTATGCAGGTTAGTTAGTGATAGATCATACAAAGACAACAATGGACTCTTTTAAATTCATTATTCTAAGTTGTCTGCTGTTTTATGATTATATTTCTATTTTAAAGTGCTACTTTTTCACTAGTATGAGACACAAGAGACTTACAAAAATGCATCCTGTTAGTAAAAAATAGTCACTCAATTTTTTTAATTCATCTCAATTTTTGAGAAATTGAGATGAGTTAATTATTTTTTCACACATTGAAGTCTCTAAAAATAGAAGAAAATAATGTAAAATAGTCCTTTGTTATCCTCTATCATCATCTCTGTGACTATTTCTATGACAGGTTTCTTTTTATGTTAATAACATAGTGCTTTAAACTATGTGCTCTCATTTCATTGTTCTTTAATGATGAGAAGATTTTTAGTTATTAGTTAAATTTTAATATTTTTTGCACCTTGCAGTAAGATTGCTATGTGCATCGGTTTAATTCAATGTGAAAAATGAGTAAAAAATAATTTAAATATGATTAAAATAGTTTAAATCATAAGCATGGATAATTATCTTATCCATAAGCAAAATAAACATTTTGGAACTTAAATTCAAATACCTAAGTTAATAACTATATGATAGAAATATTTTTGCACTCAAATTTAAATATCTAGTTAATTTTTTGCCACAACTGCATTCCACCATCGATCTGTGCTTATTTGAACGTCTCGCTTCCTTTCGTTGCTCTCAGATAATACAAGCTTCAAGGTGCTACTCATGCGGACCTTCTCATCCTTGAACTACATATTCACCAAATTGGCACTTTAATAATACGATGATTATAAGTAGAGCTAAGACAACTCAAGGTGTGTACCCTTACCACTCCGAGGACAGATGGGGTGAAGTGAGATTCCATATTCAGCCATTGCATAACCCAACAAGCAGAATTTTTACTGTGTCAGATTGTTAAAGTTTGATTAAAACCTGAATGGAAGGATGTGCATTGACAAGAGAAGCGAAAACATACTAATAAATGGTCTACCTTGATTCCAGTTGCGGTAATCCATATCCTCTGAGTATATCCCATTTTTCAAAATGGTTCTTACTTGGCATTCCATGTTTGACATAATCCTCTGATAATATTATTTGAACAAGCACTTGTCCCTGTAACCATGGCTTTATGAGACACAATGGACCTTGTTTTAGCATATCATGTTACTTGCTATATTGAGATACTTACTATTACTTTCATGTCTTGGAGCCTTTGTTCCTCGCCATGTTTTGGTGATAACACATCGAAATAATAGGTTACCTTGTCTATGATGCTAAAGACTATAAGATACCAATGACCAACCTTCTCCTTAACTGGTATATATACCTAAAATTTGAAAATTTCTTTGATTTAAATATCATGTACACAACAAATGATATATATACCTAAATTAGTTTTGTCCTCTAATTTTAAATATTTAAATTAGTTAAGGTCAGTGGACATACCCACTTAATATTCTTGTTGGGTTGCATAAAATCTTTTCCATAGTCTCTGAGCAAGTCATCCAGTGTTTTATCTCTAAAGATGTCCTCCTGGAATTTGATAAATAATGTATAGCATAACACACAAAATATGAGACTAGTCAATTCAAATTGTATTAAATCCAGTTAATCATTCACACAATTGTACAAGTTTCTAGACATAACACTCATATTAGACTTACTATATGCTACATTGTTACACATATTTAGAATTGTTATACTTAATAATTGAGATTACCGCAAATAATGGTGGTAAGCTCCACAGTATCCTTTTGTTACTCTGTTCATGTGTTGTTCTAATAGCCATCAGTGTAAACACCTGCAGTTTTAAGGTAATTTATATTATTGTTTCGATATGTAAATCACCGAAGAATTAATGAGTTAGTGTTGTTAATTTTATGAAATTTTAATTCTTAAATGCAAACCTCTTCTGAAATCTCATGCCCCGGGCACATGCATGTTAGCTGCGCTCTAGAGATTCTGCAGTCCCCATGCTTAATGATCTCCTCTCTGCAATAGAGTTCAGTGAATTGGATAAACAAATTTTAGTTCAATGTCATCTTCATGTAAGGTTTCTCATGGAGACACTTAAAAAGCAACAACTTACTCCCCATCAAGTGATGAACAAAAGATATATGCTCCGATTTTCTCATGTTCTTTTCTTAAATTCATCTCAGGGACTGGTTTGAAAGTGAATGATAACCCCGCTAACGATGCAACATCATGATTGACTTTTTTCCCTGATAGGATTTTCCCTCTTGGTGCAGCAGCTTGGAGATGCAGTTACGTACTTAGTGTTTCACCGAGGGTGCTGCGATGGTTATTCTTTGGTGGGACAGTGCTTGAGGCATTTTCATTTGACAGCATATGCTATGTTTTCCCCATCCATCAACATTAGTAATGGAACCATATCACAAGATAAAAAATGATATTACAAATCAGAAAATTCATGAGATGCAAAGTGTTACCGGTGTTCGAAATCTTGCCGTGCTACCTATTGCCACTAAATTCCCTTAGAATTGTTGCCAGCGGGAGCTTTCTGGGTTGGCTTAATCCTATGCGGTGGCTGAGACATGGTTGTAATCACGTGACTCCTTGGAGTTACCACCCTGTTAATGGATTTTGGAGGTGGCATATCAACTGTATTGACTTCAAAAACTTCCTTTGGGTCCTCATCGACATCAGTAAGCAAGGTAATCAGGTCCGTTTCTTTATCCGTGAGCTTAAAATTTTTTTCCTGTGCATTGAGTTTGGTAGTAGATGCTGATTTTAGTTGTTGTTGGACCCTCTCAGTGACACCTTCACTGAACACACCTGGATGAGGTGACCTCATTCTCTGTTTCTTCCTCTGCCCTCCTTTGATCCCACTACTTGAGTCACCGTTGGCAAGAAGGATAGACTCAACGTGAGCCAGGGCGTTTATCTGTGTATCAATTTTTTTTTCAATGTCGTCAACTTTTTCCCGGAGTAGTCGTATCTCAGACAGCAGAATATCCATCAATGTGTTATTCCCCTCCATATTGAAAATGGCTGAATCGATGATCCTTGCATTCTATTGCGTACGCATTCTTTTGTGGGGGTGATTTACTACTGAGGAGTGTATGTGTCTTTTTGACTTCAGCCACCTTATTTGCTTACACATGGCTACACAAATTCGCCAAATTAGAAAAGCACATATGTAGACACTAATGTCCTACCACTGCCAACGAGTGTGACATAATTTTGTCTCTTTTGTGAGTCTTAGCAAATAGTACTGCATGCTCTCTCTTTTTAAAGTGTGTTTGTTGAAGTTGTACCTGTATACCAGTCGCCCAGGCTGTATTGGCAAAGTTGTGGACATATATGTGGTCTGGTTTGTCCTTGACATATAAGCTTTGGGTGGTGATGATATGAATTTTTGATTAAAAATCATGCCTTTTCTTAGAAATTTATTCTAATAACTGTGTATGGTAGTGAAATTAAAGAATTTAAATGACCTAAAAAAGCTTATGTGGAAGTGTATAAACTAAGGTGTCGTTAGCTTAATTAATAGTAAGTTTAGACATTAGATAAAATTACATTAAAATAAGACAATAAAATTAGATTAATTAACAGTAAACAATTTGGCAAGAGGTGAACCCTTTCAAAAATACTAAATGACAATCAAAATTTACCATTTTAAACAAATATTTAACCAATTATAAATCTTAAATACTAAATTTTAAATTATAAACTTATAAAATAAATTCTTGTATGATATTATTTTATTAGTAAGAAAGATTTAGCAAACTTTTTCTATATTACTTTATTTGATCTTCATTTAATACTCCCTCAATTAAAGACAGGATCAGATGTGTGGGATACTGGTATCACATAGGCTGTATAGTAATCCGATAGTAAGTAACTATTATAATCAAACAATAGGCTATTTTCATTATGTAATCATATACTATGACAACCATAACTCATGCGACCATCTCTCGCATTTGTCCTCCCAACTGCATTGCTCGATATTCGTACATGATCGTGCCTTGTCCAGAAATTTTCTGCACAACCATATTTTGGCGCCAATATGAGTCCATACAACTTCCTATATCCCATATTATTCCCTATATAACATATGTTTCACAATTCAGTATTACACACAGAAGGAAAATCAGTCACAGAAAAAACTCTTCAATGGAATTCCTGAACTTGGAGGCATTTGACATCACCGGCTCTGTTTCACAAGTTTACGGCAGGTAACAACATTAAGATTGCAACTTCAGTGTGTATTTTAATATAAGTTTTCATTTGTTGGGTCCAGGTATACTAACTTACCTAACTATATTGTTCACCATATGCTTGTAGTGATGCTTTTGCCAAGGTTGAAAGCAACCATGACCATGCTGTCCCAGAAAAATTGGTGGACGTTGGACAAGTTGACAACACCAATGGAACAGAGTCTTTGCGTGGAGAGTCTAAAGAAGGGACACATGCAAACTTCAATTCTAATGGAGTTTCGATTGAGATCCCGCATGATGCACAACAATTGAATGAAGTAGTTGGAGGTGGACAAAACATGCTCTTCGTAGGCTCGCAACAGCTGGATCCTTCCCAACACGGCTTTCAGATGTTTAAGGAGAGTTTGGCCACTGGGACGTGCCAACAAGTGGATATGGAGACAAGGCAATTCATGCGACAGCTGATAAGACTCTTTGAGGTAAAAAATTCAAAATAAGATTATTATTATTATTATTATTATTATTATTATTATTATTATTATTATTTAATGGCCTGTCATTCACAATGCTCTCTGAAGTTTTTTAAACATTTATATCAAGCCAAATGCTTCATTGTCTTGTAGGAGCAACAAGTTCAAATTAAAGAGCTGAAGGGATCAGTTGAGAAATTACAGGCTGAAAAAGAACCAAAAAATGATCTTATTGAGAAGCCTGCAGAGGATTTAATATATATTGATTCTGATGACAATTTGGTTTACACAAACAAGGAAGAGAAAACCCCAACTAACTTAGTTCCTTCTGGAATTCATAACATCTCTCCTATAGCTCCCAATACTGAAGAGAATTTAGTGCAAGCTCCAGCCTACACCAATATCATAAGGAATAGATTGTTCAGGACCCCTTTTACTAGAAAACTAAAAAATGATAAGGGAACAGGTTTAGCTACAGTTAACAGTGCAGGTAATCAGGGGCCAACCAGGAAAAGCCCTCCATTGAAGAGGTGTTGTGTAGGCCAAGGCTCTCGTCGGACCAATGCTACCACAAAGGTACCTTGTTTAATTTTGTGCTAAACTCAATCACAGTCAATAATATAGTTGCATTACTTTGTCTCCATAACTTGTATTAAATATATTTTTTGTGCAGAGCGGGAGAAACAAGTTCAAGGTAACACCTGCAATGGACTTCAATGATGTGCAAGCTAGGATATTTGCATACATCTTCAACAGCGGAGTGTATCAAGAGTAAAAATCTAAACTTTATGTGTTTGCAATATCATAAAAAAAGACAATAACCACATAGTCAAATTATAATTATTGATTAATCCATGTGTTCTTGTTGACTCTACAAAGGGAGTATCTGGTGAAGATGGGCGAAATGACAGCTACAAGAAAAATCATGCATAGCCTTCTTCCTGAAAATGATATAGACGAATTGGTCGTGCAAATGCTATGCAAAAATGTGACACTCGCTCAATTTGCTTACCCTGACCCCTACATTTGGTGTCTTCCTCCCACTTTTGCGGTTAGTTAGTCCAATTGCATGAAATATTATGAATATTGTGATCATAACAGCATATTTTAATAGAGTTTATCAACTATACTCCAATAATTTATTTAACATGAATTTTGATTGATAGGAGGATGTGCATGAGAAAAAGAGTCAAGCACTCATGCAGATGGAGTATATGGACACTTGGATCAAAGCATCAACACAACTGCAATATGTAAAATGATCCTCTCCTTTAAATTCTACAAAATCTTTAATTTGGATACAGTATTGTTTATTGTTACCTTTAAGTTTAAAGGCCCTGTGTATTAAGAGTAATTATGATATGTGAATATTCTATATGCTATCTAATTAATCCAAATTTCAAGATCTATGTGCCAATTGAGGATCTCGGTGCCAATTGGTTTGCGATGGTAATTGGAATGCACCAAGAGGCTTTATATTACCTTGACTCTAATCCACAACCGTACTTGGTTAGAGATAGAAAGGCTCGGATGTGCGATGTTGTAAGGCTTCTTTTCATAAGATCAAAAATTACAAATTAGGTGTTTGCTATCAAATAATTTAACCACTCAAAAATTCTTGGTAATTTGTAGGCCAAAATGTTGTTCAAAATAACAACTGAATGCTTTGACACGGATGAGAAATTTCTACCCCATGGCTTACCGGATTGGCCAATTATTGATGGAAAGGGCATACCAAATTGTCGCAGCGGGTAGTTGTTAAGCCACCAAAAAATATTTAGCTGATAGTATAATTAAATAACATTGTATAGTAATTGTTTGTTATTATTGCAGTACCAATTCTGCTAGCTGGGTTATTTCATGGATCAACATGGAAAATCAGTTTGATTATGATCTCCCAGGCATGGTGAGCTACTTGGCTTTGATTACTAATTCTTATCACTATATTAATCAAGGAAATTTCTTTTATTATTTTATTTAAAAAGATAATTGAGTTTCTCGTGTAAAGAAAAACATTATTCATTGGATTGCAATGGGGAGGACATTAAGAATGTTAGAAATTATCCTATCATTTATCCAATCAAATATATATACTAATAGATAACCAAACTCTAACAAAATATAAATTTCATGAAACAGTTGGAACACAACTTGCTTCGTGCTAAGTTAGCGGTGGACTTGGTTACTAGTCCCTTCAATCAGTTGAAGAATGAGATTCTTAAAGATGCAATTGAGTGGGAGAAGCACCAGGTGGGAGCATGAAGGACCAATACCTAAGCATTTTCTTTGTGGCATATGTAGCCCGTATTATGTAGTTTGCTTTAATTATAAACTAGATTTATTTTCAAGCTTTAATTATCATCTAATTTTATTTTATTTGTGCCAGTTTGAATATTATGGGTGTACTTACAAAGGCCTTAACTTTAATTATTATCTATATTATGGATGAATCACTTATTTATCTTTTTCTTTTATTTTATGGCAGTCAAAATATTGGTTGCTCAACATTCATTATTCTTAGAAATTCTTTCATAAAAATGTTATTAAATGCATGCTTTTAATTTTGTAGTTTTATTATATGACATTTCTCCAAATTTATATCTATTTACTGACTAAAAGACTTGTATGTGAAGTCCTGACACTATTTATTTTTAGAGTTCATGAACATACTTTTACAAAACTAAACATGTATTGATTGTCAACTATTTATGTTACTCAGTGACACAATCATATAATTATAAAAGCATTAAGTATTAATTTATGCACAATAGTACATAACATGATATTACATCACAATCCAAGAGTATTAGCAACATGAAATTGTGGTCTTTAAGTTGGACATAAAGTGAAAGATACTAATTATTGAGTCTTAATTGGCTGCATAACAATGTCAGTTACACAGAATTATGAAATTAAATTAAATAGCATAACATAACTAATCAAGCTCTAATTAATGGTCCTTTATTTTGAGACTCATAACTAGTAGAAGAAATGGATATCTACATTAGTGATCCAAAATTTCAAACTGTGCAACCTGGGAAAGAAGATAAAGAAAAAGATTTTAGAAACATAAATCTAAGTCACAAAGAACAATGTAACAGTTTCAAATCAGATGTTATATAACTTCAGTGTTGATAATCTATATTATAGCATTAAGAAAAATATAATATTTATTTAAATTGATTTATTTATATTAAAAGGAAGCTCATTTAAGCTTTACATATTATGCAATTCAAAAGAATTTTACCAAAGCCCTTCAATTTGTCTTTAACACAATGAATGTTAAGTATTATGAGCGAAATTTACTTCATCAATTCACTAAACTCAGAATCATTTACCTTCAAAGAAGAATGCATTAATTAATGTAAAGTACTTCAGCGAAGCTGATAATTATATGCACAAGGAGATTTGAAGCCAACCCCTCCTCAAGATTTGTATAAGTTCAAAAACAATTGAAGATATATATGAATGCATAATGTATTCTTAGTTAGGTTTTTCGATAAAGTGGAACTAATTTTCAATTTGCAGCATAATAAGCAACACACAATCTTTATCCTTTTCAACACATTATTGCAGAAAGTTAAGTTGCAGTAGTTACTTTAAAATCAAAACCAGTTTCAGTTGAAGTCACAATTACAAATAGAATAATCAATAAAAATCATAAGTTAAACATGAAGTGACAAAATGAAAAATACAAAGAACAGGGTTAATGTTATCTCATAGAGGTGAAGCTTTTTTTGGTCTACTGCTAAGTCATGGAGATAGAGGAGTTTGCTAGATTTGGTCCACCACTGCAATGTAGCAAAACTATCTTCTCGTCCACCACAACAAAAACTACAAAATTAAAAAATTTTGTGCCAAAATCGAACAGGGGACATTCAGATAATGGGATCGGGTAGTGCAAAAGAGAGCATTTCTAGAACAATCAATGAGTCAACAATACTCGTCGCCACTATCGTCCCCATATAGGTGACTGTCTTCCACCGATGCTATGCACCCAACAAGAATACAGTTTCGACAGTTTTCTCCTTATCTAAAGTCGTTAATAATTTAACATTGCTTGCAGTTGATAAATAATAATCTAATTAAATAAGTAAATAATGCTAGAAATAACCTAATTTTAGGCTAGGTATTTGATGGTATGATGCAAGAAATCTATCAAAATTAATCCTAAGAGTGTGACTTAGGGTTTCAGATTATCCCATTGTGCTTTCGCGTCTTACTTTTTCGACCACTAAATCCCTTTGACTTGGCAAATGCATTGTAGAAATCAAAAGCCACTCCTAGATCACTGAAATGATATCTTTTTATATCAACATCTACAATATTCAAGAACTCAGTCTTTCCTATGTCCTCCCACCCGTCAATCTTATAAGATTCATCCAATTGATCAAAATGGGTACCTTCATTGGATTCAGAAGCACCAACTTCTGCATTTGCCAAGTTAGCATCCATGAAGATATCGTCGTCCAGGAGCTCATCACTGTTTCTCAAGGGATTCTCCAAATTCCCGTGAAACCCGTCAACATTATTGGTGTCATCTACATAATCCTACATGAACAAATTAATTTAGGCTAGGTATTTGATGGCATGATGCAAGAAATCTATCAAAATTAATCCTAAGAGTGTGACTTAGGGTTTCAGATTGATGAAAAACCTACCTCATTAGACATTGGGATTCAGATTACTTCCTCGCAGGGATTGAGAGATAAGATATACGCTGTAAATTTGATAAAGAAAAAAGATTGTAAGGGTGTAAAATATGAAACTTAGGAGATGTATAGTTGAACATCAACAGAATTAATATTAGAGTGAAGAAGATAATGATGTTGATGTTGACGAAGGAGACAATTGTGTGTTTAACTAGTTGGAAATTATGAAATTCAATTTTGTGTGTGGGTGAAATTTAGGATTCAGTAAAATTTTTTATGGAAATAACAAATTCTATTGGGCCGTAGTTCATATACCACTAATTGCAAAAAAAAAAATTGATTATAATTGACAAAATATAACCCACCGTTGGATCAAATTTAATAATGATCTAACCGTTGATTTAAGTTTTCACCACACTTGGTGAAAAAACAAGTGAGGACCACTGAATCATTCACCTAAAAAGATTGAATTAGAAACATGGTTTTATTTTTGGGATACTCTTTTAAGAGAGGTAGTGAATATTTTGGTTGAAGATGAACAAGAAGTTACTCCTGACCAAAAAAAAAAAAAACACAAGTTACTCTATCCTGTATACTTCGCATGTAGGTCTCTTCTTGGGACTTCAAACCCCGTTTATATACGGAAAAAATAGGTTAATCTAATTGTTAATTATACTAATTTACTTAAGTAAGTATTGAAGATTTAAATTCCGTCTATAATAAAAAATTATTAAATAGAATTCAAATTTACAAGAAATTAATTTTTAGTCTATAAAATTTAAAAATATCATGAAAAAGAACAAAAAAAAAAAAAAAGGCGATAATGACTAGCTGACTACTCTCATTGTGGTAAGCCATTTACTGAAGAACAAATAATTAGTCATTTAGCTATGAAATCACAGCCACATGTGATTTAATCACCATGTTTTATTTGTATGCACCACATATATACACGCAAAAGTGTGACTTTGTTGCAATATATCATCGTCAAAGGCAAAAGTCCAATTGTTTGACAATTCCCTACTTCACATTAAATTCCCTGATTTATAGTATTATACATGCATATATACCCTTTTTCTTTCTCTTTGGTTCGATGTACATTACGCGTGTTCTATATACGATGATGATGTAAGTTTAACATTCTCAATAACTGAATAAACAACACAAAACAAGGTATGGTGATGATCAGAGATTATCATCATGTAAGTACTAATAGTGTTCACCACAAAATTGAGACACGTGTGATGCCAAAGTTGAGTTCTAATTATTCATGAATTTTGAGGTCATTAGAAGAAAAACTAAAAAAAAATAATAATAATAGCTAAAAAATTTTGTTCACACAAGTATATATATGAATAATGATTATAACAGTCTAATTAATCAACTTATATTAGAATTGAGATATATGGAGTTAACTCAACTCAAAAAAATTAACTGATAGTGCAAAAAATATCTCAGTCTCATATTTATAGATTATTTAAAATTTTTTTGTTTAAGAGATGTGAGACTTGTAATAAATTATCTTAAATTTTTAGGTTTTACTTGAAATTAAAAAAACTTATTATTATTTGAGTATTGTATTTTACGTATACCTGGAATCAAATAACAAGTCTTATTTCTAATTTAAGATTTGGACTTTTATTTTTTATTGTTATTATACGTGTTGGATGTTAATAAAGTGAATAAACACTTTACTTCTACTTGTTTAAATTTCAAATAACATCTCTTTCTAAAATAAAGACAATGATGCAGCTCTTTCATCCGATCCCTTTGAATAATATGCATGCAAATTATTAAGGAGCAATTACTCATCCTCTACCCTCTAAGGTCAAAATAAACTCATTTATTTTTCTATTGTATGATTAAATAATAAATATTTATCTTTTAATTTTAGCAATTATTTTTAATAAAAAATAATATACATAAAAATGGTGCATATAGTTGTTAAAATATTAATGTACCTTATTCGAAGCTAGTGTACATTTCTATTTGTTCTAATGTGATAGTTCACTATTGTTATTTGGTTTCATATTATATTATTATATCTATAATTGTTATTTGGTACATGATGAGGTAGCTAAACAACTTCAATATCAAACAATAATAAATAAAACAGATATGGATGGACTGCTAACAAATTAATTACATGCAAGTAGGTTGGAGATTTTGAAGAAACGATCAAAATATTAAACAGCCGAACGACTGCACAATTTTTTATTTAAAAAAATAAAAAATCAAGTTTGATTATAAATATAAATTTAATTTTATTATAAATCAAACCATCAGACCATTTCCATATTTTTATATTAATAGTTGGTTGTTTCTGATAAAAAAAAAAGTTCTATTTCTACCAAATTATATTAGTAACTAAATAAAAAAAAATTCACAAATATTATGAACGGATGAAAAATCTATATATATAAGATATCTTAATTGGAATTTTTTTAAAAAAATAAATCATATCAATACTAATTCATTTTGAAGTTTAAACCAAGATAAATAATATACATGCAAAATTATCCAAAAAAGATTACATATTAAAATATATGAAATATTAGTCTCATAAACTAATATTAACTAATTTTTTAACAATAAAAATGTTAATCTTCTAGTATTTTTTAATACATTAATAATTTTTTTTTTCAGTTTTACAAGGACAACAAGGAGAGAAAATCCCTAATAATGTACTCCTAAGTCCTTAGTCTTAGCTTAGTCAAACTTATTGCTTAATCATTCATAGATTCCTCTAAGCTGAAGTATCTTCTTTGGAATCATAATTTCTATGAAGAGTTTAATTTTGATAGTGTAAAATATTTTACACAATCGTATAATTACATTCGCTTTTTTATGATCATATACGTAATTAATGTAAAAGATAATTATTTTTATTAATGTGACTTTACTTAATTAAATATAGAGTAAAGCTAGGGAACCAAAAGCATATCAGCCAAAACCCAGCCAAATACTTTTGGATGAATTCAAAATCTCTACGAGTTAATATATATGGATGTTTCTTCTACTAAATATCAGAATGTTTTTTTTATATTAAATGGATGTTCTTTTATATATTTTTTGAATTTGTGATTGTTAGAAGTTGATAAGTTAATGTGAGAGAAAAGAGGAAAGTTTTTATAGATTTTAATTAGGTTTACTTAATCAATTTAAATTTTTTTTAAATTTTGAATTTAAAAAATTAAAATTAATTAATTATTAATATAAATTAATGTAGTTTTGTTTAGTTTTTAGTTGATAAGCTTTTGGTTCTTTATACTTTTCCTTAAATATATGTGTAAAACTACTTTATACTACTGATAATGTATCAAAATTAAATTTTTTTTATGAAATTAAAACTTCTCTGCCTTGGGGTCTTGGCCAATTGGCCATTCTTGCTTTGCATTTGACCAATTCTTCCCATAAACCATCCATCCAAACAAAACAAATCATACAAAACAAATTCTACCAACATCACACGACACTTTCCATGTTTAAGTTTTAAAATTGATCTGTTCTCTATGTATATACAAAGCTACAAGAAAAGTTATAAGTATCTAAACATATTTAACAACAATCAAAACCTAAGCATGCCTCTTCTAACGAATTGGTCAATTACCAAGCTTGTAATTTCACTATTATTATTAAAGGATATTTATTACATTTTAAAAAATCGTTTATCTTAATTTATAATGATGAAGAGAATTTGTAAAAGTTAAAAAATTTAAGTGATTATTTTAAAAAAGTATTAAATGTGTTTTTAAATCATATAATAATACTTGATCGCCTCGGTGTTCCCTCTCTTTCTTTTCCTATCAATTCATCACTTTTGTATGCATCTATAATTTATTTATTATAAATAAATATTCATTAAGACTTTGAGTCCAAGTCGTTTGTCATTTGAAGTTGTTTGTGAAAACAGAAAAAGCATGAGAAAGAAAATAAGAGGCAACACATTCTCTAAGAAGGAAGTACTGTTTCAAACTAGAAAAGGCCACACATAACTTTTCTAGTTTCCAACTCTAACAAACTAAACCTTCCCTATATTAACCACACAAGACATTACTTCTCTATCTCCTTCTTGTCTTCTCTTATTCCAATTCAAAGTATGTATTCTCACTATAAATCTTCCTATTCTGTTATTTAGTTATGCTTGTTTTGATGTGAATCATGAATAAAGTAGTTTTTATTGTTATGTATATATAGGTTCTATACTTCAACTCTGTTTTCCCCTGCTTCAAAACAGGGGAAGAAACAGGACAACTCTGTTTTAGGACACTAACTCTGTTTTTGCTGTCTTCCATATCGAGTTAAGAGGGAAAGGAAGCAAAATGGAGGGGAAGTTAACAAGAACCATAAGCAGGAACTTGAGTAAAACAAGTTGGAGAATGGAGGAAGTGTTTGCGAGCGGCCGATATTCGCGAAGGAGCTCGAATGTTGATGAAGATGAAGAGGCTCTCAAATGGGCTGCCATAGAGAAATTGCCAACCTATGATAGGCTTAGAACAAGTATCATCCAAACTGCTTTGGAAGAGAATGATGATGCCAAAATGTGGCACAGGGAAGTTGATGTTCGGAAGCTTGATATGAATGAGAGGCAACAAATCATTGACAAGATTTTCAGGGTTGCTGAAGAAGATAATGAGAAGTTCTTAACAAAGTTCAGAAACAGAATTCAAAAGTAAGCTCTGTTGCTATCTTTTACGTTTAATGTTCAATATAAAATTATTTAATTTGTATGTAGTCCATATAAAAGAGTTTTAGATGTATAATTAATAGTAAAAATTTGATAGTTGAAGTCATTAAATGATAATTTAGTCAAACCTATTAAATTATTTATCAACTCTCATCTATCAATTTCACATCAAGTTAACTGTATTTGTATTTATACCATAATCAATATCATATATTATTAGATAATATAAATAATTAACTTTTAAATTTATTATTTAAAAAATTATTTAAACTATGATTATTGTTAAATAATTATATTGTCAATAAACCAAAATTAAATTCATTAAAATATTAATAATCTTAAAATACTTATTCTTAACTAGAGAAGTTTTTCAACGAAGTACACATGAACATTGAGTTTCGTGGCAAGCTTACAATCTTACACCATTAAAAGTCTTAAGAATTATAGTTTGAGACTTAAAATTTCAAACTTATGGGAACAAAATCCACATAGATGACCGTGAAGTCGTGTGAACTCTTTTCAACTAGTTTCTGACTTGCAGAAATATAATACGAGTTATTAAATTTTCAAAATTTTACCTTTTTTTACCACGTGTAAAGAAAGACAACAACATTGAAGATTTGTTTATGATTTAGATTTGACTTTGAGTGTGCACGTGACTTGACTTATTAGTTATTACCAGATAGATGTCAATTGCATGTGCATGATTTTTTCAACATGAATGGAACATAAAAGAATATGTTTTCAAGAAAGATATATATCTTTATTCATATGATCGAAAATAAGAATTATTAAATAATTTAATATAACTGATTAAATATATCAATATCTTAATTACTAATGGCAGGGTTGGAATCAGACTTCCAACAGTGGAAGTGAGGTTTCAGAATTTGACAATTGAGGCTGATTGCTATGTTGGAAGCAGAGCCCTCCCAACACTACCAAATGTTGCATTAAACATTTTGGAATCTGGCCTAAGTTTATGTGGGATTAGAACCACAAAGAGAACAAAGCTCACTATTCTTAAGAACGCTTCTGGCATTATTAAACCTTCTAGGTATGATCACATCATTATTTTTGTTTTGGAATTATATCATCTAGAATTTTTTTCAAGTTAATATTTTTGTTGTTATTGTGTGTAGGATGGCCCTTTTGCTTGGTCCCCCTTCTTCAGGGAAAACGACTCTATTACTTGCATTGGCCGGAAAATTGGACACTCACCTCAGGGTACCTTCTTATCCCATCATTTTCATTACCACACAATATAACTTTATATATATTTTTCATAAAAATGCTTCTTATACACTAAAAATCACAATATATTTATGTATATTTATACATATTAATGAATATAATTTTCTAATTAAATAAATAATTACCAAAATAATTAAATATTTTATAAAAGAATAATTAAATCTGCAAAGCTGCCTTTGGTTTTGAAAATAGAACAAGACAAACACTGAAAACAAGACATTAAAGATAGAGCTATGAAAATTTAGCGTTCTTATATTTTGTTTGGTGATAAATTAGAACAAATTATGAAAATCTAATTTATTCTTATTTTTTTATTTAAAAAATTTGGAAAGAAAAATATAATAATAAAAAATATAATTATAAAAAATTAACAAGAATAATAAAAAAAAAATTAAAACATAAGTTGTGCCTCTTGTTAGTGTTTTTGTATCTTTTTTGTTAAAATAGACACAAAATACACTAATTCAGTAGTTATAGACACAATATCTCTGTCCATGTCTCATTTGTCAAATACGATTTTATGTTTCTATATCTTTGTCTTAGTGTCTCATGCCTGTAAACAAGCACAACTCAATATATAAACAATTAAACTTGTTTACAATATAGTATACTGATTTTTTAGAAGATGTCAAATATATATCTTTATACATAGTGACTGATTTTTCATGTAAAATAGCATAATTGAAGTGATGTTCGTAACATGATTTTATTGCCCTAAAAAATACTATTTTTTTAACATGAGGAATTGAAGAAGAGTGATGTTTGTATTGGTTTGGATGAAATAGGTAGAAGGTGAAATCAGTTACAATGGACACAAGCTTAATGAGTTTGTTCCTAGAAAGACTTCAGCATACATTAGCCAAAATGATGTGCATGTGGGTGAAATGACCGTTAAAGAAACCTTGGACTTCTCAGCTAGATGCCAAGGGGTTGGAACTCGTTATGGTAACTTAATTAACTAACAAACAATTTCATATTAAAACATGGGTTAATAATGTTCTTTTGTATTAACAAATTTAGCTTTATTGTTTAATTGTTAACATAGACTTGTTATCCGAGCTTGCTCGAAGGGAAAAGGAAGCTGGCATATTTCCAGAGGCAGAAATTGACCTTTTCATGAAGGTGCCATTAATTTGAGTTATGTACTAATTAAATATTCATAGTTATAAATAATTTCATGCATTGTTTCTTACTATATGGAATATATTTTTCATGCTTATGTATTTAGGCTACGGCACTAGAAGGAACAGAAAGCAGTCTCATTACTGATTACACCCTCAAAGTAAGTGAATTCTACTATGACAAATTACATTAAATTCTACCATGCATGATTAAGGATTTGATCATGTTATGCAGATATTAGGCCTTGATATTTGCAAAGATACTATTGTGGGTGATGAAATGCAGAGAGGTGTTTCCGGTGGCCAAAAGAAGCGTGTAACAACAGGTTTTTCTTTTTTTTTTTTAATTTAAAAAGTCAAAATAATATTTTTTATTTTCCGGTTCAACAATTTTCTAGTCATATTTTAGTCTTCTCTCTCTCTGCTATTTTATTTTTATTTTTATTTTTAATCCAAAAGCTTGCCTCTATCCACGTTTGAATAGGTTTAGCTTAATTTTATACACTCATCATCAGATGTAATTATTAATTAAGAAAGAAAACCAAAAGAATTCTTCTTTATTGAAAGGAAGAAAGAACCATTCAAAGGTAATTAGAGCTTGTTGCAATAACTTATATATTAAGAAAATGAGTCCGGCCAAATAATACCTTGATTATGCCATACATTACCTAATCTCTGCTACATTCTAATAATATAAAACAACATTGGCCTGCATGCATTATAATAAGATGCATTTGTGCTTCTAAAATATATATATATATATATATATATATATATATATATATATATATATATATATATATATATATATATGAGAAGGTCTCTGGTGACTAAAATTATAGTGACTAAAGATGACTTTTTGTTGACCAACAAATGCTTTGTTGACATTTGGTGGTGTTGGGTAATGTAATAAGAGAAGTGTTAGGGTCAATTACAAAAGAATAAATGCATGCTCAAAAATTGTTTTTTGTTTATGTGGGTCATTAATTCATTATTGAATCTTCGCTCTTGTTTTGATTAATTTTGTTTATTTTTTTAAAATTGTATAATGATATGTAATTCATGTTTATTTAAAAATAATATAAAAAACTATTTAAAATTATATTTAAATTAAAGTTTAATTATTTTGTTGGTCTTTATAGTTTCACGAAATTTTTAATTAGACCATGTACTTTTTTCTTTTAATTGAGTTTTTGTACCAAAACTTTTTTTTAATTGGATCCCTACATTTTTTTTCTTTTATTTAGGTCCCTGTACCAATTTTTTTTAGTTGGATCTTATAAAATTAAGTCACTTGCTATCAAGAGAGATCTAATTAAAAAAATTGGTACAGAAACTTAATTAAAAAAAATATAGAGAGCTAATTAAAAATTTTGCAAAACTATAAAGACTAACAGAGTAATTAAATCTTAAATTAAATATTATTTTAAAATTTTAAATTTATTTTAAATATAATCAGTTAGATATAGTTTGAACATATATAATTTAAATTTTACATTTATATTTAAAATTATATTTATTAATTTAAATTAAATAGTGTATAATTTTAAATTATAAGTTAGTATATATAAATTATATTAATTAGTTTATTATTAATTTTAAGGATAACTCATTAAAATTAAACTTTGAAAAAATTATTTCTATTAAACATGAAAATTCTACCATAATTTTTTATGAAATATTCAAAATGTAACCTAAACCATAGGAGGTTTTTTTAAATATTTTCTATATAATTAAACTAAAAAACCAAAAAAAAAGTTTATTTTTAAAAGTTTATTAAATTAATAGATTAAAAGTTCTAACGCCGTTAACAACAAAAATAATAAAAAAATAATATAACTAACTTACAATCTTTTAAAAACGAATTTAATTAAAAAAATATTTTATAAACTAATTTAAAAAATAATAAATTTTCAAAACTAATTTGATTATTTTATAAGTTGTTCTTGAGATGTCTTTTAATATGTTACAGGAGAAATGATCGTTGGGCCCACAAAAACACTATTCATGGATGAAATATCAACAGGTCTTGATAGTTCAACAACATATCAGATAGTAAAATGTTTGCAGCAGATTGTACACATAACTGAAGCAACCATATTCATGTCTCTCTTACAACCTGCTCCTGAGACATTCGATCTCTTTGATGATATCTTCTTAATATCAGAGGGTCAAATTGTTTATCAGGGCCCACGTGAGCATATAGTTGACTTCTTTGAATCATGTGGATTCAAATGTCCTGACAGAAAAGGAACTGCCGATTTCTTACAAGAGGTAATATATCAATTATTATCATAATATAACATTCGAAAACTTTTAAATATATCGTTATATTGTTTCAGTAATTTTTAATCATTAATTTTAGGATAAATGATTTGATTAAACCCAATGCATTTTAATATGTCTTAAATGTTCTAAACCAAAAAATACAACATTAAAATTCCAAATTATATTTCTATATAAATTAAATTGAGTGAATTTGATTTAGCATACGTAGTAAATCGAATCTAATTAATTCGAATTAAGTAAAAAACGTAATTCAACTAAAATCGAATTAAATCAATTTGATTTAACGTTCTCCTACTAAATCGAAACAAATGGGTTCAATTTATAAATGAACGTCGATTTACACATGCACCAACATTAGGGTAAATTGAAACTAAATGTTATAAAAACGAGCTCATACATAAAATTTTGTAGAAGAGTGAGATTCAAAATGGTTAGTGATGAGAGTTTTGTAGCTCTTGTGCACTATAGAGGGTCAATTAAGAAGAAAACGCGATCAGGAATTAAATTCACTAACAAAGACCCGCTGAGTATTTTTTTCAAACCTTCGACCAGAGACTAGGACTGCATGGCGTGAAACAGGTGGAGAAGTTATTCTATAGAATTCCGATTTCCGTGTTACGCGATAATGTAAAGTATGATTCATTTGTTATTAGGAGTGACGAAGATATGCAGGTGTTGTTTCATTGTCGCCATCAGTTTCCTGAGATTAGGACTCCGGAGTTGTTGGCAAAGCTTGTGGATGTGACATCTAGTTCTGGAGGTTCGAATAGGAATCTGCACTCCACAGGACATCTAGCCAGCTCTAGTGCCATGCCTGTTAGATCCTCGTCAGCAGTGCCAGTGATTGCACCCGAGCCAGATTTAGTGGCTTCACCATTTTTTGCCGTTAATCTGAATCATAGTTGTGATGATTAGTTGGTGAGGCTAGACCGTTGGGAAAGAGTGCTTTCGCGGCGCCCACTTCTCCTCCGTTTGTTTCGGTTTTCGGAGAGGTTAGAGCACCTGATGGGGTTGAGGATGCATTGCATGATGATGATGATGATGATGATGATGTGGAACCCGCAACGATTGCTGATGATAGCAACAAGGAGACACCACGTACGACTCCACCTGTGGGTGGGGGAGCATCTAGTTTAGGTACTAATCAGTACCCCCCGCACTTCTCCACGACTGGAGGAGCTGCAGTGGACCAGCCAACTTGACGACATTTCTGTTCGTCACACGGCACATGCACCTGTATAGCCATGACAACGTAGCAGAACCCCAATTGTACTGACCCATGTCCTCCAACCTGGCGACGTACGACAGCCATCGGATGTGGAGGCGGGCACCTGACTTGTCCCCAAACAGCTGCATCGATAGGAATATCATGATGTAAGCACGGACATACCTCCTAACTGTCCCCTCATTTGCCCCTGTGGAAGCTCATTAAACGTCTCCTCAAACCATGTGCACTTTACTGTGAACTTGTCGATGCAGTTTGCATGAGGCAATACCCCGAGCAGCTCCTCAAACCACACCCATGGTGGTCGGCCACCCTCTATATATTGTGGAAAGTCTGTCAGGCATCTGCTAACATATTGACCATCGATCGGGAGACCAAGGTGGTACGCTACATCCTGTAGGGTTATCGTGCACTCTCCAAATGGCATGTGGAATGTATGCGTCTCAGCGCGCCACTCTCTACGAAGGCGCTGACCAACGGCTCGTCCAACCGAAACCAACTCTCGGTCAATCTTGCAAGATGGTACAGACCAGTCATCTGCAAGTAAGGAACGATCCTATCATCCAACGTCATACCGTGCTGCCGTCTCATGCTGTTGATGCATCGATGGAGCTGCATAAGAATAGAAGATGACTTCTCACATTCGTCACAAAAAAAACCTCTCAATGAATCAAAATTTCTAGTTATCACAGACATTGCATGCCATCACTTTGCAAACATTTTTTCAATGAATCCCTACCAATCTTTTATAGATAAAAACACTAACCACTACATTATTCACGATCCAATTCTTCGAATTAACAAAAAAAATTACTAATATGAGATAAAAACATGTTTTTTTTATTAACAAATATAAAAACCTGTACTAAATCCTCTTCATGACTCCACAATTAAACTCTATTCTATAGTTAATGACTCACTAAGTCTAACATGAACTAAATTCAAATATCTATTTATGAATTTATTTTAAAAATTCCACACTAACAGTTCTAACTAACTACTAATTTATTTTTTTAAATAAATATTAAAAAACACTAACTTCGAGGTGGACGGCTCCAGCAATATGCGCGACTCCATCTACTCGATACAGACGATTTGGGTCGTCCTCTATGCATGCAGATTCGGTTGTTTCCGGGTTGCTTTCAGAGAATTTTGGAATTGGGTGGTGGGGTTGGGCGTGGGGTATGATGTTTCTAGATTCAAATCAACTGATTTCGATTTGTTTATATAGCAACGATCCAAGAAAATTGAATCAATTAGATTCGAATTATGCTCAACGCCAAGTACATGTAAATCGAAACAAGTAACTTCAATTTACAAAACCATCAAATCGAATCAAGTGGTTTCGATTTGTGTCGGACTTGAAATCCGTTGGCTAAATCGAATCGTATTAATTCGATTTATTCAATTTCTTACCATAAACGTAATTCGAATTGATTTAATTCAATTTTCATTCAAATTCCTTTTTCACTTAATTCGAATCGATTGGATTCGATTTACTACGTGTTAGGCTAAATTGAATTCACTCAATTCGATTTATATAGAAATCATCTTTAGGACTTTAAAGTTGCTTTTTTAGTTTGGAACATTCAAAACATATTAAAATGCATTGAGTTTAATCAAGTCATTTACCTTTAATTTTAATTATAAAAATATATATAATATATATAATTAAGTTTAAATTAACAGATACAACAACCATAAGAATCTGGTATATAAATCAAACAATGTAATTGTGTCTTATACTCTTATCATATTCATATTTAGTGCAAGACTATTTTTGATAAATATTAAATATGTGAAAGTTATTCAAATAGGTGACATCAAGGAAGGACCAAGAACAATACTGGGTAGACAGAAGCAAAGCATATAGATACGTGACAGTAAGCGAATTCGCAAACAAATTCAAGAACTTCCACGTGGGCATGCAACTGCAGAGTGAGCTGTCTGTTCCGTACGACAAGTCAAAGGGACACAGAGCAGCTCTTGTTTTCAAGAAATACTCTGTTCCAAAAATGAAACTGCTGAAAGCATGTTGGGACAAGGAGTGCCTTCTCATCAAGAGGAACTCTTTCGTTTACGTCTTCAAGACGACGCAGATTGTCATCGTTGCTGTCATATCCGCAACTCTCTTCTTGAAGACCACAATGCACCGAAGGAATGTGGACGATGCTGTTCTTTACATTGGTGGAATCTTGTTCACCATGACTATGAACATGTTCAATGGCTTTGCTGAGCTTTCACTCACCATTAAGAGGCAACCTGTGTTCTATAAGCACAGAGATCATCTTTTCCATCCTGCATGGACTTATACTCTCCCTAACTTCCTCTTAGGGATCCCCATTTCTCTCTTTGAATCTGTTGTTTGGGTTCTTATTACTTACTACACTATTGGCTTTGCACCACAAGCTACTAGGTATACTCACTCTCACCTCTCTATGTCATGCATTATGGAGTTTTGAATGTTATAAAATATTTTCTTGTAGGTTCTTCAAGCACTTGTTGTTGGTATTTCTAGTCCAACAAATGGCAGCTGGAATGTTTAGAGTAATTTCTGGAGTTTGTAGAACAATGATTATTGCCAACACTGGTGGAGCCCTCATGCTGCTTCTTGTATTTTTACTTGGTGGTTTCCTCATCCCAAAACGTGGGTAACTTATTATCCAAACTTTAACATAAATGTATGTTATGTGTTTGAAGAAAGTACTCACACACTTATCATATTATCATTAATCTTTAACAGGTGACATTCCAAAATGGTGGATATGGGGCTACTGGATTTCTCCACTGACATATGCTTTCAATGCATTTTCTGTGAATGAAATGCTTGCTCCAAGGTGGAATCATCCGGTAATTAATTAAGTTTCCCCAAAAACTATGAACATTATTTGGTGTAGCACAAATTGTTTCTGACTTTACTTTCACTGCTTTACAGTCCTCAGATGGTTCTCCCACATTAGGTGCAAAAACATTAGATACATTTGATGTTCCAGATGAGAAAAGATGGTATTGGATAGGTGCAGGGGCTCTTATTGGTTTTGTAATTTTCTACAACATTCTCTTCACTATTTCACTAATGTACCTGAATCGTAAGAACTCACATATCCTCATCAATATTTCTAGCGATTCTTTCATTTTACTCACTAACTATTCTTATTGGTATCATTTGGCTCACTAGCTATTGGAAACAAACAAGCAACTATATCTGAAGAAGAAGCAAGTGAAATGCGGGTTGGAGGAGACTCCAAGGAAGAACCAAGACTTGCAAGGCCTGATCCCAACAAAGAACCATTGTTTGTTGCTGATGGGAATAACACAAGTAATAAAACATCAAATTATAATATAACTTTTAACTTGTTAATTATGATTTACCTGATAAGCATGCTTGATCATACTTAATTGTCAGGAGAAGTGGCAATGCAAAGAATGAGAAGCCAAAGTGATCCTGGTGGATTGAAAAAGGTTGATTCATCATCAGTTGAGTTAGCAACTGGAGTTGCTGCAAAAAGAGGAATGGTTTTACCTTTTCAGCCACTTGCTATGTCTTTTGATAGTGTTAACTATTATGTGGACATGCCTGCTGTAAGAATCCCCATTAAACATGTTCATTTATTTTAATAACAAATTTTTCATGGGAATCATGAAGCCAGATTTGATCATAATTGTGATAGGAAATGAAAGATCAAGGAGTAACAGACCATAGGCTACAACTGCTTAGGGAGGTAACCGGTGCCTTTAGGCCTGGAGTTCTAACTACTCTTATGGGAGTTAGTGGAGCTGGAAAGACAACTTTGATGGATGTCTTAGCTGGAAGAAAGACAGGTGGATACATTGAAGGAGATGTCCGAATCTCTGGATTCCCTAAGAATCAAGAAACCTTTGCAAGAATTTCAGGGTACTGTGAACAAACTGATATCCATTCACCCCAAGTTACAGTCAGAGAGTCTTTGATTTTCTCAGCCTTCCTTCGGTTACCTAAACAAGTTAGCAACCAAGAAAAGATAGTAAGAACACAAAGCATTATATCTATTTTGTTATTCTCTTAATAAAGATATTCTTACAATGGTTTAAAATCTTTGTAGACATTTGTGGATGAAGTAATGGATTTGGTTGAGTTGAATAATCTCAAGGATGCAATAGTTGGGCTTCCAGGAGTTACAGGGTTATCAACAGAACAGAGAAAGAGGCTAACAATAGCAGTTGAGCTTGTTGCTAATCCTTCAATCATTTTCATGGATGAGCCTACATCAGGTCTTGATGCAAGAGCAGCAGCCATTGTTATGAGAACTGTCAGAAACACTGTTGACACAGGAAGAACAGTAGTTTGCACAATTCACCAGCCTAGCATTGATATCTTTGAAGCCTTTGATGAGGTACTAATCAACTTCAAATTTTTCACATCTCTTGTGTTTCTCCTTATCTATGTATGTTACTGACATTTATACATATTTCCTATTCCATAAGTTGCTATTGATGAAGAGGGGAGGACAAGTGATCTATGCAGGACCATTAGGAAGAAATTCCCACAAGATTATTGAATATTTTGAGGTATCACCATAATTAGATAGTATATAAAAACATATCTTGTTAAAAAAGGGGCTCAATATCTGATTTCATGTTTAAACATTTCTCAAAGGCAATTGAAGGGGTCCCAAAAATTAAGGATAAGTATAACCCAGCAACATGGATGCTAGAAGTAAGTTCCATAGCAGCTGAAGTTCGTCTCAGAGTGGACTTTGCTGAATACTACAAATCATCATCCTTGTATCAGTAAGTATACAGATTAAATAGCTAAATTATTAGCAACTTGACAGTTGCATATACATTTTTGGAGCGAACATTTATATATATCCTTTATGAGTAGGAGAAACAAAGCTCTTGTAAAGGAGCTAAGTACACCTCCTCCTGGAGCAAAAGATTTATATTTCCCAACTCAGTATTCTCAATCCATATGGGGACAATTTAAGTCCTGTCTTTGGAAGCAATGGGTTACTTATTGGAGGAGTCCAGATTATAACCTTGTCAGATATTTCTTCACCTTGCTTGCAGCTCTCATGATTGGAACAATATTTTGGAGAGTTGGAAAGAAAAGGTTGGAGATGCCTTTTTGTGTTGAACTCTTCACTCATATGTCTTTCATTTCAATTAATATGATTATTATATTTTGCTTGTCATCTATGCAGAGAGACCTCTGGTGACTTGACTAAGATTATTGGAGCATTGTATGGTGCTGTTATTTTTGTTGGTATCAACAACTGTCAAACTGTTCAACCTATAGTAGCTATTGAAAGAACAGTGTTCTACAGAGAAAAAGCGGCTGGAATGTACTCAGCTTTACCTTATGCTATTGCACAGGTCAGAAGATGAATTATTTACATTAAAGAACCATATTGTTATTTATTTATTTTAAGGTAAATACTCAAATACATACAATTATTTTCATATAAAGTTGATAGTTGGAAACCGGTAGTTGAACATGTCAAATTGTTTAATAGTTTTGAACTATCAAGTTCATACTTATTTGAATGTAGTATCTGTTACTTATTATGGTGATATTGATCTCTCATTATTGTAGGTGTTTGCTGAAATACCATATATACTTTTTCAAACTATATACTACTCACTCATAGTGTATGCTATGGTGAGCTTTGAATGGAAAGTGGAAAAGTTCTTGTGGTTCTTCTTTGTGAGCTTCTTCACCTTGTTGTACTTCACATACTACGGCATGATGACTGTTTCCATCACACCAAACCACCAAGTAGCAGCAGTATTTGCAGCAGCTTTCTATGGAGTCTTCAATCTCTTCTCAGGCTTCTTCATTCCAAGACCAGTAAGTATATACCTTTTTCCAATTCGGTAATTCTTCAAAGCATGTTATAATCTTCTTGCTAATCTAACAACTGTGGCATTACAGAGAATTCCTAAATGGTGGATTTGGTATTATTGGATATGTCCAGTGGCATGGACAGTGTATGGATTAATTGTGTCTCAATATAGAGATGTAACAAAAGAAATTCTTGTGCTTGGGACAAATAATCACACTGCTATCAAAGACTATATTGAAGACCATTATGGATTTAAATCAGATTTCATGGGACCTGTTGCTGTTGTTTTGGTTGCATTCACTCTCTTTTTTGCCTTTATATTTGCCTACTGCATCAGAGCACTCAACTTCCAAACTAGATAAGAGAAAAGGATTGATGGAACAATCTAGAATTCTTTTAAATCATTGGCTGATTTCTCTAGCTTTTCTTGCAGAATCAAAATGAAAAATTTAGTTGTCATCTTGTCTAGTGGTATAAATGTAAATCATGTGGACATATGTGTAATTTTGTTGTATTGGTTTGGTTTGCTACACCTATATATATAGAAATATTATGATAAACATGCTTATCTTATATCATAATTGATCAGGAGATGAAAAGTTTGATATATAAAGTGAAGGGGTTACATACAATCATTCTTTTTCTCTTTTATTTAATGAAAATGTGTCATTGTATGCAAACAAAGTCAAACTCTTTTGAGAGAGAGTCTTATAATGTGATCTTCTTCTCTATTTTTCAAAAGGCAATCATAATTCTTGGCTTGAAATTAGTGTGTAGAGCCAAGTCAACAAGACATGTTTTACTGGGCAAGGGTGATGATTTATTATTAATTATTATAAAATGAAATTCTAGATGAATTGTAATAGCAAACGGTTTAATTTGTCAAGGTCAAATTCTAGATGAATTATGCTGATCTGTTGTATCATGCATAGACAAAATAAAAATATCTAATAAAGAGGCTACAATTTTCTTTGGTCAAAGTTTTGAACCTTCAACACTAGTAGTGTATGCAACTGTTCCCTCTTGATACCAACACCGTTTTTAGTATTTATGAACTGTCAAATGGAATATATATATTTGTTTATTGTCGCTGTTCCGTTGTCATAACGCATTTCCACGTTTTGACTTAACAATATTATATCACGAAATGGCAAAAACGTCAGACCATATAATTAATATAGTGAAAATGAAGTACGTAACTGACAATTAATGTGAATTTGACCAACTTGTATATTGCGGTGCTAATCTAAATCATAGGTACTTTAGAACGGGCTACTAGTACTTCATGCTTCATTGAAATTCCTTTAAAGTGGAATTTTCGTTGAGTTCAATTAATAATATCCATATCAAATCCAAACTAAATAGCGGAAACATTCAAGTCATTAATTCCTTAGTCTCTTATCCTTTAATTTGATGAAATATTCATAAATTTTTCTCTTCTTCAAGTTCAACCCACGCCAAAACTACTTAGGGTGTCATTAGGGTATAATATTCCCCTCATCACATGATTCATGATTCATGATGAATATAAAAAGCTATATCTTATCTTATTAATATATAAAAAAAAATTAAATATACACATATTGAATTTATAAAATTGCTACATGTCCACTAACTAGGAAGACCGATGAAGAGGAATTAGTCATGTAGAGACATTCAATGTTCATGACCGAAAACATAAAAATAATTATTATTTAAACAACTATATACCTTAATACTTTAAATTACCTTTTATTATATATAAAATTAGATGATCATAATATCTAAACTAACACTAAATAATTTCATAATTTTAATTAAAAATATTATTAGTCTCTTAACCATTTTTTGGTTCCAACCCACTTGTTGTGTATTATATTCATCCGAACGAAGACCGATATAATATAATAGATAAAATGGGTCCAAGTTTTGCATTTGAATAATATAATATAATAATACACATAAGTTACGGCTTAAGACTATTCTGTGGCACCTCGCTCGGTGTCCTCTCTAATAATATATATTCATATCTATCTTCACAACATGAATGAGTAGAAGAAGAAAACCATGAGAATAACAAAGAGTAGTTAGTGAAGAAGAAAAGGATTGGAGAGAAATTAAAGAAAAGATGGAGGGGGACATAGCAAACTTACCGAGAAGCATAAGCAGGAGCAGGAGCAGGGCGAGTTGGAGGGATGAAGTGTTTGCGAGCGGCCGCTACTCGCGGCGGACCATGAGCGTCAACCAAGACGAAGAGGCTCTCATTTGGGCCGCCATAGAGAGGCTGCCCACCTATGACAGGCTAAGGACAAGTATTTTCCAGACTGCTTTAGACACCTCCGCCGATGACGCTGCCGCTGCCGCCGCTGCCGCAAGGTTGGAGCGCAGGGAGGTTGATGTGAGGAAGCTTGATATGAATGAGAGACAACAGATCGTTGACAAGATCTTCAAGGTTGCTGAAGAAGATAACGAGAAGTATTTGATCAAGTTCAGAAACAGACTTGAAAAGTTAGTTCTACCACTTCATTCATCCTTTTAATTATTTTTTTTATTTTTATAAATATTAACTAATTTTTATTTTAAGGATATATTTTAAAAATATAATAATAATATTTTTAAAAAATTTAATTTTTACCATTTTTATAAAATATTTTTTTTTTATGATATACTTAATATCTGTCTTTAAGGTAGAAGTTAACTTTTCTTAACTTTAATTTGAGTTGGACCTTATTGTTCTTTTCTACACATTATTTTTTACTAACTAGCATGGTTATTTATTACTAAGAGAGCAAAGCTAATTCCTTTCAACTAGCTAGGGTAGAATTTGTATACATGTCATATTCTAACAACAATATAATAATTATTACTAATAAAATAGAGAAACGTAGTTTTATAAAAAAGAAAATAGAAAAAAATTTCACAAATAATAACCGGTGATTATCATAATTCATGGTATTGAACTGCCATCTTCTCTTCCTTCTATATATAATTACAGAACTTAAAAAAATTGCGCTCGCTAAAATAAGTTGTTGTTTTTATTGTTTATAAAGATACCTTTCTTGTAGTCACCAAAAAAAGATACCTTTCTTCTAAAAAGAGAATTTTCTAATATTTAACTAAAAAATAAATGTTACTTGTTCAAAAAAAATTCAGAAAATCTATAAACAACAAAAATGAAAGATTTGGATATCATTACGATTTTGACTTTGGGTTTGGACACAACAAAGCTAAGTTAAAGGTATTCTCATACCAGCGGCTGTTTTTGTCATTTCTTCCTTAATTAATGAACCCTGATAGTGTGCTTAATCGAAGGATCATTAGCCAGCAAAGCAATTATGATTAGATTAAGCATTGACCCTGATTGTTACCTTTGATATAAGTTATTATTTACAACTGTAAAAGTAATGATAGTAGGCTGGTAAAGAAGTTGTCTAAGCAAGAAACGTTATTGCAGGGTTGGAATCAGGCTTCCAACAGTGGAAGTGAGGTTTCAGAATTTGACAATTGAGGCTGATTGCTATGTTGGAAGCAGAGCCCTCCCAACACTACCAAATGTTGCATTGAACATTCTGGAAGCTGGCCTCGGTATCTTTGGGGTTAGTACTACAAAAAGAAGAAGGCTCACTATTCTTAAAAATGTCAATGGCATTGTTAAACCTTCCAGGTATTAATTTAACTAGTATGCTAAGCTTCTCAAGTTTTGTTTCTTATATATATACTTAACCATTATGATGTGTTTGTGCAGGATGGCCCTTTTGCTTGGCCCACCTTCTTCAGGGAAAACCACTCTTTTACTTGCATTGGCTGCAAAATTGGACCCTGAGTTGAAGGTATATTTTTCACTCCTATCATATCATGCCATGACTCATGATGCTACTATATATTATGCTGATCATCAATTAACTATTTGGCTTGATGTGAATGAAATAGGTGGAAGGAGAAGTTACTTACAATGGATACAAGACTAAAGAGTTTGTACCAAGAAAGACTTCAGCGTACATCAGCCAAAATGATGTACATTTGGGTGAAATGACTGTCAAAGAAACTTTCGATTTCTCGGCTAGATGCCAGGGGGTTGGAACTCGATATGGTAACTCGAATCAACTTGGTTTAATGTTTGTATAGATCAGGATCAATGTGCTCATACTTTTGGCTTTCTTTCTCTAACAATGTTATTACAGACTTATTAGCCGAGCTTGCTAGAAGGGAAAAGGATGCTGGCATATTTCCAGAGGCAGAACTTGATCTTTTCATGAAGGTACTATAATTTATATATCAATCATGTTATGTACTCAACACATATATTAACTATTCTTGCTTGTTTTTGTAGGCTACAGCAATGGAAGGAATGAAAAGTAATCTAATTACTGACTACACTCTCAAAGTAAGTGATTTTTTTTGTTAAAGAAAGATGGTTAAATTTCACTTTGATAATTGTGGTGCTTAACAACTTGATCATGTTATTATATATAGATACTGGGGCTTGATATTTGCAAAGATACCGTTGTTGGTGACGATATGCGCAGAGGTATATCTGGTGGACAAAGGAAGCGTGTAACAACAGGTAATAAGATCAAGAATCTATGCTATATATCCTTTGAAAACTTTGCAATCAAGTTAACATGTGTATATATGTGTATATGGAACAGGAGAAATGATTGTTGGGCCAACAAAAACACTTTTCATGGATGAAATATCAACTGGTCTTGATAGTTCTACAACATATCAGATAGTGAAATGCTTGCAGCAAGTTGTGCATATCACTGAAGCAACCATCCTCATGTCCCTCCTTCAACCTGCTCCAGAGACATTCGAACTCTTTGATGATATCTTCTTAATTGCAGAGGGTCAAGTTGTTTATCAAGGTCCACGTGAGCATATTGTTGAATTCTTTGAGTCATGTGGGTTTAGATGCCCTGAGAGAAAAGGAACTGCTGATTTCTTACAAGAGGTATATATATTGGTAACATTTGGATAATGCTTTTAAGAAAGATTGGATCATAGTGTGGTTAATTGTAGTATAATTTGTACAGGTTACCTCAAAGAAGGATCAAGAACAATATTGGGCAGACAAACACAGACCATATAGATATGTAACAGTGACTGAGTTTGCAAACAAGTTCAAGCAATTCCATGTCGGAATGCAACTCGAGCGAGAACTAGCTGTTCCATTCGACAAGTCAGCAGGGCATAGAGCAGCTCTTGTTTTCAAGAAGTACACAGTTCCAAGAATGAAGCTTCTCAAGGCATGTTGGGACAAGGAGTGGCTATTGATCAAGAGGAATGCTTTTGTCTATATCTTCAAAACCGGTCAAATAGTCATTCTTTCAATCATATCTGCAACTGTCTTCTTAAGAACACATATGCACCAGAGGAATGTAACTGATGGAACTCTTTACATTGGTGGAATCTTGTTCACATTGATCATGAACATGTTCAATGGATTTGCTGAGCTGTCACTCACCATTGCAAGGCTACCAACCTTCTACAAGCACAGAGACCACCTTTTTCATCCTACTTGGGCTTATACACTCCCTAATTTCCTCCTAAGACTCCCCATTTCTATTGTTGAGACTGTTGTTTGGGTTGGTATTACATACTACACCATAGGATTTGCACCTGAAGCTAGCAGGTATTGTTCATTTACCTAAAAATGAAGTAATGTTATGTTTTATATAACTGATTGATATATATAATATTTGATGCTAACTGCTAAGTATGCTTTTTCAGGTTCTTCAAGCACTTGCTATTGACCTTTGTTGTTCAACAAATGGCAGCTGGGTTGTTCAGGCTCATCTCAGGAGTGTGTAGAACAATGATTATTGCTTTTACTGGTGGACCTATGATGTTGCTTATTCTATTTTTACTTGGTGGTTTTATCCTTCCCAAACGTGAGTAACTAATCTAAACTAGTTCAACTAACTAGTTAAGTTGAAAGGATTATGCTTCCCAAATTAAATAACTCTTGATTTTAACAGGTGACATTCCCAATTGGTGGGTATGGGGATACTGGATTTCACCTCTGGCATATGCTTTCAATGCATATTCTGCAAATGAAATGCTTGCTCCAAGGTGGAATCATCCAGTAAGTAGTGTAAACACACTATCACTAATATGAACATTTTTCATTAGAAATAATGCAAGAACTATTGTGACTAAAACTTAATTGCCTGCAGACTCCAGATGGTTCTCCCACAATTGGTGAAGCCGTATTAAACACCTTTGATGCTCCTAAACACGCATATTGGTATTGGATTGGTTTAGGAGCTCTTCTTGGTTTCACAGTTTTGTTCAATTTTCTCTTCACCCTTTCACTAATTTACCTTGATCGTAAGACCTCACACTCTAATCAATCTTAATTTCTATTTGATTACTTCTATCACTCACTCACTAACTAACTATCCATTTTTCAAATCTTTTGTTAGCCATTGGAAAGAAACAAGGAATCATAGAAGATGAAAGTGAAATGGAGGTTGGGGGAGACTCTAGAGAAGAACCAAGACTCGCCACGAGGCCTGATCCTAGAAGTAAATACCAAATTAGAAAGCTTTAACTGCACTTTTTTTTTTATGTAAAATGGAGTAATATGCTAAATAACCATGCTTGTCTTGTTTGGCATGAATCATTTTAGGAGAAGTGGCAATGCAGCGAATGATGAGCAGCCAAAGCGATGCTAGTGCTTCTGGAAACATTGAGTCAGCCACTGGAGTTGCCCCAAAGAGAGGAATGGTTCTACCTTTTCAACCACTTGCTATGTCTTTTGATAGTGTGAACTACTTTGTAGACATGCCACTAGTAAGAACCCTGTAACATATTCTGGTTTCTGATATAGCTTTAGTGTCCAGTAATGTAGGCACTTACAATGGCAATTTAACTCTGACAGGAAATGAGAGACCAAGGAGCAACCGAAGATCGGCTGCAACTGCTTAGGGAGGTAACTGGTGCCTTTAGGCCAGGTGTTCTAACTGCTCTGATGGGAGTTAGTGGAGCTGGAAAAACAACTTTGATGGATGTCTTAGCCGGAAGAAAGACTGGTGGATATGTTGAAGGAGATATTCGAATCTCCGGATTCCCTAAGAATCAAGAAACCTTTGCTAGAATTTCTGGCTACTGTGAACAAACTGATATCCATTCACCTCAAGTTACTATCCATGAATCTTTGATTTACTCAGCCTTCCTTCGGTTACCTAAAGAAGTCAGTCATGACGAAAAGATGGTAAACACTAAGCACTATATCACTTTTGTTATTTCCTTAATATTAGTGAAAGATCTTTCTTTAAATGGATTTTATCTTTGTAGAAATTTGTGGAGGAAGTAATGGACTTGGTGGAGCTGAATAGTCTCAAGGATGCAATAGTTGGGCTTCCAGGAGTTACAGGGTTGTCAACTGAACAGAGAAAGAGGCTAACAATAGCAGTTGAACTTGTTGCTAATCCTTCAATCATTTTCATGGATGAGCCTACATCAGGTCTCGACGCAAGAGCGGCCGCCATTGTTATGCGAACCGTGAGAAACACAGTTGACACAGGAAGAACAGTTGTGTGCACAATTCACCAGCCTAGCATTGATATCTTTGAAGCCTTTGATGAGGTACTAATCAACTTCAAATTTTTAATCTCTCATGTTTCTCCTTATCTATCTATGTTACAATATTTTTGACATCTATATACTTCCTATTCCATCAGTTGCTATTGATGAAAAGAGGAGGACAAGTGATCTATGCAGGACCATTAGGAAGAAATTCCCACAAGATTATTGAATATTTTGAGGTATTACAACAAATTAGATATATGTTTTTTTATTGCATTAATTCTTGCTTATTAAAAAGAGGTTTCAATATCTGATTCTTGTTTATACATTGATCAAAGGCAATTGAAGGGGTACCAAAGATTAAGGAAATGTACAACCCTGCAACATGGATGTTGGAAGTAAGCTCCATAGCAGCCGAAGTTCGCCTTGGAATGGATTTTGCTGATTACTACAAATCATCTTCCTTGTATCAGTAAGTTTGCAATACAAGTAATCTAAATTACCAATGTAACAATGTTGTTGTTAAGGGGATTAATTAAGTTATGTGTGTTCTTATGATCGAGTAGGCGAAACAAAGCTCTTGTAAATGAGTTAAGCACACCTCCTCCCGGAGCAAATGATCTATACTTCCCAACTCAGTATTCTCAATCAATATGGGGGCAATTCACATCTTGTGTATGGAAGCAGTGGATCACTTACTGGAGGAGTCCAGATTATAACCTTGTCAGATTCTTCTTCACATTGGTCACAGCTCTCATGGTGGGGACAATATTTTGGAGAGTTGGCACAAAAAGGTTGGAGCTTTTTTCACTTCTGGAGTGAAATCCAATTTTTTCTTAGCTTCTGTTTCAAATAATTTTCTTTTTCTATTGGCATGTTTTCACAGAAATTCATCTGGTGACTTGAGCAAGATTCTTGGAGCAATGTTTGGTGCTGTTATGTTTGTTGGTATCAACAACTGTCAAACTGTTCAGCCTGTAGTAGCTGTCGAAAGAACAGTGTTTTATAGAGAAAGAGCTGCTGGAATGTACTCAGCTTTGCCTTATGCCATTGCACAGGTTAGACTAATGAATTATACATAAATTTTTCAATGTACATTCTTAATAATCTAGTAGAGATTATTATGCTTATGTTGCTATTTCTTGTTTCAGATGCTTTGTGAAATACCATATGTGTTTGTTCAAACTTCATACTATGTAGTGCTAGTGTATGCTATGGTGAGCTTTGAATGGAAAGTAGAGAAGTTCTTTTGGTTCTTCTTCATCAGCTTCTTCTCCTTTTTGTACTTCACATATTATGGCATGATGACTGTCTCCATCACACCAAACCAACAAGTTGCATCAATCTTCGCCGCCGCGTTCTATGGCATCTTCAATCTCTTCTCTGGTTTCTTCATTCCTAGACCAGTGAGTACCCTTTTCAAATTTGGTTACATTTAATACACTGTTAGTATATCAGCAAAAATAACTACTTGATGTGTATATATTTCAGAAAATTCCAAAATGGTGGGTATGGTACTATTGGATTTGCCCAGTGGCATGGACAGTGTATGGATTAATTGTGTCACAATATAGAGATGTAACAAAAGTTATCAATATTGTTGGAACGGGGACTAATGTTACTATTAAACAGTACATTGAAGACGAATATGGATTCAAGTCAGATTTTTTGGGGCCAGTTGCTGGAGTTTTAGTTGCCTTCACTCTCTTCTTTGCCTTTATATTTGCCTTCTGCATCAAAACATTGAACTTCCAAAACAGATAGAAATGCCAGGTTTTGGAGGATCATTAGTAATAGAGATACAGTGTAAATCATGTTGTAATTCTTGTAATAATGTTTGTTTGTTTGCTACCACTTCAAACAATAAATTACTCGCTTTTTATTTTGCAGTTGTAAGCAAATTTAGTTTCGTCAAACTATTTTTTTCTCTTCTTTTTGGTCAACTTTATAATTAATTTATTCATAATATTTGACAAACTATTATTACTTATAAAAAATGTCTTGTATATTTTTCAACTCTAGTCCACAACCTCACTACATTTACACACATAATACTTAGAATTCTATCCACTGTTTAGTCCTCGAATACATTCATTATAAGACAGAAAATAACCACTAGACCAAAGCCTTGTGTGTTTGTATGATAGGAGATTAAATTTTCTAATTCAAGTTTTTTTTTTTTTTGTGGCTTGCTAAAGTTGGAAAAAATCAACCAAAAATACAAAAAAGATTTAGTTAAAATCAGCAAAAATTTGTTTTATTTAACATTTATTAATTACTGTAGCAATTAATAAATCATAAATAAAGTAAATTCTCACTATTCTTTTTGTCTCTTTAATATTACCGAAAATCAACCCACACCAAAAAAAAATCATAGAACAGAGCGGGGAGTGAAGAAGAAACGAATCTCACATACTCTCTAATACCTACAGCTACCCCTAATGCACCAATTAATTATTGGGTTACGCTAGTTCATCTGGCTTGCTGAAATTGGGCCTAACTGACTACCAAATTAAGCCCAATCAGGCCCAAAAGAAGAGAAATGATAATTGACACCTCCTAATTGATATATTTTTTTGTCTACGGTATCTCTTAATCTGACAGTTTGTTCTGAATTTCATTTAAGGGTCTGCCGCCAATCAATAGATTACTGTATGTATAAGAGCAGAATTTAGAATTCCAACACTTGTTTAAATAGACAAATAAATTGATTACTTAACCAACTCAAATTGATTCGAAACTAATATATCTAATATCTAAAATGTTTCACTCATATATATTTATTGAATATGTTTTAGAAATTGAGTTAAATATGATAAGAGAATTGTTAAGTCTATATCTAGCATTGACTAATAGAGAGTTATGAATTAGTTGAAGATGAAAGGAGTGAGGAGCACTAAAATGAAGAATGTGAATTGATAATTGAATGAAGAAAGAAAAGCGTGTGGTGTGCATTTGAATTGGCAATTGGCATGGCTCAGGAATGATGAGTGAATCAGTGAACATTGATGACCCACTTTTTCTGACGTTGCTTTTTAGGACGCAGCCACTTGAACGTGGTTTCTCACTGCCCACAAATCTTTTTCTATTAATATTAATGGATTTATTAAAAATATTTTTATAAAAATATATAACATTTAAATTTTTAACATATTACTTATTAAAAAATTAAAATTCATGTTAATAACAACCTTAACATATATATATATATATATATATATATATATATATATATATATATATATTATAAATACATATATTAGATAAATTCTAATATTAAATTATTTTACAATTTTAAAATAGATCAAGTTCTTTAAATTATTAAAGTAGAAAAGTAAGGGTGTGGTTGCTTTTAAATTAATATATTGCTTTTCATTTTATCAAGTTCTTACTTTAAAACATCTTATTTTTCTTTGCAATTAAGCGCAGCATTTTATTCATGGACTTTTGCAATTGCTTGCTTCGCTTTTCAATTAAGAAATATCATTTTGTTTTAGACAACACGTGATGGGAATTTTTACTTCTTTACTTTCAAATTTCAAGAAATCAGTCAAAACCTCCACCGGATGCACCTTTTAATTAACATAACTTTGTATACATTATATTTGAAATTAAAAATATTAATAAAAAACAAAAAAAAAAAGATTGTACAAATATAATTTCACTTTTTATTTTTAATATTAAAGAAGAAGGTGTATTTTGTTATATCGTAAAAATGACGGATATATTACAAAATTTTAAAAGAGAAATAAAAAAATTTTAAAGGTCAAATTTGAACATAAAAAATATGAAGATTAGTATTTGCATTTATAATTTTTTTATTTTTAAAATCACAAATCTAAAAATTAGAATTTGTATTTAAATTTTTTTTTATTATTTTAAAATTACAAATCTAAAAACCAAATTTGTATACTTATAAAATCTCATCATAAAATTTCATTATTAAATTTTTTATCTTCATATTAAAAAAAAAACACTCAACAACGAGCCATTTTAAATAAAATTAGCCCTATAATTTATCCTGATTTAGCTGAGACACAATTTTTAGTAAAGTAGAATATTGTCATTAATTTGTACTAATTTGTACTATTTGTTAGTTAAAAGGTTTGTGTTAATGATTCAATACTCTCACTGTTTTCTTTTAATAACTTTTATTCAAATTTCTTTATAAGGATTCAATAGAAGACATTCATCAGATGTTGAATGAATATGTTAATTTAATTTTTATATATAAACATTCATGTACTGCCTTCATTCATTAGTAAAGGAGGGGAGGAAAGAAATAAACAATTGTATTGAAAAATAATCATGCCATTATTCAGATTTTTCTTATTCTTATGAAATTAATTAAGTCATGTTCATTAGTAGTTATGTTAGTGTGCCCCCTTTAAAAAGAGAGAAACCTCCACCAGATACATCTTCTAATGGATTGACAATAAAACCCTTGGACACTAGTACCAATCTATCATTGCAAATAATAATAATAATAATAATAATAATAATAATAATAATAATAAATTTCAGTGCATTATTAATATAAAATAATTTTATACGTATATCTAATTATATATCTAATATTATATTTATAAAAATAATTATTTTTTTATATTAATAACATAAATAATAATTATTTAAAAAATAAATAGAATAAAATTATTATTTTACACTATAAATACATGATTCCAATAATAATGCAATCATTATTAAAGCAAAGAAGGGTGGGTATTAATAGCATTGTGGATAGGAGTGTTTAAATTTAAACCAATCTAAATTAAACCACTCGTTCAATCCGATTTAAATTGAAAATGAATTAAAATTGCATTAATTTTGATTTGATTGGATTCTATTTTTTATAAATCGTTGGGTTAAATCGGATTTTGCATCTATTTTTTATAACCGATCCAATCTAATTCAAACCACACCACACATAATATTATTATTTTATTATTATATTTACAATTATACTTATAACATGTTCAATTTGTTATATATTTTTTTATTATTCATGTATTATTATTATTTAATAAATATTTTATGTTCAAAATATTATTTATTTATTTTAACTAACTTATAAATTTATTTTTATTGTTATATTATCGTTGGCTTTTTAAAATATTGTTAAGACTTGTTATATCATTGTTGATTATTTAAAATTTGGTGTTGAAACTTGTTATATGTATTTAATTTTTTTATTTAAAAAACCGCAAATCACCGATCCAAACCGCTTGTAATCGGATCGGATCGGATCGGATCGGATTTCAAAAAAAAATTTATCCAATTCAAACCGCACCGCACATAAATTAAGCATTCGAATCGGATGACTTTTTCTTTTAAAATCGAACCAAACCGTATCGCGAACACCCCTAATTGTGGATGTGATTAGCCATGTTAAATACATAACATACATGCATGATGCATGTGTTGATTAGGTCGCTTTCAGCCATATATCTGGTTCTGAATAATGAATAAATAGCATGAGGTTTTGGTTGGAAGTTGGAACATGAATTCAAAAGTGAGTCATTAGTAGCAATAAAATATGGTAGCCTCGATTGAATGGCCTACAAAAGTGGCCAAACTCCTCTGTTTAACGCTAATTTTAGAATTACTTGTCAAATTGCTATGAATTGAATTAAAATATCTCTAATAGTTGTATTCTTAATGACCACGTAAATCTCTGTACTTAAAACGTTAAAAGTTAATCCTATAAAAATATTAAAGGTGTTTGATTTTTTCTAAATAATGGTTGTTAATATCAATTTTAATTTGTGGGAAATTTGCATGTGATAAATGTTATTACCGCAAGCTGAAAATTGCACTTTCATTAGAGAAACATGGTGCTAAAATAATGAGGCTAATTAACTCATCGAAGGAAAGGATGACATTTACGAATAAAAGACAGTGTGACATATATATGAGTTACGACATACAATGTTTTAGGATTATACTCATAAAACAAGGTGAACCACTTTCAACCACCATTGTTATCACCTACAATTATATTTGGTCATGCTCATCTCTCACCTACCCAATTTTATGCCACAACATTATTCTCTCCTCTATTTCTCAGTCTTGGATTTTAATTCCAGGATGATTCTTTCCTCTAACCTTTCCTTTCGGGTTAAATTATGCTTAGACAAATCTTAGTATTTTGAAATGTTTAATGTTTAAACCCACTTGTTAGCAATAATATTCCATTACATATTCTATTCTCAAAAATTTAGAAGTGCATATATGCATTCCCCATATAGTAAATAACAATTTTTTTGCTCATTTTAGGAATAGCTTTAATAATATTAAAAGTAATTTTCACATTAGCACGCATATTGTCCATTATTAAAGATTAAATTATTGACAGGTCCGCTAGGGAATGTTGTTTGTTTGTAACTTTTATGTTCCGGTAATCACTATTATTATTATTATTATAAGTAACTTTACATTGATGGAATAAGCATAATACACGACAAGATTAAGATGGCAGGGAAACCAAAACACAGAACATTGTATTTTGTTTGCAATCTAAACCCAAAACCCTGACCGATTGATACGAAAGCTTTGCTCATTGATTGAATCTTATGTGAAGTTTTGTGAAAAGGACCTCACTCTTACAGTAAAATTCAGAATAATAATAATTAATTATTCTATTAGTATTTATAGTTTAATTAAAATTTTTAATTAGGTCTATATTTTTTTTAATTGAGTCTTTATATTATTTTTTATTTCGTAATTAAGTTTTTTTCATATTAAACATATTAAAATTAGTAGAATATTTTTCTTAAAATATATACAGTTAAAGATTTAATTAAATTTTTAATTATGAATATTTTTAATTTATAAAAATATATTTAATTAATTTAAAATTTTGTATATTAAAAAATATTTAATAATAAAATTAAAAATAATATAAAATTTAATTAAAATATATATTTAATTAAAATTTTGATAAAATTGTAAGAACTAAATAATTAAACCTAATAATAATAATTAATCTGAGGATGGTTGCTAAACCAATTTGCATTAGGAACATATATATGGGTAAAAAACGTAAATAAGTCAAGGGAGCTGAGAAATTACGCAATCTGCTAAACTGAAAATTGCTTCACGAATGAGCCAAAGCACATTATATATAATTCGAACCAGGTTGGTTCGAATTACAAAAACACATAATTCGAACCAAGGTAGCTCGAATATTGATGGAACAAGTGATGCATGTAATTCGAACCTAGTTGGTTCGAACTAGGATTGAGAGTAATTCGAACTAGCTGAGTTCGAATTACACGTTTGGACGCTTCAGCAAGTAATTCGAACCTATTTGGTTCGAGTTAGTCAAAGTTTGCCTCGAATAGTAATTCGAATTATGCGGTTAAAAAATTAATAATTTATTAAAAAATTTATTAAAAAAAATAATAATTTAAAATTAAAAAATATATATTTTATTTCATACGTTAAAAAAAAGCTAACAAAATATTTAATTACGAGACTTTTTTAAAATATTAATGAGCTATCAATTCGAATTCCATACAATACTTTTTCGTCCATTTTTAATTGCTCATGAATATTTTTTAATATTTTTTTAAATTATACTACAAATAATATTTTATCCTATGCAAAATAATTTTAAAAAAATGGCTTAAAAAATGTTAGGAGTACTATAAAAATTTGTAATGTTCTAATAACTTAGGTAAATACATGAATGTACTCAAATTTTAAATAAAATATTCTACAAAGTCAATAATAATTTAGAAATGAAAGAAAATATTTTATTCCATACAAAATAACTAAAAAATATATTTTATTCTGTACAAAATAATTTTAAAAAATGGCTTAAAAGATGTTATGAGTACTATAAATGTTTGTAATATTCTAGTGATTTAGGTAAATACAAGATAAAAATATTTTTTCTTTAATTTCTAAATTATTAGTGACTGTGTAGAGTATTTCTTTAATGTCCTAAGTCATTAGGACATTATATATTTTTATAGTACTTCTAAAATTTTTTAAGCCATTTTTTAAATTATTTTACATAGAATAAAATATTTTTTGTGGTATAATTTAAATAAATTTATTAAAAAATATTCATTAGCTATAAAAAATGAGCAGAAGAGCATTGTATAATCAGAGTGATTCAAACTTCCACATGCGTAATTCGAATCATGTAATATCTCACCATATAATTTAAATAATTTTATTAAAAAATTATCATGAATATTTTTTAATAAATTTATTTAAATTATACCACAAATAAATATTTTATTCTATGCAAAATAATTTAAAAAATAGCTTAAAAAATGTTAGAAGTACTATAAAATTTGTAATGTCCTAATGACTTAGGACATTAAAGAAATACTCCACATAGTCACTAATAATTTAGAAATTAAAGAAAACATATTTTTATCATGTATTAATCTAAATTAATAGAATATTACAAACTTTTATAGTACTCATAATATCTTTTAAGCTATTTTTTTAAATTATTTTGTATAGAAAAAATATATTTTTTAATTATTTTGTATGGAATAAAATATATATTTTTTAATTTTTAAATTATTAATTTTTAATAAAAATTTTTAATAAATTATTAATTTTTTAATAGCATAATTCGAATTACTATTCGAGGTAAAATTTGACTAATTCGAACCAATTTGGTTCGAATTACTTGCTGAATCCTAGTTCGAACCAACTAGATTCGAATTACATGCATCACTTATTCCATCAATATTCGAACTACTTTGTTCAAATTATGTATTTTTGTAGTTCGAACCAACCTGGTTCAAATTATATAGTAATATACTTTGACTCATTCGTAAAGCAATTTTCAATTTGGCGAATTTATGTAATTTCTTGACTTATTTACGTTTTTTACCCATATATATTGTTTTCCGACATGATTCATAGTAATAATGGTGGTTCCTTAGTTTTTGTTTGATTGGGCAGATGTCAATCTAGTAAGAGGCTTTAACCTTGGATACTGCCACTGCATGATACACTTGCCGCTACTCATTCCCACCTGTGATCACAACCCATTACATCCCCATGCATGGGAACAAATGTTTCATATCTTTTTTATCCTTTTATGAAAACATCAAGAAATTTCGTATAATCAATACCTTTTAAGCAATATTAAATTAACAACTCTATATAATTGATTAATTGATTTATTTTATATTAAATGCAAAAATATTTATTATATAACATACTTTTTAAATTTTTCATATACCATTAAATAACTCATCCATATAAAATATGAATTTAATTAATGTGGCTTAAAAATATATAATAAAATTATTAATTTAAATATTTTTTAATAAATACAAAATAAATATATTAAGAATTCAAACTTTTGTATTTATAATTTATTTTTTTATTTGTAAACTTAATATATGTCACTAAACTCATAAAATACATTAAATATAAAATGTATATAGATTAATGGTTAAATTAATTTTTAAAAATATAGATCGTTCTCTAATTTTATTTTTTTAAAATTTTCTCAATTAAATTAATCTTTTAAAAATTATAAATTAATCATTTTTATTCTTTTGTCATTCAATTAATAGTTTCTATCAACGATTGATAATATAAAATATTAACTAATAGCATATATGAGTACATAACATCTAGCATGTCTAATTAAATGTTGAACAAATATCTTTACAAAAATCTATTAATTTAATCTATTTTTTAATTAAAAAAATATATTCATAATATAACCTAACAACTAATTCTTCCGTGTTCTTCTCATTTAATTGATAAAAAATATATTCATAATATAACCTAATAACTATGCTCCACTTCAGATGTTGAGCTTTACTTTAAAAAAAAAAACTAATTTAATTGATAAAATCTTTCAACAAGTCATTTTTTATGAACTAATTTAATCATTAACCCAATACATATTAAAAATAAATAAATAATAAATATATTTATATTAAAATATATATATTTTAATATATACATACTATTTTAAATATTTTATTATTATCATTAATAAAAAGGTAAAAATATGGCAAAGCCAAGAAATCACATTGTGATACAAAAGTTCTTAATTAGGAAGAGCCAAATTTATTTTTTTTTCCTCTTTAATTTAGTATTGAAATTTTCATACTCTAATAAATTAGAAGTGTGTTTGAATTAGTTATTAAATTAAATTTAGGTAATAATTGATGAAAAATATACATCAAAATAGAAATAAATTTGACATTAAATAATATTAACCAAATATTATTATAAAAAAAAAAAAGAAGAAAACAGGAGAATTAGTTGTAGTATTTGAACAAGTGGAGGGTAGTTCGGTAATGAAATGAAAACGAGTTGGTCGTGCTCGTGCAATTGGACCTCCAAGCTGCCCTTTTTATTTGAGAGAGAGAGAGAGAGAGAGGAGAGTTGTACATCACTTCCATTCTCTTCTCTTCTTCTCTCTCATTCATTCATTCATTCATTCAGAGAGAGAGAGAGAGAAAGGAAGCTAAGGAAGGACGGACACACTGAAAAGTGAAAACAGAAGCGAAGCTAAGTGAAGAAGAAGAAAAAGGGGGCGAGAAAAGCAAGGGAACCTTCCCTTAAGACTCTCTCTCTCTTATATACATTTGTCTCTCTTTCTCTTCTCTTCGCTTATACACTCACCTCACCAACCAGCACCGCACCGCTACAACTCTCTCTCTCTCTCTCTCTCCTTCCTCCATTTCTTTCGCCACCATGATCTCCTCCAGCTCATGCTCCTTCCTGGTATTGTATACCCATTTCTCCACATCAGCACTACTAGATTTGCATCACTTTGTTTTTCCTTCTTAGTTTTTTTTTTACCTTTCTAAATCATAATGGCTTTATATTCCTTGTTATGACAAGAATCTAGAGTTGGTATAAAATTAAGTATATTTCTGGGTTTATCGAAAAGTTTGATTTTTGATTTAAGTTCTGATGAGATCAGCTGGTTTGTTCATCTGGGTATCGAGATTTCATCTTGTTTTGTTTTGTGCAGAGCAACTCAGCTGTAGCTGGGTCTCGCAGCTTCTGTGGTGGTGCGAGGAAGGGTCATTCGAGTCCTTTCAGGGTGGTGTGTTTGGCTCCAAGCAATGACAGAAACGGAAGCGTTGTGTTAGATTCTCCCGCGAAGAAAGAGCAGATAAGAAATGAACCAACATCGCCGCCTGCTGAAGAGGAAACAGTCTCTTCCGGTGGCCCTCAGGATGTCTACGGCGAGGATAAGGCCACGGAGGATCAGTTTGTTACCCCCTGGAATGTCTCTGTTGCTAGGTGAGATTCAATCACATTACTCATCTCTTAATTTATGACCCTTTTGGGTTTTCACAAATGCATGTGCCTTAAAACTTTCAACTTGTTTCGGTTTAGATTCAAGTTGGATGATTTTTATTTGCTGTTATCTGAATTGTGGTGTGCCGTACTGAATTTTGTTTCAACAAGTTCTGATGTTATGAAGGAAGGATAAATAATCTTTTTTTTTCCTTCCCTCCTTGTTCATGTTGCTGATTTATCTTATTTTCCAAGTGTTTCAAAAGCTGGCAGCCGAGGTTGATGGTTTCAGCTTCAGCCTGTTAAATTTGTGGTTGAATTTGGAACATGTACTGTTCATGATCCAACCAGTTCAATTGGGAAAATCTCGTACGGCTTTTAAAACAATTCTCAACTTGTGTGGTCAAAGAATACGGTGTGTTAGTTGATTTTTATTAAGAGAGCCAAAGATGTTAAAAGGTGATATTTTTTAATATGAAAATGAACAGTCATCTTCATAGTTTATAATAATAATAAACAATAAAGTGATCTTTTGGGCGGCAAAAAAGATGAAGCAAACGCATATGCGTGTAGTGCATGTTGATTTGTGTGACATATGCTCCTTATGTTTGTTTCTTGTTGAATTTTAAATAAATTAAATAAACAAGTTATACTAAGCTATCCTGTATATCCATCTTTCAACATTTTACTCCAGTTGTATAGTTTTGTGTTTCTTTTGGGGCGAGTCTGTTATATGTGATCATTGATCATACATGGGCTTAACCTCCATTTCTTAACAGTGTTTTTTCTCATTGTGGTGTTGGTTGATAATGGCCTTGATGGCACAAATCTATGTTCCAAACAGAGAAGATTATATATATTTAATGGGCTAAGTTTTGTGGCATGATAAAAGTTCTTACATTTTATGTCTTTTGCTTTTTAGCGGTTATACATTGTTGCGAGATCCCCACTTCAATAAAGGGTTGGCCTTCACTGAGAAGGAGAGGGATGCTCACTACTTGCGAGGTCTTCTTCCCCCGACAGTTATTCCGCAGGAAACTCAGGTCGAATATCTGATTAGAAGACATTAATACTACTTTTTTTTCTTTTCATACTTACCAAACTATTGGATTGTGTATATGAACATTAGTTAAATGCTTAAAAGTTTATTGCCACTTAATTGTGCAGGTGAAGAAAATGATCCAGCACGTTCGTCAGTATCAAGTTCCATTGCAGAAGTACATGGCAATGATGGATCTTCAGGTGTGGCCAAAATACTTGTGATCTTGGCCTTTTTTGCCCCATTATTTTTATATAGAACTATGAAATTCATCTTTAATGTGAAATTATATCTTGGGGCAAGTTTCTTCAGACAGTTTGTTTTGTTAGCTTGGATTCGGCTTCTAATGCTTTCACTTCAATATATTCCTTATTGCAGGAGAGGAATGAACGGTTGTTTTATAAGCTTCTTATTGAGCACGTCGAAGAGTTACTCCCAGTTGTCTATACTCCAACTGTTGGTGAAGCTTGCCAGAAATACGGAAGCATCTTTATGCGTCCTCAGGGTCTTTATATCAGCTTGAAAGAGAAGTAAGCTTGACTTTGTCTTGGAATTATTGTTGATGAATATTTCCTGTGTTATTTGTGTTGATTACGTTGTATATTGTTTGGCTTTGAACTTAAAGGGGGAGGATTCTTGAAGTACTAAGGAATTGGCCTGAGAAGAACATTCAAGTCATTGTTGTAACTGATGGAGAACGGATCTTGGGTCTTGGGGATCTTGGTTGTCAGGTAATTTCTTCTGTACTTGTTGAAATTTATGAATCATATTGTTTTATGAATCAGGTCTAATGTTGCAATCTAATCTTTGGTATCATGTTGTTTCTTCAGGGAATGGGAATACCAGTTGGAAAACTTTCTTTATATACAGCACTCGGAGGAGTTCGTCCGTCTGCCGTAAGTATATCCTATAAATTATCACTATCATAAACTCACAATGATTATGCCTTCCATTTCTTGTCATGCCTATAAATATAATATAATCTGATAAAAATTTTCAGTGTTTGCCTATCACCATTGATGTGGGAACAAACAACGAGAACTTGTTGAATGATGAGTTATATATAGGGCTCAAGCAAAGACGGGCGACTGGGCAGGTTCGTGACTAGTTTTCTTTTCTGACTCATCATAGAGTTAATCATTTTTAAATTCAGCTATCACTTATCTAATATGTCATAATGTTAACTTCAGTTTAATTTTTCTGAATCCAGGAATATGCTGAACTTATGCATGAATTTATGAGTGCTGTCAAGCAAAATTACGGGGAGAAAGTCCTCATTCAGGTATTAGGCAATATGACAAGCCATCTTTTTTTATTTGATGTGAAGTGCTTACTAACTTGTCCTTTTTTTATGAATCTGTTATAGTTTGAAGACTTTGCAAACCACAACGCATTTGATCTACTTGAAAAATATAGATCAACCCATCTTGTTTTCAATGATGATATTCAAGTACGGAATACCAGTCATCAATACTTAATTCCTATACTTTGGTAACTATAATATATCCAGCTCTGAAACTGTTTCGACAATGTTCCAGGGTACAGCATCAGTCGTCCTTGCTGGACTAGTTGCAGCTCTGAAATTGGTTGGGGGCAACTTGGCTGACCACAGATTCTTGTTCCTTGGTGCTGGAGAGGTAGGTCCATGCAGTTCCGTGACTGTGCTAATGCTTCCTTCATTGGTTCTAAGATGAGGATGAAGTTCTAATGGTCTTAAACTTTTAATTATATTGGTGATTGTAGGCTGGCACTGGAATTGCAGAACTTATTGCACTTGAAACATCAAAACAGGTTCCTTTCTGTTACTGAGATGATGTTTGAAACATTGAAACACTTTCATTAATGTTATGATATTCATTTGATGAGTACTTCAGATTTATTAAGAAACTACCCTTCTTGATGCAGACTAATGCCCCACTAGATGAAGTGCGCAAGAACATTTGGTTGGTGGACTCGAAGGTTAGTGTTGAATTCATCCAAGCTTCTCCACTTATGCAAAGTAGATTCTGATTTTCTGTTAGTAACATTCTTGATCCCGTTACTTCTGCAGGGATTGATTGTCAGTTCCCGAAAAGAATCGCTTCAACATTTTAAGAAGCCATGGGCCCATGATCACGAACCCGTTCATCGACTCGTAGATGCTGTTAATGTATGATTGATCTTTCTGTCCATTACACACGTGCGCACGTGCGCACACAGCAAAAGTTTCAATATTCTTACATTATCTATGTCTATGTTACCCTCTCAGAAAATCAAACCAACAGTGTTGATTGGAACCTCTGGACAAGGAAGAACTTTCACTAAAGAAGTTATTGAGGCAATGGCTTCAATCAATGAGGTACTACTACTATTTCAATCTGTTTTTCCAACTACTATGACATAGTTCATGTCGATTTAAGCTAACAAGTCTATTACATGATAATGCATGCAGAAACCTATCATTCTTTCACTTTCCAACCCAACTTCACAATCAGAATGTACTGCTGAAGAGGCTTACAAGTGGAGCCAGGTAATAAGATACCCCTAGTAGTATTTCTATAATTAAGTTCGGGTTTCAAGTTTAATTTCGATGTTCTTACCTTGTACATGTTTGGTATCATCAGGGCCGCGCCATTTTCGCTAGCGGAAGCCCATTCCCTCCGGTTGAGTATGAAGGAAAAGTTTTTGTGCCTGGCCAGGTTTATAGTCCTTCAGAATTCATATGTAAGAAAAAGAAATGTTGCATAGAACAGTGCCTAATTTGAATATTTTCTTTTATGACAGGCCAATAATGCATACATATTCCCCGGATTCGGTCTTGGTTTAATAATGTCCGGTACCATTCGGGTCCACGACGACCTCCTTCTCGCCGCATGTAAGTGCACCAGAACCAGCCTTAGAACATAAATTTCAATAATAGATGAGAAGTGAATGTGTGTTATGTTAAGCAGTTTAGTCAAACATGTAAAATCATTTAACGCTTCTGAGTTACCAAACATGACTTTTTGTGGAAACAGCGGAGGCTTTGGCTGCACAAGTGAGTGAAGAGAACTTTGAGAAAGGACTGATATACCCTCCATTCACCAACATCAGAAAGATTTCAGCACACATTGCTGCCAGTGTTGCTGCCAAGGCTTATGAGCTTGGTCAGTTCTTTCACCATTACACTCCCATTTTTTTAAATGCTTTTTTTTTCTGATTATTTCTAACAATATTATTTATTTATTATTCTTATTATTATTGTCAGGGTTGGCCACTCGCCTTCCACAACCCAAGGATTTGGTTAAGTTTGCTGAGAGCTGTATGTACACCCCAGCCTACAGAAGCTACCGGTGAATCATAATAGCCCTTCAATCTTTTTTTTTCTTTTTTAAAATTATTACCTTTATTTTTGATAAAATCACTTTCAATTTTTTAATTTTTTTACCCCCTTGTACTTGTTCTGTTACTGTAAGTTATCATATATTGTATTGGGTAAGGGTTGGAATTAGGTTTGAGTAGGTTGGTGGTGTTAGTTTTAGTTGCCTAGTTGGACTATAAGGGTAGCTTGGTAATTTCTCATATCCATATGCAATGAAATTTATTTCCAAATATTTGAAAAGTAAGCATTCCCATGTGTTGAATATTTCATACAAGTCATATATATGATCATTTATTTATTTTTAATTGGAAGAGTAAAGTGTGTGTGGGTATATATAATATAAGAAAAATCATCGGTGTTTCACTTGGTACACTTGAAACTCTTTCTGTAATATATAGATATGGTTGGTGTTGAATTAATAAAATAAAATAAAATGAATCATGACTGTGCAGACAACAGGAATGAATGAGCATCCAATCCTTGTGATGAATAAAGGAGGCTTTCTTGGAAATACTGGCAAGAATTAATTGTATTACGCGTCATGATAAATTAAATATGTTTTGACTTGTATGGGAATAATAAATAATTTGCAACACTTGTGTTCCCTTGTGATGAATTAATAGTAATTACTAATTAGCTTTCTGTTCTTGCCCTTCACTATTCTCTAACCTCCAAGTTGCCGTATGATGTGCATCTCAATACATGAATTAATCATCCATTTCTTGCACGTCACACACTCACACTTGCTATGTGTTCAATTTTATCATTAATTAAGAAGGCTGGATTTAATTATCTGAGTTAGTCACGTAGTTAGCTTATTTGTTAGATTAAACAAGTGTCCATAATTTGGATTCTATTTTGTGTATGAAGCAATTTATTAGTCATACTTAAATAGAGTTTAGATCTGTCATTGATTAGTTTTTGGGATGTCAAATTGAGAGTACCATGGGAAAAAAGAGGTATGATTATTGTAAAAAAATGTATGGAATACTAATATATTATGTCAATTTATTGTCAACAATAATTAATATTAAAGACACTTATATTAGAAGACATATATATAGAGATATATTCAGGAGACACATTTACAAAGATATTTTTATTGAACACAGTTATAAGTAAGAGTTATAAGTAAGAGTTAGCAGAAGTTAGTTAAATCCTTATTGGTTATGTAACGGAATTGTTATCATAAGCAATTATGTTATGTATACACTAAAATTAGAAATTAGTTATTAGTATAAATTATATATTAGAATGCAAAATATACGTTGTAAATGAATTAAATACATGTATTTAACTATTTATATACAAATATATAGAGTATATAGAGATTTTAGTAGCAAATATTTTTGTATTGTAAATCACAATAGTAGGAGTATCTAATGAATTGTGAGATTTTTTATAAGAGGATTTGCATTGGGGCATTTAAAATAGCATTTATAGTTGGGCTACCTTTCAATTCAAAATAGTTGTTGGTTCAAAAGTGTTATCATGGTCCTTAACATTGTGAGGTGGATAAGACATATAATTTGGGCCCATTACATTGGAAGAGGTTAGCATAGCCGAGGTTGTCACATCATGGATCTAAGACACCCTTAGTTGGGGTATGAATGCATCGCTTCCACAAAAATCCCATGATTGAATATCAAGTACACTCGATAGGATGGGTCACACGTTCTTTGAAATTTCTCACTAAGCAAAAAAGATTAAAGATCAAAGCCATCATAGACTTGTGTTGTCTTAATCTCTTACCATGCGAAAAAATCATGGATGCCATTAATAGACAACAACCAAAAGTACTACTATGCAATATATAGTTGCATTTTGTCTTCTTCTACATGTTTCATAGCCTAACATAATAATATGATGTGAATGCGCCATCTTATTCTAAAAATTGCATTAAATATATGATGAAAACTTATGTGCAGTCGACTTCACGTGAAGTTGATAGTGAGAGCCGCTAGATAAAAATTTAGTCAAATCAGTTAAATCATTTAACGACTTTCAGTTATCAACTTCACGTGAAATCGACTACAGCTGAGTTTTCATCTAAATATATATATCCTCATTGCTATTTCAACTTGACGTGTTAAAGAATGATTAGTTAAGTGTTAACAAGCGTGATTAATTATCTGATCTGGCCCTAAGTCTTCATTTATCATGTGTTGCCATGGACACATGAAAACCTATTATTAGGAGTGTAGACTGTAGAGAGATTAAAGAAGTATATAACAAAATACCGAAAGAAAAAGGAAAAAGAAAAAAAAAGAGAGACGTAATCTTAATATCTGAGTCAAGTCTTTGCTGTTGTGTGAATTTCTTCGTTGTTTATCGGAAATCACCCCAAAATTTCTTATATCCTTTCCGTCCATTCATGAACCTAGCTAGCTACTCTCTATATTCATGAACCTAGCTAGTTTCCTTTCATCTTATAAAAATATTTACTATTTTTTTCAATGATCCTTGTAAAGTGTAGTTTTTTTGTTTGGTGTCTGATTGTAAAGTGATTATATAATAAAATAACTATATTACGTAGTATATATATACTAAAATCAGTGTCTAATATATAATATACATTAAAATATAAAATATATTAAAAATAAATTAAATTATATATATTTATGACTAATTTTTGTATATAAATAATATTTTTAATAATAAAAAATAAAAATACTATACAAATAACTAGTTTTAATAACAGAGACAGATTCGCTCCTTAGAATGTGGGGCAAGCGCTCCTATTACAATTTGGAATTTTATTGAATAGTATATAATAATAATATTTATTTACTCCTACTAAATTATTAAATTTGACTCCATAATAATTTTTTATTCAACTTTCGATACTTGATAGCCAATTTGAGAACTTCATATTAGATATTCATTATAATGATCAAGTTTTAAATTTAAATAAGATTGATGTTCTTTTTTAGAAATTGACTCGAAAGAATATTATCTATCCATTTGTATTTCTTCTTTTAACTATGAATATCATCAAGAGCTAATTGTATAAAAATTGAATTTTAAATAATTGTTTAACGACATATACAAAAAAAAGATATTTTAATTATATTGTCAAGGTTTTAAAATATGAAATATAAAAAATTAAATTTTAAATGATATGTTATTATTTAAATTACTATTTTAGTATTTTAATTTGTAATTAGATATTTTGAAACCTAATCGTATTTTATAATAACAAAATATAATTATAACAACAATTATGCTGCGTATACATAAAATAATCACTTGTATAGAATAAATTTTAAAATACAAATTTTGAAATACAAAATACACATTAAAAATAAGTTAAATGATATATATATTTATACATAAATTTATAATAAATAATTTAATAGCTAATTTTTTTATATAAACGTAATATTTATATTTATTATAAAAATTATTATCATGTTATATATATTTCGTCTCTACTATCAAAATTTTTTAAATTCGTCACCGTTAAATAATAACAAATTATTAACAGCGTAGCTCTCTTGCTTTTATGGAATTATCATGTATAGTCTTAAAATTATTTAACTCACTGATTCTTTAACATTTATTTATAATTTCATAAAAAAATTATAAATAGATAATAAAAATATTAAATAATGTAAATAATAAATATATTAAATATTTAATTTATTAGATGTATAAATAATTATTCTAACATTAAATTTAAATAAACAATTTAAGAATATGATATATTTTATTTTATTGAACTAATTTTAAAATTTATTGTTCATGAAAATCATGATCTTCTTAATAAAGTCCTTTGATAAATTTATGCTAGGCTCAGGTATTTTTGGAAGTTACTCACCGAGATAACATATTTTATTAGTACCTAATATGCGTTCGGTGCATGTGATATTATAATTTTAAAAACGTAAACGATTACTTATGGAGATGTTTTTATATGAAAATAATAATTAAAACATATGAATAATGACTTTAGAAATAACATATTATTAGTTACACTTACTAAAGTATGAGACAGTGTGTGTGTATATATGAGCAGTGTATGTGGTGCAATTTGAAAATGTTCCCTAATCCATGCCTTCACGTGTCCGTACAAATCATATCAGATCTTTATCACTGGAGATAATCTTGTTTAGTAATAGGACTGAATATTTTGAACACAATTATTAGGATCATAAGCTATCTATGCCTACCACTCCATATGTTTTGTCGAGTCAATGAATCTGACCTATAAAATTTGTATGCCTCGATTGGAATTAGATATATATATTATACACGAAAAATATTATAAAATTATTAAAATTTATTATTTATTATTATTAATTAATTAATAATATTTAAAAATATAAACTAAAATATATTATTAAATTATTAAACTAAAAAGGTTAAATTAATAATTAAAAAATAATAATCTAAATTAATAAATTCTAATAATTTTCTAATTTTTTCTATGCTCAGTAATTTTTTCCCTCATGGTTAACCGAATCATTTTGTGGAAACTAGATTTCTATCTTTTATTTCTTTAAAAATAATTATTATATAATTCTTTTATAAAATTATTTCTTTAATATATTAGTATATTATAATTCATATACTATAATACATTATTAAAACTGTTCATATCCTGGCCCAATGCAAAGGCCCAGGTCCAATTAAGAGGCCTAATCTAAAGGATTAGAACCTTGCTAAGTGCCGACCTTCACATAAGAAGTCGGTGACAACCACGACTTGGTCTGAAGAGGTCGGATGTGAGATTAGCTGGCAGACAAACACTCATTCAAATGAGTAACCGCCCCTAAAATCTCTCTAACCGCCTCATAAATCCATATCTTAACCTCCCCAAGATAATAGGGACGGTTACCACCCTAAAGATACGGCACTACACCAACGGTGGTTATTGGCTCACCACTATAAATACACTGACACCCCTCAGGTATCTCTAAGTCCAATACTCTCTAAGACCTGCTTACACCCTTGCTAACTTAGGCATCGGAGTGTCTTTGCAGGTACCACCCCCCATTCACGCGCGAGCACAAGTCGGACGGAGCCTCCAAAGTTGCGGACCTTTCCGGAGATCTCCTCCATCACATACTTGGGCCGCCGAACGCCATCCGTCGAATTAATCTCTGGTTACCCACCGTAACATTGGCGCCGTTGCCGGGGACCCAAGAGATCATCCATCGATGGCGGAAAGATCCCACGAAGAAGGCCATGTGGAAACAGATTCTGAACAAGAGAATCTGGACGTGGGCAATGACAACGAAGACAATGACCAACACAGAGAGGGTACCTCTGGAGTAAAGAATCCGAAGGTAAATTCCTCAGATGGGCGCGAATCAGAAAAAGGCGGACCAGCTCACGTAACTGAACTAATGGGATTGGTCCATAGCCGCCTGGAGCAATTGGAACAAGAGCGGGAGAGGCAAAAGGAAACCGAAAGGTACCTTAAAGAGGAGATGGAACGGCGAAAAGAGTTAGAAAGAAAACTCTTGCAGCTAGAATCCTCCCTCAAGAACTCCCGCGATGAAGGAGAAGATCAACTCCCAGGCGGAGAAGATCCTTTCAGCGAGGACATAATGAGGGCAAAAGTTCCAAGGAACTTCAAAAGCCCTGATATGGACCTCTATGATGGAACTACGGATCCAAAGCATCATCTTAGCAACTTCAAAAGTCGGATGTATCTAGCTGATGCCTCCGACGCTACGAGATGCAAGGCTTTCCCGACCACTTTATCGAAAGCAGCGATGAAGTGGTTCGATAGCCTCCCCCCGAGATCCATCACTAGTTTTGAAGACCTCTCGAGGAAATTCTTGATGAGGTTCTCAATCCAAAAAGACAAGGTAAAACATGCACCGAGCCTCCTGGGAATAAAACAGGAGGTCGGAGAGTCTTTGCGAGCCTACATGGAAAGGTTCAACAAGGCATGTTTAGAGATCCAAGACCTGCCCACAGAGGCAGTAATAATGGGGTTAGTCAATGGACTTAGAGAAGGTCCCTTCTCACAGTCCATATCTAAAAGACACCCCGTTTCCCTAAGTGATGTACAAGAAAGGGCCGAAAAGTACATCAATATGGAAGAGAACGCAAGACTAAGAGACCCGAGTTCACGGCCTGGACCTACTTCCTCCTCTAGGGAAAGAGAAAGAGAAGTCAGGAAGAAGGAAGAACCCGATCTCGAAAGGCCCAGAAAGTATCACTCTTATACTCCTCTAAAGACTTCTATAGTGGACGTATATAGAGAGATTTGCAACACTGAAAGATTGCCACCCCCAAGACCTATTAAAAATAAAAAAGGGGGAAGCCGCAGCGAATATTGCGAGTACCATAAAATATATGGTCACTCCACCAACGACTGTTACGACCTCAAAAATGTGATAGAAAAGTTGGCTAGAGAAGGTCGGCTTGACAGATATCTCATGGAGAGGTCGGACACCCATGGAAAAAGAAAGCGAGACGATATGGACAGAAGAGATCCACCGCCACAGACTCCTGAGAGACATATCCATATGATCTCAGGAGGATTTGCGGGAGACGGAGTCACTAAATCTTCTCGCAAAAGACATCTCAAGAGAGTTTATCAGATCGGGGAAGAAACACCCGACCTCCCCACTATCTCATTCACAAAAGAAGATGGGCAAGGGATAATTCCCGGGCATGACGATCCCGTGGTAATAACCATGATCCTAGCCAACGCCCATCTCCACAGAACCCTAGTAGACCAAGGAAGCTCGGCGGACATCCTTTTCAAGCCCGCCTTCGACAAGCTAGGGTTAGATGAAAAAGAATTGAGAGCTTACCCCGACACCCTATATGGGTTAGGGGATACGCCAATAAAGCCACTGGGATTTTTACCCCTTCACACCACCTTTGGAAAAGGGGAAAAATCAAGGACTCTGAGCATAGACTTTATAGTCATCGATGAAGGGTCAGCCTACAACGCCTTAATCGGCAGAACTACCCTTAATCGCCTTGGAGCAGTGGTATCAACTCCTCACCTCTGCATGAAATTCCCGACTCCAGGAGGAATAGCAACGGTGAGGGGAGATCAAAAATTGGCAAGGAAGTGCTATAACGAAAGCCTAAATCTGAGAGGGAAGGGCAAAGAAGTCCATACCATAGAGCTAGGTGGCGCAAGAACCAGAGAAGAGCTACGACCCCAGCCGGGAGGAAAAACCGAGGAGATACAAGTCGGTGAGGAGGAAGGAAAAAACACCTACATAGGAGCCAACCTAGGGGAAACCCTAAAACAAAGGTTGGGTGAACTCCTAAGAGCTAACTCCGACCTCTTCGCCTGGAAGGCTTCCGACATGCCCGGGATCAATCCCGAGCTCATGTCTCACAGGCTCTCGGTTTACCCAGGGTCCCGACCTGTACAGCAAAGAAAACGTAAGCTCGGCCCAGAGAGGGCCTCAATAGTAGAAGAGCAAGTACAGGCGCTCCTGGAAGCCGGCTTTATTAGAGAGGTCAAATACCCAACGTGGCTAGCCAATGTAGTGCTAGTCAAAAAACAAAATGGTAAATGGAGAATGTGCGTCGACTATACCGACTTGAATAAGGCATGTCCTAAGGACCCTTATCCCCTACCGAGTATTGATACCCTGGTGGACTCCAGCTCAGGGTACCAATACCTATCGTTCATGGACGCCTACTCGGGATATAACCAAATTCCGATGCATGAACCCGACCAAGAGAAAACATCGTTTATCACACCAAAAGCCAACTACTGCTACGTGGTCATGCCATTCGGACTAAAGAATGCAGGAGCCACGTACCAAAGGCTGATGAACAAAGTGTTTTCCCCACATTTAGGGAACTTAATGGAGGTATACGTCGACGACATGTTAGTAAAAACCAAGCAAGAAGTCGACCTCTTGGCCGACCTCTCACAAGTCTTCAACACTATAAGGTTGCATGGGATGAGACTAAATCCCGCAAAATGCGCCTTCGCAGTAGAAGCAGGAAAATTTCTAGGCTTCATGCTAACACAAAGAGGGATTGAGGCCAATCCCGACAAATGCAGAGCCATCCTAGAAATGAAAAGCCCGACTTGTTTGAGAGAGGTCCAACAGCTTAATGGCCGACTTGCAGCCCTCTCCAGATTTTTGGCAGGATCGGCACTAAAGTCCCTTCCACTATTCTCCTTATTAAGGAAGGGATGCCAGTTTGAATGGACTCCGGAATGTGAGGAGGCGTTCCAAGAGTTCAAAAAACTCTTAAGCCAACCTCCTATCTTGACCCGACCAGTACCGGGAAAAGACCTCGTCCTATACCTATCCGTCGCAAACAGGGCTGTCTCGTCAGCCCTGATCAGAGAAGACGAGGTCGGGCAACACCCGGTCTATTTCACCAGTAAGGTTCTACAAGGTCCTGAGCTAAGGTACCACAAACTAGAGAAGTTTGCTTACTCCTTAGTGATAGCCTCACGAAGGCTACGACCTTACTTCCAGGCTCACACAATAAGAGTCCGTACGAACCAACCCATGAAGCAAATCCTTCAAAAAACGGACGTTGCAGGGAGAATGGTTCAATGGGCGATAGAGCTCTCCGAGTTTGATTTGAGATACGAAACTCGGACTGCAATTAAAGCCCAATGCCTCGCCGACTTCATTGCAGAATACGCAGGTGAACAAGAGGAAAAACCGACTACGTGGGAACTCTACGTAGACAGATCCTCCAACAAAACAGGGAGCGGCGCAGGCATAATATTGGTGGATGGAAAAGGAACCCAGATAGAGGTCTCCTTAAAATTTGAATTTTCGGCTTCAAACAATCAGGCAGAATATGAGGCCTTGATTGCCGGATTAAAATTAGCAGAAGATGTTGGCGCTACAAAGGTGATGATCTACAGCGACTCACAAGTGGTGACGTCCCAAATAAGTGGAGAATATCAGGCGAAGGACCCCAATATGAAGAAATACTTGGAAAAAACCTTGGAATACCTTGGGCACTTTGCGAAAACCGAGGTTAAGCACATAACTCGGGATCTAAATAGCAGAGCTGACGCCCTGTCCAAGTTAGCAAGTACCAAACCCGGAGGGAACAACAGAAGCCTGATTCAAGAAACCCTCCAAGAGCCCTCGGTATCAAAAGTAGAAGATGAACAAGAGGTACTTGAGGTAGTCGGCCTAAACCTCGGATGGATGAATCCCTTAGTCGAATACCTGAAATTCGACATTCTCCCCAAAGAGGAGAAAGAAGCCAAAAAGATCCGAAGGGAAGCACAACATTATACTTTGGTGAGAAATATCCTTTACAGAAGAGGGATATCAACACCATTGCTGAAGTGCGTACCGACCCCAAGAACCACCGAGGTGTTGGAGGAAGTACATAGTGGGATCTGCGGAAACCATCTCGGAGCAAGGTCGCTGGCCAGAAAAGTGATCCGAGCAGGATTCTATTGGCCGACCTTGCAGAAAGATGCCACAGACTTTGTGAAAAAATGCCAGCCATGCCAGATGCATGCGAATTTCCACGTGGCTCCACCAGAAGAGCTCATTAGTATAACTTCCCCCTGGCCTTTCGCAAAATGGGGAATGGATTTGTTAGGTCCTTTTCCCCAAGCACCAGGGCAAGTCAAATACTTGATCGTGGGGATAGACTACTTCACAAAGTGGATAGAAGCAGAACCATTAGCCACCATCACCGCTCAAAGAAGTCACAGGTTCCTCTACAAAAACATCATAACAAGGTATGGGATACCTTATTCCATCACCACAGATAATGGAACCCAATTCACCGACGCCACCTTCAGAAGCCTAGTAGCCAGTATGAAAATCAAACATCAATTCACCTCGGTAGAACACCCACAAGCCAATGGGCAAGCCGAGGCAGCTAACAAGGTCATACTGGCAGGTTTGAAGAAGATATTACAGGAAGCAAAGGGAGCTTGGGCTGAAGAGCTCCCTCAAGTGCTGTGGGCCTATAGGACAACCCCCCAATCCGCCACAGGAGAAACACCCTTCCGACTAGTATACGGCGTAGAAGCCATGATTCCCATAGAAATCAGTGAGCAAAGCCCAAGGGTAATTCTCCATGATGAGGTCGGGAATGTACAGGGGCACAAAGAGGAGCTCGACTTGCTCCCCGAAGTCCGAGAGAACGCCCAGATAAGAGAAGCGGCATTAAAGCAAAGGATGACTACCAGATACAACAAGAAAGTCATTCGAAGAACATTTGCTGTGGATGACTTGGTCCTAATCAGAAACGACATTGGGGTCAACAAATCAGGAGAGGGAAAGCTCGCCGCAAATTGGAAAGGGCCATACAAAATCAAGGAAGTGTTAGGGAAAGGTTATTATAAAGTAACCGACCTGGATGGCACTGAGTTACCAAGGTCGTGGCATGCTTGTAATATGAAAAGGTACTACAGTTAGAAGCGAACTTTACTCCCTGATGTACTCTTTTCCCAGCTTTATGATTTTTTCCCAAAAAAAGGGTTTTTTCTGAAGAGGGGTTTTTAACGAGGCATCATAGTAGAGGCTAAGGGAAAATATGCTGTCAAGACCCTTAGTAGCAAAAAGGTACCTTCCCGATTAATAAAGATCTTTTTTACAACATCTCTTTTAATATCCTCCTTTATTTTTTAAGCCTTTCTACGAAACGCGCCGACTTAAGCTCGACAAAGCGTGAAAATCCCATGAACCGACCTAACATGGTCGTCAGGATGAAACGACGAGGTACAAGTCGGCGTAAAGAGGTTATATGAGTTGATCGTATTTAACTCGGAAACTATCCGACTCTTAAGTCGAAAGGAAATCCGAGTAAAGCAAACTCGAAAGAGCTCCGAGTAAAAGAAAACCGAGCTCCGAGTAGATGAAAAACGCATCACAAAAGTAACCTAAGTCATAAAAACTCACTAAAGCAAAGTTGAGTATAAAGGATAACAAAAGAGATATGAAAACCTGAAAAGTTTAAAGTTTGCATACAAGCCTTTGCACGAAAAAGGCTCAAGAAAACAATGCAAGCTAACAAAAGGTTTTTCCGAAAAGATCAAACATATTCAAAACAGAAAAGCATGTACACGCGCAAAGTAACTTAAACCCTTATCCAAAAAGGGGCACCTACTTCGATTAGAGAACCCTTATCCAAAAAAGGGCATTTATTTTGTTTAAAACCCTTATCCAAAAAGGGCACCAAACAGAATATTTTGTTTACGGCCTTAAAAGGCCAGAAGGAAATTGTTCACAACCACCAACAAATAAATAAGTTTAAAAAAGGGGGGACCCACAGGCCGGGCCCCCATATAGCCATAAAAATAAAGAAGTTATTTCTTGAGTGGAGTAGAGGAATCACCACCACCAGGAGAAGCACCGCCAGGACCGGGAGGAGGAGCCGAAGAGGAAGTCGGGGCAAGGATTGAAGAACTCGGAGCGTCTTTGGAATGAGGAGGAGACTCTATAATCCTCTGTCCCCGAGTCTTTAGGTCTGACTCGGAAAGGACCTCGGGGGCAGGAGGATAAACAATGGCGCCATCAATAACCACTTTGTCAGGATGTAGTGGAGAAAGATCCAAGTCGGGGGCTATAACCCTGACCTGCTCCAGGAAAATTCTCCAAGACTCCTCGGCGCCTTCGGCGATAGAGTCCTCCAAGTCAGCATAAGCATTCCGAGAGTTCAGCAAATCCTTCTTCACCTCCACCATATCTTTAAATAGGCTTTGATAACTCTCCTGGGCTGCCTTCCTCAGATTCACCTCCATAGTACATTGGGCTCGCAGCTGGCTCTCCTTCTCCCGGAGGTCATCTCTCTCCTTCCTCAACTTATCCCTCTCCTCCTTCAATTCCCCTTGATGTTTTTCAAACAAAAGAAGCCTCTCCTCCAGCTCCGCAACCTTCGAGGTAGTCCCCAAGGAGCTGAGGGGAGTCTTCTCGAATATATCCAAAAGTTGCCACAAACTCCCGCCGCCCTAAAGCTCTCCTCGGCCAGAGCGGTAAGGTGGTTCCGAACAGAAACATCATCCATACTTATAAGAGGATAGATGTTCTTTCGGACGAATGCAAGAGCATCCGCCTTAACACCACCTTCCCAAGAAGGGCCAGACTCTGAAGTCTTACGCTTCTTCTTCTCCGGCTCGAAAAGTAGTTGGGCAGAAGGGAGTGGTCGAGCCAAACTTGAGGAGAAGGAAATAATAATAGGTTGAGAGGGAGTACCCACATTTCTAGGAGGAGGAGGAGGAGGAGGAGGAGAGACGACCGCCTTGGCACCCCCGGACCTAGCCCGGGACTTCGCCTTGGCCTCCTGGACCCTCTGGTAGGACTCTTGAGCATTCTTTTTTGCCATATCTACAAAAGAAACAACCAAGTTACAAGTCGGCAAATTACAAGTCGGCAAAATACAAGTCGGCGAAAAACAACTCGGAAATAAGAAATGCATGCACTACCTATGCAAGATTGAACAAAAGTCGACGTCCCCTGAAGGATTTTTCTCGTATCTAAGTATGGGGCCCTCCTCCATGCTTCTCGGAAAAACCCCACAATGGCCGCTTCCACCTCGTCTAGGTCATCTAGACCAATCTTTTCGCAAGGGGAGGCCGGCAACCAGTAAAGGGGAAAGCGGGGGGAGGAATGCTCATCCAGAAAAAAGGGGTGGTGACCCTCTACAGCTTGAACTTTGAAGAAGAAGTTTTTGAAATCGTGGAAAGATTCGTCAAAAAGGGTGAAAATCCTCCGACCTTGAATGGCTCGGAAGGATACCCATTGTTGTTTGTTGTTTAGCCCACTGAAGGGCTTAGTCATGTGAAAGAGAAAGAAAAAAATCCTCAAAGAGGTCGGGAAGTCCAGAGCATGGCTTATAAACTGATAGATCTTCAAAAAACCCCAAGAATTGGGGTGGAGTTGAGTAGGGGCAACCTTACAGTGGTGCAAAACGGATATCTCGAAATCTGAGAAAGGAAGAAAAACACCCAAACGGGTGATCATACATTCATACATGAAGAAAAAATGAGGGGCCGCCTCATTAACTCTCCCAAAACAGACCCGGTCTTCAGGACCCGGGATTATCAATTCATATTTGGGCTCGTCCTCGTCTGAAGTACAGAGCCTATGATGAGTACGAAGGTGAGTGATGAACTCAGCGTTGACCAACGGTTCCTCCCCAAGGACCGTATCGTCAACCCACTGAGAAAGAACGTCTACAGAAGCCATTTTTTATACAAAGAAAAGTGGCAGAAACCTACAAAAGGGAAAAAAGAAAAAGAAAATTAAAAAACACGGCCCCTAAAGAAGAAAGACTCGAAACTAGAATCTACGGGTCAACCTATCTACTCGCAAAACAAAACATGCAAACAAAAAGCATGACATGGAAAAAGCAAACTAACCTTTATCCGAAAATGAAGGTTGGAGAAGAACTGAAATCTTCGAACACAAGGATGCAGCACGAACAAGATAAGGAGAAGTTTGAAAGATTGCAGAAACGGAAAATGGAAAGAGAGGGAAAGTATTTATAAATAGGCTAAGGGGCATAATGGTAAAAAACGCGGCAGTCATTAATGAGACTGCACCGTTACCAAAGCCCTCAATCCCTAAATGATCCCTCAACGGACACGACGCTTGAATTGACGTAACTGTCAGAAACTAAAAGTCGCGAAAATCACGTCGGTTTCCGAAATCCGTGTTCTTTCAAACAAGTCGGCTACGCACCCGAGTTAAATACTTGAACCCAAACTTTAAAGAAAATTTGGGCTCAAGTAGGGGCACTGTTCATATCCTGGCCCAATGCAAAGGCCCAGGTCCAACTAAGAGGCCTAATCTAAAGGATTAGAGCCTTGCTAAGTGCCGACCTTCACATAAGAAGTCGGTGACAACCACGACTTGGTCTGAAGAGGTCGGATGTGAGATTAGCTGGCAGACAAACACTCATTCAAATGAGTAACCGCCCCTAAAATCTCTCTAACCGCCTCATAAAGCCATATCTTAACCTCCCCAAGATAATAGGGACGGTTACCACCCTAAAGATACGGCACTACACCAACGGTGGTTATTGGCTCACCACTATAAATACACTGACACCCCTCAGGTATCTCTAAGTCCAATACTCTCTAAGACCTGCTTACACCCTTGCTAACTTAGGCATCGGAGTGTCTTTGCAGGTACCACCCCCCATTCACGCGCGAGCACAAGTCGGACGGAGCCTCCAAAGTTGCGGACCTTTCCGGAGATCTCCTCCATCACACACTTGGGCCGCCGAACGCCATCCGTCGAATTAATCTCCGGTTACCCACCGTAACAAAAACATTACAAGAAAAATAAATTATCTATAATATAAAAAATTATACAAAATCTAGCATATACACAATTAGCAGGGATATTATTTAATAAAAATGATTTTCACAACTACTCCAATTGTTTAATTCAAGAAATTAAAAACGAATAAACGTGTATGAGAGAAATCCACGTTTTTATTATCTTGAATAAAAATTCCAACCACCTTAAGATCTAAACTTGGTAGAACTAAAATAACCGATTAGAGTTCTTACTTCTTGCAAGTTACATATATATATATATATATATATATATATATATATATATATATATATATATATATATATATATATATATATATATATATATATATATCCTCGTGTGACATTCATTTTAGATTAGATGAGAAAATAATGTGACATGTAATGGATTATTTGAACCCACGTAAAGTAGAAGTGGAATCCTTGAGACACGTGGCATTTTTAATCCTTATTTCTTAACTACATCAATCCAAAAGTATTAGTATTAAAGATGATTAAATTATTTTTGCAGTGGTTAGTAGGATTTTTGTGTAATTTTAGTTTCTACATTTTCAAATGAATAATAACTGAAAAGCATTCATTCTTTGAGAGGTGTCTCTAAGAATCCAACAAAATTTTTTCCTTAAATAATCAAACACTCATACGTTATCCAAAATGAATCATATCTCTTGTGAAACATTATCTATGAAATTCTGTTTTCATTTTAAGATAACAATTAACAACCACTAATATACCTGTCAGTAAAATACTAAAATTCGAATGCATTATTATTAATTTAACTTATGTTATGTGTTATACAGTAAGAAGGGGTAGTAAAGTAAATGCACAAGAAAGAAAACGAGCGATGGAGCGCGTTCTGCTAACATTATATCGAAACACTAAAATTAGAATGCCAATTTTGACCTCCAAAGTTTGAAAAAATCCCAGACTTATCCATCACCCTCGTTTTCTGCCATAAACAAACACATGCAATCTTTCTTTCTCTTTTCTCTCTCTCTCATTCTCTCTCTCTCTCTATCCATTACGAATCACCAATCAATCATCACGTAATCTTCATCTTCTTCTTTTTTTTTTTTCATTTTCTTTTTTTCTCTTCCGTGTGATTAGTCCTTCCACCGAGTCAATCGGCATGACTCGGCGGTGCTCACACTGTAGCAACAACGGCCACAATTCCAGGACATGCCCCAACCGCGGCGGCGGCGGAGTGAAGCTTTTCGGTGTGAGGCTGACGGATGGATCAATCATAAAGAAGAGTGCGAGTATGGGGAATCTGATGACGCTTCACCACCATTGTTCGTCTCCTTCTTCCTCGTTTGTGGCCACCGCCGGCGATAACCCAGGCTCGCCTGATCCCGTTGGTTACTTGTCCGACGACCCTGCCCACGCCTCGTCCTTCGCCAACCGCCGTGGCGAAAGAAAGAAAGGTATAGTTATCGCAGTTCACGGAATGCAACCAAAAAGATGAATTTCTTATCGCAGTTTAATTTCAAGCTAGGAACTTTCTCCTTTTTCTTAGTTGTATTTCCTTTTATTTAAAGAAAGAACATCTATTTCGGCATTTTTTTGTGATATTTGATATGCTAAGGAGAATTTAGTTTTGTTTGTTGCTGATGATTGTTAAGGTTAAGGTGAAGCTGCGCATTTTACTGGGTTAGGTTTGCTTTTTAGATCTCTGGATTAATAGGGTGCATGAAATCCGTTTATTTTGTGGAGGAAGCTGGGTTCTTTTTTGTTTTCCCCCAAGATTATTCTTCCTCCAAAGAGTATGTTTAAACTTTGCGTGGTGCTAGAAAAAGAGAAAGAAATTAGTGAAATGGTGGGCATTTATGATTTCAATATAAATGTGAAGCATTTAATATCATGGTACGTGTATCATAAGCATGCTGAATTTATAGTGCCAACAAGAGAATGTTGAAATCTGTTTTCAAAACCATTTTGATATTTATGGTTACTTCTTCCTTGGAGTAGGAAATGTCGGTGGAAAATATTATACTTCATGCCTTCTGTTAAATATATTTCTGGCAGTTTAGGTTGAGATTAAGTTTTTGAACAAAAAAAGGTTAAATCTATATCCTATTATTTGAAAATTACTCTTCCATGGAGTAGTTTTTTGCTTGCTTGATTTGAGTCAATTTGCTTTTCTGGACTGTAAGCAATGCCCTTATGTGGCTTAGCTAGTTTTAGCACATTTGTGTAGACATGTGTTGGCTTAGCTAGTTTTAGACACTAAGGTTTCTTTTGGAGAATGCATATGTTTTTTAGTGATTAATTTAGTTAGCAAGCCATTTAAGGTTGTAGTGGTGTGGGCCGAGGCATGTATGTATATGAGCCATGAAGCTCCTCCAAGAAAATTTTCATCCCAACCAAACGTACCGTAATGTCATTAAGTCATTGATCAAGCACACTTGCTTATTGGATTACTCTGTTTTCATGTGTTTTAGGTGTTCCATGGACCGAAGAAGAACATCGGATGTTCTTAGTTGGTCTGCAAAAGCTGGGGAAAGGAGATTGGCGTGGAATATCACGTAATTTTGTTGTATCAAGAACCCCTACTCAAGTAGCAAGTCATGCCCAGAAGTATTTTATCCGACAGAGTAATGCTACCCGGAGAAAGAGGCGTTCCAGCCTCTTTGACATGGCTCCAGATATGGTAGGTCTTGACATATTTGATATGCGAAAAATATCTATCTAATTAAGGGAAAATATCTTGGCATATTATTATTTCATGTTTAAAATCCTGTAATTTTTTCTCCATAACATGTTTCTTGCTCTGTAAAAAGTTTAGTATTAATGTGATTAATGGAAGCCAATGGGACCATTCCATAGTTGTAGCTGGACATTGATTATGGTTGATGAGTATTATATTGGTGTATCTTTTTCCACTGCCTTTCTCTGTTTTCCTCCCCAGCTAACATATTTTTTAAAACAACCATATGGCAGCCTACGGAACCGCCTTCGGTGCTGGAAAAACAAGTACTGCTTCTGACCTCTGAGAACTCACAATCTCCCAATGTAAAATCACAACCTTCATTAAATCTATCTCTCAAATCTGAAGTTGACCCCATGGAAATTGCTTCTGAGGAAAATGTGAAAGAGAACAATGTAGCTAATGGGTTGAAAACAAAGGCTCCTGAATACTTCCCAACTTATGTACCTGTCCAATTTTCCATATGGCCATCACTGGAAGCTTCCTTTCAAGAAAGTAATGGAGTAGAGACATCTCATCATGAGGTTGTAAAGCCAATTCCAGTCGTTCCCAAGAATCCGGTCAATGTTGATGCACTTGTGGGAATGTCTAATCTGAGCATTGGAAACACACAGATGATTCTTGAAAGGGAGCCTTCCCCACTTTCCCTGAAATTGTTAGGAGAGCCATCGAGGCAGTCGGCATTCCATGCAAATACTCATGCGCCTGTTGGCCGGTCGGACCTAAGCAGTGGCAAGAACAATCCAATCCAAGCTGTTTGAGTCTATTGAAGACAACAGTAAACTAAGCCTTTTTTTGGTCATCTTTTTCATTTGTAATATCACATATAATTTTTTTTCTCCTTTTCTTTTCTAAGTCATAGTGTTTTAATGTTTGGAAGATTATCTTCCAAGTAGTATGAAAGTTACATGATGGTATGTAGCTCAGGTTAGATCGATTCTTGACAAACATATATTCTTTCGTTCTAAGTGTAAACAAATGAAGCTTAAATAATCATATATACGGCCAAGAGGTTTCTCCTCTTCCACTAGGTTTGGTTAAAATCATTGGTTACCTAGTATCTCAGATACTTTTAATATCAAAAATAGAAAGCGTACAAGCAAAATATACATACAAAAATGATGAATGTAACAAAATAGAAAATCTCTTGTGCACTCAATAAGAAGCTACATATCTAAGTATTTTGTTTAACCAGATGTCTCTATGGACACTTAAAAGTCATCCCTACATAACAAAATCTGAATAACTTGATTGCATCTACTATTAACCAAAATGTGAAGTTAATGACATCCCTTACTACAAACCAACATTGAAATTCTTTGTTAAAACCTTGAGTAGTTGGCAACCTTCAAGCAATAATGAACTAGTGAGAGATTTGTGAGATCAAGAACAAAGAATATGTATACTAAAGATATCAGAGATTCATTAGTGGAAGCTAGCAGTAATATCAGTGAGAGAGAATAAAAAACAAAACATATTTATTTAAACAAATTAGCAGATATATATTTCACTTTCACATAAAGCACTGTACATTTCTCTTTGCCTTCAATTAATTACTTAGCAAAAATATCAAAGGAAGCTAAGTATATATATATATATATATACATACATACACATGCAAAATATTTTCCTTGTTTTTCATAAAGTGGCATGGAACAGTAAAGTACTAAACTTTATGGATAGTAAATCAGAGATGAAAATGTAGCGAAGCAATACATGACACTATGACAATATGACATGGTATGAGTATGATACTATGATTGCTCGCAAAAGCAAAAGCAAGAACGTTCCAAGGGAGAACATAATCTCACCACTCAAAACACACAAGCTCGTCTTTTTTCACTCTCCACAATTACTGCTAATAATATCACCGATCTATGCTCTCTGCACTTGCTGCTTTTCCACTTAGGTTAGGACTTATGTGCAGTCATTCGGGTACTGGAATCTTCCATATCAAAGGCTCTGTTTTTACGGGACCCTTTTCTGAAAAGTTTGAAACTTCGGTGACCGTATCACTTTATTATTATTATTTTGTATGAGAACTGTTTTGATCTCCGAAGACTAGGTTTTGATAGGTGACTAGAACTTTTTTCCAATTAATGCCTGGAAGGGTTTCGGGTTCTACTATTGAGAGGGCGTGATCTAGGACTAGGAATAAGTTTGGATTATTTAGGGTTTAGCTCTGTTCAGCTTGTATATTGTGGAAGGATACGAAAATAGAAATAAGGTAGCCCTAAAATTTATGATTTAGGAATGGCTTCTTACAGGCCTTTTCTTCCTCAATCTTCGTTTCGTCCACCAAGTCAAAGTCAAAACCCTGCTGTGTCTTCTTCATTCCCTCCAAATGCTGGTTATGGATCATCAGCTTCACACCATTATCAGCAGTATCCATATCCACCACCACCACCACCACCACCACCACCACCACCTCCACCTGCACCTGCACCTTCAATGTACTATCCTCCTAATCAATACTCTCAGTACAATCAGCAGCAGCCACCACTGCCTCCTTCTTCGCCACCGCCCAGTGCATCTATGCCACCACCACCTCCCCCTAGTTCACCACCACCTCCTGCTTCAGCTTCTTTGCAAAGTCAAAGGAACGAGGAAAGGCAATCGCATGATCGCAGTAAAGGGAAGTCCGCCAGAGGCATTCCTCATAAACAGCAGAAGCCAATGCCAATGAAGAAATCGAATGGGCCTCCTGGGAGAGCTGAGACGGAGGAGGAAAGGAGGTTGAGAAAAAAGAGAGAATTTGAGAAGCACAGGCAGCAGCTGAAGGATTCCCAGAACAGTGTTCTGCCAAAGACTCAGGTATCTGGGAAGGGGCATGGTTCGGTTATAGGGTCACGGATGGGAGAAAAGAGGACTACTCCTTTATTGAGTGGTGAAAGGATTGAAAATAGGTTGAAGAAGCCAACTACATTTCTATGCAAGATGAGGTGAGTATGTTGAAATCACTTTTCATTTTTTGGTTTTCCTCAAGACCATCTCTTTATTAGTTATTTGCATTGTATTGGATATTGCTCTCATTAATTATGGGATTTGTTCTGTTTATGGTCTTATTTTAATTCCTCCACTGCGTTATGCTTATGGAATGAGATTTATGTTTCATCAGTTAGTAATCATTCATATTGCAAGCACATGAAATTATTGTTCTAGATGTTTTCTCTCGGTGCTAACAAATTGCGAATTTGCAATCTGTTTCTCATTTAAGGTTCCGAAATGAACTTCCAGATCCAAGTGCACAACCCAAGCTAATGGCATTCAAGAAAGACAAAGATGAGTACGTGGTCGTATTTCATGTTTATTTCAGTATTTAGCTTCCAGTGTACCAAGAGTTATATATTCACATGATGACACAGTCATTAATGGTTAATGGTTTCACACGTTTATAATGTTTTTGCCCCCTTTTATTATTATTATTATTGAATCATTTTGGTTAGGCATGAATGTTCAGGCTTGTATGGAGATGATGATGCTTAGGTGAGAGTGCTGGTTTACTAAGATGTAAGGATATAATGGATTAATAAGATGTTAGTAGGCGGATGTGCTGTTCTGGTACTAAATAAGAATTATGAGATATGTCCTGCAAATAATCAAACGTATTATAAGCTACCAATAGCATAGATAGAGTGTATACTGAGTGAACCAAGTGATTCCTGAGTGCTGAACACTAGCTTTTGCAAGAATATTCATGGTTGAAGATCATTTAATTATAACCTGATCACTTTACATTAGTTGTGTGTTTTTATCCCTTTTCATGTTGACTAGCTATGCTGGATTGAATTGCTAGCTCATACTTATCTTATCCCTCATATTAAAGGATATATACTACTGATAAGTGACATTTATTGGAAATATTACAGTGGCGCTTTCTAGACTAATGGCTTAATTATGCCTTCCTTTTTACCTGGTAATTTCATGATGGTAGATATGCAAAATATACGATCACATCCCTGGAGAAAATGTACAAACCCAAGCTTTTTGTGGAGCCTGATCTTGGGATACCTTTAGACCTGCTTGATCTCAGTGTTTACAAGTATAATCTTCATACCCTTTTATAAACTTGAATTTGAATGTATCATTTATGCTGAATGAGCTGGTTTGATGATTTTTTTCACTTGTCATATACTCTTACAGTCCTTCCAGTGTTAGACCACCCCTTGAACCAGAAGATGAAGAACTGTTGCGAGACGATGAAGTTGTTACTCCAATGAAAAAAGGTGGCATAAAAAGAAAAGAAAGACCTACTGACAAAGGTGTTGCATGGCTTGTCAAAACACAGTATATATCTCCTCTAAGCATGGAATCGACAAAACAGGTATTATACATTTATGTCAATATAACAATGCATTACCCTCTCAACACAATCAATAGCTTATGAAGATATTGTTGTAGTCTTTTACTGAAAAGCAAGCAAAGGAACTGAGAGAGATGAAGGGTCGCAATATTTTGGAAAATATTAACAACAGGTAGAGTGGTGTCCAACTAGCTTATCTGACGTCATTTTACAAAGAATTATTATTTGACAGTAATTATAACCTTCTAACTATAATCAAATGATCTCATTTAGGGAAAGACAAATAAAGGAAATAGAAGCATCATTTGAAGCGGCTAAATCACATCCCGTTCATGCAACTAACAAAGATGTGTATCCTGTTGAGATTCTGCCGTTGCTGCCTGATTTTGATAGGTATGACACCCTATATACATTGAAAGAATAACTTATCCAGCTGTATCTTATTCATCAGCTGGTTCTTATTTTTGTACACAAAAGTCGAATCATTTGGAACTAAGAGAGTCATACTTTGTTGTGACATTGGAGTTCATATTAATTAAGCTGACATTTGCTGCCCCACTATGCAGGTACGATGATCAGTTTGTTGTTGCGGCATTTGATAATGCTCCTACAGCTGATTCTGAAAGCTACAATAAGTTGGACAAATCTACACGTGACGCCCATGAGTCGCAGGTAACTTATGGTTCTACGATAATTGAAAGTGATTTTGTTCGGAGACTCATGTATATCCATGTTTGCAAGTGCACAAGAATACATGAATATCTATCAACTTTATTCTCTCTCTCCACACACACACACACACATACACAGTTCCAAAAATAGTTGCAGTGTTTGCAATGTGAATAACTGTCTTGGCACTGTGATGATTAATGTTGCTAACTGCTGTATGTGTTTGAATCGTAGTCCTACTTATTTATTGGTTCATGTCCTATTTATTTTTTGCCCGCAGGCAATTATGAAAAGCTATGTTGCATCGGGTTTGGATCCTGCAAATCCTGAGAAATTCTTAGCTTATATGGTCCCAGCACCTGGAGAGGTAGATTTGCCTCTTATTCAATTTGGCTTCGGTTCTGAAGCACAAGTAATTAGAATTAATACTGTGATTAGCTGCTGGATTTATCTAAACTTTGTGGTGGCAGATGTCAAAGGATATATATGACGAAAACGAAGACGTCTCATATTCTTGGGTCCGCGAATATCACTGGGATGTATGTTGCCATGGATTTTTCTGTTAAAACACTTTTCCAACTTAGTTGTTCATTCATGTATCATCTAGTAAACAATTTCCCTTTTAATACTCCTGGAATCTTTATTTTCCAACAATAGGTACGGGGTGATGATGCACATGACCCGACGACGTACTTGGTTTCGTTTGACGAGTCAGAGGCACGCTATTTGGTATTTCCCTCGAAACACATTTACATCTCTTCCAATGTGATAGCTCATGATTTATTGATTACTCTGTCAATTTGTTAATTTGATATGCAGCCCCTTCCTACAAAGCTTGTTTTAAGAAAAAAGAGAGCCAGAGAGGGAAGATCTGGTGATGAGGTTGAACAATTTCCAATACCTTCAAGAGTGACTGTAAGGCGACGGCCGAACGCAGCTGCAATTGAACTGATGGATTCTGAGGTATGGCATCGTTAATGCATCAAAACTCTTATTTGCTTTTGCAGTCGTAAAATCGTTCCATCTAATATTTTGATGCTTTTAAGGCTTATGCAAATACGAAGGGAGGGGACGTAGAAATGGATGATGACGACGACATGGAAGAGCAACATAGGGTTGCTAATGCTATGCAGCAGCAGGATAATTATCAGTCTAGTGGAGCAGAAGATGACATCTATGATTGATTGATTCTTTGATGCAAATTTTGCTGCTGCACCTTCATGATAATTTCTCCACCAATTTGTTTTTGTACTGATGGTGGCTGGTAGCTGAATTTGAAGTGACTTAAGATTCTCCATTGAAGGATGAAAAATGAGATGAGAATCGCCATGTTATATGCCCATTTCAACTCATACCTTGTACTTCCCAATTGTAGGCAGTTTTAAAGTTATAGGTTTTTCTGTTAAAATAGAAAATAATGAAAAATAAGAAAATGTAAAAATGTGTAAGGTAACATGTTTTTATTTATTCGGTATATTTGTTGGCCAAATTTTTAAGATCTTAAGTTTCTTTGGAACATGCTAGTGTTTCTTAGAAAGAACAAATGATAAACAGCATATTTATCGAACAAACTCGATGAAAACTAGCATATTACATTCATGTCAGTGTCGAAGGTCATTTTGCTTCTTTTTTTTTCCCCAAATGAACATTCAGATTGCCAAACTCGCCTTTTTACAAGTAACTATCCACCATGCAACGAAATTGATATTTACAAGTGTTAATATCCACCATTTCAAAAACTTGCAGTTGATTCTTTTGGTGGAAAATCATACTTCAAGTTGGACGGGAGGACCTTCCAGTAGCTTGGGAAGTTGATTGTGAACTATATCAATGATGGCTCCTGGATCAAATGATTAAAAGAAGCAATGACAGAATTTGTTGCATCAAACAAAATTGTTCATTTTCCCGAAACTAAAGATGATCAAGTTACCAACCATGCACGCCGACATCTGATAGCTTCGCACCGAACACTTCTCTTTTTGTCATCGAGAGCTTTTGCTATTGACTGCAGTACCTGGTGTAATCAATAGGATTAAGATGAATAATACCTGTTAGACGTGGACAACGCTGTGCATTAAGGGTATTCAACACTTATGGGAAAGTGAATCAATTCAAGTCATAACTGTTACCAAATAGAATATTAGTCAAGAGATGATAATCATCTATTCAAGCTGAAAGATTCAAACCTGTGTTCTCATAGGATAGATTCGGGCATGTGGCAGCTCAGACATGGCAAGAAGACATTGGATAGCTGTCTCTCGAACAAGCTGCGTAACAAGAAAATGAGAAACCAACATTAACACCATATATGACATTGGAATATTGGATCTTTCTACAAAATATTTCTTTCAGCTCTGTCAGCGAACTCCAGTGCCAAATGATATTTCTACAAGGAAGTTCTGATACCGTCTTATTAGGATAATCTACAAGTCTAGTCAGACAGCTGATGATAATATGTGCATTCTCGGTTACAGCTTCTGTTCCTGCATACATAAGATACATAAAAGTGCAGAGTGATAAACATATCCCACAGATAGCATGCTATATCTTATCCTTTCTATAAACAGCCACAACTGCATGAGCAAGGAACAGGGACACAGGTAATTAACTAATTACAAATTTATAAATACCAGGTATGACGCCAGAACTTAGCAACCGGTATAATGGTCTAATGATCAATGTTCTTATGAAATTAGCAATTTGGAGTTGATCAAATTTCTTTCTCAAGGAAATGACTAAAAGCAATTAAGGGCAGCCTGGTGCACAGCATCCCAGGAAAAGGCCGCACCCAAAGAGTGTAACTAGCCTAATGTAAGTATAAGTGACTAATTCCATGGAGAGAACTCAATTGTTGCTTCAAGGACTACCCTTTCAAATGACAAAAAGTAATAACAAATGAAAACCTACTATACACACACCTCTTGGCCATCAAAATTCAGATAAGAGAATATGAATTCTATAGGCATTGTAATTACCATTTTTATTGGTCAATATCCCAGATAACAAAAGCAACAGGCCATATAAAATATCTTTATCCTGGACATCCTCTGTTAATATTGACATGCAATCCAGGAGAACTGGTATGAGCTGCAAATTATTGCAAAGAAAATTACTTTAATCAATCATTGATAGAGAAAGTAATGACTAGAATCTAACAAATATATAATTTCGTAATTTTAAAATTTCCCATACTAACCTTGTTAGCGTCATTTAATATAACAATTAGTGGAGTATCAGATATGATATGTGCCATGGCTCGATACAAGAAAGATCTGAGAGTATAAACAAAATCAATTTAGACATTCGAAGGAGAGAAAGATAAAAACACCAAAGTCAAAACACTCATTAGTAATATGATGTGGTGTTCGCGTATATAGGGTTCTAGCAGACAATTCAAGTCTCTAAGGCATCAGAATAATAAAAAGAATACTAAAAAATTACATTCCATTGGGAAAAAAACACCTACCTGGAGAATGAAGGGTGAGATTTTGTGATCAACTGCTGAAAAACTGGCATCATTGAAGAGAAAAATCGCTGCTTATAAAGTGGCCTAATTATGGCATGAAATTTTTTGTTCAAACAGACATCAGAATCACTCATAAGAACATGAAATGCATCAGCAGCACATTTCATTACTAAAGGATCCAATGGTTGCACTTCAGTCTTCAAGCACCCTATAAAAATCATAGCGATGTCTTTAATCTTTTCCTGACCACACATAAGCAAACCTTTTCCAATCCACGAGAGCCCACAAATGGCATTGATTTGAAGCAGTCTATCATTTGCACCACCCAGGCATAAATCAGTAATAACCATCGCACTCCCATTTGTTCTATTAGTTCTCTGCAACATATCAGACGTGGAAAACCATAATTTCGTGCAGAATATAATATCCAGAGCTTCTTCCAAGGTAAGGTCACTTGAACTTTCTGCACTGCTGGATTTTGAAGCCAATTTATTTATTATAGAACCCAACGCCTGCGCAGCTGGAACAATGCCTCTGAGATGCATTACCATAAATAGATCCAGAAGTACTCTTAAATTTGGAATGTGTGTCTTGGAGCAAACTGCAATAATTGCTGATGCAAATAATGAAAGTATCCACTCATCTCTATGGGAAATGTCATACTGTCCAGGACTAAGTGGCATTCTTTCAACTTTATTTAGCTGAAAGTTAGTATGCGATGACAATACTGTATAAGCTTTTAATATTATCGTGTTTTGACTGTCCACAGAGCAACTTGCTACAGAAACTTTCATAACTTTCATTAATGCATCAAGAAGACCCTGAAGTAAAGGCAGAAAATATTTAATATTACTGCTTCGTAGTATTTTTCTTGCATGTAAATGATATCACCTTTGGGATTTCAACAAATATCAACATAGAATATTAATCCATAAGAGTTGCAGGAATATTTACCTTTTCCTCAAAGGGAGCACAAATATCCATGCAATTTCCTGCATGAGCCCAAATATCCACAGCAAATTGCTCTATGAACTCCTCCGAACATCTGTTCTCATGGATCCTGTCCAAATATGTGCAATTCAAAATATCAGATTGCCAGGAAATTCTACCAGTGTAGATCCTCCTTGTTCCTTGAACATTTTAATTTTAGTTGTAATAGATTGAAATTGTTCTGTTGTTTTAAGTTGTGTACCATTTTGAAACTTTATCATAACAATGTTAATACCATTGTTTATGTTAATACAACTTTAGCCTTTTATTTCCAATGCAAAATCTCAGATAATTTCACATCTAAGCTGTTAGTGAAGAAAATTCAAATAGGCACAACAAAGGAAATGTGGTATATAAGCTCTGCTGAGGGGAATACCATGGAAGCAACTTGCAAGAATAGCACTCCAAAAGCTGAACAGCAGTTTCAAAAGACCTTGAATTTCTACTGGCCTGCATGAACCATGCCAGAGAATTACAGCCCAAAATCCAAAAGTAAAGCTCACAATATTATCTAAGGGATTAATATGCACAAATGTTAAAATAACCAATAAGAAAATAAACAAACCCCTGGACTTCTAAAGTGAAACAACATATTCTACGATTCCTTGAAAGAAATATTTGCAGAAGAGTATTACATACACAAACATCAGATACATTGGCAAATACAACTCCTCTCAACCCTTGAAGAACGGTCAGCATATTTATCTTTCCAGTCATTCCTATCTCAGATAATGCTTTTACTTTGAGTGAAAGAGGTAGATTAATATCATTGATAGAAAGCAGTTCTGCAGCTTTTTCTACGACTAAACTCTTGTAGCTCATCGCCTTTTCAGATTCATCGAACTTTTGAACAAATGAACCAATATGAAACAATGCTTTTAGTGCCGCTTCCCATAGCGTCATTTTATTGGAATCCTCTATTATGATTGACATTAGTTTCTTCAAAATATCCTCAAATAGTAACATTGGTACTGGAAAAACATCTGAACAAAACATAGCCAGTATCTGCAAACCCTTCACTGCATGTCAATACCAAAAGCCAAAAAGGAGTCAGCAATGAAAATATAAAACAATAAATTCAGAAGGCATGAACCAAAGAAAGACAAATTTGCATCGGAAAGTAACTTGTATGCATGTGAAGTGTATACCCTTTGTCGGAATGCTAATAATAGTTTCGAATGTATTTTATATTACTGATATGCATGTTCTCAAGTTTTGCTGTTTAGACCCACTTTGCCTGTTGTTTCTGTTTTGTCCGTTAGAAGGATGTCTATGTCTTTTCCTCACAAATGTGATCCTTCCTTTCCAGAAAGTTTTCATCTTTTGTTACACAGAACACACTAGGAGTTCAATGCACACTCATAGTGAAGAACCAAATAACAAGAGTAGCAATACAGTTAGAATTCTGGATAACAAAGAATTAGCATTTAGGAGGGGGGGGGGGGGGGGAGTAAAAAAGCATTCACCTGCAATGTATATCTCTGGATCAAGGGGGCATATCTCATTACTTAATGCCAACACTGAACAAAAGGCATTAAACAACGGAGTTGAAAACCTATGAAGCTCAGTGCAGCATGTTTCATGCTCAAGAACATACTGCAAAGCTGGGTGTTCAGACACTGAAAATAATTTCCTGCATCCTTCAAGTAGTTCAATGCAGAGATAAAGTAATCCAAACTTGACTCTCTGAGAGGGAAAAACTTCACCATTTTGTGGGTTATCAAGATTTCCAACAGAAACCACATTATCCATTATTCGGGAGAAATGATTCTGAAATACTTCATTGCAGGAAGGAAGAGAAGTCTTCGCCATGACATGGAGAATACAACCGACACAATGCAGTTTCTTCTTTTCTTGGACAGGAATATCGTTGTATTTCTCATAAGAGGCAGTTGTCTTGATACAAATGTTGACATCTTCATCATCAATTATTAAGCTAACTAATAAATTGCTATTTTGCAAAATAAGTTGCTGAAGGAGGGATAGAGCTTCTATTACTAATTCATTCTTTGAGGGGCCAAAACCATTCAAAGGTGCTAGAGTAAAAGAAAAATCTGGGTCCTCCAAATAAGTAGATATGATGTCCTTTATTAAAGGCCAAATAGCACGTACATATTTTGTGATTCTCTCTGCTCCATACTTGGAAGAGCAAGCTCTCAGATACCTCAGGGAATCAATCTGAATGCATAGAAAACAAACAAACAGAAAATCTATAATGTTATAGTGTAACACAAATGATAGAATGACATTCCATTAACACAACCTTTGCTGAATGTAGCGAGGAAGAAAGCTTATCAAGTAACAAAGGGATGAGATATGGCTCGAAAAGAGGTGTGGAAGAGAATGCAGCCTGCAGGAAAGTAATATAATATTATAAAGTACAACTGAAATAGCATATCCTAGCCAGTTTTTGAATGGAAGATATAAAATATTACAAACATTCCATTATTTTTGGATGACAAGCAACCAAGTTGCATGAAATGAAGACTTAGTATAGATAGTTATAATATAAATGCAAGAAAATTTGCATTTCCTCTTTTTGGGTAAAGCAAACATAACAGGACCAAGGGTTCTCCCAAAATAATTAAAAATCACAAGTACTGTGAGAAAATAAAACAGGAAAGACACCACAAACTTCGAATGGAAGTTCCACATACCATCAAAGCTCTTGACAGATCATCTCTTTGAACATGAGCATCATCACCCACTGGCTGGTAGAGAAACAGAAATCCAGATTACAAATAAATAACAGTCAGAATACAAATAGAATGTGCATCTTGTCAGTCTCCAATGTAACACGATATAACCATTCATATTAGTACTAAAAACATTTTCTGGAACATATATGCTTAATGATGTATGGAAATGAGTATGCATTATAGAAGATATTCAATTGGGAGAAATATGCAAAAGATTAGAGACTTACATGTGTAAAGTGAATAGGAAAGTAGGCTTCTAAAATATCAAAAATTTCTTCAACAAAGTTTGTATTTGGACCAGATGGATCAAGATATAATTTTCCGACAGTCTCAATAATATGAAAAATGAGCATTAAACACTCTGGATCCTTTTCTATATCCACAGCTTCACAAATTCCATAAATAAGTTCCTCGCCCTGCAAGAGAGTGAAGAACCAATGCCTTGTAATTACGAATTTAAATAATACTTGCATAGATTAATTTGGGATTGCAGAATTTAAGTCGCATATTTGCCATCATATGTTCATTCCATTTAGTAGGATATCCTATCCTCTCCTATTGAACTTGAATATTTTGTATCTCAATGTTTTCAGTATATTAAAAAATATTGAATTAAGTAAATACCAAAATTCATCCACCACTCAGAAAAAGGAAGAGTCTCATATATACAAATTATACAGTACATAAAGTCCAAAAACAATAAAATAACCATATTTTAAAACACATCAATTGACACTCAATTATAAAAAACAGTTACTATATAATGAAATGGGTGGTAATATACTTTGGTTGCAAGAAGCAACAAACCTAAGCAATTAGATATAAATCAAAGAAATTTGTCTAGTCTGCCCTAAATGGAAGAAAACGGAAGTATAATCAAAGAAGGGTATAAATATAGCCGATTCAACATGGTCAATTTAATAATTTATATAATATTTAACTATATGTTGAGAAAAGACCAGTCCAACTAATATTTTGCTTCAAAAATTATGCTGTTTAGATTTAGTCATTTATTAGAAACTGAGTAAATAGCCATTTTGGCACCCGAAAGATTCATTTTTTGACAAAACGGACCTCAACATTTATTTTTGACAAAATGACCTCCAAAAAATATATTTCGTTTGACAAAGTGACCCAAATGTTTGGTCAATGGTTAATTTACCTAGTCAACTTCAAATTTTTCATGAAAGTACTAATTTATCCTTCACTTTTCTTATAAAATTACAAATTTACCCACACTCTCTCTCACCATTACCTACCACCATTCCTCCATCCTTCACCTACATCACCACACATCCTCCCCCTACCCCCACCTCCGCTTTCTCCACCACCATAATCGATCTCCAATTCTCCATTGCATTAACCAAAATGTGTAAAATATTAACCTAATAATCACTCCTAAATCAACCAGAAAACTCCCAAATAGCAATGAACAAAGGAACAAAACAAAGTCTCAAAAACTGATTTCACAATAATCAAATAATGGATGATCAAATCTAATTTAATAATCAAATAGGGGAAAAACACAATAAATCCTAACAATAAAGAGTAGTGTGAGGTGTTGTGAAATTAGATATCCATAATCGCAGGCTACAGAGAAACCAAGAACAGATCTTGATCCAGAATTTCAATAGAGAATGATGAACAATTCAAAGATGGATAGAAGATGAAGAGGAAAAACAAGAAAAAAGAGGGAGAAATTCCTGATAAGAAAGAAAATAAGGTTGTTTTGTGGGTGGAATAGAAAATGAAAAAAAGGTGTGGGTTTTGAAGAATTTAGTTTCAATCAAGTTCGCTCTATAACATTCTCAAAACGAAAGTGGGAGATGATAAAACACGAGGTGACAACGAAGCACGGCGATGCGACTGATGATTAGAGAGAGGCGACGATGAGTCGCGAGGAGAGCCTGCCAATGAAGTGGAGGTACGCTTGCAGGACCGACTATGGTGACGACAGATGAAGTGGAGGTCCTCTTGCAGTGGTTGTGGTTGGCAGCAGGAGAGAGAGAGAGAGAGAGAGAGAGAGAGAGAGAGAAGAGGTCACGGCAGCCGCAATGGGAGAAACAAAGAAAATGGGATTGGTAGTGGTGTTTTTCCGTTTTGGGAAGATTGGTGTCGGTGTTGGGTTGTTGATGGAAACTGTTGCAATGGTAATAAGATGGGGTAGTAATAAACTGATAAGTGGAGAGAGAGAGAGAATAAATGGTAGATTAGTAATTTTATAATAAGTTAACAGTTGACTAAATAAATTAACCATTGACCAAATGTTTGGATTACTTTGTCAAACGGAATATATTTTTCGGGAGTCATTTTGTCAAAATAAATATTAAGGTCCATTTTGTCAAAAATTGAATCTTTCGGGTGCCAAAATGGCTATTTACTCTTAGAAACTCCGGTCATATATTGCCTTATAGAAGTTTATAGAAGCTAGGACTACCAGTGAAGCAAGCACGTCGGAGTAGCGTTCTAGCAGACAATCAAGTAGTTCAAGGGATAGCTGCAGGAGAAAATAAAAAAAGAGGTTAACAGTGGAGTGCATTTTAAATATAGCTTAGATGCAACTAATAAAGGAGAATCACGGAAAAAATCCCAATAAAAATAATTAGCATTAGAAAAGGGTTTTGCACCCAATATAAAAAAGGTTAGTTATCAAAATTTAAGCCAGTATATGATCAGTTTGACTTCATTTCAACAAGAGTTCTTTTTCTGGAATTATTCCAAAGAGAATTTACTGTATTTTTTGTCTTTGGAAAATTCTAATTCATACTGCAGAAGGAAGTATTTGCTTTCTAGCTGTAACAATAATTTACCTTCCTGTCATACTGTCCTAAGGACTGAACTTGAATGTAGTCTAGAAAGGACTGAACAATGGCTTTGGCATCAGTACCAGTTACCATCCCCACCACACTTTTTCTCCTTATCAGTGACAAGCAACCAATAAGTGCACCTCGTAGTGCTCTCCAATCTGCCTGATCATGAACAATATTATATTGTTCATGGCAATTAGAGAATACCATGAAAATTTGTCTCAGTAATTATATAGCTTATAATCAAAGCATCAAAATCCCAATCAAAACCATGAAATTGTCTCAATCCAATCAACAGATGAAGTAAGAAATCCATTGACAGAAACAAATTAGAATAATTTTGACAGGGGAAAAAAACTCAATTAAAAAGAAATTCAAACAAAAAACTTTAAGAAGAAATATTCATACTGACCAGCCTGTCCTTGAAGAACACAACCAAGGTATGTATATTTGCACTGCCAAGAGGTTTCGACTCAATACGCTTAAGCACCTCACCTAGAAGCAGGATTCCTGAAGTTTTCCAAGAGACACAGACATGTACTGAAGATTATTTTGAAGATTAAACTAGTAAAAGATAATGCACATCCATACACACACACACACACACGTTCGTCAACGCTACCTGTTAGAATGTGTATGAAATACACACAAATATACAGAAGTGAATTTCTACAAAATCATAGCATATATATTAAGATAGAGAAAAACTCAATCAACTGCCATATCAGTTGTTGGGGCAGTGATCAGAATGCAGTAGCTTCCTACTGGAATCCTATTCAGAAGAATTGCTTGCTACGCTGCATGCAAAAAAAAAAAAAAAAATAGCAACCAGGAAAATTAAGCAAAAACGCACCTCTTGCACGAATAACATTATCTGTTGTTGTCAAATAAATCTGCAACTCTCGAACCTGAATTTTGAAACAGACGGAAAACAAGAAAAGACACAAATTAACTGATGCATGAAAAAATGTATATTTTTTATTTTACTTTCATTTGTTAAGGAAGTGAAACACACCAGAGCTTCCAGAGTTAAGGAATCAGATTTCACAAGACACCCAACTGAGTCCAAACTAGCAGCCTGCATTGACATGAGCATCATCATCATCATCACCAACAATTCAACTGTTTTGATTAAAAAGCAGAGATGAAATAATTATTAGCTGAAAGGAATTGAACCTGTTGAGCTGGAGTCGAAGAAGAATCGACGTATGACTCAATGTAGCGACTCAACTCACTCGGTTCCGCCATTCTCAACCACTGTTACTTTAGGGCTTTAGAATTCACACACGAGAAAGAAAGAGTTTCAGTTCGTTAGGGTTTAAACCTTAATGATTCTGCAGCTGCGGCAAAAAAAAACGACCAGCAAATACGATTTAATTATAATTTGTATTTTATTAATTTAACATAATTAGATTTTTTTTTTATTTTTGGTCAAGAACATAACTAGATTATGAACTGTTTTTGGCATTGAAATGGGCCTTTGATGAAGAGAGGCCCAATAGCCCAATTGTTATGTTACGTACTTACGTTATCCGGTGACTTATGAGTTACGATGAACCTGGTTGCAATTTCCGTCCACGTGGAGGATTATTATTTTTATTATTATTATTTATTTTATTAATAAAACTACCCTCTTACCTAACTAACTAAGTAGATCGCGGGAACGAAACCATGGCAGTGACGGCTGCAGAGTCGTTCGTAGAAATTAAGGTTCCTCAGCAGAAGCTTTTCGATGGAGTTTCTTTCCCGGCTGTACTCTCTCCTCCTTCTTCTTCAGCAACTGTTCTTCCACTTACGCGCTCCATTAAAGCCCATAAGCCCTACTTAGAATCGTTGCTTCTGAAATCGGGTGCTCTGCTTTTTAGGGGATTCACCGTCAACACCGCCTCCGACTTCAACGACGTCGTCGAAGCCTTCGGCTATGACGAGCTTCCCTACGTTGGTGGCGCCGCCCCTCGCACCAACGTTGTTGGTCGTGTCTTCACCGCCAATGAGTCCCCACCCGATCAGAAAATCCCTTTCCACCATGAAATGGCCCAGGTAAGATGCTACTTCATTTCACGTGAAATTCAGTATTTTTTTATATATATATAAAGCTGCAATCTTTCTCTTAATTGGTGGGGTTTTGTGGAACAGGTTCCGGAATTTCCTTCAAAGTTGTTCTTTTTCTGTGAAGTGGAGCCTGCGAGTGGAGGGGAGACACCAATAGTTCTGAGCCATGTTGTGTATGAAAAGATGAAGAAGAGGTACCCTGAGTTCGTTGAGCGGTTAGAGGAGCATGGATTGTTGTACATAAGGGTCTTAGGTGAAGATGATAACCCTTCTTCAAAATATGCCATAGATTTGCCTTATTTTGTGGAACATGCATAGCTCATATGAATGAAACTCTTGCAGGGCTACTAAACTGGGAATGAAGTTGGAGTGGTTGGAAGATGGGGTGAAAACAATCATGGGTCCAATCCCAGCAGTGAAGTATGATAAGAGCAGAAACCGGAAGATATGGTTCAATAGCATGGTGGCTGCATACACTGGCTGGGAGGATGAAAGGAATGATCCTGTGAAGGCTGTTACCTTTGGTGATGGCCAGCCATTACCATCTGATGTAGTCTATGATTGTCTCAAACTACTTGAGGAAGAATCTGTTGCTATTCCATGGCAGAAAGGAGATGTTCTCTTGATTGATAATTGGGCAGTTCTTCATTCTCGTAAATCATTCATTCCACCGCGCAGGGTGTTAGCTTCACTTGTTAAATAAGGTTGTATTTTGATATTAGCTATAATGTATCACAATATTCCACTATCTGTGACACCCATTAATGTATTTAATATTTGTAGTCTCACGTCAATACGAAGGTGTATTATTTACCAAGATCCTGGAAAATGGTGCATCAGTATTGCATTTTAACTTAAAAAATTGTCAAAAACAATTATGAGATCAGTATGTAAAAATTGCAATGTTACATATTCCTGCCAAGAAAAGGATCATGTGTGACAAATTATAAGACTTAACTCAGGGCAATGGACAAAGGTGTTGAACCACCAAATCCCTGACAAGTCGCTGATCCAATGGATATGAGGGTGTAATGCAAGATATGAGAAAAAAGAAAGCCTTGCTTTGTAAATTATCTCCCAGAATTAGGCCATCTATGCAAACAACAAACTTGTGGGGTGAGATTTTGAGAAATTACAGTTTTCTGGATCATAATGAGATGAAGAACCTTCAATTTTCTAAGGTTTTGAAATAGGAGAAACACACTTACCTTAAATACATTATCATAAGGGTACAGATTCATCATGCTAAGATCAATGTTGTCTCTCAGGCTTGACGTGCTCCTAAGAATGGAAACCATCTGCAATGAGTGTTGAAGAAGAAGAATTGGTATAAAGTGAGAGAGCTCAGATTACATCAGAACCTCAAAGAGGGAGAGTGAGGTTTTCTTTTATATCAGAAACTCTAAACTAAATTCCACAAAAAAGGAATGAGACTCTGCTATTAGTTATACATATAAGCCTAGCAATCCTACTTCAAACTTTTTGTGCAGGTTAAGTTTCTATGATAAGAATGAGACAAATGCTAATGAAGTTCTAAAAACTAAAGCTGAAAAGCAAACACACACCTTGAAATGTCATGTTGTGATTATTGAGGTACACTATCTTTACTTAATAGTTACATCTTCTGAAAGCAGAACTTACAACAGATGCCAATGGAACGTCTGTCAGGATTATTTGTCGCCACACCTTCAGTTCCCTGATATGATCTCGAAAAGAACAACTCCAAATGCGAAGACATCACTCTTGGTCATTGCAAGGCCATCTCCCAAGTATATGCACAATATTAAGATTTTAAAAGTTGTAATCATTTCAATTCACTTTGAATGATTGTGCCTGTTGAGTGTCTGGATGTAAATTACTTAATTACTCTGGAGCAAGATATCCATATGAAGTAGCAATTTTTCTTGTTGCAGCTTCTCCAACATTTCTTTTAGCTACAAAGAGAGAAGGAGAGATCTGACAATTAGAGAAAAGAAAATCATATGGCATAGAGAAATGTTTTGGTTTTACCTTGCCTCTAAAGGAAGCATCAAGTAAAATGTTGCTTGTGGTGATATCTTGATGGACATCATGAGCTTTTGTATGCTCATGTATGTATTCAAGGTCCCTAGCAGCATCAAGCGCAATCTGAGCCCTCATGATCCAAGAACAAAAAATGAAGGATCTTTAACTCTATATTTTAGAGGAATGTTTGGTGAATCATTTTCAATTTGAGGGTGAATTTATATACATGACAAACATCAAAGCATCTTCACGATGTTACCCTTATTTTGAGGATCATGTAAATGGCTTCTGAATAAACCCCTTTCGAGCATATTCATAAATCAAGAAAATCTCGTCACCATGACTAGCTGCATAACCGATAAATTCTACCTTGAACGAAGTAACAAAAATATGGGACTCAACCTTCAAATGCCAAGCATTTAGCTCCAAAATCAGAGCATATAATTTACTTTGAACAACAGTGAAATGACCAACATGATGAACCCTGCACATAGCTTTCAATTCTATCATAGATTCTTTACTTTGTGTAGTTGTCATCCTTTTAATAGCAACTTCCTAGAAGGATTTACATGCATATCAGAAACAGTATGAAAATCATAACTTCCCTATGAACAGATTTAGTAACTTAGCCACAAACCTGGTCCCTGAATAGACCATAGTAAACAGAACCATCTGTTCTGTGTGCAGATTTGAATCAGCGAAACCATTAGTTGCGCCAAAAATCTCTTAAGTATGCTAAAACAATAGGCTTCTCCATGCCAAATATATCAGGTCTTGTAGCTGCAGTAACAAATATAAGTTATGCATAGCCTCCTGAACATGTGTATAGTGGAGAATCTAATGTGAGGTTGATTACTTGAAGGTTTTGAAACTGTAATTTGGAGATTGCTGGATTCACCATCGTCTATCCTTCCTCATCATCGTTTACTTGATTACTTGCTTCAGCAATACATTTTGATGATCTTAGGGTCAGAGTAATACCCAGAATAATGCTCAATATGATAAGAAAAATCCAACCATTATGATTGACTTGATCAGCTGTAAAAGAAAAAGTGCATCTTTACAATTACTTCACAGACAATCATATTGTATGGTTCGAAATTCAGACAGTTAAAATACACAAGTTATTCATTATATCCTTACTTAAACTATACCTGAAAAATTATCAAAAATGTTCATTACATCCAGGAACTGCAATGCAGTAACATGGAATACAAAAATGTTCATTACATGAATCAATCAAATAAAGGTGTCTGCTCTATGCAGTTGAAGGAGAATCATCACTCACTTGAATTGAGAGGTATATAAAACAGACAACCAACAATGACATTATCAGGATTGTCAATGGCATTCACTGCTTCAATGCTATCCCCATCTCTGATTACATAACTCACCACTTGAGCAGCCACAGAACAACCTCAGTGATATAACAGAAGCAGTTCTTGCCCAGTGATTGGTCTTGGGCAATAGAGCATCCATCACCAAGTCATTGACAAAGCCACCGTGAATGGTTTCACTCTAAAACTGGTGTTGGATACATAGTTCTTGGTAGCAGCAGCACAAGAACCGTTCCAAATTATGTGTTATTTTTTTATAGAAATGTCTAGAGGCCAGCAGTTTTATTGAATTTTGGCCAGCATGTAACCAGCAGAGGAAGGTGAGCCATTGGATAAAATTTCACACCAATCTCACACCATCAAATCATCATTGATGGCTAATTGATGGCTAACAATCACAAAAATTGCTACCCCTAGCATTGCTCTTTTTTTATTTTTGCATATTGCAACATGTTTTTATGTGTATGAATTATTTTTTTTTCTCATTATATTTCCTAAACGAAGAATTAATTCTTATCAATTTTTTTTGTTTGGTAAGATAATGGGCCTAAGCTTTACGTATCCAAATTCTATTTAAGAGTGTGGATGAATTATTGCTCATTAAGTAGGAGATTTAGCAGGCCTTCTTAACCCAATCCAATCACGGAAGCATGCTGGGCCGCCTCGTTTATTAAGCCCAATTTAGGGGATTGGCGAGAATCTCTCTCATTGGATTTATTTAAACATTTTAAAACAATAGATATTGAATCCGACAAGACACCAAAAAAAAGAGGACATTGAATGCGATAAATTTCTTGATGGATAATCGGGTGGGGTGAGGTTCGAGAATAGTGATGGATGAGTGAGTGAGTATAAAAGGCCAAGGTTGTAGGCCATTTGGATTGCGTTTGTTTATATGGACACAACACTTAGAAATATACAAATATAAAAATAGTATTTAAAAATATTAAATTAATATATTTGTATTTATTCTAATAAAAAAAACATAGAAATATTAATAAAGAATATAATTTATTTTTTATTTTTTTTATTATTTTTGTTAATTTTTATAATTTTATTTTTTATTTTTTTTAAATTTTTGGGATAAAAGATAAAAATAAATTAAATTTTTATAATTTATTTTAATTTATCACCAAATAAAATATAAAAACACAAAATTTTATATCTCTATCATTTATATCTTGTTGTTCGTGTCTTGTCTTGTTCTAAAAAATAAACACACGTGATAAAACTTTTTCAAAAAATGTTTGTCTTTTAAAAATATAAATTCCTATAAAAAATGTGTTTATGCTTACTGTTCATACCCTGGCCCAATGCAAGGGCCCAGGTCCAATTAAAAGGCCTAACCTGAAGGGTTAAGCCTAGCTAAGTACCGACCTCCACATAAGTAGTCGGTATAAACCACGACTTGGTCCAAAGAAGTCGGATGTGAGATTAGCTGGCAGGTAAACACTCATTCAAATGAGTAACCGCCCCTAAAATCTCTCTAACCGCTTCATAAAGCCATATCTTAACCTCCCCAAGATAATAGGGACGGTTAACACCCTAAAGATACGGCACTACTCCAACGGTGGTTATTGGCTCACCACTATAAATACACTGACGCCCCTCAGGTATCTCTAAGCCCAATACTCTCCAGACCTGCTCACACCCTTGCTAACTTAGGCATCGGAGTGTCTTTGCAGGTACCACCCCCCATTCACTCACGAGCACAAGTCGGACGGAGCCCCTCGAGTTGAAGACCCATCCGGAGTTCTCCTCCTTCACACACTTGGGCCGCCAAACGCCATCCATAGCATTAATCTCCGGTTACCTACCGTAACACTTACTATTTTTTAAAAATAAGTATTTTTAAAAATATTTAAGATAACAAATTTTAAAATTTATATAAATTAAAGAAGAACGAAAATCATGTAATATTGATTTTTTTTTAATTTATATATGTAAAAAAGCCTAGAGTATCATCGGTCCTTCAAGGGCTTTTCGTGTTTTGTCATATTGTAAATTAAAGAATTAAGTTGGTAATTTTGATAAGTCTAAAACGAGCTCAACCATTATGTGCTTATTGAATGAGCTATATTTATATAGGCTATTAGATTTTATTAGATGAAAATCAAAGGCTAATATAAAATAAGAACATTGATGGACTCTAATAAATATAGAATATCCTAGTATATAAATAAATACTTTAATACACAATACTTTAAACGGCAACAAAATCTTTTATTCTTTAATAATTAAATATAAAATATATAAATACAAAATATATGAGTATTTTTTATTTAATAAAATTAATTATTATGCAAAACTTTTTTATAATATTAAAAAATTATATTAAAATAATATTTTAAACAGTAATATAAAAATATAAAATCATTAAAATTTATTTTATATTACTTGATAAATAATTAGATTATTATATTCAAAATTTATTAACTAACTATTTTTATTAAAGATATTATTATATAATATAATTTTTTATAAAAATATTTTTAAAAAATAATTTATTTAAAATATTATATATAATACATGAAAATATTATTTTTTATTTTTTTTAGAATAATTTATTTATTCTAATATTTTGTACTCACTTTAGTTGGAGGGGCGCGCCGGCCCGTCCCGCTTAAGGTGCGGGCCTAGGTGAGGCGGGGCGGGTTGGGGCGAGCCGGCCCGCATTACCACCCCTAATATATATATAGAGGGGTGGCAAGCGGGGAAGCCTGCCCCGCCAGAAGCCCGCCCCGTCCCGCCTAGTGAGGCAGTCCCAAAATCCTAGCCCTCCCCGTCTAACGGCGGGTTAGCGGGCCGGAGGGCATAACCCGCCAAATATCCTCTTTTTTTTTTACTTTTAAATATTAAATAATATATATAAAGGCATAAAAAATCTCTCCTATTTTTTACTTTTAACTATTATAATTTCTAAAAGTATAAACAAATTATAATTTTTATATTCACAAATATTAAAGTCTTTGTAATTATAAATATCTAATAAATATAAATATAAACCAAGTTTTCATCCAAAACATAATTATAAATATTGTTTCCAAAGCAAAATAAACATAATCCAAAATATGATTATAAATATTGTTTCTAAAACAAAATAAATATAATCCAAAACACTCAATTTTCATCTCATTCTCTTATAAGTTAGGTTGGAGGAAGTTGGGTTTTGGCAAAAAAATTGTAAAAATATCCATTACTAAAAAAATACTAAGCCCGCCGGGGAAACCCGCCCCGTTCTGCCAAAGCCCGTGGTTTAAGTGGTGTGAGTTAGGCAGGCTTTTGCTATTTGGCGGTCCCAATTTTTCAACCCAACCCGCCTTTTTTGGCGGGTTACGCGGGCTGACTCGGCGGGTTTAGGCCCATTTGCCACCCCTATATATATACTATCTAGTAATTTTTTTATATATTAAATAATTATAATCATATAATAACATTGAAATCAGAAAACATATTAAATCTGTTACAGTATAACTATTTAAAATATCATTTTAATATAATCTTTTAATATTATAAAAAAAATTTTGCATAAAAATTTTGCGGGTTTGGCGAATTCTTTTAATTTGACCGGTTTCAAATCCTAATCCGACCCACCTTTTTTAGCGAGTTCGGCGGGTTGGCCCGACGGACTCGACCCATTTTGCCACCCCTAATATATATTAAGAAGATTATCACATATTTTACTATATAAAGGTAGAAACTTTTTGTTCTAAAAAATATAAATTAAATAAATACAAAAAATATAAAATTTTTTTATTGATTAAAATTAATTATTATGCAAAATTTTTTTATAATATTAAAATGAAAGTTTAAGCTATAATATAAAAATATAAAATAATTAAAATTTATTTTATATTACTTAAAAAATAATTAGATTATTATATTTAAAATTTATTAACTAATTACTTTATTAAATATATTATTATATCATATAATTTTTATCAAAATATTTGTAAAAATAAAATTTATTTAAAAAGTTATATAAAATATATGAAATATTAACTTTTTTATTTAGATATGTATTTAAAATTATATTATTTATTCTGTTTTTATAAAAAAATGAAAAAAATAAAAAAGTTAATATTTTCATGTATTATATATAATATTTTAAATAAATTATATTTTTAAAATATTTTTATAAAAAATTATATTATATAATAATATCTTTAATAAACTTAATTAGTTAATAAATTTTAAATATAATAATCTAATTATTTGTTAAGTAATATAAAATAAAATTTTAATTATTTTATATTTTTATGTTTGTTATAATTTAAAATGTTGTTTTAATATAATTTTTTAATATTATAAATTTTTTTTGTAATAATTAATTTTAATAAATAAAAAATACTCATATATTTTATATTTAATTATTTAAGAATAAAAAATTTTGTTGCCGTTTAAAATATTGTGTATTAAAATATTGCTATTTAAAGTATTTATTTATGTACTAGAATATTCTATATTTATTAGAGTCCATTAATACTCTTCTTTTATATTAGCCTTTAATTTTCATCTAATAAAATCTAATAGCCTATATAAATATAACTCATTCAATAAGCACATAATTGTTGAGCTCATTTTAGACATACCCTGATAACACCACCTACATATAAGAACATGAAAAGAGGACAAGAGCTATGTCCCACTAAAAGGATTTGCCAATTCAAGCGAATCATTCTCAGATCTTCTTTAGTGTAAGCAAATACACGTGAAAAAGAAAAGCTACTTTACCCACTCTCCTTGATATCAGTATTATATTACTTTCTCTTTCCCAAAGCATGTGTTATTTAAAAAAAAAATTACTAATTAAATGTTATTTTTTAGTTTAACAATTTATTACTTAATTCTTATTTGACTCTTCTTATTAATTAGATTTTATTTTAAAATTTAATAATTTTAGTAATTATATATAACTAAAAGGAAACAATTAATTTAGAAAAAAAATTTAAAAGGCTAAAATTTTCAGTTATAAACGTGAAAAATGTTTAACATTAGTTTAACCATAAACACATTAATTATTTAAATTTTAAAATATTATGAAAAAAATTATATATACACTAAAAATATTTAAAATTTTAAGTGATGTGATAGGTAAAGATAAACAATTTTAGCAGTCAATATCATATACCTACCTATAACTAAAGTTAGTAGTGTGTTAGAACAAAAAATGGTATTGAAAATGATTTTCGGGTGCATCTCTATTAATTTGGGGTGAAATATATACACATATATATATCAGGCTAACAAACTCCTAACCTAATAGAAAATATTTCTCTCTAAATAAGGTTAACTAACTACAGTAAATAAATAACAATCATAACAAGTAAAACAAGATATCTGCTAATACTCTCTCTCAAGTTGGAAAAAAAATGTTAATGATTCCCAACTTGCTGATCAAGTTTTTAAACAAGGTAGGCTGCACAGCTTTTGTTAAAACATCGGCAAGCTGATGTCCTGACTTCAGGTGCACCAGCTTTACAGTACCGTCTTGTACATGTTCTCGAACAAAGTGACAATCCATTTTAATATGCTTGGTACGCTCATGGAAGGTGAGATTCTCTGCAATATGTATTGCAGCTTTGCTGTCACAGAAAATGAAAGGCGGATTAACTTATATCTCAAAATCCTGAAGCAGCCTCATAATCCACACAACTTCAACAGTAATATTGTCAAGTGCTCGATACTCTGCTTTAGTCGTGGACCTCAAAACGGTATCTTGTTTCTTCGACTTCCATGAGATTAGAGAATCACCAAGGAAGACGCAATAGCCGGTAGTGAATCGTCTAGTTTCGGCACAACTTTCCAAATCAGCATCCCTATATGCCTTGATCGATAAAGGAGAAGAAACCGAAAAAAGCAAGTCCTGCCCAGGTGCAGCCTTCAAATATCTCAAAACATGATAGACAGCATCCAAATGGATAGTGCAAGGAGAAGACATGTATTGGCTCTGCTTGTTCACAGGAAAGCAAATAGCAGGTCTTGAAATAGTGAGGTAAAGCAATCTGCCAATCAACTTCCTATATTGTCCTACATTCTCGAGCAAATCCTCATCAGTGGCAGTAAGTTTTATGTTTGGATTCAAGGGTATAGAGGCAGATTTACTATCCGAAAAATCAGTGTCTTCAAGCAAAGAAAGGGTGTAATTTCATTAAGACAAACAAACGCCTTCCTTAGATTTTGCTATCTCCAATCCAAGGAAATGCTTTAAGGAGCCAAGCACCTTAAGTTTGAAAAGACCTTGCAAAATTTGCTGAGTTTGGGCAACCATATCACTAAGTTTACTAGCAACAATGATATTGTCGACATATACAAGCACCAAAACAAGTGAATCGCCTATTCCTCTATGAAATAGAGAATAATCTGATTTGGACTGAGTGAAACCAGCACCAAGCAAAGCAGTAGAGAACTTGGTAAACCATTGCCTCGAAGTCTGTCTCAAGCCATAGATTGACCTGTTTAATTTGCATACAAGCTTCTTCCCCTGCTCCCCCTTGCTGGCATATCCCTGAGGTAGTTGCATATACACCTTATCATCAAGATCACCATTCAAGAAGGCATTATTAATGTCTAGCTGCAACAATTTCCAATTCTTCACAGCAGCAACAGCAAGGAGTAAACGAACAATGGTGAGTTTGGCAATGGATGAAAAAGTATCCTTATAGTCTACACCAGCTTGTTGAGTGTTTCCTCTAGCAACCAAACGAGTTTTGCATCTATCAACTAACCCATCTTGTTTGCGCTTCACCTTATACACCCATCGATAACTAATACAATGTTTTTTGATCGGAAGCAGAACCACCTCCCATGTACGGTTATTCTCCATAGCTTGTAATTCCTTAGCCATAGCCTGTTACCATTGGGGATACTTGACAGCTTGGTGATAAAATTAAGGTTTATAAAAATAAAAAACTTGCATACAATAATCCTTGTATGCTGAACTCAATCTCTCATAAGAACAAAAATGCACCATTGCCAAAGGATTCACTGCATTGTTGCAATGGTAGCCTGTAAGATAAGTAGGCACCCTATAGAGTTGTTGACTTTTTTTCAACGGCTGTGGATTCTCAGCTTATGACTGTGTCACAATAGGAACAGGTGTAGCCAGAGAAACGAGTTGAGGTGTATTAAGGAAAACTTCGACTGGCTTAGGAAGGACATGATCATCAAAAGGATCAGGTAAAGAAGAATAAGTGCTGCCAGCTTGAAAGGAAAATTCAATTAATGAAAATTCACATCCTTTGAAATAAAAAAATTTCTATTCTTGAGATTATAGAATTTGTACCCTTTGTAACCTCGTGGGTAGCTAAGAAAAACTGCTGGAATGGCTTTTGGTGAAAAATTGTTCCTAGAGGAAGGTAAAGTCGAAGTATAGGTAAGGCATTCGAACACCTTCAAGTCTTCATATGCGGGTGCCTTATTGTAAAGTAACTGATAAGGGGACTTCCAGCCAAGAGTAGAGGAGGGAAATCTAATGATCAAAAAAGCTGCAATAGCAACACATTCACCCCAAAAATAAATTGGGACATCGGATTGATAATACAAGCTCCTTGCCACATTCAAAAGGTGTTGATGCTTTCGTTCCACCACCGAGTTTTGTTGTGGTCGCTCAACACAACTGAATTGGTGGAGAGAACCTTTTGATTTTAAAAAATCAGTAAGAGATAACTCAGGTGTATTGTCGGACCGAATCTTCTTAATCACACAACCAAACTGAGTGTGAATCATGGCAAAAAATTCTTTAATATTGGTCGTAGCATCATATTTGGCTTTCAACAAATAAATCCAGGTATATCGACTATGATCATCTACCAAAGTGAGAAAATACCACTCTCCGTAGCAACATGATAAGGACCCCAAGTGTCACAGTGTAACAATGAGAAGAATTCGGACTCCTAATTATTGTTGGAAACAAAAGACAATCGTTTTTGCTTGGACAAAGAGCATATGTCACACAGTGAATTTTTATTAGGAGATGAAGAATTACAATTCAAAGGCAAATGTTGCAAAACAGGAAAAGAAAGGTGGCCTAATCTATGATGCCACAATTTTTCACTTATTGCATTACAAGAATCAGAAATGGCCAACGTATTGTCACAATCGGCATTATTACATGTAGGTTCAATAACATTGACACCTTTAGACATAGAAATTGGTGTGTGTGTGTGTGTGTCAATCCATGTTTCAATTTACCTTTTCCAATTATCTTGGAGTTCAGGTGGTCCTGAATCACAAAACCAACATCAGAAAGAAGAATATAAAAATACTGCTTTAACAACAAGGAACTCACTGAAATCAGGTTAATTTTGAATGAAGGCACATACAAAACTTCAGTGAGTGTGAAGGTTTGAGATAAGGAAACAGAATCAGAAGCAAGTACAGGTTGCGAGTATGATCAGGGAGAACCACAAACTTATTTGCAAACCAAATTAAAGGTTTAAAATTGTCAAAAGTACAGGTCACATGGCAAGTAGCCCCAGAATCTAAGATCCATGATTTAACTCCAAGTGCAGAAATTAAAGCAGTAGAGAAATATTTACCTTTCCCTGCGCTTGAAGCTTCAGCAGTGATAATAGGGGGCATTGTGGATGAAACCTGTGTAGATATATAAGAGTGATATTAATTGTTGATACTGTTGAGGAGTGAGCTGAAGAGGAATGTCCTGACTTGTGTCCACATGGTTGACCCGAATTGTGGCTAGACTTTGCTTCTTGTAATTAGGTGGATAACCATGTAACTTGTAGCATTTATCCTTGGTGTGGCCGAGTAAACCGCAGTGAACATAGAGCAGCTTATCTTTCTTCCCTGGACGGATCTTAGAGTTATACTGTGTGTTCTTCACGGCAAAAGCCAGCTGCGTCTCATTGCTTGTTGGAGGAGCAAGAGTTAGTCCTCGTTGCCGCTTTTCTTGAACGATTAGCGAAAAAACTTCAGAGATGCTAGGCAAAGGCTTCATCAACAGAATTTGGCTCCGAACTTGATGGTACACATCATTCAACCCCATTAAGAAGACGAGAACATATTCCTCATCAGCATGAGCTAAAAATTCACGAGCACCACCACAATTACAGCGTACTGAAGGTCAAAAATGGCATAATTCCTCCCACACACACTTCATCTTCGTAAAAAACTGAGAGACAGCAAGAGAATCTTATTTCAAATTGATTAACTCTTTTCGTAGTTCATAGATTCGAGGACGGTTCTTTTGCTGAAATAAGTGACCTAAATTTATCCAAATCTCATGAGCAGAACCAGCAAAGATCAAGCTCGATGCGATCTCCTTGGAGACATAGTTGAGAATCCAGGTGCTGACGATGTTGTTCAGACGATGCCAGCGGAGCTTGGAAGAGTGAGACACACCTTCCTCAGGTGGCGGAATCGTGCCGTCAACGAATTCAAGTTTGTTTTTGCCATTAAGCGTCATTTCCATCGATCTCTTCCATGAAGGATAATTGTCGTCGGTGAGCACTTGCGTGACCAAGGCAAGGTTCGGTTCATCGGAGGAATGGAGCAGAAAAGAATTGGCTTCATCGATCGCCGCCATTGCAGAAAAAAATTGAAGGTTGGAGAGAAAGTAAAAGGGGAAAAGAAAGTTCGAGAAAGAGGGAAGAGGATCAGAGAAGAACGCAGAAAAGTATGAAAAATTCTTCTGATACCATGTTGGAACCAAAAATGGTACTGAAAATGATTTTTTGGTGTATCTCTGGGTGGAATATACACACATACACATATCAGGCTAACAAACTAACAAACCCCTAACCTAACGGAAAAGATTCCTCTCTAAATAAGGTTAACTAACTGCAGTAAATAAATAACAATCATAACAAGTAAAGCAAGATATCTACTATGGGATGCTCCCATAAAGACGTTTAGAACGTGTAAAGATGTCGCATTATTATTGGACGTATTAATGAATCGGTTATTTTTAAATTTCTTAACAAATTAGAATATAATTGATTTTTTTTATAATAATAACAATAAACCTATTTTTTTAAGGATTTTATTGTATTTTTAAATTTTTAGATATTTAAATGTCTGCAAAACAAAAAATTAGAGATATATTTATCTTTTTATAAAAAAATTTAAAGATATTCAGTTTAGATTGTATAATTTAATCGGATCAAATTGGGTCTAGTAATTATAATACAGACAATTGAATTTATTATTGTTGCTATAATAAACTAATTTTGTTCTGATTTATTAAAAAATAAATTATTAATTGATTTAATAAGAATGTTCAATAATAACATGACACGTATAAACGTCTTAAAAAAAAGACATTTTTAATGTCTTTATTAAAGTGTAAATGAGAAAGTATGATTAAACAAGTTGGGAAACACTTTAATTATCCATTCATCAACTAATATCTTTTATTAAAAAAAATTAACTAAGAAAGAGAAGCATGAGGTTTTCAGAGGGATTGGTGGTGGAAATTGAGGTTCCACAGCAAAGGAACCTTCACGGCGGAGCTCGATTCCCAGCCGTGGTGACTCCTTCTTCTTCTCCTTCTCCATCTCCGCAGCAACTCATAGAATCTCATAAACAGTTGCTGGATTCGCTTCTTGCGGAATCCGGTGCTCTGCTTCTGAGGGGATTCCAGCTGAACACCCCCTCCGACTTCAACGACGTCGTTGAGGCCTTCGGCTACGACGAATTCCGCCTGGCCAGTATCTCCGCACCACGCTCCAAAGTTGTAGGGCGTGTGTTCACCGCCAATGAGTCCCCGCCGGAGCAGTACATCGCTTTCCACCACGAGATGGCCCTGGTTCCTGAGTTTCCTTCCAAGTTCTTCTTCTTCTGTGAAGTAGAGCCTCAGGCTGGAAGTGGCGGCGAGACTCCAATAGTTCTGAGTAACCTTGTGTACGAAAAGATGAAGAAGGCGCAGCCTGAGTTCGTTGAGCGGTTAGAGAAGCATGGCTTGTTGTACACAAGGTTCTTAGGTGACAACGACGACACTTCTTCTCCGATTGGCCGTGGCTGGAAGTCAAACTTCAACACCACAGACAAAACCCTAGCCCAGCAGAGGTAATTAACTAGTTTCACAGTTTTCATAGTCATTCAAATTGAATTGCAATTATTGAAATTGGAAAAATGCAGGGCGAATGAAATGGGGATGAAGTTGGAATGGTTGGAGGAGGGAGGAGTGAAGATGATAATAGGGCCAGTGGAAGGTGTGAGGTATGATGAGAGGAGGGGATGCAAGGTGTGGTTCCATACTATGGTGGGATGGGATGATCCATCAAAGCCTGTGACCTTCGGTGATGGGGAGCCACTACCGGAGGGTGCGGTGACTGAGTGCCTCAGAATAATGGAGGAGGAATGTGTTGCGATTCCATGGAACAAAGGTGATGTTCTCATCATTGATAACTTGGCTGTTCTTCATGCTCGAAGACCATGCAATACACCCCGCAGAGTTCTTGCTTCACTAGCTTCTTAATAACTACCCTGCATGCATTCCACTACATTAATAACATTACTAAGTTCCACTTATATTACAGTGTATGTATTTCACAATAAGCTTGTTTAATTACCAACAATGAATTCCTATGATTTGTTTGCCTCCCTTTGATCTAACTTTTTGTCTTGGATGGTTATATGCTTTTGGAAACTTGTGAGGTCTTTAAGCCTCTCTTTGTTTAACAGAATATTGACACACAAGATTTTGTTTGACATAATAGACCAATTAGTATATTTTGTATAAGATGGATACCAAAAATATTAATAAGGGATTTATTTTATTATTTTTATTAATTTTTTATTATTATATTTTTTATCTCAAATTTTTTGATTGAAAAAAAATTAAATTTTTATTATTTGTTTTAATTTATCACTAAATAAAATACAAAAATATAAAATTTTGTATCTTAGTCGTTTATATCTTATTTTTAGTATTTTATTTTATTCTATTTTAAAAAGTAAATGTAGTCTAAATATAAAAAAAATCAAGACAAGCATCATCAAGTGTTCCAAATGTAAGAGATTATTATAGAGTTTTCACTCGTTTGGAATTGGAAGGGTCTGCATTTAACCAAAAACTGTACTAAAGTGAATATTCACCTAAAATTGATAATTAAAAAGTATTAATTAATAATTTAATTATTTAATAATGATATGTAATTATTATTTTCATATAAAAATTGTGAGCAATTATTTTTTAATTTATATTTTTAAACATTATTGGTTAATTGTTGAATAAAAATAATAAATTTTGTGAGCTTTTTAACATTTTTTTGGTAATTTATTTCAAAAAATGTAAAAAAAAAAAAAATCAATAACTGTTATTATTAAAATAAAAAATTTAGAAATTATAAATTTTATTATTTAAAATTGAGTAAATATTAATAAAAAATAATAAATTTATTGACCATATATATAATATTATTCTTTTGTAAATACATATCTAATCCCACCACGGGGATCGGACAATCACCCACCATAAGGTTCAGCACCAACGTGGACGTATTGCTAACATGTATTTTTATCTGATTCCTGGTATATTTTTCTTAATTAATCAAAATACTTTCTTAATACGGGAATGACGAATTCGCATTATTAATGGTCTACTATTTGCCCAATATGATATGAGAGATGACCAAACATTAATTCTACTCCTACTTTTTGTCTCACGAAATGTGTAATGGATGAAATTATTTATGTTCTTTTTGTCTCAAATATTAAATAGGGTAAATATAAATATATAATTCTATTGTTATAATTCTATTGTTATAACTCAAGAATTGTCTAGCAACTTTAATTATAATGAAATATAATAAAACAGAAGTACATTTGGAAAAAAATACAAAATCCATATTATACTTTATCCTAAAAAATATAATAAAAAATACAAGAAGATGACAAGATTTACTTTTTTAAACTTCTTCCACTAATAAAATCATATTATATTTTTATTATATGTAAATTTTAAAATCCACAACTAATTTGTCCAAAATTTCTCACTTACATGACTACCACTTCAACAATAATATAGCATAATTTTAATGAATTCTTTAATAACATAACAACAAAGAGAGACAATAATACTAGTAACAATATACTTGCATTTACTCTCTATCACACTTTTGTAATAGAAAAAAAAAACACTTGATATAGCTAATTCTATTTTTTTTTGAAAATTTCGAGTAAGAATAAAGTTTTACATTTAAATAAAATTTTTATCTAAATTTATCCAAATTGTTGGAATAATTTTTAAATTATGCACTATTTTTTTTTTACTTCTCCTCTTTCTTATATTTTTTCTTTTTTCAAATTTGCAGATTCTTTTTTTTTCCTTCTTCTCCTCATTCTTTTTTTTTCTTCTTCTTCTCCTTATTCTACTTCTCCTTTTTTTTCTTCTTCTTCCAAATTTGCACACAGATTTTTTTTCTTTCTTTCTTCTTCTCCTTCTCTTTCTTCTCCTCCTCTTATAAATTATCAATTCAATTCAATTCAGAACACATGCATCTATTCAATTTAAAATAATTCAATTCAATTCATAATGAACTGAACATGTTATTAAGGTGAAACAATTGTATAGTACGAAATGAATGAAACATTGTCCATTATATAAAATCAAATTCAAAACAACTTTCTGCACAATGAACCGAACACGTTATTAAGGTGAAACAATTGTGTAGTACTAAATGAACAGAACATTATCCATTATATAAAATTAAATTCAAAACAGTTTTATGCATAATGAATCGAATATGTTATTAAGGTGAAAAAATTGTATAATACTAAATGAATAACGGAACATTATCCATCATATAAAATCAAATTCAAAACACCTGTGTCTACAATAATTTAGAGATTATCAATTCAATTCATAATGAACCAAATATGTTATTAAGTTGAAACAATTGTATAGTACTAAATGAATGGAATATTATCCATTATATGAAATCAAATTTAAAATAATTTTCTGCATAATGAACCGAACATGTTATTAAGGTAAAACAATTGTATAGTACTAAATGAACAGAACATTATCCATTATATAAAATCAAATTCAAAATACATGTGTCTACAATTTAGAGATTATCAATTCAATTCAATTTAGAACACCTGCGTCCATTCAATTCAATTCAATACAATTTAGCAATTGTATTATATTCAATTCGATTGAAAAAATAATTCATTAGCAAAATATTGGTGTTGTTGGTAATGACGATAACAAAAGAGGGAAAGAAGAAGAGGAGAAAGAGGAGAAGCAAAAAAAGAATCATCGTATGTGAATAAGGAGGAGGAGGAGGAAGTATGCGTGAATTTAAAAGAAGAAGATAACGTATGTACGTATTTGAAAGAAGAAGAAAAAGTATGTGTAATGATGCTCTTTTAATAAGAGTGATTTTTGTTAGTGTTGGATCAACTTGAATAAAATTAAATAAAAAGATACTTAAATGTATAGCGAACTAGCATTCCTGTTCTAATAATAAAATCTTAGTCAATCCTTATATATATTTATTTTTTTTTTATGAAACTTTTACTCTTTACTAATTCTTATCAAGTTGAATAAATAATTTATTTTGTAACTTTTGAGAATTCTATAAATTTCTAATAGCTGTATTCAACTTGAATCTTTCCATTTGTTTAAAATAAATTGATAAATTAAGTTTAGTTTTAACATACTTTAATATATTACATGTTATTATTTATGTGAACTTAATTATTGTGACTTATAATAAGTTAAATTGAAACAATGAGATTGTCCATTTTAATTTGCTTTGATTTATGTAGTTTGAAGCAGGTAAGTTCGAACTCAACTAACATATAATTCGAATAATGTAGATTTAAATTATACACTGACACACAAACTAACATAATTCGAAGTCACCTAATTCGAATTACACACTAATAGTAATTCGAATCATGTTGATTTGAATTACTCACAATGACGCAATTTCATGTAATTCGAAATAAGTTAATTCGAATTACACAAAGTATAGTTTGAACCAGGCTGGTTCGAATTATAAAGGATCAATCGTGTATATATAGGGTGTGAACGTGAATTGATTTTATTAGAATGAAAAAATGGCTAGTGAGGAGAGTTTTGTAGTCTTGGTTCACCATAGAGGATCGATTAAGAGGAAAATACGATCCGGTGTGAAGTTCACTGATAAGGATCCTCTCAGTATTTTCTTGAGGACTACGACTAGCTATGATGACCTTGTTAGTTCTGTTCTACGGAAACTTGGTCTAGAAGGCGTGAAACGGGTTAAAAATTTCTTCTATCGCATTCCAATCTCGGTCCTCCAAGAAATCGTGAAATATGATTGTTTCACGATCGGTAGTGATGAGGACTTGCACGTCCTACTTTATTGTCGTCGGCAGTTTTTCGAAGTCAGAACACTAGAACTATTGGCAAAGTTGGTTGATGTGATATCCACCTCAGGGGGTTCGAATCGGAATACCCCCACTGTAGCCATGGTAGCCGGTTCTAGCTCCAGACCTGCCGGTGCATCTTCCACCGTACCTGTGTATGAACCTTTGGTCTAGCCTGTCGCCTCCCCTTCATTCGCAGTGGATCTCAACGGAAGTGGAGGCGGTGAGGTTGGAATGGAGGATTATGTGCCGACCCCTTTATAGTGTGCTGCACCAGCTGGTCTTGGAGATGCATTGTTGGATGATCGAGACGACGACGATGTGGAGCCGGATATCATTGCTGATGACAGTGGCGATGATATTGGACCGAGTGAGCCTGCTAGTGCGGGAGGTGGTTCTAGCTCTGGCACACAGCTCTACCCTCCATATTTTTCATCTTTGGACTTGGATGCAATGAGGCAGGAAGGGGATCCTGGGGAGGCTGCTGGTTTTGGCGCCAGAGATGCGGAAGGGTCTGCAAGTCTAACAGAGTTTCAGGTTGGTCAGTAATTTCAGGATAAGGATGAGGCCGTGTTAAGTGTGAAGACTTACAGCATCCGACGCGGGGTATAGTACAACGTGGTGGAGTCTGACTATCGCCAGTATGTTGGAAAGTGTATTGAGTTTGGGAATAGGTGCACATGGTTTATTCGGCTTAGCCTCCGGCAGCGTAAGGAAATTTGGGAGGTCAAAAGGTACAACGGACCACATACGTGTCTAGCAACCTCCATTCCCGGACTAACCCATGGGGTACTCTCTTGAAGTGTTTGGTCGGCACCGGGAACACCAACGAAGTAGTGTGTGTTTGGATTTCAGTTTGCAAACGAGAGTTTGCATAAAAGTGATTTTGCAAACTTACTTTTGATGAAAAGTAAGTTTGTGTTAACGTGATTTATGTTTGACAATTTTTATATCAAAATTGATTATAGTAAAATAAATATTGTTTGGGTTATACTATTCAAAATCACTTTTAGATCAACGAAGTAGTGTGTGTTTGGATTTCAGTTTGCAAACGAGAGTTTGCATAAAAGTGATTTTGCAAACTTACTTTTGATGAAAAGTAAGTTTGTGTTAACGTGATTTATGTTTGACAATTTTTATATCAAAATTGATTATAGTAAAATAAATATTGTTTGGGTTATACTATTCAAAATCACTTTTAGATGAAAAATTACTAAAAAAGACATCAATTAAAATAATTTTTTATATTATTCTATTATTTTATTTTAAATATTTGAATAGATCTTATTAATTCATTGTTATTCATTATTCTATTAAAAAAATATAAATTTTATATATATATATATATATATATATATATATATATATAAGAGTATTTAATCAAATATGTTATCTTTTTATACCATACTCTCAATAATTTCAAATATGTTATCTTTTTATACCATACTCTCAATAATTTTATTCTTATAAGACTTTTTTGACATCCAACATTCATAATTTTATTAATACTTATGAATATTTTTTATTTAGTTTGTCTTTTTTGATGGATCAATTAATCTATATTATAAAAAAAGTTACAATAAAATATAATATATAAAAATTATAATTATAAATTTTACATAGTTGAATAAAAAATAAAAAATTTCAGCCAAAACAAAAATAAAGTATAATAAAATATAAAACGAGAATTCATGTAAATAAAAAACGATAAAAATTTTATAAAACCAACAATATATATCATATGAATAAAAGAAATATAATAAAAGGGAAAAAAATAAAATTCATATAAACAATATATATCAACAATATATATCATTGATGAGCGGATAATTTGTACGCTTTTTGGCATTGTTTTTAGTATGTTTTTAGTATGTTCTAGTTAGTTTTTAGTATATTTTTATTAGTTTTTAGTTAAAATTCACTTTTCTGGACTTTACTATGAGTTTGTGTGTTTTTCTGTGATTTCAGGTATTTTCTGGCTGAAATTGAGGGACCTGAGCAAAAATCTGATTCAGAGGCTTAAAAGGACTGCAGATGCTGTTGGATTCTGACCTCCCTGCACTCGAAGTGGATTTTATGGAGCTACAAAAGCCCAATTGGCACGCTCTCAACGGAGTTGGAAAGTAGACATCCTGGGCTTTCCATTAATGTATAATAGTCCATACTTTGCCCAAGATTTGATGTCCCAAACTGACGTTCTAAATCAGCTCAAAACTGCCCGGCGTTAAACGCCGGAACTGGCACAAGAATGGGAGTTAAACGCCCAAATTGGCACAAAAGCTGGAGTTTAACTCCAAGAGAAGTCTCTACACGAAAATGCTTCAATGCTCAGCCCAAGCACACACCAAGTGGGCCCGGAAGTGGATTTTTATGTCATTTACTCATCTCTGTAAACCCTAGGCTACTAGTTCTTTATAAATAAGACCTTTTACTATTGTATTTGCATCTTTTGATCACCTTAGATCTCTAGATCATCTTTTGATCATGTCTTTATGATTGAACCCTCTTTGGGAGGCTGGCCATTCGGCCATGCCTAGACCTTGTTCTTATGTATTTTCAACGGTGGAGTTTCTACACACCATAAATTAAGGTGTGGAGCTCTGCTGTACCTCGAGTATTAATGCAATTACTATTGTTCTTCTATTCAATTTCGCTTGTTCTTGTTCTAAGATATCACTTGTTCTTCAACTTGATGAATGTGATGATCCATGACACTCATCATCATTCTCACCTATGAACGTGTGACTGTCAATCACCTCCGTTCTACCTTAGATTGAGTAGATATCTCTTAGATTCTTAACCGGAATCTTCGTGGTATAAGCTAGAATTAATGACTGCATTCAGGAGAATCCGAAAGGTCTAAACCTTGTCTGTGGTATTCTAAGTAGGATTCAATGATTGAATGACTGTGACGAGCTTCAAACTCCTGAAGGCTGGGCGTTAGTGACAAACGCAAAAGAATCACTGGATTCTATTCTGACCTGATTGAGAACCGACAGATGATTAGCCGTGCCATGACATGGTGCGTTGAACATTTTTACTGAGAGGATGGGAGGTAGCCAGTGACAACGGTGAAACCCTACATACAGCTTGCCATGGAAAGGAGTAAGAAGGATTGGATGAAGACAGTAGGAAAGCAGAGAGACGGAAGGGACCAAGCATCTTCATACGCTTATCTGAAATTCCCACCAATGAATTACATAAGTATCTCTATCTTTATCTTTATGTTTTATTCATCATTCATGACCATTTGAGTTTGCCTGACTAAGATTTACAAGGTGACCATAGCTTGCTTCATACCAACAATCTCTGTGGGATCGACCCTTACTCGCGTAAGGTTTATTACTTGGACGACCCAGTACACTTGCTGGTTAGTTGTGCGAAGTTGTGTTTATGCCATGGTATTGAACACCAAGTTTTTGGATTCATCACCGGGGATTATTTGAGTTGTAGTGATCATAAATCTGAAAAGGAGTTTGATAAAAAATAAAAATTTCTGTAACAAAAAACATAGAGAGAACTATTACTGTGTGAAATTATGTGGTTATGGGCATCCTTTTTATAGAAGAAAGGAAGGGTACAGTTGGTAGATATGAAATAAATTTGTTACCTAACTCTTCCAACGGTCATTAATTTTCCAAACGTGAACGCAGAAGCTTGAATTTTTAGCTTCTCGTGAACGTACATTCTCAGGTGAAAGCAATTCTGGGTTAGGGGTTCCAAAAAATTGCCAAACATAACAATATGACATTCAAGACGTTCAAACGAGCTTTTTTGTTCCCCAACGTGAACCCCAAACACACCCGTAATCGCCTAGTGGACCTAATCCAAGTCTGCCGTCACGATCGCCAAAATCATCTCCCATACTAGACCCGTACCACTCTCCACCATGCTCGCCATGATGGGGACTAACACCCCCTACTCCAGCATCGCCTCCAGTATCTTTCCCGCCAGGACCCTGATGATAACCGTCGTCATCATCGTAACCATGATCACTGTGATCCTGCCCCGCAGCACGCGCTCTCTGTCTGCCTTTACGCCATCGTCGTCTACCTCTACCTCTACCCGCCGCGTCACCCTCGTCCAAGGCCTGGTCTAGCCACCTCCACTCACGCTGGCTCCGTCGTGTCCCGACGCGAGCTCTCTTATCAACCTGACGCCTATCCGGAACGTCGTCAACACGGTCCATATCAGGAACTCAACCAGCACCCCTCTGCGTCGCCTCAACAGGAATAAGAATGGCTCTCGGATCCCCCAGGTACATCTCTGATGACAAGAACCTCTTTCCATGCTGACTCCACCAGTCCAAGAAGTCATGTGAGGGTCCCGAGTCAGCAACAACATCGAACCGGAGAACGTAGTCCGTGCGTCTCTCCCAATGAAGATGCCAGAACTGCAAACTGTACGGGAACCAACGATCACCTCCTCTCCCGTCCTTCAACATCAAGAAGTCAATGTTCAGGGCGGGCTGAGGGCGGGGCTACACTCCACTGAACTGCGGTAACACCCTATCAATCTGATACCATTCTATCACCGCAAAATATATCAGTGCCATCATACACCGCTATAACGCCGTATGATGAGGCTCCAACACCTCCGGATGCACAACCTAAAGGACGTCGGGAGAGCTATAGGACATCCAGATAAACTGAAACAACATATGAATATTGTAAGGCGAAATCGTAATCCAAATGCTGAAACTATAATTAACTAGACAAATGAGGTTAGTATACTCACATCCCTCGCCTGTAACATGTCTATCCTCAGTCTCCACATCTGCACTCGAACTCCCTTCTCGCTACCGGAAGGATTGTGACCTGACCACCTGCATATCACATCGGTGTTATAGAGTTTTAAAGGTATGAAAAAATAGTATAACATTATACGCGGACATGATATAGGCGCGAGCAAAGCGCCTCACTGTTCCTCATCAGCTCCCGCGGGGCACTCTCCAAAAGTCTCCTGAAACCAAGTGCAGTTCATTGGAAACTTCTGAATTTGGTTCGCAGGAGGTAACACGCCAAGCAACTCCTGGAACCACACCCAAGCCGGACGGCCATGCTGGATGTATATGTAGAAATCTGTCAGGCAACCACTGACATAACGCCCGTCCACTAGCAACCCCAACTAGTACGCTACGTCCTAAAGTGTGATCGTGCACTCTCCGAATGGCATGTGGAATGTGTGCGTCTCCGGACGCCACCGCTCGACGAAGACACTGACAAGGGGCTCATCTAATTGGAACCATCTATCGTTCAGTCTCGCAAGATGGTATAATCTAGCCATCTGCAAGTACGGAACATATCTCTCATCGAGTCACATGTCCTACTTCCGCCGGATGTTCGAGATGCATCGTTGGGGCTGCGCATTACATGGACCACATAATTAGAACCACTTACAAAACCATTAACAAAAACAAGTAACAACCTAAACCACGTATGGAAACCACTAACAGAATCTACATGCAAAACCAACATAATAAACCACTAGCAAAACCAAATGCTTAAACCGCTAACATAAACCACTAACATTCACCAATTCCAAGACCACCAACATAAATCGCTAACATAAATCGCTAACATAAACCATCAACAAAACCGTATACAAAACCACAAAAATCAATCGCATGTAATACCACTAACAAAAATCACTGACAAAAATCACTAATATAAACCGCCAACAAAACCGCATACAAAACCTCTAAAATAAATCACTTGCAATACCACTAACATAAACCACAAACAAAACCAATAACTAAAAGCACAAAACTCAACCGAATTCAAAACCACTAACATAAACCACATCCAAAACCACTAACAAAAACCACATCCAAAACCACTAACAATACCACATGCAAAACCACTAACATAAATCGCCAACAAAGCCGCAAATAATACTACTTCAATAAACCACATGCAATACCGCCAACAAACACCGCATGCAGAACCACAAACATAAACCACTAGCAAAAAAAATTAACTACTAACCTCGTCGTTGATGACCCCAGCAATATGAGCCACTCCATCCAAGCGATATAGTCTACCTGGATCGTCCCCTATTAGCTAACTATCCTGCTCGAGCCTTTGTCAGAGCGAATTTGGGTCATTTTTTCTGGGATTTGGTGGGGTCTGAGAGTGGGGAAGTGATTCGAATGGGGTGAATTCGAACTCCTTTTATAGCCAAATCTAGTGTAATTCAAAATAGGTTAATTCGAATTACTACTAGTGGCCAAAAAGAGTAATTTGAATCAGGTAGATTCAAATTATGTAGTGTTTCGTTTCACAAGCTAATTCGAATAATCTTGCCTCGATTTATCCAATGTGTAATTCGAATCCATCCGATTCGAATTATGCTATGTTCATGTGCTAAGGTAATTCAAACCAACTTGTTTCGAATTACATGCAAAACTAGTTCGATGTATCCTGATTTGAACTATATGATTTTGTACAATGGTGGATTCCTGAATCAGCTTTCTATTTAGTTGATTTGCGAAAAATTTACTTCTCCTTGACTTATCTTAGTGTTTTGCCCTTTTCTATAATTTGTACGATTAAATGAGTAATACCAAAAATACTACAATCAATAAATATAATAGCAGAAAGTAAATAATCAAATATTATAATTTTATCGTAAGAAAATTTTTAAAAAAGGACAAAAATCTAGAGGACTTAGTCCAATACAATTTTCTACTATTAAAATAATGGATTCATAATTTATATTCTTAGTGACACTAGAACATGTCAACAATTAACAAAATATATTATCAAAATTCATAGAATTAACATAAACTTTTTATAAAATAGATATCTTAAATCAGACAAAAAAAATAATACAACTAACAAATTATATTCTAATATTTATTTTTATACCAAAAATAACATATTAAAATTTTATAAAAAATAAAATAAATTTATTAATTTAATCAAATCAAAATAACATAACCTTTTTTCTCCCAAATTTCTTTTTCTCTTCTCCGTTGAAGCCCTGCTTGTGCTTAGTTTGCTTTCATTCAAAATGAATAAATCTCTTCTCTCTCTCCCGTAACTTATTAGCTACTTTATTTATTTATTTATTGTTTTTAAAATTTTATAGACTCCACTTGAAGATAGAGATTAGAGACCCACCAACAGATTGTTGATCCAGAAGTAAAGGATGAAAGAATGTTATGCATAAATTGAACTTAATAGTTATTAGAAGCTACTTAAGCTAATTATTGTTCGATTCAGCGAGGTTTTAGCTGATTTGAATATTTGATGACCTAACAATCAATTAAATTAATCGTCTAAACAACTATTTAATTAGTTGGCTTGATTAAGATTGATTATCCGCTCCCTTTTCTTTTTACTGGTCTCTATTTATTTATTTTATTATTTTTATTTTTTTATGTTTCATATATATGTATAAAAAATATATATTTAATTATCTTGTATCTACTAGGATAATTTTTTTGATATTATAAACGGAGGAGTCTAATACATTTATATTATATTAAGTTGTAATAATGCACTGCTACGAAGATTGTTAATATCATAAAAAATAGTAATTAACCGATTTTAGAAATGAACAAAAAATAGATAAAAATGAGGCTAATGATTTAAAGTAGAACAAAAAAAATTAAAATGAGTAAAATTAATAGTCTTAGTTTTTTAAATTGATCTCAGCTATTGATTAATTATCCAATAGTTCTTAATTATTCTTTTATTTTTTTCTCTTTTCAATGAAATCGTCAACAATGATTTCTTTTCAAAACGTAAACAACGATTTATGTAGGCACAGTTATAAAATTCATATATATATATATGAACTACACATCCAAAATCTCATTTCGTCGCATTACACAAATCTAATTATAATATAAAAATAATTAATGTATGGTTGAATTGGATGATTTTCTTTACAAAATTTAATTCAATTTTATTCATGGGATGGATGTTGAGATTTTGTAAATAGAAAAAAATTAAATATACATGACAAAATTTAATAGAATATTAAAAAATAAACAATAATATAATAATAAAAATTAAATTATAAATTAATTAAAATAAACATTTTTTAAATTTATAAAATATTTACTAAATAATAATATATAAATAAGATAAAAAATTTTGTGTAATACGATGAAATGAAACTTTGGATAATTAGATGTGTAATCTATATATATGAATTTTATAACGGTGTCTATAAAATTGTTGATCAAATTTTGAAAAGAAATCGTTACATGACTGAGATCAGTTTAAGAAATTAAGACTATCAATTTCATTCATTTTATTTTTTTTATCATACTTTAAATCATTAGTCTCATTTTAATTTATTTATTTTTGTGTTATTTTAAATTATAATCTCATTTTTATTTATTTTTTAATCTTTTTTAAAATCATTAATCACGATTTTTTATGATATTAGCAATTTCCATATTAGAACATTACATCAAATTAACATAATATTAATATATTACACTCATCCGTTTATAATATCTAAATAAATTAGCTCCAACCATATTAATGATAAAATTAATGTTCGAATTCAACGAATCTTTTATCTCAAAATTGTCTAAACTACTATGTGAATAACACTAAAATTGACAAGTGCTTAAATGGCTTTTCCCCTGCAACTTTGGATTAATTAGAATAATTCATTCCTCTGTCTTTGGGTTTTCTCTATTAGCACCGACTTAACAGAGTTGCTCAAAGAGAATAGCGCTTTTCTCCATTTTCTTGCCAAATCGAGATCGTCTCGCTTTAATTGTTGTTTTTCTTCGCTTTGTGCGGTTTGTCTCTTCATCTGTAGATGGCGAAAATTTTTTCACAATCATATTATCAAGATATCACTAATAACTCCACCACCGACACAACCTTGCAAACCAATAGAGACCAGGCTCTAGTTTCTAATGAGGACCCAGAAATTATAAAATATGAAGACTGTGATGTACATGCGGGGGTAGCAAAATGCAATCTAAGTCTCGTTAGAAAGTTCATTACAGAAAAATCCATTTTTTCTACTGCCATACAGGCAGCTATGAACAATGTTTGGAGGAAACCAGCTGACTTTAGTATGATCGAATTAGCACCACAAATCTATCAGTTTTTCTTTCAAAATGAAACTGATTTAACACGAGTTCTTCAGAGTTCACCATAGCTGTTCCATAATGAATGGTTACTACTTTCTAGATGGATCAAGAATTTTAACATTAACACACCAGCCTTCAATAGTGTAGAACTCAAACTACAACTCTGGACCTGCCAGAACATTGCAAAACCACCACACTAGGAACCAAAATTGCTGAACGCCTTGGTAAAGTGAAAGAGTGTAAAATGTTTACGGCAAAACCAGGTCGAAGGAGTTTCTTGAAAGCCAGGATACGTATGGACATATTGAAACCAATCAAAAGTGGGGTATTCCTGGGAAATAAGATTGATGGTCGTACATGGATTAAGTTATGCTATGAACGGCTGCCCACTTTTGCTACTATTGTGGTCTAATTGGTCATAATGAAAATAATTGTGCCCAGTCAAATCTTAAGGATCCAAATCAACCCGACAAAAAGGAGCTTGGACCATAGATACGAGCTAATACAATTGGATCTATAATGGAGCATCGGGCAACAGAAGATTTTCAAGGAGATGGGCGTTTTGATCCAAAAATAGGTAGGGCTGATGTTTTAGAAGGATTTGCAAAGCTATTTGTGAAAGATACTAGGGATTCTGCTCTATCAGGACAAGTAGACACCGTAAGGGGATGAATCCAGTCAATCATTCAAGTCAGAACACCCCTAATGCGCTAACAAAACAGAAAGACAACACTGAACATACGCTAGATAAACAAACGCAAGAACAAGAATTGGAACCTATAGAGTACCGACTGCCTTGGACAAAAAAATTACACCAACATACGACATGGGGAAGCATGCACTAAATATTTTACAAGAAAACGCAGGCGCACAACGGAATGAGGACAGGAGCAGCAACCAAGTTCCACCTATTCATTCCTCAAGGATTACAAAGTGAAAGCAGATGGCTCGAGATTCACTCACCCATCCTAACTCCCATCACCAAAGTGTGTTGCTTATAGGAAAGAGGAAAACTGGAGACATTCAAAAAATAGAGTGGGATGAGAATGACCACCTTATGAAGGAACACAACCGGACAAACCCGGAACATTTAAATTCGGCAGCGGCTACAGAGCAGCCCTGCCAGAACCAATGAAATTCCTTAGCTGGAACTGTCGTGGGCTTGGGAACCCATGGGCAGTGAGAGCTCTCAACAAACTCTTAACACAACAAGTTCCCAACCTTGTATTCCTTATGGAAATAAGGAAAAAAAATGGTTGAGTTAAATCGGATTCGTGGCAGAGGAGGTTTGCACAATAGTTTGGGAATTGACTGTGAAGGAGATGGGAGACAAAGATCAAGAGAATTAGCAGTTATGTAGGACAATTCCGTAGTGTTGGAAGTATCATCGATGTCGCCAAATCATATAGATCTTGGGAGCTTCTTAATCGGTTAGGACAAGTACATCAGATGCCTTAGCTAGTTTATAGTGACTTCAATCAGATTTTTAAATAAAAGGAAAAATTGGATGGGCTATCTGTCACCTATGCTCATGTTCGAGGCTTTCAAGATTCGTTGCAACTTAATGAACTATTTGATTTGAGATTTGTGGGACATGCCTTTACATGGTCTAATAATCAAGTTTGCGAAGTTAATATATAAGAACGCTTAGACCGAGCAGTAGCGACTATCGATTGGAAAGAGGCATTTTCGGAGGTGATTGTACGTCATTTGAATTGATATAGCTTAGATCATTGTCCTATTCTAGTTGACATGGACGGGCACGAAAGCAAAAGAGAAAGCGGCCATACTTGTTTCAGTTTGAAGAGGTTTGGTTACAAAAAGGAGGAATGCAAAGAAGTTGTTAAGCGAGCTTGGATCGGGAGACAAGGATACCTGGCAACGACTATAACAAACTGTGGTAGTGTACTTCAGGAGTGGGGACGACATAATTTCAACTAACTCTCGATGGAAATACAACAGAACCAACAAATTTTGGCTCAACTTATAACTTTTCCACAAACAGAAGATATTTTATAGCAAATAAGAGATGTCCAGAACAAGTTAGATGAACTACTACTTCATGAAGAAATACGGTGGTCCCAACGCTCTAGAGCCACGTGGTTGAAAGTCGGTGATAGAAATACAAGGTACTTTCACTGAAAGGCATCTCAATAAGCAAAAAGGAATCATATTGACAGAATAAGAGATGATACCGGGATTGTATATGAAGAAGAAGCAAAAATTGAAGAAGTAATGGTTAATTTTTTTGAAATCTTCTTTAGGACAGAAGGATTCTCGGAACTACAGAAGGCAGTGGAAGTAGTTCGGGATAGAGTATCTCAAGCAGATTATTAGATTCTCGAGGCATCATTCACAGGAGAAGAGGTAAAAATAGCACTGTTTCAAATGCATCCCACCAAGGCTCCATGACAAGATGTTTTGCCAGCACTTTTCTACCAATAAATGTGGGACATAGTAGGTGATAAAACCACGCGTTGGGTTTTATATTTTCTGAATGAAGAAGGAGACCCGTCAGATCTAAACAAAACTTATATTTGTCTGATCCCAAAATCACAGCAACCGAAGCATCCCAAAGAGTTTAGGCCTATCTCATTGTGCAGCGTGGTGTTCAAAGTAGCAACAAAGGTAATCGCTAATTTTGTCAGGAATTGTAGGCGAATATCAAAGTGCTTTCGCTCCAGGAAGATTAATAACAGATAACGGTTTAGTAGCATTTGAAACGTTCCACTTCATGAAGAAAAAAGAACAGGGACTAACAGTTATGTCAGACTCAAATTAGATATGGTTAAAGCATATGATAGAATTGAGTGGCCTTTCCTTTTTAAAGTATTACATGTTTTCCTCACACTTGGATAGGATTAATTCGAAGATGTCTCACCACAGTATCCTTCTCAGTCTTAATTAATGGTATACCATCTAGGCCTTTTATACCTACAAGAAAAATTTGTCAAGGTGATCCTCTCCCACTCTATTTGTTTATACTATGTGTGGAGGTTTTCTTAGGGTTATTATTAAGAGCCCAGAGAACAAAAGCAATTCAGGGTATCCAAGTTTCTAGGCATACGCCAGAAATCTCACATCTTTTGTTTGTAGATGACAGTATTCTTTTTCTTAGAAATTCGGATCAGGTTATTCGGGAGGCTAAGGAGATTCTCCAATTCTACTAATTAGCATCTGGACAAAGGATCAATTTGGACAAGTCAAAAATTACGTTTAGCCGAAATGTGCCACATCTCAGACAAATGATTATACAAGATTGGTTAGGAGTTTAGGCAGTAGAACATCATGCAAACTGCAAAGTACCTGGGGCTACCCACTTTTGTGGGCAGGTCCAAGAAGAAGATTTTCAACTCTGTCCAAGAGCGTGTCTGGAAAAAACTAAAAGGGTGAAAGGAGAAGAGTCTTTCAAAGGCCGGAAAAAAAGTTCTAATTAAAACTGTGGCCCAAGCAATTCCATCATATATAATGGGGTGTTTTCAACAACTTAAGAGCTCCTGCCAACAGATTGAGAGTTTAATACGTAACTTCTATTGGGGCAGCAACAGGGGAGAAAGAAAAATTCATTGGGTCGGCTAGACAAAACTCTGTAAAGCTAAAGAGGAAGGTGGCTTGGAATTTTGGAGTTTTGAGGCTTTTAATCAAGCTTTGTTGGCGAAGCAGGGCTGGCGGCTTATCCAAACACCAGTATCACTAGCTGCTAGACTTCTCAAGGCAAAATATTATAATCGGACAACCTTCCTGAGATCAGCTATTGGATACCATCCAAGTTATACATGGCGCAACATATGGTCTTCAAGATGGGTACTAAATTTAGGAGGCTTTTGGCGGATAAGATCCGATACAACTACTCGTATTTGGGGAGATTCGTGGCTTCCTAACCAGAATGGTTTTAAAATTTGGAGTCCGTGTTCTTATTTTGATCAGGAAGCAACAGTCGACAATCTTATTGATAACGATTACTTTGTTTTGGAAAGAGAGCCTAATTAGACACATATTCTATGACTTCGAAGCAACACAAATCCTAAGTCTATCCATTGACATCAATCAGCAACAAGATAGTTTTGTATGGAAAAACACAAACACCGGGCTATATGTAGTAAAAAATGCTTACCATCTTATACGATCATAGTTGCAACATGCTGCAGAATCTAGTGAACACCATTTCAGACCTCAGTTCTAATGAAAAATATTATGGAAGTCACAAGATCCAAGATGCACACTTACTTTTGTTTGGCAATTACTCTTACAAGGTCTACCCACTAAGAAAAACCTACAAAAAGGAGGTATTTGTAATTCCAACCTATGTTCCAACTATTACCTTAAAGAGGAAACTGAAACTCACATTTTTAGAAACTGTGAATGGTCTCGCTGATTTTGGTATCTTTTTCACTCTCCGGACAGTACACTATGTAGATCAAACAATAGAAGAATGGATTAATTCACTACTTCATCGTTTTGATAACACTGAAAGGAAAATTTTTTGGAGTGCCTTCATGCTTTGTGGTGGAATAGAAATCAAACAATTTTTGAAAATCATACCTCCAATCCAATAATCTGTTATGCAATGCAGTGCGCAGGGCCACGGATTACGCTGCTGTTCAACAACGCCAACACCTCTCTTCCGCAGCACCTGGATCTACCAGGAACAACCGCACTACCTGGGAACCACCTCCACCGCGTATATATAAAATCAATTTCGATGCCTCTTTTTTCATCGACAAAAATGCAAGAACAGGGTTGGTGGGAGGCGATACCAGGGCGACGGCGGTGATTTGCAATGATGACGGTAACATCATGGTCGTCGCAACATGATTCCTCTAAAAAGTTGCATCGGCGAAGGAGGCAGATGCTTCTGCATGTTTCCTGGCACTCAAATTAGTTTTAGACAGTGGCTTCACCAACATCGTGATAGAGGGAGATAACCTTCAAATAGTGTAGGTCTTAATGCACACTCACCTCCCAAACAATTATTTTGGATTCACTATTTCTAATTGCCAAACTATTTTAAGAAATTTTAGTTGTCATCATATTTTACATGTAAAAAGAAAAGGTAATTTAGTGCCGTAGAGGTGGCAACGGGATGGGTAGAGGCGGATTTTTACTCTATCCAACTCCGTTCCACTCTACAATAACTTGTATAGAACATGTCTTACTTCTATCTACGGATAATAAAAAGGTAAATCCTAACCCGCTCCATGAGTACCCGTCTCATAATTATTAAAATTTAATAAATAAAATAAAATTTTAAAATTTATATAACTATTATCACATACATATACATAACATAAATTAAAGTAAAATTTTAAATATAATACAATATTATTAATTATTTTATTAAATATTTTACATATATTATACGTATTATATATTAATATTAAAGAGCGAATAATCCTATTTAAGAATCTGCCCCAAACAGATAAAAACAAAGTAGATATCCATAAATTTAAATGGTGTTACTATTCTTAAATTAGTGGCCATAGATTAACATCATTGACTTTCTCTATGCCCAGTAAAATTTGCAGACAAACAACCTCTCATGATATTCGTAATTTGATCTACTTAAATCTATTGAGTTCTTTGACTCAGTACTATTAAGAATACATATACTTTCAAACAAAAAAAGTTGACAAGTGCTTAGGAGCACGTGACTGTAATTATGAATTTGTATTGTGATTGCATCGCAACCAAAATTACAGAAGTACCCCTGGAATAATGTAGGAGGGGTTAGGTAGCCGGAATGATTGGGACTTTGGGAGACATGTGATTTAGCAGACGGAATATAGTTCACACAAAGGAAAAATAAAAATTATATTTATACTATTAATTGTATACTTTTATAAATATAAATATGTATTAAATATTTGAATATTAAAAAAAATACAGATATAGGATATAACATTTATGGCTACGACCTACCAAGTTAAAAGCAGATTAAAGCATAGCAGAAGTGGATGTGGATGGAGGCACTTGTGGCAAAAAAACATCTCAGTAGTGATCACTTTTATTAAAATTTAGTATTTAACTATAAAAAATATATAATTTTATACTATTAAAAATATTAATAATAATTATAAATTATAAAATGTATTGACTTCTAGCACTACTACACTCGTGGCACTCGTGGCGTGATAAATGTGAGTTATGGAAAAAATGAGAATCTGAATATTCAGAATTTTAAATTTTTCAATTTTCAATAAGCTTCAACTTGGACATAGAAATTTACTAAACAGATTGAGTAGGTATATTTTTCCTTTTTTATTTTTTTCCTTTTAAAATTAAATTGGATTATTGATCGTGTATTGGATTTGGAGTTGGGAAATGATTTTTTTTAAGAAAAAATGGTAAAAATGTTAGATACTTGTCTAAAAGGGCCAAAAAAGTTAAGTTCAAAAACCATTAATACCACTAACAAATAAGTGAAATAACACACACAGAAAAAAAAGAGTCTCGGGTAATGATTTCTCTTGCTAGTTTTAACCCCTTTTTTTTCTAAAGTTATACAATATATAAGAGAAGAGTAAATGAAAAGAAAAGAATTATAGGCTGCGCCATCGGCATTTTTGTATTCTTTTAACTTTAAAACTTTTAATTATTATTTTCTTACTTTCATTTAGGAGTGTACCATGCATCAGAATGAAAATATTAAAATTTTGATACGATCAGTATTAAAATGATGGGATCAGAATTAATATCTATATATTTTAGTTTAAAATTTTATTCGATCCGTATATTTACAGATTGAGTTAGATTAGATTTTAAATATATCTATAAAATATAAAAATATTTAAAAAATATATTTTTATTAAAAAATATTAATAAAATATATTTTTTATTTTTTTAAATAATAAAAATAAAATAATATAACATATATTATAATTATTAATTAAAATAAAATATAAAATTTATTTATTTATTTATTTATTTTTTGTAAATCCATAAATATACGAATACCTATCTAAAATCTATAATTCAACAAGTTTAATCACCCGTGTCATGCACGTGATAAGATTAAAATTATAATTTTAAGTTGTTATGTTAAATTTTATTTTAATTATAATAATTTAATTAATAAAAAATAACTTGTATGCGTTGTTTTTCTTTTCTTAATATAGTGTTAATTGTATTAACTATAAAATAGTTATTTAATCTACTTTTTTCAATAAATCAGGTATATATACTCAATATGACCATAAATAATTTAGTAATACTTAAATCTACCAACAAAGTTTTATATGTTAGTATACTGTGAAGTAAGAAAATATCAAAATCAGCTCAAAATGAAGAACAAATTAATAGAGAATTCTAATGCAGAAAGTTTTGTAATAAACAATAAATAATTTAAATCTACTGAATAACAATTCAATGCTATCCTTTGATACCTGCAAAATATATACATGAAACAACACTGTATCAATGTTTGTATATAAAATTATATGATTAACGTAATTATAAAATTATTTGTCAAAGAATAAAATTATACAAATTTTTATGATAATTTTAATATTCTCAAACTATTAATGTACAATAAGAATTCATCTATTAGTTCCTAGAATTTCTAAATTTTTTTAAGTGATAGTAATAAATTTTAATAAATAAATAGATTTAGTAAGACATTTTGTTACTACCTTTTTATTATAGGCTCTCAAAAACTTCTCTATATACCACATTCATCGTGCAGTAATTTTCAAGTGTATTAACCCGTGTCATGCACGTGATAAGATTAAAATTATAATTTTAAATTATTTTGTTAAGATTAATTTAAATTATAATTATTTGATTAATAAAAATATTAACATGTTATGTATTATTTGTTTTTTCTTAAGCTAGTGTTAAATATATTAACTCTAAATAGTTATTAATTGGTTTTAGTAATCTACTTTTTTCAATAAATCAAACATATATACTCAATGTGACGATAAATAACTTAATAATACTTCGACCCACCAACAAATTTTTATATGTTGTTTTACTGTCAAATAAGAACATATCAAAATTAGCTCAAAATAAATAATAAATTATTAGAGAATTCTAATGCACAAAATTCTCTAATAAACAATGAATAATTTAAATCTACTAAAAAATAACTCAACACTTTTCTTTGATGCCTGCAAAACATATACCTAAAATAATATTATATCAATGTTAGTATACAGTTTTACAATCATCGACCGTATTTACTATATATGACTCCTTCTTAAAAGTTATTTTATACACGTGTGCAGTCGGAAGATAAATTACTGGACTTTATTTTATTTTTCTAAATTATTATAATTATGCATTATTCATTAAATACTAATTGTAATATTGTAATATAATTATAATAAATATATTTTTCTAAAATAAATTTAGAAGAGAGAATAGTACTTTTGGAGGGAAAATGAATTCATGAGAAATTGACACCTCATTTTTATTAGTTGATAATGTATTAAATATTGATTTTATATAATTATAATAAAAATATTTCTCTAAATTAGTATAATCATGCATTATTCGTTAAATGTTAATTGTAATATAATTATAATAAATATATTTTTTAAAATAAATTTAGAAAAAAAATAGTAATTTCATTTTAGAGAAAAAATGAATTCACGAGGAATTAACACCTCACTTTTAGTAGTTTGAGAAAAAATTCAAGTTTTAGTATATTTTGTCATTATTATACATTTTTCTCTAATCATATATCCACTGTTTTCTTTTCTTTGTTTCAGCATTTTGAACCTGGCTTTAACTTCTCGTAGTTCTCACTTCTCAGTCATTCTATTAGATGTAGTTGATAACTATTGAAATTCTTTGATTAATATAGGAGAAAAATATATTATTATATGATAGAATTAATATGAGTATATTTTATTATTAAATAAACAAAGTTAATATAAAATAAAATTATACATAAAAAAATAAAGAAAATAAAATTAAAATAGCAAAAGTGATAAAAATATTATTTTTATAATTTTGTTTTGTCATTTTTATGTATAGAAGATTAGAAAATAGTAAATTTTTAACTAATATTTATTGTATTCAATTTAAATAAGTAATAAATTATCTTATTTTAATTTATTCCTTAAATTTATATATCATAAAAATTAAATCAAATAATTAATATATATAATTTTAAATTGTGTGATACTTAAATATCTATTCAAATTAATTAGTTGATATAATTAATTCATCATAATGAATTGACTTTAATGAGTTAAACAAAATAATACAGAAACATGCTACGTTGATTCTATCATTAAAGGTAAAAATTCGATTTTTATATGATAGGATAGATAATATAATAGACGGCGAGAAAGAGAAAGATAAACATTTTAGATCCTAAGTTGTTTCATTTGAATGTTACAATGTGGGTATCACATTATTTTACTTATTCTACCCTATGGACTCTTTTGTAACTTTATTCAGTATCAATAGAATTTCACTACCTTTGAGTACTAAATTAAAATTCAAAATGAAACTAAAAAAAAAAGTAAAGAGTATAAAATTATTGATCGAAAAACACTCTAAATAATAAAAAGCCAAATTAACTTTAATATTAAATTCATTAATACGATTTTAATTTTATATAATAGTTAGAAAATATATTAGTAAAAGCAAATGAAAGAATAGCTTTAATTAGTATTTGATAAAATATTCATTTAGAATAATTAAAAAATATAAAATATGATATTATTAAAAATAATACATTTTTATGTTAAAAAAATTATATTTAAATAAAATATTTATAAAATATAAAATTTAGAGTAATATAGCTTTATAAACATTAATCATTAATCAATTATAAACTAACATAAAATTATAATATAATTTATTTATGAAAAAATAATCAATAATTAATATTAATAAATATAAAAATCATCCAAACACTTTAATTAAAAGTATGAATAGTTAATTATTATTCATTATTAATAATATTTTGTTCATAAAAAAATTAAAAATATAATTATTTAGATTTAGGTTTTAGAAAAATAAACGTATAAGTAACAAATGATCTATTTTATCATGTATATTATAAATTAATAAATTAAACTAACTGATATAATGAATTATAATTAATTAATTGGTATAAATTATAATAAATTATATGATATTTAAAAAGAAAATAAAATGAATAAAAGAATAAAAAATAGAAGAATAGAAGACTACAATAAAATAAATTGAATGTAAATTTTTTTCTTTTTACAAATTTTATATCACATCTGGTTCAATAATAATAAATAAAAATACATCAACTTAATATCTAAGAAAAAAGGATGAGATAAAAGCATAACACAATTCTAAAATAAAAGTTTAAATTAAACCATAATATCATTGCACAACACAAATTAAAAGTAATTTCACACTACAAAATACCACACAAATAGATAAATGACTTAAGCTTAACTATGAATTTTTTATTTATTTATGCAAACATGATAACACCATGGTCTATAAATGCTTAATGGATAACATATCATATATTGCTCTAAATGATGAGCACGGGAGTTGGAGAGTGTGTGCTGATTTGTGTTCATGATAGTTGCCTTCTTGTGTCGGCGCCTCAAAGGAAGAAAAAAAATTGTTGTAAAAGCTACCCAATGAAAGAGTAATTGGTAAATGAATGATATTTTCTTCTAGCATATATGGTCTTTTATAGCGGTAAAATAAAAATGGAATGAATAAAATTTGTATTTTTATATTAGAAATAGAATTTGATATTTATCCTAATAAAATTAAATAACTAATTAGTTATATTTAAATAAATAAAATAAATTAAATAAAAATATTTTTAAGAATTAATCAAATCAATTAGTCAATACAAATAATTAGTATAATTAATTTTATTTGATTCATTAAATTCAAAAAATAAATTAGAAAATAATTGATTGAATTAATTAGTTGATATAATTAATTTATTATAATTGATTGGATTTAATGAATTAAAAAATAAATAGGAAAACATAGGAGATAGTGATTTTTTTAACTAAATTAATATGTATTTATTGTATTTAATCAGTATAAGTAACAAATCATCTATGTTATTATATATCTTATTTAATCTTGCATGGCACGGATAATTATAAGTTATATTTTGATTTCTAATTATTTACGTACATTAATGATTAAAATATATAACATAAATATTGTAATTATTATAATTCTATGATATAATTATAATTAACATATTTTATCATAATTAAATATTGATTTGATATAATTATAATGAAAATACTTTCCCAAAATAATATAATCTACTATTATTCATCCACTAATTATTTGGCAATAAACCTTAATATGATTTTTTACATCTCCGCTATGGGAAATAACTACTTAGATATAATATGTAATATATTACTACCTTAATAAGTTAAGGTACAAACACATGATTTAATTAAGGTGATTGAAACTTTCATCAAACAGAATATGACCTCAATGAAATAAAAAAGGGTATTCGATTTTGCATTGATTAGCTATTCGAAAAAATAACATACTCATTCATTATTCATGTTTCATTATATTTTTTAAATAATATATAGAAAACATATATCCTGTGTATAAAAATGTGACTATTAGTAATTTTATTAATAAACTTTTTTTTAAACTATTACTAATTTCAATTTTAATAGAAAATATGAGGAAATAATTTTGCTTGCCATAAATAATATACTAAAACTGTTAGTATATTATCTTCTATATGGTTAATTGAATTTATCAATGATTTTTTCGTGTAAATCGTTATTACCCAGTTTTTAATAACTACTTAATATACAAAATTTGAAATTGAAAATTGTTATTACTAATTCAATTAATTGGTTAATTGAGTAATAATTGTCAAATTATTAAGGTGCAAAATCATTGATTTACTCAATAGATTTTCATATGTTATTTATATTTCAAGTAATAATTTGAAATTATATTATTTACCCAGTTAATAATACTATTATTAATAGTTATTTTTTGCATTAATTTTTAAATCAATTATTAAATAATTATTTTTGTTAAGATAATTGTTTATAAATTATTTCAAATTATATTTTGTTAAGATATAATTATTTAGATTATTACTCATGGCACGGGTATAATTTCATTTTATACCAATTAATCAATTATAATTATATGACACGGGTGTAATTTCAATTTTATCCACCGATTATTGGAAAATAAATTTTATTTCAATTATAAATAAAATCTGTTTTTATAGGCAAATAAATTGTCTTTAGGTCAATGATTTAATATATGTGTAGGTTCATTTTTTTGTCAAATATAATGAAAATACAAATAAAGAAATAAAGGATAAAAATAAACTTAATAATATCTGACACTACTTCATTTTATTAAATTATTTAAAAATATCAAATCTACAAAAAATAATTGTAATATATAAATTGAGGCAATAATTTAAAATTCTATAATTATAATTTAATCAAATACTAATAGTAAAACCAAATTACCTAAACAATATTGAACATATTCTAGTCCTTAGTCACGTATAGTATAGAATCATTCTTGTAACGACAACCAACTGAAATAACATCGTAAGTTTCAATATTTAGAATTCGTGCAAAATCAGACCATCCTCTTGTTAGATAAGCTTCATCATCTGCTATCCATGCAATGCGGCAAGGTATATAATTGTCACACCAAGAAATCAAACTAACTCTTATTCCCCTCAATGGCATTGCATGCATGCAAAAGAAAGCTGATAATTTCTGAAAAAAATCAAAATATGTTAAAAAATTATTCTAATAATGAACAGCTTAAACTAAGAAAATTTAAATATATTACCAATAGTTGAAATTGCATATTTGAATTTGTCACGAATTTAGCAAAACTGAACTGAAACTGGGGGAATTCAATTTCATTATGTGCTTTACTTTGAAGATTTTCGGGCAGACGTAAAAAGCATGGAGGGGATGGAACTTGAACTTGCCCTATAAAATTTCGTGGATGCAATTCCTCAATAAAAAATCGAGCTCCTCCTAAGAAATCTAACTTTAACCACATTCCATTGGGTTAGTCATAATATGTGAGTAGATCCAACCATCCTTCGGTAAAGTAGAGACTATTGCCTCTTCTTTAAACGCTTATATCCATGTAGTTGGAACACGAATCAGTGAAGACAACTCGATGAGGTATTTCATGGATGTGATGCATTGTAAATGATTGTGGCAAAAGACAATCGAACTGGAACATTAGACGATAAGAATAACTTAGAGTAACAACAAATAAAAAATTATCAAAAAATAATATAATAGAATGAGTATATGAAAAATATTATAAAAAATTATAAATTGTACCTTAAAAGGATCAACTTCAATAAAAAACGAAGAATACATTCTTATTCTATGAAGTAGTAAAAAAAATACTAAATATAAAATTATGAATTGACTCTCAAATTTAGATTCATGTATCACAGGAAAACACTATATATAGACTTTAGTAAAATAAAAATAAATATGTAAATTACCTATTGTTAAGGTAATTTTTTAATAATGCATTAAATTTTGATTTGATACCATTATAATGAAGATATGTTTATAAATTAGTATAATTATATATTATTCATTAAATATTAATTACAATATAATTATATTAAATATATTTTTTATAAAATAATTTAAAAAATTATTTGATATACGTGAATCGAGTAACAAAGATTTTTTATTATTATTATTATTATTACTATTATTGATATTATTATTATCATTAAAATTATTAAAAGTATTTTTAATTGATAATTGATAAGTAATTTAATAGTGCATTAAATATTGATTTGATATAATTATAATGAAGATATGTTGCTAAATTAGTATAATTATATATTATTCATTTAGTATTAATTATAATATAATTACAATAAAATAATTTAGAATAGAAAAAAAAAATTATTCGTTTTGGAGGGAAAACGGAGGCATGAGAGATCGACACGTCACCTTTAGTAGTCGGGAAAAACCCAGTTTTAGTATATTAAGTAGATTTTATTAGTATGCGAGTCGGATTCGATAACTTTATAGATAAAATAATAGCCGTAATTTTTAGATTCGATTTAGATAAATCTATCTATTCTATTATATAAAAATCAGATGTCTGCACTTAATGATGGACCTGACGTGGCATACTCCAGAGAGTGTTTCCAATTTAATTATTTTAACTCATTCAATATAATTTATTACCATGACTTAATTATATCAGCTAATTGATTTGATTATATATTTAAATATTAATATAATTTATTATAATATATATTACTTAATTAATTTTACTACATTAATTATAATTTGTTATATTAGTTAATTAATTTATTCATTTATAAAGTCCGAAATAAAAAGAATAGATTTGTTGTTTATTCTAATTGAATTCATTAAATTTAATTATACATTATATACGAATTAATAATAATTTATAAATCATTCTAATTTATAATATTCAATAAAATAATTTGTAAATCACTTTATATTATATATGTATTAACAAAATATTATATATATCATAATGTGTTAATTAAATATTATATACGCATAGAAAAATAAATACAAAGATGATTTATATAATATTGATAATATTATATTAGTACGGTAATTCTTTTTTGTTTTGATATCATATAGTATAGATTAATTAGCATTATTTAACATATCTAAATATTTATTATAGGATATTACGTCTTTATTATTTTGATTCTCTTAACACCTATAAATACCCTTCTATATTGTATCATTTTACACAACTTGAATACATACAAACATTTTCTCTACTGCTCTCTCTTACCCTTTCTAATAATAATAAGTACAGTTTAATTTAGTTAGAAGTTCATTATTTTATAGTCTTCTATAAAATAATCTTTTTATCACTTTGGATATTTTAACTCTTTTTTCTTTTATTTTTCTCTTTACATGTAATTTTATTGTGCATTAACTTTGTTTATTTAATGATGAAATATACTCATGTTAATTCTATCATATAATAGTTTATTTTTCTCCTATATATTTTGATTTGTATAGTTACTATTGATCTTACTGTTTTCGATCTTGCTGTTTTCGTTTTCTTGAATTGTTCTTTATTTTTTTATGACTTGATAATTAAAAAAAAAGCAAAGAACAGAAAAAAAGATGGCCAAAGACGAAGGTTAAAAGTCTAAAGCAGCAACATCATTCCTCAGCATTATTATTATTATTAATATGAACTTTATTATTTCTTTTCTAACATTCTTTAATACAAGTTTCGTTTCTTTTTCTTAATTATTATTAATACTTTTATTCTTTTTTTGTCTAATTATAAATCTCCTTATAATAATTTTTTGATCGGATATTTTTTTTGTCTAATAAATTTTTTTCTCTATTTTTTGTCAAAATTTTGATATTAGAAAAAAAAAGATAAAAGTAAATTTTAAGATTCAAATTTAAATAAGATGTGCAAAGGATAACTATTGAATTTATTTGGTCGATTTAAACACTTTGTATTATCGTCATTGAAAATTTTAAATACTATTATAAAATTCTAGATATTTTTATTTTATTATTCTTAAATTATATATTATACCGTATATTTGAAGAGTTTCATCTTTTTAAAAATAAGTGTGACATTATATACTTTTTTAGATACAATAAATGAATAATAAGGTTAAAGTGAGTAACAAAATTGATTATGGTAGACTAATTATATTATTATTAATTAATTATATTAAAAGATTAAGATTATGATAGATTATCATTATTTTAGTATTTTTTATTTTTTGATATTAATTCAAATGTTTAGCTAGCTTCTTTTTATTATATTTTTTATTCTCTTATTCTATGTGTTTATTCTCATAAATTTTGCTAAATTAAATAAAGCACTGTATATCTTCTTTTTATTCTTCTTTTATATACACATAAAATTTATTAAATTATTTCTCTTTCATCTAATAATTTTATTTCTCTTCTATTTATATTTCTTTCCTTCAATATTTTATTGGTTCTTATTTTTCTAAATTTTATTTTAATTTATGTATTTGTTCTTACTATACCTAATTTTTTTATTTATGTGTAATAGACATTCTTATATATGTTATAGAAATATGATTTGATTCCATTAACTTGCCAAATTTTTTTGAAAAATCTAAAGCTAAAGTACAAAAATATATTTATAGATATTTTACTTTAATTTTTAACTAAAAATATAATATTTTTTGTCATATTTGTTAGGATTCTAAGTTAAATATGAATATTAATTTTTGAAATAGAATAAATATATTTTAAATTGTTTGCATCTAAAAATAGTATTCTATCAATGTTAGAATTATTTAGATGGATAAGTAATAGTGAATATAGAATTATTTAGGATGGACAGAACTAAGTATATTTTTTATTGAAAATACGAATTTAAAAATATTATACTTAATTCTCAATAGTTAACCTCTCATTGAATCATTGTATTATCAAAAGATTTTTGAAAAAATGAAATAGTTTTAGGTGTATAATTTTTGTAAAAATTTAATTAATTTAAGATATTTATTATCGTTGATTAAAAAAATAAATTGAAATGACAATTTAATATTTTTATACTCTTAAAATATTATTTATTTATTTTTTTAGCATTCTTTATCATCCAATGATCACATTAATATAATTTAATTCAATAAAATTATTTATTATCATTTGATTGAATAAAATTTTTATTTTAGCTGAAAATTTTAGGATTTCTCAACCTCAAGATCATTCATGTTAACTCATTAAAAAATATAACTAAGAGCGTAGAAGCGTCTCTTTATTCGAGAGTATGATTGAGATAAGAGAGTTTGGCTCTTGTGGTTCTTTGATCTTAGTCAACTAAAACCTTCTGTATTTTTGATAGGGCTGATCTTAATTTTACGGTGGGAAAAGAGCTACGAAGGCGAGTTTGATGTGTTGGAGACCAAAATTCTAAAGTCATTATTTATATTTGAGTGTGACACTCAATAAACCCTAAAACTTAAATAAAATAGTATCTATGATTTTAATCTCATTTATCTAAATCAAAAGTAATAATGACTTATTTAATTCAACATTTATGACAATAAATGAGATCACCATTGTATAAGTCATTTAATGTGAAATTACTTAATTTACGATTATAATTAATATATGTATTATCCATAAATATATTAAGAAATCATAATTTTCTAACAATCTTCTACGTACTTGGATTATAAATATATATTTTTCTGAGATAACCTCTTATAAATTTTACACGCAAATTTGAATGTTATTTCTCTTATTACTTTCATAATATGGTCTATCTCATATATTAGTTATGAAATTACCAAAATTTTTATCACATTAGTGTCACAACAAAACCACGATGATCTCATACTAAAATACTCAACCACATAGATCAAATTTGGATGAGAAAATCCAGAAATTGCATGCAAAAATGATCTCATGCATGTCTATTTTTAACTTGAATAAAAATTCTATTTTATTCGGTGACAGACTTAGATGAAATTGCAACGACAACGTCCGAGGCTCATAGCGAAGGCAACTAAGTGATGAGTCTGTGAAAGAAGAAGAGAAGAATTTAACAGACTCGCAATGAGAGAGAGAGAAAGAGAGAGAGAGAGAGAGAGAGAGAGAGAGAGAGAAATTTACCTAAAAAAAAGGGACTCAGCAGGAGAAATGTGGCGACGGACTCAACAGCGACGGTAACGGGATGAGCAACGATGATGACATAAGCTGTGAACAGTGACGGACCCAGAAAAATTTAGTAATGGGGACAAAAATATAATAAAATTTAGTATAGATATTTTTTTGCTTCCCACAATACTCAACAAGTTAAGGACAAATCCGTCATGAATTTGAATTTCATTTAAAAATCTACAATTGGCTGGCAACGATTTGCTATACATACGAGACAGAATTCGAACCCTCAATACTTACTTAAGCGGATGACTAAGTTGATCACTTGACCAATCTAAATTGGTTTAGATATATTCAAAATTTAAAATTAGAACTATCTAATACATATTGATAAGAACTAGAAGTATACACATAATCATTATTATAATATTTAAAATAATAAAAATATAATTTCATACACATAGTATAATATTTAAAATAACAAAAAAATATTTATATGGACTTTTTTTTATTTTTAACATGACTAAATATTATTTTTTATATATATTTTTAAACAATTATTTTACTTTTTATTATCTCATATTTAATTATCAAATCTACTTATTATTATTTTTATAGTATAAATAAATTTTTTAACCAAAATAATTACAATATATTAATATATAGATAATATATTTTTTTATCTTAAATAATTTTTAAAAAAATCACTAATAATTTAAGTTATATTTAATTAAAAAACTAAGTTTTAATTTAATTATTAATTAATTAACTAATATAATATAATTAATTATCACTTTTTTTAGTGTACTTATTTATTTTTCATACTAAATCAAATTTAACAATATAATTATTATGTGTTAAGTTTAACAAAATATTTTTTAACATAAAATACAAAAAACTATTTATATTTTATTTTGAGACAAATATAATATAATAAGTGGTATATATATATGTATATAAGTATTAATTTTTTTAAAAAAAATTGTATAAACGTGGGTTCGTCCATGGCTGTGAAAGAAGATGGGAGTTGTGAATAGGTAGGCGGCGATGGACTCAGCAACAACATGACGCGAGCTATGCGATTTTTTTGTGAAGAAGGCGAAAAGAATAAAATTTTGAGTGAGGATGACTGAGTTTATCTTGCATGGCTATAGAGTATAGACCGAAGCTATGAATCATCTGTGATGTGAGGCAAATCCTAATTCCTAAAAGTGTTTATATGTATATATTCGGGGCGGGTACACCCTAAACCCGACTATATACCCTGTTTTGAGCAAAATCTGTCCCGACTTGGATCAAATTATTACTCTTTCCATCTGGGTATGAACGGGTCGAGTACCCGCGTATTCGAAAACTCCTGCCAAGTCTAACCACGTATTGATACTCTATTTATTAAGAGTTTAACGCTAGCCAATGCATTGCTATATACGCAAGGCGAGATTCTAACTCCTGATAGTTGTTTAAGTAGACGAGTGAGATGATCACTTAACAAATTCAAATTGATTAAGACAAATATTAATTATTTTAACATTTTAATATTAAAAATTTTGAGAATTTGATTTTAATTATAATTTTATAAAATATTTATAATAATAATTATTATATATATTATTTTATTTTTTAATAAAATTTTTAATATAATTTTATGTATTATCCCGTACAAGATACACTATTACTATAGATAAACGAATGGAATTCGATTCATAAACATTTCTACATCAAATGATATTTAAAATTAGAAAACTATTTAATATTAAGGAATTTTTGTTTCCTAATTAAATGGGTGCATGTGTCTTTTTCTTTTTAAGAAAAAACCTAAAAAAATAAATTTTATGTGAGCTCTTTAATTTATTATTTTTACTTTTATTTACATAGCAACTGGCCAAAATTTTAAGGACATCGATAGAAATACAACCAAGTTGTATTATTAGTGTAGACTGTGCAGTAGTGGCACAAAGACAATAATACACGTGACTACTTGAGGTAGGTACACAGTGCACACACAAAAAGGAAGGGAAAATGTTGAACAAATAAAGATCGAGAAGGGAAATTAATTACGAAATTAAACAAGAAGAGGAAGAAAATAAAAACCCACATGAATACATGATATTGATATTTCGTTTTTTTAATAAAATATTTTGACGATATTGTCAGATTTTGTTTGGAGTACTTGTTTGTTCAGATTATTTACAATAAAAATAATTTTATTTTTTATTAGATACATACATGTGTTAAAATGCTAATTTTAAATGTCAAATAATAAATTTTACTTTAATATAAGTGTTTTAAGACATGACAACAAAATTCTAATTTTTTATATCCACTAGCAGATCAAAACAATTGACAACATAAGGGAATCACGTTCTACTCCCTTCTAAAATGTGCATACTTATGATACATTAAAAATAATTTACCCGAAACTTATTTGGTCTGGTTGTTAATACACGCAAGATCTTACCAACCTAATATTTCACATTAAAAAACAGTACGATGCTTATTTAAAAAGTGATTGGTATAATATTTAACAAACAGAAATATTTAATGATAACAAAATATTACTTATGTATTAAAATTAGTTATTATTTATTGTTATATAAATATATATATAATTTGATTAATTTTTAGTATATATTTTATAAAAATATTACTATATATTAAAATTAATTATTAAATATATAAATATATATTGTATACGAATAACTAATATATATTTACAGTGATTAAATATTTAATTATTAAAATTAAAATTATAAGGCCATGCATCAACAGCTGTTATTTCGGGCACAATGGTACGGATATAATGTGGAAAATTCACCACCACATTTTATATAAAAATAAGGGAGCCACTTAAATAAAGATGTTAAAAACGTCTTTTTCTAAAGATGTTTTTTAAAAATTAAAATTTAACACATATAATCAGTTAAATTATATTATTTTTATTAAAATTAGAGTGGACAAATCAGTTTAGCACAAAAATTAATAAATTAAATTTTGAATTGGTGTAAATTAATATTTTTTATAAAAAATTACTATAATATCCCTATTATAAAACACAACTAAAATATCTCTATTATATATATATATATATATATATATATATATATTAATTTTAAAAACTTTAAATTCTAACCTTATAACAATAGAGAAAAAGGGCTAGAATTTAGGATTTTCAAAATTAATATATATAATAAGAGTATTTTAATCATTTTATATAATAAGGGTATTGTAGTAATTTTTTATAAAAAATAATATTAATTTAGACATATTCAAAATTTGATTCACTATTCATTTATCAAATTAATTTTTCTGACCTAATTTTGATAAAAATAACATAATTTAAATTATTATATGTGTTAAATTTTAATTATTAAAAAATATCTTTAAAAAAAGACGTTTTCTGCGTCTTTATGGAAGCATCCCTGAAAATAAATCTGAAAACTATTCAATACAAACCTCTCTCTTGAGAATTGAGATACGGCATAGGAGCGCATCCCCACTACATTCAATTGATAACGATATTACTAAATTGTCCTTGAGCGAACGTACATATATGTGTCCAAATGTATAAAATATAATCTTTGGTAATTATGATTTGTAGTCAAAATATCAACACGTTGAGGTCGTGGTGGCTTAATTATGATTTGTGCATTTTGGAAGACAGTGGGGTTGGTTGGTGTGTTTTCTTAATTAATGTCAAATTGCCAAATGCATGTGAATGTGATGGGTAGCTAGATGAGAGTGTAAAACTGTTACTCATGTCTCATATTACTCCTCTTTTAGTAACCATATTTTCTTCTATAAATAAACTAAACCTCAATACTCCACTCACCAGACCACAATCCAAGTCTTGTTATATATTATATAGTTTATCATTTTCTCTTCAATAGTAACCATTTCAGATCAATCGAGGATGGTGGCATCAGAGGCATTCGTGGAGATCCAGGTTCCACAGCAGAAGGTTTACGACGGAGTTAGGTTTCCGGCAGTGGTGGCTCCTCCTGCAGCAACGACGGTGTCACTTACGGAGTCTATCAAGGGCAACAGAGAGTATCTGGACTCTCTGATTCGGGAAAGAGGTGCCGTGGTGTTCAGAGGATTCCCGATCCAAAACCCCTCTGACTTCAACGACGTCGTAGAAGCCTTCGGCTGGGAGGAGTTCCCCTACCACGGTGGCGCCGCTCCCCGCACCAACGTTATTGGCCGTGTGTTCACCGCCAATGAGTCCCCACCGGAGCAGAACATCCACTTCCACCACGAGATGGCCTTGGTCCGCTCTCTTCCCTCTCTTGTCTTATCTTATAAGCGTGTATTTGGTGTCTAAATGTTTTTTATTATGGTGGTTGGACAGTACCCTGAGTACCCCGGGAAGTTGTTTTTCTACTGTGACGTGGCGCCGGAGAAGGGAGGAGAAACACCAATAGTATTGAGCCACGTGGTGTATGATAGAATGAAGGAGAAGCACCCTGAGTTCATTGAGCGCATAGAGAAGCTTGGCTTGTTCTACACTAGGCACACTCAGGAAGAAGACGATCCTACCCCTATTGGCCGTGGCTGGAAATCTACCTTCGCCACCAATGATAAGAAAGTTGCTGAAGAAAGGTCAGTTAACTGAAGATAGTGATTTAGAGTATTACTCTGTAATTAAAGAGAAATATTAGTTAATTAATGTTTTTATTGGTTTAGGGCTGCTAAGCTGAACATAAAGTTGGAATGGTTGGAAAATGGAATAGTGAAGGAAACAATAGGGCCAGTGCCAGGAGTGAAGTATGTGAAGAGCAGACAAAAGAGTATATGGTTCAACCACTCCATGGGCTGGGATGACCCTAAGAAGCCCGTGATATTCGCGGACGGGGAGGCGCTGCCGCTCGATGCGGCCAAAGATGCTCTCAGAATGCTGGAGGAGGAATCTGTTGACCTTCCTTGGCAGAAAGGAGATATTCTCTTGATTGACAATTTGGCTGTCCTTCATGGCCGTAGAGCATGCAACACCCCTCGCAGAGTCCTCGCTGCACTTGTTAAATAGATCTTAATTTTGTAGGTATCTATTGCTCAAAAACAAGCTTGCATTGCAGATCCAGTTTCCTATGAAATAAGGGTGCTTCAATCCATGAAGCTATGTATCATGGTGTTCCATTTTCTAGTTGTTGTTGGATCTTGGTGTTTCCTCTCATTTTTTTTGGAAGCTAGAGCGAATGTTATTTAAATTTACTGATTTACTCAAATAAAGATTATTGCTATAAATTTTAATTTTAAGTACTTTTAATTAGTGGGACTATGAGTGGACCATTTCATTTCGTTTCAATAGAACAAGATTGATTATTACAATATAGCGCACATTTTTTATTGTTAAAAATATTTCATATAGTACAGTAGTACACCACTTTATTTAAAGGTGAATTTTATGGTGTAAAAATATTTTTTTTTTCTATACATAAGGAAATTAACGTGACAAATTTAGGAGTGATATTTATCTCTTGTTATAATTGTTTTGTTCAGATGTGATAAGATAAATACATAAAAGTTTAGATTTTGTTTTTTTTAATTAAATATTAATACTAATGAAACTTTAATTACAGATATATTTGTTATATTAGGCCAAAAAAATGAGGCAAAAAATAAACAATATTTTTTTTACTGTAATGGATTACTATTAAAGAAATATGTTTTATTGTGTTTATTTTATCAATAAAATTAATTAGTTTTTATTAAATATTTAAGTATGCATAAATAATATTAAATATTACAAACAATAAATATTAAAAAAATAAACAAGTCTTATTTTTATTGTGTAAGGGTACCTTTAAAATTTTTTTTCAGTAATACTAAATTTTTCTTACATTTTGTATAAGAAATTAACAAGTGTTATTTTTATTTTGTGAGAATACCTTTAAAAAAAAATTTATCATTTGATTTAAGAATCAATTAAAAAAATTCTTTAGTCCATGAATTATTTATTTTTTTTATGAATTATTTATTTTTTAAAATTAATTTATAATATTTCGATTTATAGTAAAAATAATAATTTATTTAGAATTATAAATATAACAACAAAATTAAATTTAAAAAAATGAGAAAATATTCCTATGCAAAACTGGAATATAAATAAATATTCATACATATCAAATAATTTTAAATATTGAACATTTTAAAAAATATTCATACGTACTAAATAATTTTAGTTATGTTTCATACTACAATTTTATTTTTTAAGTTTTTTCCCCTCATCTTTTTTAATTTAACTTTGTTGTTATATTTGTAATTTTAAATAAATTATCATTCATACTATAAATCAAAATATTATAAATTAATTTTAAAAAAATAATTTATGAACTTACAAAAATCTAACATTTTAATTTGTAAATTTTAATTTTTAAAAATTTTTAAAATATAAAACTGACTCTCTGATTTGTGAACTACTTACACAAAATTGATTCTCCTATTTGTGAACTTACACAAATCTAATCATCCAATTGATGAACTTTATTTTTTTTTTATTTTTAAAATACAAATCAGACTCTCTGATTTATTTATGATTACATCTATACTAAATTAAGAATACTACTTTTACATAACGGAGAATAATACAACAATAATTTCATATACAGAAATCAGCCATTCATAAATGAAATGACAAAAATTTTTAAAGTGACTCTCACAAAATGAAAATAATACCTATTATTTTCTTATACAAAATGTAAAAAAAGTTCAGTATTATACATAATTTAGAGACTAAACTTTGAATTTGAATTTTTATTTTTTAAATATTTATTGTTTATAGTATTTAACATTATTTATGGCATACTTAGAATATTTAATAAAAATTAATTATTTTTATTGATAAAATAAACACAATAAAATATGTTCTTTTAATAACAATTCATTATAATCCAAAAATTATTTTTTTTGGCCCAGTACAACGAAAATATATTTATAATTAATGTTTCATTAGAATTAATGTATTTAATCAAGTCCAAAAAAAAGAATTAATGTATTTAATTGAAAAAGATAAAATTTAAATTTTTATGCATTTGTCTGTCAAATCTAAATAAAGTCATAATAACAAAAGATATGTGTCACTCTTAAATCCATGCCACGTTGACTTTCTTATGTGTAAAAAAAAATTATTTCTACACCATAGAATTTACCTTATTTAAATTATTACGTATGTAACCTGAAGATAAGTAAATTGGTCGACTTGTGTTTGCCTAGAGCCACTCTCCAAGTTATGTGTGTGTTTGAGGAATGGAGGTGGTACCTGCAAGACATTCCGATGCCTAAATCAACAAGGGATTAAGCAGATTTTTAGGATATTGAAACTTAACTATACCGGAGTGTAGGGGCGTTTGCGGTGCAGTTTGGTTCGGTTTTTAAGAGAAATGTCATCCGATCCGATCGTCTAATTAAGCTGCGGTTCGGTTTGGTTCAGTTTTTTTGTCGAGGCCATCCGAACCAAACCAAACCAATTAAAATCGGTTTGGTTTGGTTCGGTTTGTTCGGTTTTTCAATCAATTCAAACAAAATACTAAAATACTATTTCACAAAGTCTTATACATTGAAATTGTCAAACACAAATACACAATTGAAATCAACAATCCGGTGTCACCCATATTCTCACTTGAACTGACATCAAACTTACTAAAGAAATACATTAAACAACAAAATCAATTTACAAATAATTTACAAAATCAAGCAATTTACAAAATCATTAACCAAGCATCAACAATACCAACAATAAAGTAATTCAACAATAATTCAGTAATTCAAAACCTCCAACACTTGATAAATCATACTAAATCACTTCAAAACTCAAAAGCAATTCAGTAATTCAACAGAACAACCAGCAAGGCAGCAACAATGAAATAAACAAGTCAACAACCAGCAGCAATCCATCAAATATACGTTATTGGCTCCTATTTTGTGCTTTATTGTCATCAAAATGCAGTGAAGAGGATTTGCATATCTTTGGATGCATCCTATACCTGTCATGATAAAAAAAATCAAGAAAAGGATTCAGAACCACAAATTTTCAAACAGAAATTATCAAACAGAACCACAAATTACCAAAGCTGCAAGAACAAATTAAAAAGAACAAAACCAAAAGAGCCGCACCGCCGGTGCTGTTCGACGGCATTGAAAGCATTACAATATTACATATCCACCAATTCCACCTTCAGTTTCACCAATGTTATCCCTCATACTATGATCAAACTGCAAAAAATCACAAATACAACATTAAATATCAACACTAACAGTGAATCAAAACCAAAAACAGAATAACAATAAATCATTGAATTAATAACAAGTTAAAAGCAAAAAATAGTAGCAGCCATCAGACCAACAAGGAAGAATTCCCCCGTTAAAATTTTTACAATAATACCGGCTATCTATTTTCAACCTCATCACACCACTAATTCATCAAAACCACACAAATACCACCAAAATTGCATTTGGAGTCTCCCTTTTTTAACTAATAGATTAACAAATTCAAATTCAAATGAATTAGCAGCAGCAATAATAAGAATAAACCATTAACAATAACAGTTACAGTAGCAGCAGCAATAATAATGATTAATTAACAAATTAAAATCAATAATCAATAATAATTAACAAATAAAAAAAATAGATAATAGTAGCAGCAGCCAGCAAAAATTAGAACAGAAGAGAGAAGACAGAACAGTAAATAAAATCAATAGAACAGAGAAAATCAAGAAGCAAAAAATAACAAGTGGCTGGATCAGAAGTAGAAGAACCAACCTGACTTAGGCTCCATTATTGATAATCTGCTGATATAGACAGAGTGGTAGAGTGCAGAAAGGACGATGGAGAGAGAGGCACTACAAGGACTACGGTGTGTTGCTGCGGCCTTGGAGCTGTGGAGGACGATGGCGTAGCCGTGCCGGGGAGGACGACGAAGAGAGAGCCGTGCTACGAGGAAGAGAACAGGGCCGAGGGACACAAGTCAGGGTTGGTGTTGTCCAGAGGCAAGCCGGCAGCAATGGTGGAGTGGCGGAGCAAAGGGAGGACGAGGAAGGGAGAGGGAGAGCAAAAGGCGCTGAGAGTTGAGAGGATTGGAGACAATGGGGCAAGAAGAGTTAGGGGCTGAGAGGGGCTGCTGGTCGGGGCTGGGAGACACTGTTTGTTGGGGCTGGGAGGGACAGAGAGGTGCTGCTGGGGGGTTAGGGTAATGGGATTTCTTTGAGAGGTTTGGCTGCGTGGGGACGTGGGGGTGGGGGTGGGGTAATGGGGACGCTAGGTTTTCTGAAGGGGGTGGGGAGTGGGCCGTGGGGTAATGGGCCGTCTAATGGGTTGGGTTAACTAATGGTTTTTTTAGGGTTTCTTTAGTTATCGGTTCGGTTCGAGTTTTCATGGTCAGAACCGAAAATCGAACCGAACCGCAAAAAAACAGCAAAATATATTTTTCGGTTTTTTCGGTTTTCGGTTTTGTTCGGTTTTCGGTTTTTTCGGTTCGGTCCGTCGGTTTAATTTGGTCCGGATCGGTTTTGAACACCCCTACCGGAGTGTGTCAGGGTATTTATAAGAGACGAACCAACAACCACTGAAATAGTTCTACTTCTGATGGTGGATAACTCTCTCTTTATTTTAGAGTTGTTGGAATCTCTCTTCTAAAAACAGATGAAAGATATAAAAAGACAGTTACTTACTTTAAATAAGTGTTACTTATATTTGTGTGCTGATTCACTTTTTTTAAAAGGCCAATTCTTAGAATTTAGATTTCTTAGCTTAATTTGGATCTAGTTTATTATTTGAGTGAGAATATGAACAATATTAATAATAGTAATAATAATACAAGGAATCCGATAATGTAAGTAGTGCAATCTAAAGACTAAACTAATAATAAGTGACTTTTACCGTTTACCCTTTACAGAAGCTTTAATTTACCTTTACCATAAATAAAAGAAGCTATGTATTTATGTCAAGGTTATAAATGATGATATATGCCAATACAGTTGGCAATGGTGGCACAAGGTGTACGTCCATAGAAATCCTAATAATTAATAATCAAATATTGTTAACATATATACTCGTTAAAATTGTTGATAGTAATTAAAAATTTTAGAAAAATATTTGATAGGAAATAAAAATAGGGAATAAACATGTTTCACTAAAAATTCTATAGAAAGAGAGTAATTGGACCACACTACCAACCCCAAAACGTTGATATTTTTTTTAGTGACAGTACTGACAAGTGACAATGAGGCTTCCATTGTGGGAGACAAGTCATCGGTGGCCTTGGAAGTTAGAGGGCAACCCCACATGGGGTCTTTATTCTTTGCAATGATGTAATTAACTAATAAGATTACGAATATTTTAATATTTCCTTTTTAATATATTATTAATTAATTCATGTTTGGATATTTTATATTTTTGAAATGATATATTTTGAAATCATTCATATCATACAATTTTCACTCTTTAAGTTAATTAAGAAAAAATACATAATTAATGTGTACTGTATGATTTCCTTTTGTTTTTTTCACCCAAAACAATCAAACATCTTGTTAATCAACTATGCTCAAAATTACATTCTGAAACTATTATGAAAATTTATTTTATTTTATTTTATTTTGGTTCTTTTTGTCTGTGAATAATGCCATCTAATCACAAATATTTTTTGGGCTAAACATGGCGTCACTTTCACTTAGTAAAGGAGAAAAAAATGGTCTGAGCCCCATTACATTCCGTTTGGGCTAGATATCAGTTTCTACTCAGGCCCAAAAGAACAAAATCTCATACCCAGAAAAACTCGTAGAATACTTAGGTTTACCAAAAATCCAAAATACAAGTTCCAACACGTTAAAAAAAAAAAAATCGTAATATGGTGAAAAAAGAACTTCACTTCAAGACCATTTACGTAAACAAATATGTGAAAACTTGATATTTAAGAATCGTCAGATGATTTGACAAGTTTAATTAAATCTTCATCTAACGATTTTCAAATATTAACTTCACATGAAGACAATTGCACGTGAGTCTTTACCAACAAATATATTCCGTGTCCCGAAAAAAAGAAACAAATATATTATGTTATCTTTTAAGAATATAAAAGATATAGCATATGATTTTGGATTAATATCAAATTTTTTAAAAAATTTATAATATATAAAATTTGAATCCAACAATTAGTTTTTTTTTTATAAAATTATTCAATAATATAATATTTACTACTTAAATTGATATAGAATCGCTTAATACTAAGCTTTTTCACTCATCTTAAGCGTGAACTTTATCAATCACTCATAACTTGTCCCATTTATTAATTTTGTCTAATTCTCGGTGAGAATAACTTTAGCTTTTAATTTTATGCACCATAAATATATTGCATCAGTGCGGTGCATAATGCATATATTTGCAATCATTCCAAGCATAAGTACTCCTCCGATCCTAATCAAAGACATAAAAGGATTTATTCTTTCATATTACAAATGCCTAAAAATAAAAAAGCCATCATTTTTGCTCTAGATTTAACAGAGAAAAGTATACATAATTATTTGGACAGTACCCTTTTTCATAATATCTCTTTTGGACTGCTGATAATGAATTATATTGTAAATAACTTATACAATATTTTCTTAATCAAAAGGTTATTTTGAGAGCACTGTATTATTTTTTGAAAATATATTATATTATATTATCAACATGGGATTGAGCTAAGTCTCACTGGATTTTGATTCACAAATGACCAAAATCACCAGGAATAGGAAATATAGGCAATTATATCTTATCCTTAATAAAATATTACAAAGATGAATACGTATTTGGAGTTGGCTGGGAACAAATTTAATATATAATTCTAATTAACAAAGTTTATATATCTGGGAATCTAGCAGATAATGATGAGTACTAATTAGATAAACATACTTGATTATTAGTAAGTAGTGTGAGGCTTTGAGGTTAGTTATCTTTAAAAGGAGAGTGCTGTGTCCTTGTGGCTTTTAAAATTGATTATAAAAGTATATACAATTGAGAGTTGTTTTCCAGGAATGTGTTAGCATGCTTCAGATAATATGTTTATGAATTTTGAACTAACTGAAGAAAAATGACTAGGAATCAATTTTTAATTAGTTAATATTCATTTTTATTTTTAGAATATTTAAAATTTAGAATTTAAAAATTATAATCTAAAATTTAAAAATTTAATATTTAAGATAAATATAATTTTAAAAAATTAATTAATATTATCTAAAAATTGATTCTAATTAAATTTTTGAATTTTTATGTAATTAGCCCTTTTAATTTTTTAAAACCCCCTTTTTCTAATAGGCCATGATAAAAGCAGATATTGGGATCTTGGGCTGATTTTATTCGTATATAGTACTTATAAAAAATTAGATGATATTAATCCGATTGACACAATCAAAATGGTTATCATGACATGACCAATAATTGTAACATTTTAATATTTACAAAAATAGGCTGATTAATAATGGACTAATGGAGTATTTGTAAGTTTAAGAAAGCAAAACCTTTACTTATCTAGGTAATCCTTGACTTAAACTAGAGCCTGATGAGTTCATCGGTCAACTAGTCATCATCAGAACCGAAGGATCGGCTCTAACTTTTAAGAGGCTTCTAGTAAAAGTAATTAATTATAGGGTTTATTTATTTAGGACACATGCACGCTTTTTAATTTTAATATAAAAGTAATAATGGGGTAAGACATAGTTGTGGAGAACACGGGTGCTTAATATGTGTGTGGTGTCAGATTAAAAGAAATCAAACGATGCGAGTTTATATTTGTTTATCGGACGGTCCGAGTTGTTTGGGACAAAATAAACGGTTTGAGTTATGATGTTCCAGCCACGTATCGCGCGTAAATGTAGCTCTCCGCAACTGTGCCCTTAATCCCAACACAATCCCATACTGAACTCACACCCACCATTCGATATCACTTTCACTTTCATACCAAAGAGTCCATTCCTTCCTCTTCTTTCTTTCTCCATTATTTCTTGTTTTGCATGCTGGAAGAAAAATTAAAATGCCAAAGAAACAAAAATCTAGAGATGTTGATTATCCTAAACTTTATATTATGCATTATTTCAGCCATCTTGATTATGTAGTTTTTTTTTAAATTTTTTTTATATTTTATAATTATAATTATTATTACTAGGAAGTTAATTATTATTATTATTGTTAGAAATTGAATTTAAAAATACAAACAGAATGATTATCATTATTGATAAAAATTTAGGGATATATATTTAAATAATAGTTAGAAATATATTTGTTTAAATATAGTTAGAGAATATTTGAATGAATGATAATATTTAAAATAGACTACTATGATAGATTAGTAAAAAAATAATATATGGTTAGAATTTTTTGTAATAATTTGAAAAATTATAATTATTTAATTAACTTTTATAATTAATTTTAGAAATTATAATTTTAATATTATAACATTTTTTTTGTAACCGTAAATAAACAACTAATCTAGATCTTGTAATAATGTTGCGAATTTTGATTGATGACGATTTGGTTTCGTTAAATATACTTAAATATAGTGAATTTGTTTTTTTTGTAATATTAATTTGGTTGTTGTTAGCCTTTTAGTTCAAATAAATGTTATTATAGTTGAAGTCTTAATATTAAAGAAGAACATTATTAGTTTAATAAGAATTAGAATTATGTATTAGTTATTTTTATTAATAGTTAGTTAGAAATAATTTTTAGGATTATTAATTAAATTTAGAAGTTAGAATTATTTGTTTTAGTTGAATTTAGTAAAATAATCTATGATAGTTGTGTGCTTTCAATTAATATGTGTTGTTGAGTTAGTTATGCAAATTTTTTAATAATGAGAGTTAATTAATTGATAAGTTAGTACATGGTAATTACTAAATTTTGTAATTAACAAAAAAGTTTAGCATGGGTTTAATATTTTAGTTGCTCTAGTTAAAAAATTATTATCTTTTAGTAGTAAATTAGTAATTGTTAATGAGTTGATTAATAATTTGTTATGTTTTTGTAGAGTTTTAAGGATGTTGACATGTGATCATCCAGTCCCTCCGAATCAGTACAATGATAGGGTAGAGGAGTATTTACGATTTACTAGTTTTTATCATTTGTCTCAGATTGGGGTAGTTCAATGTCAGAAAGCACTGGTAAATGCATTAATCGAAAGGTGGCACCCAGACACACATACCTTTCACCTTTCGATTGGTGAATGTGCTGTGACGCTTGAAGATGTAGCTATAATTCTTGGTCTTTCGACGGACGGTCTTCCAGTCGCATGGATGACAATGAGTAGTTTTAAAACCTTTGAGTCAGAGTGTTTATACCAATTTGGAGTTGCACCGAGTAAGTCGAACTGTAGAGGAAGCTGCATAAAACTGACGTGACCCCGGGATCTAAAAGAAAATTTACAGTTGACTGATGAAAATAGTATACAGAGGTATACGAAGTACCACATTATGTTGTTGATCGGAATGATCTTGTTTGGGGACAAGTCTGGGGCATCTGTGCACTGGAAGTTTCTGCCTTTGCTTTGTGATTTTGGCAGTATTGGACAGTACAGTTGGGGATCAGCATGCCTAGCACACCTCTACAGGGCGTTATGTAGGAAATCTCGTTTTGACCGTAAGAAAATCGATGGTCCACTAACACTTCTGCTCGGCTGGGTTGGGATCTGCCTGCCATATCTAGTGCCGCTTCCTAGGGAATCCCACAGTTTTTCACTTGCAAACAGGTAATATTATCTTACATTTACCCCTATCTTATTTAGAATCCAATTGTGTTAATGAAATAAGTCATATTAATTGGGAGCGTGAAGACCGACGCTATAGATATCTTATGCTTGCTCACTTTAGGAAGGCCTTGGATGATCTTCAAGAAGGCCAAGTGTGTTTCCATTAAAGAAGTATTTGTTTCGGGTTTAGTGTTAGTGTTAATCTTATTGTTATTGCTATTGTTATTATTATTGTTATGTGGATTGTAATCATGAGTTTCCTTTATTTTTCACTCGGTTGTGTGGGTTGCTTATGCTGTGGATCGCGTGGATCTAGACATAATTCCTTTATACACATCATGCACATACGCTTGCCAATGAAGTCGTTGATTTTCACAACATGCAAACACATGTCGACAAGAAATTCGGTCCACCTAGAACTCACCACAGTCACATCGTTGGTGACGGAAGTCGACGGCATACTCCAATCCACTTGGCATCTCACGTACTTCAAAGATCTTATTCTACCGGTCGAAGCAATTAACCTGGATGTTTCCTGATGCAAGTTGGTTTGCATGCAAGTTGGATGTTTCCTGATTGTGTTCACTCTTCAAGACTGAGTTGATGCATTCCACTAGGTTTGTCGTCACGTGATCTCATTAGTAGCCACCATCAAATGCCAATGTATACTGTTCGCGGGGAATTCGGTTTAACCAGTTAGTGTAAGTCTCGTTCCGTTCTCGTAAACGCTGGTAACGCATTTCGTACTCGCGCACCGTCCTCGAATATCCTGCACGATAACAAAAAACAAACAAAAAAAGGGATGACAAACACTTGTTGAAGGTAACTCTATTAATAACGAACTTAAAATAACTCAACGTTACCTATATTGACGACAAGTTTTTGCGGGTACGGTGCCTTGAATTTTCTCAGAAAATTTGACTCTATATGCCTGATGCAAAACATGTGAAAAATTCTTAGAGGTGACCAAGCTCCATTACTGCGTGGCACAACTGCATTGATGGATTCGTGTCGGTCGGATATCAGTCCCACACCATCTCGAGTGACAACATGTTATCGCAGGTTACTAAGGAAAAAGTGTCACGCATCAAAAGTCTTTCCCTCCACAATAACAAATGCAATTGGGACGATATTATTATTGTCATCCTGTGAAACTACCACTAACAGACAACCTTTATACTTTCCGTACAAGTGAGTCCCATCCACCTAGACAACTGGCTTACAATGTCTGAATGCTCTAATGCAGGGGTAATAACTCCAAAAGACTCGATGCAATACCCAAATATCACTCACAAAGTCATCACGTTGATATGCAGGCATAGTCTCAAAATGGACGACAGCTGATGGCTCCTTATGACACATGGCTTCAAACCATATAGGCAACGCTTCGTACGATGCTTCCCAACCTCCAAATATTTTTTCTAGTGCCTTTTGCTTAGCCAACCATACTTTCCATAACTGATGGTGTAGTTGAACTTTGATTGCACTTCTACAATAACTGATTTTACCTTTAACGAGAGGTCAGCCTCAACCAACGACTTTATTACTTCTGCAATTATAGTCAAATCCAACTTCGAATGATCCTGAGAAATGGTGGCTCTCGTATAGGTGTGACTACCATTATACCTCCTTATAACCCAACAGTACTTCCTGCTGATCATGCTAACCCTGATAAGCCAATCACACCCTGACCTATACTGTGTACACTTAGCATAAAATATCAACGGCTCCGACTCATACACCTGGTAGTCTACACTTCTTCGGATGGTATACGCTTTCATCGCCTTAATAACAGCTTCCCTGAAACTGAATTCCATCCCAACAGCAAATTTACCATTTGCGACAATAGAAATTTCTGCCACGACAGCAGCCATACGAAAAATACTTAATACACGAATATTTAATAACCGAAACTAAAAGTAAATCAATACTCACTGCATCAATTATGATATAAATAAACTTTACATCAGGTTATTATCTCAGTCTAAACAAAATAAGAACATAAACACATAATTAAATACTGATTAATAAATACTAATTTATATTTATCTGAATCAATAACTGACTAAAAAATTATTATCTTAAACTTAACTAAATAAACAGATAAACAAATGTTAATTGAGTATATTTTCACATTTAACTTAACTATTTGGTCCATCAATCAAGATAAATTATTACAAAATTCTAATCCTTTTTATAAATATAGGTAATTACATACCTGCACTCATATATTCCGGAAACTCCAGAACATGCATGGCTTCCAAATCCAAAATTTGCATGAAAGATGGCTCCTCAAACAACACTTCGTTTGCAAACGCATTTTCCATATCTGTCACATTTGGAGCCATAGTGCCATCACCTTGATCTTCATCTCCGTCTAGACCAACAACTTTATAATTGCTTTCGAACTCTTCTTCACTGTCACTATTGTAATCTTCCCATACAATATTCCGGTCGGCCTCAGATTGTTCGAATTCAACGTACAACTCGATGAACGAGATTTGAGCACGACTTTCAATATACATTGAAAACATCTCTTGCATACTCGCTTCGTCTATTACATATTGGGTTTGAAATTGGACGAATCCACCAAACACCGGTATGAGATATCTGTATAAAATACATGATATTTTCCTTGACATCTCAAAATCTATCTTCTCACAGCTCTTCAAATGAGACTGTGAAGGGAATAACAACATCTAACGGATTTTCACGAATAAATTTTATTTACTCCTTCAAATGTTTGTAATAAAATCTGACCAAAATAATACACTTTTAAAAAAACTGTGTCATTCGTTTCTCTCACTCACCTAAATAAGAACAGAAATTTCACGACAAGATTTTTTTGCTTCATACCAAAGAAGAGAGAAACACGAGTAGAAGAAAGCAGAAAAAGAAGCCAAACAAGAAGAAGAAGAAGACGTGATTTGATATCTTTTACAAATTACACACACATATATACATACATACATAAATCGAACTCGTCGATTAGTTTCAGCTTATTCAACTCAGACCGTGCAATTTGATTTTCGCATTCATAAAAAAATTTAAATATACAACACGGACGATCCGATTTGCTTGCTTCGAAATTCAAATTTCTCCCCTTTTAAATTGGATCCTCTGATTTGTTTAGCCAATTTTTTAAACAAGAACTTGCACGGTTCAAGTTCTTCCCACTGTCACTTAGAAAAAGATGTCCCACATATTTGTCTAGCACCCCCAAATCCATAACCAGACACACATATACAAGGCTTTCATAATCGAAAAAATGACCTGACACATGCATGTCAAATTTATAAATTAAATTTTTTTACTGAAAATATAAAAAATTTAAATTTTTAATGTATTTGTTTTATATTTATTAAATAAAAATATTTAAATTTTTTATTAGTGGTAAACTTATCATATGTCCTAAAAGCACATATTAACTACATCCTTAATTATATTAGAAATATAACTATTTATATTATTATTTTTTATTTATTTAAATTTTTTAAAAATATAATATCATGACATAGTATTAAGACAAATAAAAAAAAATCTAGCAAAAATTAAACAAATATAAAAAATATTTTTATTTAAAAAAATATTAAAAATATAATATATCCATCTAAGTTTTTAGAAAAAATGATATTATGAATTAAGCCAACACCAAATGTTGGTCTTCCATTGCTGAAGGAATTGAAGATACCATTTGTATGCATTATTTCAATATATAATATTTTGTTGTATGTGTCTTATGAGTATATGTAGTATAATTACTAATTTGAATATATGTGTAGAATTGGTCAAGATGTTATATGATGAGTAACGTTAATACTACAACATTTTAATTTTTCTTTACTAAATCTTAATTATTTTACTACATAAAATAATTAACACAACTAATCTATCGGTTTTTTTAAGTAATTAATTATATTTGAACTCTTTTATTTTATTATTCCATCCCTAGCTCCAAAATGCATGACATCAAAATAACGTTGTCGATGTGAGTGTTGTTATTTTAATAGGTGATATATGTAAGTATCTTTATTATAAATACTTAGAGGACTCGAAAGTGTGTCTGTGATCTCTAGTTTTATTAGGATTAGAAAAAGAAAGAAAGAAAAAATAAAGGAGAGTGGATCCCATTAGTTATGATGCATACACATACATTCTTGGTACTATAGCGGCGCATGATGCAATTATTCATATAAAAGCAAACAAAAGAGGTCACTACACGAAGAACTATCAAAAAGACATGGTGATGGGTGCAATCAATGAACCGGAGAATAAAATTAAGTAAATAAAAATAAATAAATCCCAATAAAAGGAGATATAATCAAAGGAAGTATGATCTCTTATTAGCTTATGAATGATGATAATATATTGGAGAAACCTGGTGTGCAGTTATTTTTATATAAAATTAAGTTGAAAATCGTTAAATAATATATTTACTCAAATCTATCAAATTACTTAATAATTTTTGAATATCAATTTTACATTAAAATAACTATACGTTAGTTTACACCTAATATTAATACTAGATAGGGAAAAAAAAAAAAAAGAGAAGGTGCGTGGGGTCAGGCACAAAGAAATTAAAGTTGAAAGTTGAGGATATGCATCAAAGCTCTAAAATGGTTTGAAGTTGTTGGAGTCATGTTTGGTGGCAGCAGCGTGTGATGAGAAGATCTCTAGATAGATCATGCATCTTGCAAAACGTGCTATAAACATTTACACATATGCTCTCTTTCACACACTCCATATACACTACTAAATCAACATCACTAATAATAATAATAATAATAATAATGAATGAATGAATGAACGAACGAACGAATTTGGTTTGGTCGAGTGGTCAGCTTATGTGTCTGCTTAAATAAATGTTGGAGATTTAAATTCTACTTTGTGTATGCAGCAATCAATTGGCCAACAGCAGACCTTTAAACAGAGTTCAAATTTGCGACGGATTAGTCTTTGACCTATCCGGTTAAGTAAATGACACTCCCCTCTCTTCTATTTATAAAATATACATTTTTCTTTCTTATAATTTTTACAAAACTTTTTCTTTAATCTATTTTAAATTTTTTGTGTTAACTAATATTAACTTTATCTATTTTTTAAAAAAATATTTTTTACAAAAATATCCTTTAACAAAAATTTTATTTTTTATTATTAAATATTACTTACCAAAATACCATTTAATAAATTATTTTTTATTGATTAAATTATATTTTTACCAAAATATTTTATAAAAAATTTAGTAATTAAATTATTTTTCTAAAATACCCTTCAATAATTTTTTAATTATTAAATTATAATTTTACCAAAATTTTTGTTAATAATTTTTTATATTTTACTATTAATTTTTTGATATCAATGTATATTATTTTAACATTAAATAAAAAATTCTTACCATTATTAATATATATATAACAATTAATATATATTGATATAAAAAAAATTAGTAAAAAATATAAAAAAATTATTAACAAATATTTTAGTAAAATCATAATTTAATAATTAAAAAATTATTAAAAAATATCCTAAAAAAATAATTTAATTATTAATTTTTTTAAAAATATTTTGGTAAAAATACAATTTAGTCAATAAAAAAAACAATTTATTAAAGAGTATTATATTTTTTAAAGTAAAATTTAATAACAAAAAACAAAATTTTTGTTGAAAAATATTTTTGTAAAAAATAATTTATTTTTTCTTAAAAAATAAATAAAATTAACATTAGTTAATACAAAAAAATTTAAAATAAATTAAAATTTTTTTTTTTAAAAATTATAAAAAAGAAATATATATTTTATAAATAAAAAAAATATCATTTTAATATCTCGTAAAAGAAGAGAGTAAAATTTTTTCTAATAATAATAATAATGAATGTTTAACCTAGTAATAATCCTTCATTGTTTTGTAGATAAGAACTTAATTTGACCGAGACACAATAAAATCAACCACCCATAATAAGGCAGACACCTTGCATTATATAAATAGTGCCAAAAGTAGTGAAATGAAAGCGATGAGATTAAAGGCGTGTTGTGCGGACAACTACAAGACATAAGAGCTCCATAAACATAAAGGTTTTGAATTTTCATATATCATCACTAGTCGCCTAATACATTTCAATTACTTTTCTGACCCTTTTAATTATCTTCTATCAAACAATTTTTGTCAGAATTTTTTCCTTTTTTTCTTTCTCTTCTTTTTCCCACAATATAGTATGAATATATTAAAAATATTATTTGTATATTAAAATTAATCATTAAAATTAATTATTAATATATTTATATATAAACATTAATGTAGTTTAATTTATTTTCGAGTTATTATCTTCGTATAATTTAATTTTTTGGTATAATTTTCGATATTTTATTAGTAGATAAATAAATTAATCACTCGATCAACTCAAATTAGTTTGATGCAAGTATATATTATGACATGCATGCGAAAGTAAATAAATAATAATTGAGGTACAAGTCACGATCCACTTGTAAAGTATTTTCTTGGCCCTAATTGAAGCTAATGTAGAAGAAGAGATACCCTTATATTATCTAATTCTAATGGATAGAAATGGTTGTCGATGAATTGATCTGACCCTATAACACGGTTTAGAAATTTATCACAAGTTCACAACATGTACCATGTGATACAAATCATTAACTATTTATATATATATCGTCTTATATATATTAACACACCTTTTTTCTTTTGCTCTAAGAGGATTAGAGACCACACTTAGCTTGAAGTGTATGTGGGCCAGTGTCATCAATTTGTTCTTAATCAAATCCTGAATGCATTTATATTTGTTGCATGAATCTGGTTCTTTGAACTTTGAAGTATAAAAGAACATTTTAGAGCAAAAAACAGATAAAGTATGAGGACGTGGACGTTGCTATCATATCCCATGGAATTGTTGCTTTAAAAGGATCTTACAAGATAATAATTTATTTTTTTAATTGTTTAAGAACTAGAGATTTATCATCAATCATTTAAAAAAGGAATACCAATAAAAAATAACTTTATAATGATACCAAATTGATATTATCCATTTGTATGAATAAAAGCAGAGATAAATTTTATTAGCTACGTCCTAATGAAATATACCCTAAAAATGATAAGTGGAATTGAAGGAAATAAGAATAATGAAGATGGTGCAAAGATTAATAAGAAAAGTGTGATGTATGTGTATCGTAGGCGAAGAAATTAAAGGACGATGATGAAAGCAGAGAGGGAAAATTAAAACACAAGATGGGTATTTGTACCCCTCTCCACCAACAGACCATTATTAACCCATAAAAAGAAAGAAAGAAAACAAACAAAAATAATTCACAAAAATATGTACGACAAATAAATTTTAAAATATCACAATAAAATTAAATATTAGATATCCATTTTTAATGTAATTTTTTTGCATGATTAGAAAAACAATAACATTTCTTTTAATTATTTTTGTATCATTTTTTTAAAAAGTGAAAATATAAATATAGTTAATTTTATATAAATTAGATAAATAAAAATAAATTAATAATTTTAATTAAATTATTATTTAATAACTCTTAACTATTAATTTTAATATAAATATAGTTATTTTTTTTAATTTGTTTTTCGTTCAAATCTTTAAAAATTTTTCTTGTGAATTTTATTACTTGTTTACTATCTCCAACATAGAAAGATAATGTGAGTGGCATGATAAGACTGGCATTGCGTCTCATCCAACGGACATGGAATGATTGTTCGTACGACTCATTCTGCAAAATGAACGGCTGACATGTGACATGTGCTCCGCGATACACCAGATCCAAGCGTGCATCATAAAGATACCATATAAATTCCCCATATTATATGCTTCATCTTAAAATATTAGAACCAAATAATTGAGGAGTCAAAATAATAATACCTCAAATAATTTGTTGTTATAGGAACAAAATTTGTTAAATGTTGAATACCCGAATAGGAATTTTAGCACGTAAAGTTTTTTACACTATTTCCGGATTGAAATTTCTCAATGTATTATAATTGAAATTTCTCTATATATCATGAATTTTGTATGGCGATGAATGAAGTTGGTTGAAGTTGAAAGAATTATTATGATTTGATACAGGTAGATACTACGCGCCGAAAACATTGTTACATGAAAGAGAGAAAAAAAAAATTCAACTGTCGAGCATGGAATTATAATTGAAGAAGACAAGTTCTGGTAGACACACACGTGAATGCTTCATTGATCAGTGCATTGACAAATGTCTTAACCTGAAAGGATAAAAGAAACCTAAACTTTTGACATTCATTAGCAGCGTACTTCAAATTCCATAGCTTCCTTCTCCTTTGTTACTATGCCATTGCTTCTATCTATAGCACTCTCCCGATTGGACCACTCTTTTTTTTTTTAATTTTAAATAGTTTATTTTTATGAATTTAATTTTGATGTATTGACAGAATAAAATATTTTACATAATTATATAATTACATTTGTTTTTTGTAATTAATGTAAAAGATATTTATTCTGATTGATATGACATTACATAATTAGATGTATTCGTAAAATATTTTACATTAACCGTATATAAAATTAAATTATATTTTTATTTATGAGAAAAAGTAATACAAAATAAGAAGAGATCAAACCAGAAAAGCGGTTCTCCTTTGAGCTGAGCTGGTAGATTTAAGAACAGATATCACTAGAGGAAAAAAAAAAGAGAGAGAACAGAACACTTTATGTCAGAAGAGAAGTAGACAAAGCCAAATCCGAAAGCTAATCAAACGGGAAAGAGAGCATCATGCGTTGGTCACAACTCATCTAAAATGCAACAGCGCCACACCAGATCCTAGTCACCACACTCCAAAAAAATGCAGAAACATTTATTAATTTATTATTATTATTAAAAATATATTTTAATATTTTTTAAATATACTAATTCACTGATATTTTAATAATTTATACCTGTTAATCTTAATTATAAATAATATATATAATTAAATTAATATCTGCGTATATTTGAAAACTTTACTATTGTAATAAGATGCAAGAATTTTAAAAATGATTGTATGATGATATTGGGAAATGTGGTGGGTAAGAGAGAGAGAGAGAGAGTGCAGAAGAGAGGAGACAAGATCATGGGATGTGCATGTTTTTATTGCAGAAAAGGCCTGCAAATATATAAGTGTGTATATGGATGATGAAAATCCTCTTCCCCCATTGCCATCCCATCCATCCATTCGCTGACATCTCAAAAAAGCATACCATACCATATAAATCATTGTTTTAATTCAGCAATCAGGTTTTCTTTTCACTTTAACAAACAGCGTTTACTTAGGTGAAAAACAAGTCTACTCCAGGGAGAAACACGGATTAATTAAGACAAATTTTGAGGCAATTAATACTTCCTCTTTATTCTTTTCTCTTATATTTGAATTAATTAATTAATTTTTTACACACAAATGTTGACTTTTGTCGTTTCTGTGTGGAAAGAGAATAAAAATAAAATAAAAATTTATTATATATATTTATTTTAATATAAAATTAATAATTAAAAATTATTAAATTATTATTTATTAATATTTTTTATTTGTGTCCATATTCAAATAGATTTCTAAAATTTTGTGTCTGAACGATTTTATTTTTAAAAAATTTTATTATATTAAAAGCTTTAAATTAAATAAAAATAAGACGCATAAATTTTTACTGACATATATGTTTTTACTTTAGTTAGATTAGTTATTATTATTTGAATAAATAAATTTTAAAAAATATAATAAAATGATCTATGTAATTTTTATAAAATTTAAAAATCTTGACTCAATAAAATTTTTTAGAGACGAATACATCTCATATAAAATATTTTAAGAATCTATTTTGGCTAATTTTTTTATACAAAAAATTATTGGTATTTTTATTAAAAATAAGTATAGGTGGGTGACTTTTGTAAATAGAGAGTCAACACCTAAAATGTATATTGAATACGTGTCAATATTCTGGCCAATACATAAGAAGCGTATTTATATATCTACAATAATATAATATACTTCAAATATGAATATCGAAGTATATTAAAAATAATTTGTGATTTAGGTATATATATTTTATATTTTTGATTATAGAGATAGGATAAAGGGAAAAGGAAAGGAGCATTGGGGGCAGGAGTGATGAGCAGAGCACAGTAGTAGCATAGTGATAGTGTAGGCATACCAATTAGCATGCTTTACTTGCTGTGCTAAACAACCTAACCTTGTTGTTATCTTACTCCTTTTTATTTGAGACCCCCCCTCCCCTCCCCTCTTTGTCTCAGGTTGCGTGCCTTATGCTCTCTATTCCCCTTGCTGGAATCTCCATACCCTTTTTAAGTAAGAAACAGAATCAGCGTGCAAATATAACACTACTACTACTCTTGAGCTCTGTGTTTAACGTGGCTGCAATGGATGAAAGCTCAAGAAATGACATGAAACTTGAACTCAGGCTTGCTCCACCTGGTGCTGAAGAACAACAACACTGGGGTTTCATTAATGGCATCAGAACAACAACAAAGAGAGATGAATCTTCTGTGCTATCTCTTGGTTACTTCCCTCATGCAACCATAACCACAACTACTACTACTACTACTTCTTCTTCTTCACAAGCAGCAGCACTACCGTTGCATAATAATAATGCAGACAAGAAAGTTGCAAATACAGCTGTTCCCAACACTTCTCAGAAAAGGTACACTCTTTCATCATAATCATCATAATATTCTGTGGTCCATGCAACCAATAACACACATCTCTGTTACCTCACCATAGATCTAGCTCTCAAGTATTCTCAACAGAAGCGGCTGTTATGCTTTGATTTGATTTGATTCAGAGATGTCTCTGCCTTCATTTGTTATGGTTATCTACTCTTCCTTCCACTTTCTGACCCTCTTTCTGAACAGAACTGCTCCAGGTCCAGTAGTGGGTTGGCCTCCAATCCGTTCATTCAGGAAGAACCTTGCAAATAGCAGCAGCTCTTCAAAGCCACCTCCTCCTCCTCCTGAGCACCATAGCAAGGTGGTGGTTGGTGGAAAAGGCATGTTTGTCAAGATCAACATGGATGGTGTTCCCATTGGTAGAAAAGTTGACCTCAATGCTTACGATAGCTATGAAAATCTCTCCAATGCTGTGGACCAACTCTTCAAAGGCCTTCTTGCTGGTAACTAACTAACTTGGTAACTTTTGTCACCTTTTTTTCAATCCCTGTAGTTGGATATATTTATGGCTAATTAGTTCAATATCTTATATGTCAACCTTAGCTTATAGAGTTATAGTCAATATTTTCACCAAACAAGTGACAAGTTGAATTTTTTAATTGCCCCTTTAGACCATTTTGTTCCCATTTGTTTTAATTATTTTGTCTTCATCAGCTCAAAGAGATTCCTCTGGTGGTGGAGTTAACAAGCTACAAGAGGAAGAGAAAGTGATAACAGGTTTATTAGATGGAAGTGGAGAGTATACTCTTGTTTATGAGGATAATGAAGGAGACAGGATGCTTGTTGGGGATGTGCCATGGCAGTAAGCATCTTTTTATCGTTTTATTTCTTTATTTTTATTATATATATTCCATGACCAATCACAAATTTGCATCTTATTCTCCTATTAAAATTCTGCAATAGCAACGAGTCTAGTTAGATTCTTAATGCTAAACCAGTAGTGCTTTATTTCAATTTTAATAAGATTAAGATCAGACATGAGAGTCAGACAACCTTTTTCTCAATTGTTGTGAATAATTCCGAGGCACTACATGCCATGGCATGTCTGTTTTTTTCACATGAATATATATACACACACTTGTACTTATGTCCCCTCCTAGAAACAATAAATTCCCACTTGGTGATGCTCAATTTATTTAATTATTGGAAAAAATCCTGATTGGTCTGCTAAATGGGTTTGCCAGCATGTTCGTATCAACAGTGAAGAGGCTGCGAGTCTTGAAGAGTTCTGAGCTTTCTGCCTTTACCCGTGAGATGGAATCTTAAATTATATTCTTATTCATAACATTTATTTATATATATATTTGAAATGTGATTAAAGAATTGTTGCTGTTGTTTTCAGTTGGTGGTAAGCAAGACAAAGATGCAACTTGACTACTGGGAAGTTGTTGAAGAATAATGAATGATCTAATTTGACGTTTTGGAATGAAAAGTAGTTGCTTAATTACATTACATCAACTGAGTAATGTTTATGAATGTGTCTATCTGTTGATTTCTATGAATATTTGAAATCGTTCTCTGGATTGTATAAATAGGGAAACAAAAACAAAACTAAACGGATGTGTATGTGTACTCATGATTTTGTGTTGAGTAACAATTAACTTCTTTTGCTTTCTTTGCTGCCTGCTTTTATTCATTTCTTAATCATTTTCATTAGCTCATGGGACACTTTTCTTCCTTCGTTAATCCACACTACCTATATTCGAGATCAATTTTGTATAACAAATAATTTCTTTTTGTGGACTCAAGGTTAAGTAGAAAATCTAAATGATAAAAAATATACTATATGAGTTTCTCCGATTATGGGGTCTTTTGAAATTTTGGTTTTTTTTGTTGGACTTATTGTGCAAATTAAATTATTTTTGGGACTTATTGTAATATGAGTTTAAGCAGGGGCTGATGTGCAAAAATAAAATTTTTAGGGGAAACTCTCTAAAATTTAAGTAAAGAATCTAGCTATAATTGATTAATAGCTCACCTTTGGGTTGAATTTTAACAAAGCTAAGGGTATAAGAAGAAAAAATTAAGGTATTAACTGAAATTAGATACTTGCTTTAATAGTATCATGGGTTTCACGTTTGCTTGGATCATATGTGTTTAGTTTTTTTCTCCGTGCATCGGTGTGATGTTGAACACACAGTCTTTTGTTTTTTTCTTTTGAAAGAAAAAACTCAAACACATAAAGTGGAGCAAACAACTTACAATAACCATAAATTAATTACACAATTTTTTATGTTATTTCCGGTCAAGCCATCAACATTATGGGTTAAGAACCACACCAATCCTTAAACAGAACATAATGATCTAGCAACACAATCAGTCACGTTTGTTGTCTTGTTCATAAATATGACATCATTTCTATGTGACCATATATTCCATATAATTGAGAAGAACCCAGTTAGCCAATACTTACACAACTTTTTTGTCAATTGCATTGTCCTCTAACTCTCAAAGTGGTCTTTTAAGGTACTTAGAATACTCCATTCGCATCCAAACTCCTTGATCCATACGCACCAGACCTGCCAGGAGTACTCATAAGTAACAAAGAGGTGTTGCACAGTTTCAACCTCCTTCTTGCACAAGACGCACAGATTATCATTCCCTTCAATGATCCCGAACCTTCTTAGTCGCTCTTTTGTATTTACCCGACCTATTAGGATAAACCAGGTGAACAACTCTACTTTAGGCGGGACCAGTCCTTTCCAAATCTCATTTGCAAATCTATAGTTCAGAATCTCATCGTCCATAGTCTGTTCCTACAAAACATGAACAAAGGAGTTAGTAGAATAAATGCCTTGTCAAATTTTCACGCCGCTCTATCTTGCACATCTGCTATTAATCTAACAGATTGCAAGACATGAAGCATCTGATCCAATGTATCAACCTCCCACTAGCGGAGTTTTCTCCTCCATTGGAAGTTCCAGACCCACTCTAGCCTATTCCAAAAGCCACAGTCTTCAATCACTGATCCTTTTTGGTTTGAAATCAAGAAGAGTCTTGGATAGGAGTCTTTCAGCTTTCCCGCTTGGAGTCAAGAATCCTCCCAAAATCTAGTGGACCTACCATCCCCTACCTCCATAGCCAGTCCATCAATCATCTTCTGTCGAGCATGTTGGTCCTTTATTCGCAACTGGCATATGTCTCTCCACGGGTCTCCTCTCACTGGTAGAGCCTGAGTTGATAGCAGATGATCTGGCTTTAAGTTGTTGCAGGAGCACACAATTTTCTTCCATAACGAATAATCTTTTTTTGAGAAACACCACCACCATTTAAACAGTAAAGCAATATTGCGGATCACAATATCCCCTACCCCCAACCCCCTAGCTTCTTCGGTGCCTAGACCATCTCCCACTTAACAAGAGCCATGCCAGGTTGTCCATCTTCCTTCCCCCAAAAGAATCTCCTCTGCAAAGAGATTATTTGTTGTGCAACTGCATTTGGCATCTTATACAAGCTCAAGTAATAAATAGGTAGGCTGTTTATTACTGACTTTAAGAGTACCAGCTTTCCGGCCTTACTAAGGACCTTTGATTTCCACAAGCTAAGCTTTTCTTCCACATTATCTATAACCGGCTTTCAAGTTTTTGTTAATCGGGAATTTGCTCCGAAACTAATTCCAAGGTACCTTACCGGTAGAGCTGTATGCTGGCAACCGAGTAGAAGGCATACTCGACTTACCCACTCCTGACTGCAATTCACTGGGATCAAATTGGACTTGTCAAAATTTATACTTAACCCCGACATTATTTCAAAGCATCTCAAAAGTCTCTGATAATTTCTCACTGTGTCTTCTTCTGGCGGACAGAACAATATAGTGTTATCAACAAATTGTAGATGCCATAACTCTATATTATCGCTACCGACTAGCAGCGGAGAGATACGCCTGTTCCTTACCGCCTCTCCGATCATCTTATTAAGTACATCCACCACCAAGACAAACAAAAATGGCGATAATGGATCTCTTTGCCGTAGCCCCCTCTTCATCTTGAACGGTTTCGTTGGTGACCCATTAATCAGAATAGAAATAGATGTTGATGTTATACACTCTCTGATCCATGCCCTCCATCTACTCCCAAAACCCATCTTCTCTAAGACAGTATCAACAAAACACCATTTAACTCTATCATATTACTTTTGGAAGTCCAGTTTGATTATTGCTGACGCCTTCTTCTTTAATTTCAGCCAATGCACAGTTTTATATACAATTAATGCTCCATCATGTATCTTCCTGCCTTTCACAAAGGCACTCTGTGATTCTCCAACTAATCCTGGCATTACACTCCTTATTCATCTTGTCAACAACTTTGCTATAACTTTATAGATGCATCCCACCATACTGATCGGTCTGAGGTCTTTTATCTCCTTAGCCCCAACAAATTTCGGCGCCAACGCTATCCACGTAACATTAGACTCTGCTGGTAGACTTTTCATCTCGAAAAAATTCAACACAGCAGCAGTGAACTCCGTTCAAATCTCATGCCAACACTTCTTTATGAAATTCATGTTGTACCCATAACATCCTGGAGCCTTAGATGATTCACAGCTCTTTCACTTCCTCCACCGATGGCATCACTTCAAGGGATTCAACTTCCTCCCTTTCTAACCGATTAATTAAATCATCTCTAAAGTTCAAACTTGGAGTAGCTTCTTGGTGGTACAGACTTTTATAAGAATCTCTAATTGCAACTTTTATTCTTGCATGATTCTGTACTTGTCGCCCATTAATCACCAATGACTCAATCTTGTTATTCTTTCTTCTCGCCGAAGCAATATTGTGAAAATACTTTATATTCCTATCCATCTCCTCAGCATGTCGAGATCTAGACATTTGCTTCCAGTGAACATCTTGCCTAATATACCACTTCTCACAACACCTCACTAACGCCCTTCTCCTTGCCTCAATTGTACCATCATAACGTCCATTGCTAATCGTATCATCCATATTCTTTATCTCTTCCTCAAACCTCTTTATCTTCTCAGTGATATCCTCGAAGTGCTGCTTATGCCATTTATCCAGTGGTAGTGACAACCCTTTCATCTTATCTAAGAACTGTCCATCTTTTAATGCCCTCCACTTTTCCTTCACCATTCTCAAGAACCCTTCATGTGTGAACCACGAGTCCAAGCTACGGAACGGTCTAGGGTCTTTAAATTTTTTTTGTCCTCCACTATCAAAGGGCAGTGATCTGATAACCCTCTTGGTCCTCCCTTCAGTCGCATCTCCGGGTACATATCAAGCCAATCTACACTAACCAAGGTCTTGTCAATACGACTACACGACTGTCCTCTAAACCATGTATACTTGCGATCATTAAGTGCCAAGTCAACTAATTCCAAGTCATCCATCCATTTTTGGAGGTCATCTACGGACGCTGGCAGACTATTCGTTCCTTTCCTTTCTTCCAAATGCAATATTTCATTGAAATCTCCCAAAAAATAGAATGGTGCCTGACATAACCCTGCGAGATAAGACAACTCTTCCCACATAGATATCTTGTCAACCCTCACATGTGGTCCATACACCAAACAAACAGCACAATGAAAATTATCCTTAGCTATCACCCCTTCTACACACAACCACCTATCCCCTTTATAAAAATTATTCAATTTGAAAATTGGTTTATCCCAAATTAACAACAACCCTCCAGAAGCCTCAATAGAGCTTACACACTCCTAGCTAGCTCTGTCACTTCCGCAAATGCGTACTACATCTAACTTAGACATCACCTCTTTTTTGTCTCTATCAAGCCCAACATGTCCACCTTAAATTTATTTTCAAAATTCTTTATCATACAAAATTTTCCAACGCCTCCTATACTCCTAACATTCCAAGAGCTTAAGATCATTTAGCAAGTTTATGACACGCCTGTTTACAATTTTTTGGCCGACTTCTTCAAACTTTTTCTTTCTACTTTTCCTGCCTCCGCTTCAGAGCAATTGCTTCATTTTGCTCCTGTAAAATAGCCATGATATTCTCCTTGTCGCTGCACTGGGCACTAGACTCTACCGCTAGCTTTCATGCCTCTTTGTTCTCTGCCATTTAATCCTCTTGCCAACTCTGTCGTTGATCCTCCCTATGGAACCTACTACCTCCGTCTATGCCAGCCTCCCAGTCAGTTCCATCTTCTGAATTGCTCTCACATACTTCCTCTTGTTCATGACACTGAACGTCTGCCCCCTCCTCCTCCAATCCTTCCTCCACCTCCAGCCGCACCAATGTTGAAGCGCTATTCCCCTCTTGTCCATCCTGTGCAATTTTTAGTGATTTTTTAGTGCCATATCCACGCCCAACAACAACATTCTCCACCCCTGGACTCAATCCCACAGATCGCACCACGTTCTTTTCTGTCACATATTGGTCGTTCAGTTGAGGAGCACTTGGATCGGTGGTTCTGCCCGTCATCTCGAACCGCCGCCATTCCGTCCGATCGTGGGACCCTTCTGCCTCGTCGCTCGTCTCTCCACTGCGCCGTGTTTTGTTCTTACGTTTTAGATAATGAAATTCAACCTTTTCAAAAAAGAAAAACAATTACTTTATATATTATATATATTGCTAAGGGCTTCTAAAGGATGGGCAAATTCTGTGCCATCTAACCCCAAATTACCATTTAGATTCTTTTTGAGTTTTATTTGTAGGTTTAAATTTTTGAACCTAAACTTACTTAAAAAATTTTTTTGGTCAAGTTATATTAGATGAGATTCAAATCTAATACCTCTTAGTAAAAATGGGGACATATCTCATTTGAGCTATTCGTTTATTGACCTACTTAAATCTTAAATTTCTCTATTATTATCCGATTCAATCGGTAAAAATAAATTTTTCTCTAAATATGATCTTAAGGCTTAATTATCATTTGATACAAAAAAAGGATCAAGGCGTATTTTTTTGTATTAAAATGGGACTAAAACATCTAAAAGAGAAAAAAAACTAGATATAAATAATACAGGATAAAGTAATACATTGAATCAACTTAAGTTAGTCAAGTGGTTAGTTCCTTTGTCAACTTAAGCAAGTGTCGGGAGTTTGAATCCCACTTTGTACATACAGTAATTTATCGATCAACGACAAACTATTAAATAAAAATTAAATCTATGACAGATTAATCTTTGATCTATCGAATTAGAAATACCGTAAAAAAAAAAAAGTAATACGTGGACATTTTTTTAAAAATTTTTGTTAAATTCGAGAATACATGAATAAAAAAATTAAAATGTAATTCAATATTTTTTTTAGCCAAACAATTTACACGCCTATTACTTTTCTTTAAATTTGTAGAAAAAGAATCCTCCAGTAATAATTTTTAAGCTCATTTATTCTCCTGACGAGAGAATTAGGGTGCTTGTCAAGGCGCATTATATATATGTAGAAATTGGGTTTATGGCGGCCCAAAATATGAGACTAAGTCTATGACTCTGTATGTGTGGGGTTATAAGTCACCTCGTAGAGACAAATAAACAAAACTTTTAACTTTGCGTGACTCAACTGAATATATGCATAGAGAAATTAGGGTAAGGATATTTGAACAACTATTAAAAATTGCCAAACAAATATAAATATATAATATCAATCCACCACATGCTGTATTTTAATAGAAGACACAAGTGTATCAAAAACAAGAACCGTATGTTACGTTGATGCAAGATATAAGTCTCACTATTTTATTGTAATTAAGTATGTTTATATATAAAAACATGTCATGTATTATTGTTTCTTGTATGTTCATCTTTTGTCCATAAGCTATAGGGATAAATATATAGCTTGTAAAAGGGACCGGAGTTGGTGTATAACTGTATATAGAGTATATGATCCAGTTTTAGTAGTTGGTTAATCCCGAGTTTTCTGTATATAAAATAAAAATAAATAAATAAATAATTGTCACAAAACTTGCACTATACATACTATATATTTTATTTTATTTTTTTAATAAAAATATTACGTATACAAAAAAAAATTAATTATCAAATTAGTTTTTATTTATTTGTATATAAATATATGTTATTATTAAATTATTAAATTTATTTTCAGTTTTATATTTTATACAAATAAATAATTTGATAATTAATTATTAGTGTATACATAACATTATTATTTTTAAAATTTAGTGAAAGTTAATAACAAATTATAAACCAAAATTTAGGTTTTGATAGTGTGAGAATAAAGGAAGGATAAGAGTAATTTTAGGAGGTAAAATAAATGAGTTTTAATAGGACAGAACTCAAAATATTTAGTAAGGAGTTTTTTGTTAGAGAATTTTATTCTTATTCGTTGAAGTTATAACATAGAGATACCGTATACACGTCTCTAGAATTGTAATTGAAGTCACTAACAATAACAATATCCATATTCACATTGAAGGTTGTAGTAGGCTTAAAGAAGGAGGGATTGAATCTATGCCTTTTTCTTTTAAGTTACTGTAATAACCCTTTAAAGCAAACTTTTAATTCTGGTTCTGTTTGAACTTAGCAGCGAAAATTTATGAGACAATTTATTTTTGTCTCATGAATATCAGAAAACAGAACAGAGCAGAGAAGAGAACAGCTAACACCATCATGTATCTTAGTTCGGTTGCCTTGTGCTATGTAACCTACGACCAGTGTTGTGGTGGAATTTCCACTATAGTTAAAGTATTACATACACCAATTCCACAGGATTGACACAATCTTTCACACTCAAGTTTTAAACTAACTTGACTTTGGCTATGCTAATACCTAACTCTTCACTTTTAGTGCTCACCCAACTAAGAAAGGGGTACCTTATTGGTACAAGATGCAAGACATAGACTTACCTAAAGAATTCTGAAATAACTCTAGGCTTTTATCTCAAGTGTATCACTCAGCCTCTTTCCACCATTGGCTTTTACTTGAGCTCTCTCAATATGCCTTTTCACTCAAGAAATTACAGAAAGATAAACATTGAAAAGTAAAATACAATCTGTAAAAACATGAAGGAGATTAACTCTTCAACAGCCTCTTTGCTATGTGATAAACTAGATTTGCATGTCTCTTATTCAGTTCTTCATTTTTGGATGAATGCTTCTTTGAAAGAAAGCACTGTCCAAGTAGATGAACTTCTTCACAGAACAAAACCTCAATACACTGGGTTATCTCTCCTTACCTTCAAACTGAAGTGATTTTCCTATTTGTATGATTACAAATTTTTTCACACCATAGACTTGCTTCACACAGTTGACTTCTTCTTCTCACAAAAACAGAGCAACAGCTACGCAGAAGAAAGATGGGACTGTAGCAGAGATTTTAAATTTAATGCATTCATACCTTCCATCTTCTCTTTCATCCTTTTTCCAATATCTTCAAAGATCTGAACCATTTATTTTTGCTTTGGCTCCAAGTTCCTTTATTAACCGTTGATCCACAACAGAACTCTATAACATCCATTTTCTTCATTTTACCAGAACTGGGTATGAGGGGAAAGGAAGCTTCAGCAAGTTACTTTGGGGTACCAATAATGGAAAGATCTTTCTGATTTGCCTAAAATTTGATTTTGCCCTAGCTTCTAATTTCTTCTTCTTTCTTCTTTGTGCATTGTCCGAAAGACCAAGCTTGCGACCAGTAACTCTCCTTTTCTTCTAGGATGTGAACCCTAGCATAGCCATCTTGTCATGCGTGGGTGAGAGAAGAGAAGAACGAGAATAGAGAGTTGATTCCGTGGAGAAGGGATTAGTTCAGATGCAAATGAACTTTAGTTACTTGGTTAGCCACTAAGTTAGATAAGAAATAGACTTGGATCACCTAATGGGCTTGCTTATGAATATGGGCTCACTTCATCAAATTTGAGGCCTTTGTGATTAGGCTTTCTCTTTCTTTCTTCTTTGATGAAATGAGTAGGAATGATGAAGCTCTCTTTCTTGTGTTTTGTTGCAGACCGGAGCAATAAGAGAGAGTGAAGACATCAATCTTGTATGAGAAGCTTGGTAGGATCAACTTGGGCTTGGATTTTTTTCTTTTACTTCTCAGCCCATTTGGTTTCTTTGCTTAGTGACTTTGGGCTTTGTTGGTTAGATATTCACCAATAAACTTGTTTTGGTTTCCTTCCAATCGGTTTGCTAATTCTTTGATTTATGACCTACAACACATAACCAAACACATTCAAAACTAATTAATCACCCAATAAAATAATGTTTGTCATCATAAATTAAGTTAGTTAATTTCTTAACTCAACAATCTCTCCCTTGATGACAAAGATAATTCTAACATAAATCAAAAGGAATTGAATTTGAATAAAGTTAAGGAACTTCCCTTTGAGTGATGTCACTTGTTTTCGTATTGCTCTCCCTCTTTTTTTCAAGAGTTGCTCCCCCTAGATTTGTACTCATCTCTTCCTTCCTGTTTACATTATTCTTATAGAGGACACTATGAAGTACAACACTCAATTCTTCTTGACTAAGGAATTGTACACAAACAGCAACTAAAATCCAGCTTAATACTAAACAGATCATAACAGCAATTTTAACAAATGTCCAGTTAAAAAACTGCTAAAAAATTAAACAGAACAGAGCATCAATGACTAATAATGGCAAAATAGCAACAAATCATATAAAGCACCCATAGTTCACAGCAGTAACAAAATTAGAAAAATTCATATGCTACTAAATTCAATCCATACAACTACTCCCCCTTTTGTCATCAAAGGTGGAAGAGTTAATGTAAAGTGTAAATTTGCAACTTGAAATGAACTAAAATCCTACAACAAAAGGTTCAAAGACTTCCCTTTGATGATACCAGATTAACTTGATGTGCTCCCCCTTTTTTTCATATGAACTGCTCCCCCTTAATGCATGCTTATCGCTTAACCTGAGGACATAAACAATAATGCCAACACAACAATACAATATATATACATGCTTATCTAAAATTCTATGGTTGCACAAAAGTCTAATAATCCATACAAGCACATATTGTAAAATATGGTAGCATGTAAGCAACAATTCACTAGCACAACATAAAATTCAAATGACTTAAAGTCAACCAAGTTCAATTCACAAACACAAGTCAAACAAGTTCAGTTCACAAACACAATTCACAAGCACAAGACTAATCAAAACTAATATCTAATAATCTTAGTAAACCTTATGCTTTATCAAGCTTCATATATACATTTTTTTCTTTTTTTTTTCATCAAGGTGAGAAAAATAAAACAAAAAATAGAACCTGCAAAAGAGTGTGTTAGAGGCATGTAAGAACTAAATGTTGCGTCTTGAAATATAAAAAATTTGGAAGAGAAATAAAGATCATATTTCAACTAGCAACATCATAATTATATAACAAAACTCACAATATGCAAAGACTAATTCTTGGTAAAAAAAAACTCATTAGGACCAGAAAGAGTTTCATATCACTCGAAGGTTTCAGAAAACAAAAAGAACCACATGTGTAATAAGATTCAAGCAAGGGCCATGTCCATTTTACACTACAAAATCCAGATCTCTCATTTCTTATCCAACAAGTGTCTTTTTGACTTACAAAATAAAATTCTCAAACAAGACATTAGCACAATTAAAATAGAAGTTGCAGTTTTTCAAAAATTGAAATGATGATAATGAGAAATGTAAGAAAAAAAAACATGCACAATACATGAATAGGTTTGCAATTGCAGCAAGTTAAGAGTGTTCTTAGAACAAGAAAGTTTAGAACCCTATTCCAAGAAAGTTCAGAGCCCAGGAGATAAAATTCAGAGCGATGGATCTTCTTCTGAGACAAAAAATTCAACAAATACATCAGCAATTTTCAAACAATGAATCATGACTTAAAATCCCTAGACTAGTCCTAAGCATGCAAAATCTGTCCTCAGCTAGTGGTTTCGTAAAAATATCAGCTAATTACTCTTTTGATTTAACAAATTGAATGCTAATATCCTCTTTTTGAATATATTCTCTTATTGAGTGAAATCTCGCTTCAATATGTTTAGTCTTAGAGTGCAAAACTGGATTTTTAGAAATATTAATGGCACTCATATTATCACACAATAAGGGAATATTTTTAGCACTTAATTTATAATCGGCAAGCTGTGTTTTTTACCATAAAAGCTGAGAACAACAAGAAGAAGCAGCTATATACTCAGCCTTTGCAGTGGATAAAGCCACTATTGGCTGCTTCTTACTTGACCAAACTTTTAAGGACTTTCCAAGGAAGCAACATAAGCCTGATGTGCTCCTTCTATCAACTCTATCTCTGACAAAATCTGCATCACAATAACCAACTGCAGAAAAATAATCAATCTTAGGATACCATAAACCAAAATTGGATGTGCCATGAACATATCTAATGATCCTCTTTACTGTAAAAAGATGAGACTCTTTTGGTTTAGATTGGAATTTTAAACACATTCCAACACTTTGTACAATATCAGGTCTAGAGGAAGTTAAGTACATAAGAGAGCCAATTATTCCTCTATACCTAGTCTCATTTACATCTTTCTCAGTTTCTCCCTTATCTAATTTTGAATTAGGATGCATGGGAGTTCCCATGGATTTGGTATTTTTCATACCAAATTTCTTAACTAGTTCCTTGGCATACTTCTCTTGATGAATGAAAATACCATTTTCAGTTTGTTTAATTTGTAGCCCAAGGAAGAAATTAAGTTCACCCATCATACTCATGTCAAATTCACTTGTCATGAGTTTTACAAATTCATTGCAAAGGGATTCATTGGCTGATCCAAAAATAATGTCATCAACATAAATTTGGACTAGAATGAAAGAATCATTAGAATTCTTGATAAATAGAGTTGTTTCTGAGGTGCCTCTTTGAAAATCATTTTTCAAAAAAAAAAAGAGCTAAGTATCTCATACCAAGATCTAGGAGCTTGCTTCAGACCATAGAGAACTTTTGATAATTTGAAGACATGGTTAGAAAGCTCTTTATTTTCAAAACTAGATGGTTGTTCCACATACACTTCTCTATCTATCACACCATTCAAAAATGTACATTTCACATCCATTTGATATAATTTAAAACCATAAAATGCAGCATAAGCTAAGAGGAGTCTTATGGCTTCCATTCGGGCAACAGGGACAAATGATTCATCAAAGTCTATTCCTTCTTCTTGGTCATATCCTTGTGCCACTAGCCTTGCTTTGTTTCTTGCAATGCTACCATCCTCTCTTAGCTTGTTCCGAAATATCCACTTGGTGCCGGTCACTTTCTTTCCATTCGGCCTTGTAACCAATGTCCACACTTGATTCTTTTCAAATTCAAGAAGTTCATCTTCCGTTGCCTTTACCCAAGAAGGATCATCAATGGCTTCTTTGACATTCTGAGGCTCCATTTGAGAGAGAAGGGCAATGTTTGTTCCTTCATTTGCCTTTCTAGTTAAAGACCGAGTTCTAACTCCATGAGAGACGTCCCTAATGATAAATTCCTCAGGATAATTCTTCAAGAATCTTCATTCACGAGGTCTGGTGGACTTGGAGGCAGATTCAGTTACCAAGGGATTTTGGGTACTGCTGGTTTCAGGATCTCCTTCAGATTCATGAGACAAAATGGAATTGTCTCTTGAATTTTTAGCTACTGTAGTTTCTGGTTCAACTTGTCTAGAATTTTTATTTTCATGATTTTGTGCAGTCTCATTGTACTTTTGAGCTTGATTCTCTACATCACAATCATCCAAAATACTTTGCACCAAGTTAATATCACAAAATGTAACATGTAGGGACTCCTCAATAATCCTAGCATCTTGATGATAAACCCTATATGCTTTACTAGTTGTGGAATATCCTACAAATAAGCACTCATACGCCTTTGGATCAAATTTTCCTAAATTATCTTTGTTGTTAAGAACAAAACATTTGCATCCAAAGATGTGCAAGTAATCTAAGTTTGGTGGGTAACCTTTCCAAAGTTCATAAGGGGTTTTCTTTAAAAATTTCCTTATGATAGTTCTATTCAAAATGTGGCACGCTGTGTTAACCGCTTTAGCCCAAAGGAATTTTGGAACATTGCTCTCACGAAGTATAGCTCTTGTCATTTCTTGAATACTTCTATTTCTTCTTTCTACAACACCATTTTGTTGTGGTGTCCTTGGACAAGAGAAGTTGTGAGATATTCCAAATTCCTCACAAAAGGATTTAAATAAATTATTTTCAAATTCGGTTCCATGATCACTTCTTATAGAAGAGATCTTTAAATCCTTTTGATTTTGAATTTTCTTGCAAAAGATTTCAAAGGCCGAAAAAGCTTCTTTTTTGTCTGCAAGAAATAAAACCCAACCAAACCTAGAAAAATCATCCACAATTACTAAACCATAATGTTTACCACCTAGACTTTTAGTTCTTGTTGGACCAAATAAATCAATGTGTCAACTCAAGTGGCCTTTTAGTAGAGATGTCTTCCTTTGGTTTAAATGAACTTTTTGTTTGTTTACCCATTTGGCAAGCATCACAAGTGATGTCTTTGTCAAACCTTATCAAAGAAAGACCTCTTGCTAACCCTTTCTTTACAAGTTTGTTTATTTGAAACATACTTGCATAGCCCAATCTCTTGTACCATAGCCACTTTTCAGATTCTTTAGAATGAAAATAAGCTACATTTTGATCCTTTAGTTCATCAAGAGTAAGTCCATACACATTATTACAATGCTTGGCAACAAAAAGCACTTCATTACTCTTTTCATTTACAACACAGCATTCAAATCTTTTGAAAGTTACTAAATATCCTAAGTCACACAGCTGGCTTATACTCAAAAGATTGTGCTTCAATCCACATACCAAAAATACATCATCAATGAAAATAGAGTGTTCATTACCTACTTTCCCAATAGCAATAATTTTACCTTTACCATCATCTCCAAAGGTCACAAAACTTCCATCATACTTATTTAGTTTGATGAAGTACGTTGACCTTCCAGTCATGTGCCTTGAGCATCCACTATCCAAGTACTACATGTCCTTTGGTATCCAAATTAATTTGGATCCTTTGAAGTTAATCCATCTTGATTGCCCAAGAGCATTGAAATCACACACAACATTGTAAATTTGGTTTCCAACAATTCTTTTTTCAATAAAGCATTGTGAATATGAATGACCAAATTTTTTGCAATTAAAACAGTGATTTCCTGATGCATGTTGCTGAAATTGAGATGAGCTACCATGCTTGAAATGATTAAAGGGCTGAAATTTGCTAGTTTTTGGAAGAAGTGCATTTCTTTTGACAAACTGATTTTTGTTATAATTGTTCCTCTTTGCAAATGCATCTTCACTAGAATTTTTGACCACTTTTGGACTTTTCAAAAATGAGATTTTGTTGAAAAATTGTGGTTTCTTGAAGCTTCCTCATTTTTCGAAATGTACCCCAGACCTGACCTATTTGAAGTAGGTTCGATTCTTGGTGAAGGCTCAGTTTCACTTGTGTAAACTTCATCAAATTTCTCCTCAAATGTGGTAACATATCCAACAGCAGATTTATTGAATGTGGATTTAGTATTTGATGAAGAAGCCACAAATTTCATAGAGGAATCATTAAAAACTAAACTTTCCTTGGTTATATAACCTAAACCAGATTTTTCAAACAATGGTCTTTGGCTTGCAAGTAATTTGTCTAAGTTACTAGAATTTTGAGCAAATTTTGCTAAGTCACCATTCATCCTTTTAATCATATCATTTAATGTTTCATTTGTAGCAATTAACTCTTGAGAAGGATCCACAATGTGCTTTTCTTTTAATTTTTCAAGTTCAGATTTTAGAAATCTGTTTTCTTCAATAATGTCTAAGGCACATTCAGTTTTCTTCACTTTTTCTTTTAAAAAATTATTTTCATCTTTTAACACATCTTTTTTAGATCTGCACTTATTATACTTATCTAGCAGTTTTGAGGTGTTTAGAGTGAAATCATCAATAATAGCATGTAAATCATCTATAGACAAGTCATAGTAATTTACCTCATCAAGATTATTGTTTACAGTCATGAAGCAGTCTTTATCTTCACCTTTAGACTCTTCTTCTTCTTCATTGGATTCATTCTCAAGATCCTCCCAAGCTGTCATGAGCACTCTTTTCCTTTCTTTCTTTCTTTTGTCCTCCTTCTTGAGCTTTGGACAGTTTAGCTTGAAATATCCAGCCTCCTTACAATGATGACACGTCACTTTGCTCAAGTCCATCTGTTCTTCATCATCCTTTTAAATCTCCTAACAAAAAACATAAGCTCATCATCTGAAGTACCATCACTAGACTCACTCTCTCTTGATTTCATTTTTGACTTAAGGGCTATTCCCTTTTTCTTTGAGTCCGGGTTTGTGTGTGTGGTTTCATAGGCAAGGAGTTTTTCTCTCAGCTCATCATAGGTTATAGGGCTTAGGTTATTGCTCTTGGCTAGGACAGTGACAGTGGTTTCCCATTCTTTTGTAAGGCTTCTAAGGAGTTTTCTTACTAGGGCTTGTTCTGAGTAGTTTGTACCCATAGCATCAAGGTTGTTGATTATGATTGAGAATCTCTCAAACACTTCATCAATGCTTTCTCCATCCTTCATATTAAACATCTCGTACTCTTTTCGCAGCATATTAATCCTCGTTTTTTTGACCTGTTTAGTACCTTCATGTATAACCTGGAGTTTCTCCCAGATTTTTTTGGCTGTCTTGTATCTAGACACCTTTCGGTACTCTTCAAAGCTGATAGCACAGTGAAGAAAGTTGATGGCTTTAGCATTTAACTCCATCTTCTTCTTATCATCTTCATTACATTCAACTTCTTCTATTGGAGTCACCACTTCATCAACACTTGTTTTGTTTGGGATCTTGGGGCCGCTCACAACAATCTTCTATATGTTATAGTCAATGGATTGAATGAAGATCCTCATCCTCTCTTTCCAATAGGCATAGTTTTTCCCGTTGAAGAAGGGAGGCCGATTGTTTGACTGGCCTTCAGTAAGAGTGTATGCAACCGTAGATGTGCCTAAGTTGTTCGCCAATGGATCTTTGCTCCAAGCGATGAAGCTTGACTCTTGAGACCAAGGCTCTTGATACCAATTGAAGGTTGTAGTAGGCTTAGAGAAGGGAGTTGAATCTATGCCTTTTTCTTTTAAGTTACTGTAATAACCCTTTAAAGCAAACTTTCAATTCTGATTCTGTTTGAACTCAGCAGCAGAAATTTATGAGACAATTTATTTTTGTCTCAGGAATATCAAAAAATAGAACAGAGCAGAGAAGAGAATAGCTAACACCATCATGTATCCTGGTTCGGCTGCCTTGTGCTATCCAACGTACGTCCAGTTTCCACCACAATAGTGGTGGAATTTTCACTATAGTGAAAGTATTACATACACCAATTTCATAGGATTGACATAATCCTTTCACACTCAAGTTCTAACCTAACTTGACTTTAGCTATGCTAATACCTAACTCTTTACTCTTAGTCCTCACTCAACTAAAAAAGGGGTACCTCACTGGTACAAGATGCAAGACATAAACTTACCTAAAGAATTCTGAAATAACTCTAGGATTTTCTCTCAAGTGTATCACTCAGCCTCTTTTCACTCATTGGCTTTTACTTGAGCTCTCACAATATGCCTTTTCACTCAAGAAATTACAGAAAGATAAACGTTGAAAAGTAACATATAATCTGTAAAAATATGAAGGAGATTGACTCTTCAACAGCCTCTTTAATATGTGATAAACCAGATTTGCATGTCTCTTATTCAGTTTTTTATTTTTGGCAGAATGCTTCTTTGAAAGAAAGCATTGTCCAAGTAGATGAACTTCTTCAGAGAACTTCTTCACAGAATAAAACCTTAATACACTGGGTTATCTCTCCTTACCTTTAAACTGAAGTGATTTTCCTATTTGTATGATTTCAATTTTTTTACACCATAGGCTTGCTTCACACAGTTGACTTCTTCTTCTCACAAAAACAGAGCAACAGCTACACAGAAGAGAGATGGGACTGTAGCAGAGATTTCAGATTTCATGCATTCATACCGTCCATATTCTCTTTCATCCTTTTTCCAATATCTTCAAAGATCTGAACTATTTATTTTTGCTTTGGCTCAAGTTCCTTTCTTGACCGTTGATCCACAGCAGAACTTCATAACATCCATTTTCTTCATTTTACCAGAAATAGGTATGAGGGGAAAGGAAGCTTCAGCAAGTTACTTTGGGGTACCAATAATGGAAAGATCTTTCTGATTTGCCTAAGATCTGATTTTGTCCTAGCTTCTGATTTCTTCTTCTTTATTCTTTGTGTATTGTTCGAAAGACCAAGCTTGCGACCAGTAACTCTCCTTTTATTCTAGGATGTGAACCCTAGCATAGCCATCTGGTCATGCGTGGGTGAGAGAAGAGAAGAACGAGAACAGAGAGTTGGTTCTGTGGAGAAGGGATTAGTTCAGATGCAAATGAACTTTAGTTACTTGGTAAGCCACTAAGTTAGATAAGGAATGGACTTGGATCACCTAATGGGCTTGCTTATGAATATGGGCTCACTTCATCAAATTTGAGGTATTTGTGATTCTTCTTTGATGAAATGAGTAGGAAGGATGAATCTCTCTTTCTTGTGTTTTGTTGCTGACCGGAGTAATAAGAGAGAGTGAAGACATCAATCTTGTATGAAAAGCTTGGTAGGATCAACTTGGGCTTGGATTTTCTTCTTTTACTTCTCATCCCATTTGGTTTCTTTGTTTAGTGACTTTGGGCTTTGTTGGTTAGATATTCACCAATAAACTTGTTTTTGTTTCCTTCCAATTGGGCTACTGATTCTTTTATTTATGACCTACAACACTTAACCAAACACATTCAAAACTAATTAATCTCTCAATAAAATAATGTTTGTCATCATCAATTAAGTTAGTTAATTTCTAACTCAACACACATCATCTTATAGAATTAGTTAGAAGAAATCTTTCATATTGTTTTTTCTCTTTACAAAATATATAGCGAGTGCATTATTGTGAGTAGTGTTCAATTTCATATTACTTTGTATCTATTAGAAGATGAAATTCTGCTGTAGACTCAACAATTGGTATCAGAGCTAATGTTATATTATTCATTATTTGCGTGGTAAAATTTAATTTTGAATATAATGACTTCTACTAGTGGTAATGTCAAAGTAGGCAAAAATAAATCGAGAAGTTTAATGAAAAAATAATTTTTCTTATTGGAGGATGCATATGAAAAATTTACTTATATCACAAAAATTACATAAGGCACTGGTAGAAAAAGGAAAAAAGCCGGAGGAGATGAAAGATGAGGATTAGCAAGAATTAGATCTTGAGGCGCAGGTCGCAATAATCTTATTCCTTGAGAGGGATGTTATTTTTTGGTAAATGAAGAAGCAACTGCAACAGGCGTTTGGGCATAGTTAGAGAGTAACTTCATGATGAAGACTCTAACTAACAGAATCTACTTAAAATTTAAATTATATACATGCAAGATGGAAGAAGGTACCTCAATCCGAGAATATATTAATAAGTTTGATAGGATTATATCAAACATAAAGGATATAGATGTGAAGGTTGAGGATGAGGATCAGGCACTCATATTGTTACTTTCATTACTAAAGTCCTATGAAAATCTGGTGCAGACATTGATGCTGGTGGGTGACACTCTGACCATGGATGAGATGAGAGCATTACTTTTAGCGGATGATCTACGTAAGGTTGCTACAAGTGTAATGTTATCTCCAAATGGAAGAGAGTATAATGATCAAGCACAAGGATTGTTCGCAGCTAGAGGAATGACTAATGAAAGAGAAAAAGGTAATAAGCGTAAAAAGTCTAGGCCAAAATCTAGACCTCACACGGAGAGAACATGCTTTAAATGTGAGAGCCTGGACATTTCAAAGCAAATTGTCCAAATAAGAAGATAACTTTCAAGAAATAGATCAATGACAACCCCAAAGAAAAGCAAAAAGCAAGTTAGGTCTCAAATGATGAGGAGGAATGTTACTCTGTGACAGAACAATCTTATGAAATCTTCGATAAGTGGATTCTTGATTCAGGAGCATCTCACCATATGTGCCCAAATAGAAAGTAGTTTACTACCTATCAAAGCATAAATGGTGGCACTGTTTTAATGGGAAATGATTATGCTTGTAAAATTGTAGGGTTGGGTACTATAAGAATCAAGATGCATGATGGAATAGTAAGAACCATAAAGGATGTGAGACATATTCCAGACTTGAAGAAAAAATCTTATCTCCATAGGTTTGTTGGAGAAAAATAGTTGCAAAATAGTTGTTGAAAATGAGGTACTAAAGTTGTTTGTGGTTCTTTGGTAGTGATGAAGGGAGTTCATCACGGTAATCTTTACTCTCTTTTGGGAACAACAGTCACAAGTAAGTTAGCAGTTGGCGGTGGAAGTAGAGATCAAACAAATTGCACAAGAATATGGCATATGTGGCTTAGACACATGTCAGAGAAAGGTCTATCATTGCTTTGTAGACAAGATTTGCTGAAGAATATGAAGAAACCACAAATAAAATTTTGTGAGCATTGCGTGTATGGAAAGGCACACAAGGTGAAATTTTCTACAAGCAAGCACAAAATGAGAGGGTTGTCAGATTACGTGCATACTGTTGTTTGGGGCCCGTCTAAAGTTACTTCCAGGGTGGTTCCAGGTATTTTGTTACTTTTGTTGATAATTATTTCAGGTATATTTGGGTTTACTTCCTCAATCATAAGAATGAGGTATTCGACACTTTTAAGCAATGGAGAGCAATGGTTGAAAATCAAACAGGTAGGAAGCTGAAAACTCTACAATAAGATAATGGCACAGAGTACATGGATGTGGCTTTCAAGGAGTTCTGTGATCGAGAAGGCATTGTGAGACACTGGACAGTGAAAGAAACACCACAACAAAATGGAGTCGCTGAATGACTGAATCATACGCTACTTAAGAAGGCACGGTGTATGTGCTCTAATTTGGGGTTAGGCAGAGAGTGGTGACGGAGTTGGTTGCTACAACTTGCTACATAGTGAACCGATTCCCACATTCTTCTCTAGATGGAGACACACCTTATAAGGTGCGGTCAGTGAAATATGTAGATTACGAGAAACTTAGATTTTTTTGGATGCACATCCTATTATCATGTCAAAGATAATAAGCTTGATGATAGAGCTAAAAAGGTAATGTTTTTAGGGTATCTAAGAGGGGTTCAAGGGTATCGTCTTTGGAGCGTAAATGATTCTAAGTTTGTAATTAGCAGGGATGTTACCTTTGATGAATGATGTATGGTAGCTTTGTCTAAAGATATGATGCTGGATGATGGTGATGCTGGAAAAACTTCAAATACTCAAGTGGTGGAGATAGAGTCTAAATACCAACAAATAGATTCTAATAATGTTCAGGTGGAGCATCCTAATGCTACTCGAGATGATGTAGAGGATGAACTTGATCATGAGGAGATTTAGCGAGAAAATGCACATGCATTATGACAGCAACAGCAGGATTCTTTGGCATCCACTATGCCAAAGAGAAATTATAAATTCGTTTAGAAGTTCGGATTAGACAAGCTTCTGAGACATTATGGGCAGGTAAACTTCGTAGACTATGCACTCTCGGTAGAGGATGATGAGCCGATCACCTTCAAACTTGCTATCAAATACAAAGATAGAGAAAGTTGGTTGGTCACCATAGAAGAAGAGATACAATCTCTCCATAAGAACAAGATATGGGAGGTGGTCCTGTTATCCGTGGGAAAGACTGCAATTGGTTGTAAATGGTGTATAAAAGAAAATAAGATCTTACTAAGTCAGATGGTAAAAGATTCAAAGCTAGGTTAGTAGCAAAGGGATTTGCATGAAAAGAAGGTGTTGATTACAACGAGATACTTTCTTCTGTGGTGAAACACACTTCCATAAAAGTGCTTTTGAGTCTTGTTGCTCAGGGTGATCTTGAGTTGGAACAGTTAGATGTAAAGATAGCTTTCTTGCATGGTGACTTAGAGGAAGAAATTTACATGTATCAACTCGAGGGTTTCAAGGTTGAGGGTAAAGAAAATCATGTATGTCGCTTAAAGAAATCGGTATATGGATTGAAACAATCTCCTCGACAGTGATATAAGCATTTTGACTCCTTTATGTTAAAACAAGATTTTTTCAGGAGTAATTATGATTGTTGTGTATACATTCATAAGCTTTTTAGAAGTGATTATATCTATCTTCTATTGTATGTGGATGACATGCTTATTGCTTCTAAGAGTAAGATAGAAATAGATAGGTTAAAGGTTCAACTTGGTAAAGAATTTGAAACAAAAGATTTGGGTGTTGCACGAAAAATATTAGGCATGGATATTAAAAGAGAGAGATCAGGCCAAAAATTGGTCTTGAGCCAGAGAGGGTACATTGAGCGCGTTATTGAAAGGTTTGAAATGAAAAATGCTAAGCCAGTAGTAACATCGTTGGCTCCACATTTCAAGCTCTCTGGTAAACAATCTCCCACAACAGCAGAAGATAATGCTTATATGAAAAATGTACCTTATGCTAGTACAGTCGGTAGCCTAATATATGCTATGGTGTGTACACGCCCAAATATTTCACAGGCAATTAGTGTTGTTAGCAGGTTCATGGCAAATTCGAGTAAGACATACTGGGAAGCAGTCAAGTGGATATTAAAGTACTTGAAGGGTACCATTGACATAGGTTTATGCTTTAGTAAAAAATCATGTCAAATCAGCGGCTTTTTTGATTCTGATTATGCTGGTGATCTAGACAGAAGACGTTCTATAACCGGTTATGTATATAAAATACAAGGTGCTTGATAAACCACTATTTTATGGTTTATATTGTGTTTAATTGTGTGGTTTTGTCATGATCCTTACCCACTTATTCATTAATTTAGCATGCATTTAGATTTTCTTCCTAAATTTAGTACATGTTTGAAAATTGCTCCCTAGAGACCTTAATTATTTAATTTTAATTCTCCATTATTCCATTCGATGCCGTGATCTTTGTGTCAAGTGTTTCAGGATTTATAGGGCATGAATGAGTTGGAGATTGGAAAGGAAGCTAGCAAAAATGGAAGGAACATAAGAGTTTGAGGAGATAACCAGCGAGAAGTGATGCGGTCGCATGGCTCATGCGACCGCGCGAAGGAGCGCAAATCGCAGTGACGCGGCCGCATGGCTTACGCGGCCACGCGGATTGGAAAGCGCAAGCGACGCGGTAGCGTGGACGACGCGAATGCGTGGCGAGGAAGAAGCGCAAGCGACGCGTCCGCATGGATGACGCGATCGCGTGACATGTGCGATCTGCATAATCTGCAGAATTCGCTGGGGGCGATTTTGGACCTTATTTCGGCCCAGTTTTCGGCCCGGAACAGCAGACTAGAGTCAGAGAATATGCAGAAACAACAGACATTCATTCAGTAGTTTGGAGATCTAGTTTTCTCTCTTAGATTTTTCTCTCTAGTTTTTAATTTTAATCTTTAATTGATCTTAGCATTGGAACATTGAGAAGAGTTATTTCCTCATCAAGACTTCATCACTCTAGTTTGTCTTCTTAACTTGGTTATATTCTTCCATGTTCCTTGTTTTTGTTCAATTTTGTCATTCAGATACTTTTATGATTATTTAATGCAAGGATTATTTCTTTTTCATTCAATTTCAATTTCAATAACTATGTCTTTTTTTATTCCCTTTCAGGTTTTATGGATTTATTATTTACAATGCGTGAATAGTTTCATTACTTGATGGGGAATTGATTAAAAAGGAACTCTTGAGTTGGAAGGATTGAAAGAAAATTTGTAATTGGTTTAACTGTTGAATTACCATCCTTCACCGACGCCAATCCCTTTGAACTAAGTGGGTTGTAACTTGTGAACAGATCCAGTAATTCAACTTGTTTAACTTTCCCTTACCTAGTAAAGGATAACCAAACAAAGCAACCATTAATTATAAATTAATCTTAAAAATCACTCCATCAATGATAGAGATCCCAACCAATCAATTCCTAGTCAAGACTTGTATTCATATTATTTAATTTCCCTCAATTTAAATCCCAATTTACTCAACTCAACTTCTTGAACATCTGATTAATAAGATAGCACACTTCTCTGCAATTCGTTGGGAGACGACCTGGGACTTAAAACTCCCAGTAATTTTAATTTAAACTCTCTGTGACATATTTCTAAATTGATAGGCAGATTTTTGGTGAATTAAGAACTATACTTGCAACATAATCATTTTAATAATTTTTAATTCACCAGCTTCTGCTTCCCATCAGTGCTCCAGTTAGTTGGCGATCGATGTTACAAGCTACAGTGGCACTATCTACTACAGAGACTGAGTACATGGCAGTAGCAGAAGGGGTGAAAGAAGTGTTGTGGGTAAGGGGTCTTCTAGATTATTTAGGGCTTTAGCAAGATTGCGAGAATCTGAGTTGTGATAGTCAAAGTGCAATTCATTTGGCTAAAAATCAAGTTCATTATGCTCGTACCAAGTATATTGATATAAGATATCACTTCGTGTGTGATGTTATAAAGAAAGGCAACATTTCTCTTGTAAAAGTACACACAGATGAAAATTCCGCAGACATGCTGACTAAAGTAGTGTTAGGAAGCAAGTTCCAACACTATTTGGAATTGCTCAATGTTGTTCCATGTTAGGCATGGGGATACGAATATCATACGTTGATCGTCCAAAATTTGAGTAGATTTCAAATTGTGATCAAGGTGGAGAATTGTGAGAATAAAAGAAGGATAAAAGTAATTTTAGGAAGTAAAATAAATGAGTTTTAATATGAGAGAACTCAAAATATTTAGTAAAGAGTTTTTTGTCAGAGAATTTTATTCTTATTCGTTAAAGTTATAGCATAGAGATACTTTATATACATCTCTAGAATTGTAATTGAAGTTAATAACAATAATAATATACTTATTTACATCATCTTATAGAGTTAGTTAGAAAAAATCTTTCATATTATTTTTTCTTTTCACAAAATATATAATGAGTGCATTATTATAAGTAGTGTTCAAATTCATATTATTTTGTATTTATTAGAAGTCAAAATTCTATTGTAAACTCGATGGTTTAATTTTTCAATATATACTAACTAAAGTTATCTTATAATTCTTACTCATCGAAGAAGAAGAATTATTATTAGGGATAAGTATTGTTTTGGTCCCTAACGTTGATGGTCAGAATCGAAACCGTTCCCATCGTAATTTTTGATTTAGAATCATTCTTAACGTTTTTTGTATTAAAATCGTCCTTTTAATTTTTTTTTGGACAAAAATACCCTCACCACCACCACCACCAAACCAAGAAGCAGAAACAGATGCGAAAACTCAAAATCAGCATAAGCAAAACCAAGAAGTAGCAAAAGCAAACCAAGAAGCAGAAGCAAAAAGCAACACCACCACCACCACCATCACCAACACCAACATCAACATCAACACCAACGCCATCACCACCAACACCCCCACCAAACCAAGAAATAGAAGCAGCAGAAGCAAAAAGCAAGAAGTAGAAGCAAAAAGCAAAATCAGGAAAGCTAGAAAGCAGAAGCAAGATACAGAAGCAGAAAGCGAAGTGCAGATGAAGCGACAAGGCGGCCGCAGTGGCTCCCCCTCCCCCTCTCCCCTTCCCCCCACCCCCCGCGTCCTTTCCCCTCCCCCACGCGTGTTTTATTTTATTTTTTTAAAATTTTATAATATTTTAGTAAAGTGGGGAGAGTTTAGGAATAAAATTAAAAATTTTATTAAAAATGACGATTTTAATACGAAAGAAAACATTAAGGATGATTCTAAATCGAAAATTACAATAGGAACAGTTTCGATTCGTTGAACCAAAATAATACTTATTCCTTGTTATTATTATTCAATCCTAATAATAACATGGTTAATTTTAGTCGAAAAATATCAAATTGAATAATCATCATTAAATAAATACAACAAATTAAGACTAGAAATCACAAGTCCTTCAATCGTACTCATAAATTTGGATATACTTTCACTCTTAATATCTATTTCGATAATTTAATCCATAAAATTAAACAACTTTTATATTCAAGATTTACTAGTCCATTGATAATTACTAGATATATGCTGTGGCTTATGAAGTTGGAACCGTGTAGAGCATTAGAAGAGAGGTGTCGGCAATTACTATATATATATATATGGATCGGATAATTATATTATAGGAAACATTTTAAGTGTATAGAGAGTACTGGTGCACTAATTATTTTAACAGTTAATTTGAATTATAAAAATATATAATATATATTAATTTAAATTAACGGTTAAAATAACTGGTACACCAATACTCTCCGATGCACTTGAAATGTTTTCTATATTATATTCATATAACAGTAATTTCCAGCTCCAACAGTGTGCTCCATTTTCTGTTAGCATTATATGATGATATGACTGGACATCACAATAATTTAGAACCTCACTCAATTTCCAATGTCAAATCATTACTTCTGTTTTGTAGAACCAATCTTTCCCATTCTAATAGTGATATCTATAATCTATACTCATCATATATATGATAATTGAAAAGAATAATTATATAGATATAATTAAAAAAAAGTGTAGCATTATATATAGATGGAGAAGGTTTATGAACCTAATTCATGGTTACATAGCTACACTGAATATATATTATTCAAGTGGATATGTGTAATAATCTTGCTATTAAGATCGTCACATGAACCCTTCATTCTTTAATTTCTCCATCCAAAACCTAAACATTGAATGATGATCAAGATAGCTTTTCCTTTTAATATATGAAGAGTACTACACATCTAAATCTGTTTGTTAATCAAATTTAATTAAATAAATTTAACATAATAAAAATTAGTTATAACTAACATTATTCAACGTCTTATTATTTAGTCAGTTATAACTAACATTATACTCTAATAATAAATCCTTATCTATCATACTTATTGTAGCCCTGAATTTGAGTGGATATATATACTAATTCATGATCTTTTCTATATTAAGCTGCATTTCATTCTGAATAATACACACTAATAATTACAAGGTGATAATAACGACATGCATGATTAAAACCAAAACAAATGATGAACTGAATATATATATTTTAGCATTTCTGTAGGGAGCAGTAGCTTAATTAGCATGCATCTTAATTAGCTTCTAGTTTCTATATAAAGATCAAAAGAAACAAACCCGCATAGCTACAAATTAAAGAATATTAATTTTCCAAGAATAACTATCAGTAGTCCACAACAAAGAGTTAAATTAGAACCCAAATTTCACTCTAATAATTAATAATTGATATTTTTCGGTGACATGTAATTAAAAAGAAACAAGAAGATGGAAGAAAAAGAAATACAAATTAAAGAGCACTACTAATTAATAGATTAACTCTTCTAGAATATTACATATGTCTGAGAATTAACCATTACTTAAGGAAAGGAGAAATTAATAAATTCAAGTTAATGAATCAATAAGAGTTCAATTTGTAGGCTTGGATGATGCATCATCATATCTATCATCAAAAACTTGCCTGGCTTGAGCCTGTGTGCCGTAGCTGTTAATTAACAACATACAAAGATAGCAATAATCAATCGAAGTTAGTAGTGATTATCAGATCACACCAATAATAATCATGGACTCATCTTCATCTTCTTCTGTTTTTCTCCACCGTACTTGTCGGACACTACTTTTGCCTACAAAACCCTCTGAATCCATGGGAATCATGCTTCTGCAGTTTTCTATCTATTACTTATATATATATAGAAAATGATAATCATATAATGGGTTTGTAACTTTTGTTCTTTGACCCAACCCTCTTCAATATATTCTTGGCCAAACAAGTAATCATCGTGTACATGTAAGTGGAAATATATTTTTATTTTTATTTTTATTTTGCTTTTGCTTTTCCTTTTGCTTTTGCTAAGCTGCAAGCAAAAATATTCATCACTTCTTATTTTTTAAAATAAAAATTTAAAAAATATGTGTTAAGTGGTTATACTTTATGTATTTTTTTAATATATTTTTACTATAAAATTAATTAATTACAATTAAACTTATATTATTGCTAATACAAAATGATTTAGGTAACATATAATACTTGTAATAATTATATGGGAACTCTATATATCTTCATGCAAGATATATGATAACATACATTCTTCTGGTAATTATTTATTTATTTATTTGTAAATATATTTTCCATTTTGTGCAAGTGGGTCAAGGTTGAAAAACTTGTCAACTAGGGTTTGATTTCTATGTGGACAATTAAAAAACAAAAGAATATTGGCAACAATTTGGGTCATCACTTTCACCACTATAATAAGTATTCTAATGGGAGCCCTTCTTATTAGTCAACACAACCAATCACTATGTCAAGCCTCTGGTCTTGTGTGTATTCTTTTGTACTTTAGAATAAGGTATATAACTTTAGAATTCCGGATTTTTGTGAATAAATATGATACTACATGTCAATCACTTAATATAACAATACCTTAATGTTTTTTTTTATGTATTATAAATAATTATATATGTTTTTATTTTCTTTTTATTTTTCTAAATTTCGTTTACCAACTAATTAAAAAGAAAACAAACCTTGTAAAATAAGAAATTAGTTAGAGCCGCATAATTATATTTTGTAGATATGATTATTAGCAGTTCCAAATTGTTAATTATAATATAGTATGAACTTCAATAACATATACATTAAGTTTTCAAAGAGAAGAAATAACCTTACTTTTAACAAAAAGGCTATATTATAATAAATAAAAAATTTATCTATATTAGATATATATATCAAAATCAATCACTAAAATATAATACATATTAAAATACAAGATATATATTAAAAATAATTAAATTATATATATACTTATACACAAATATATTATTATTAATTTTGGTATACAAATAGTATTTTTAAAGAAAAAAAATTAGCCACTAATCATATTGAAGTTTACCAAATCTACAATTATCTCATTAACATAATGATTCAATCCTGTCTAAATCAGAATAAGAAGCTTCTATTATTGTAAATATTATTCAATTGTGATATTATATTTAAAACCAAAACTTAAGATGATCTGCATTATATATTTCAGTGTCATGATTTCATTTTCAAAATGAAATCATTTCATTGTTGTTTGCCATGCAATTTAATTTATTTTGTGCTAACCACTACTTACCACTCATGATGACTACAATTATTTCAATGCCATCTTCATCTTTTTTAATGCAATTTGTGTCGTACTAACCACTATAACTCATCACTACTTGTCTCCATACCACCATCTTTTTTCAAAAAAAAAAAAAAAACAAGTTCATCACACTACAATAATATAAATTATTTTTTAGAATTATATGTGTAAAAAAAGAATTAAAATTTTTCAAAAAAACAAATTTTGATATTATTTTAACTATGAAAATATTTTAATAAATGTTTTATCAAAAATAGTATTTTTAATATATAAGTAATTATAAAAAAAGTTTAAATCGATCTTATTTTAATAAATATTGGCTATCGAAAATAATTTGTTAGAAAAATTTGAGAATATATTTTCTATGATATTTATTAACCGTCAAAAATATTATTTATTTTGATATTTATTGACTATAAAAAATTTTCAACAAAAATTTTTAACAAAAAATGTGCTGAGATGAGATTTTGAAATCGAAGAAAAAATTTAGATTTTGAAGATAAAAAATGAGTAGTATGATCCCTAACTGAGAATAGTGCGATGCCAAAATTGACAGAGCCCAAAGAAAAAGAGGAACAGTGGAGTAAATTGAAATAAAATAAGTGTTAAAATTAAGGAGTAATTTTCTACAGTCAAATTATTCATCAAGAAAATATAAAAAATTTGACTTTTGTGATATTTGTCAAAAATATATATTAATTTTTATACTTAATTATGACTATTAAAAAAGACAATATTAAAATAAATCTCTTTTCTTGTAATAATCATAAGCTCTATAAATTTCAAAAAATTAAATAAAATTGTATATAAAATAAGCTTTATTGAAACAATAATAATGAGATAAACATAGAATAATACAACATTGCATTTTTTTCAACATCAAAAAGTGGTGAATTCCTAATGACACCTGAAGACTAAAAATGCATTGAGAGATGATTAAGTTGGGCTTAATTACCGAATCATTCTTTGACCTATAAAATATAGCATTACATAATGGCCTTCTATATAGGGGTGAAAAAAAGTCAGATTGTCTATCAAGAGTCTAATCTGTATTTGCTCTGGTCTGGTTTAATCTATTATAAAATAGGCACACACTTAAATTTTTATAAAAACTTTATTATATTAGTAGGTCAGACTCAGATTCACTAATTAGATTGATTGACCTGTCAAGTCTGCTTGGACCTGTTAATATATAATTACATATATAAATAATTTTTTTATTATTAATAAAATTATAAAATATTTTAAATTTATTATATTTAATTATAAACAGTTTTGTATATTTTAAATACTTTAAAAGTTAAATTTTTTATAAATATTAAATATGATATATTATATATAAATATATTTATTAAAAAATAATTTTTTTAAATAATATTTTTATTTTTGTAAAAAAAATTATTAGGCCTTTTAACAGATTTCAAGTCAGGTCAGGCTGAATAACAGGCCAGATTTAATACTTTAAAAAAAGCCTATATTATTATTATTATGTTTGCATCGATTTTAGTATACATTTCTCTTGTATATTTTCCTATATAGTACAAACTAAAGATATAGGGAGCCACTTAGATAAAGACATCTAAAACGTCTTTTTTTAAAGATATTTTTAATAATTAAAATTTAACACATATAATCGATTAGACGGTGTTATTTTTGTTATAATTAGGGTAGACAAATTAATTTGATCAAAAAAATAATTAAACAAATCTTAAACTGGTCTAAATTAATATTATTTTTCATAAAAAATGACTACAATATCCTTATTATAGAAAATAACTAAAATACTTCTATTATATATATACTTAAATTCTAGCCCTTTACTTCTCTATCGTCATAGGGTTAGGATTTATATCGATTACCTTTTGGGAGGCCTACGCCCCATAGAAACTGTCTACCTGAGACTGTCCCTTGGCCCGTAGGTCCTGGCACAAGGTTATATAAAATAGGAATATTTTAGTCATTTTTTATAATAAGGGTATTGTAGTCATTTTTTATAAAAAATAATATTAATTTAGATCGTTCAAAATTTGATTCACTATTTTTTCGGTCAAATTAATTTAGTTGGACTAATTTTGACAAAAATAACACACGATTTAATTGATTATATGTATTAAATTTTAATTATTAAAAAACATTTTTAAAAAAAGACGTTTCAGATGTCTTTATCTGAGTGGCACCCAAATATATATATTTTATCTTCTTTCCCTTTTTAATTTTAAATGTAAAAAATGTATAAAACAAGTTTACACAAAGGCAATGCATTTTGCTAATAATCCATGAACATGGTAATTAGAGTTTAGAACATAATCCATCAAACTAAAAGAACTAGGTGGTGTCCCACTAATTAATTATTCCAATGAAAAAATATATATAATCAATTAGGCAGAAGCTAAGATATGTGTTAGCTAAAAAGATTACTCAGTTCTGTAATTTATCTTGTGAACAACATATTAAATTTAAGCAAGCAATTTTGCATCATTTCAAACCAAGGAATGAATGAGATTGAATATATAGGAAGAATAATAAAGGTAGTGGAAAGCAACAACTACTCACTGGTCCACTTATGTGTAACCTTATTGGTATGAATTAGTACTGTAATAGAAAACAACCAATGTCCAATTCTTGTCCTTTATAAACTCTCCAGATACGAATCTACAAAAGTAATATAAATCCTATATATGGATTTTAGGCTCTTAATCCAAATATTTACTTCTTGGCTTAAAGATTTCATATAAAAGCAATTGTGTATTAACACTTAAATTTCTGTACTTAGTGTAATGCTCATATATAATGCACCATTCATGCTTATCACGTTCTTCTCTGACTCCCATGATTACTGATGAGTGTCTTTTACCAACTGTTTTCATCAAGATGCCACCCACCACCATTATCGTGTGACAATATTGCAGACATATACATACATCAATCAATCACTACTACTATATATGCTATGCATGTATCAGGTGGTTTAAAAGTTCAGAAAATATTATAAAAAAAAAAATGAACACTGCAGCAGCATTGCAAGAATTTCCAGTTGAGCAAGATTATGAAGCGTTTAGTGATTTGATTATTTGAAACTGTGTGCAACCCTCAGCTCATGTGTTTTGAGTTGAATTCTGGTGTCCTTTTATTTCCAAAAAGTAATAATTATTAACATGTTTATTCTAGTGGCTACAGAGTTTTAAAAAATATTACTAAAATTACAACAACAACAACAACAAAAAAACCTTATCCACTAAGTGGAGTCGGCTACATGAATCAAACGATACCATTGTGCTCTGTCATGTGTCATGTCTATAGAGAGACCGTTTACATGTAGATCTCGTTGGACCACCTCATGGATGGTCTTCTTAGGTCTTCCTCTGCCTTTCTTCCCTTGTCCATCTTCCATCTCATTTACCTTCCTGATTGGATGTTTTATCGGTCTTCTTCTCACATGTCCATACCACCTAAGACGTGATTCAACCATCTTTTCTACAATGGGTGCTACTCCAACTTTCTCCCTTGTATCTTCGTTCCTTATTTTATCCAATCGCATATGACCACTCATCCATCTCAACATCTTCATCTCTGCCACACTCAGCTTATGTTCGTGCTCCCCTTTAGCCGCCCAACACTCCGTACCATAAAGCATAGCCGGTCTTATAGCGGTGCGATAGAATTTATCTTTAAGTTTTAAAGGCACTTTTTTGTCGCATATAGAACCAAATGCACTCCGCCATTTTGACCAACCTGTTTGGATCCTATGATTTACATCATGTTCAATCTCTCAATTATCTTGTATGATGCACCCAAGATATTTAAAACTTTTAACTTTTCGTAAGATGTTTTCTCCAATTTTCACTTCTATATTAGTGTTTTCCCTTCTCATACTGAACTTACATTCCATATATTCCGTCTTGCTACGGCTTATACGTAGACCATACACTTCTAGAGCTTCTCTCCATAACTCCAACTTCTTATTTATGTCTTCCCTTGACTCTCCCATAAGGATGATATCATCGGCAAAAAGCATGCACCATGGCACAGGCTCTTGGATGTGCTCTATGAGTACTTCTAAGACTAATGTAAAAAGGTATGGACTTAAAGATGATCCCTGGTGTAATCCTATAGCAATAGGAAATTCCTCTGTCACACCATCTTGAGTCTTCACACTAGTTGTGGCCACATTGTACATGTCTTTAATTGCACGAATATATGCGATCCTTACTCTCCTCTTTTCTAAAACCTTCCATAAGACCTCCCTTGGTACCCTATCATACGCTTTTTCCAAATCAATAAACACCATATGTAGATCCCTTTTATTACTACGATACCTCTCCATCATCCTTCTTAATAGGTATATCACTTCAGTGGTAGATCTGTCTGGCATAAATCCAAATTAGTTCTGTGTTACTTGTGTCTCTTTTATCAACCTCCGCTCTATCCCCCTTTCCCATAATTTCATGGTATGACTCATAAGTTTGATTCCTCTATAGTTTCCGCAACTTTATATATCCCCCTTATTCTTGTAGACCAAGGTGCTCTTTCTCCACTCATCAGGCATCCTTTTTGACCTTAAAATCTCATTAAAAAGTTTGGTTAACCAGTTGATACCTTTTAAAAAGTGTTGTTTAAAAAAATTGTTACCAAAATATTAAAAAAATTTTAAATTTTAACAACAATTACATAGTTACTATAACATAGTCATATTAGAATATATAAGAGTCTTAATTATTTTTAATAAAAGTTTATATATGTTTGTTATTTTTGAAAAATATTTAAAAGATAAAAATTAAAAAAATTATGATTTCTAATTATTTTTAATAAGAAAATTCTGTTAGCAATAACGCAATAATGCATAAATAGAGATAAGATACTTTATTGAGGTCCATTTTTTTTGTCATATATTGAGGCCCATTTGTTGAACTTTTTAACAAACATATCCAATATTGGGCTCTACTTCTCTAGAACTATTTTGGGCTTCTACTCTTGGCCCAAAAAAATGCAATATTCGGCCCAGTTCTGTAATCTGTACTATGCTATTTTTTAATCTTTTTTCCTTCCTCTATTTATTAGTATGGGTACAAGAACCTTAATCTAAGACCAGAATATTTTTGTACTATGGTTTTGACTTTGAAACTTCCTTAAGCTAAACATTACTAAACATGTTAATTGTTATAATAATCAGTCCAACTTCCTTGGACTGATGATACTAAGAAAACACATTAATTTCAAAATTTGAATGCGAAATGCAACAGTCAAATACGATTAAATAGGTTATTAGTAACGACATGATATGATATGTTATGAGTCAAAGTCCAAATCAAGAGTTGATTGCAAAGAGATCCCCATTGACTGTAACATATCTGAATTTTCTGAGCAAAATTGGCAAGGTAAGCATAGAACCATCATTCTCACCCAGAAACATAGAAACTCTTCTCTATAGGCACTCTCATTGTTTTTTGAATTTTGTATATTTAGAATTAGATGTACATTTATTTTTGGCATTGTACCTATCTAATGTTTCTGTGACATTCTTGTCTTGTAATGCACTTCTTCACGAGGTGTGTCAGTGTTTTATTTTTTAAAAAATTATCCCATTATTTTTTATATATTATTATATCTCAGTTTTGGTGCTTATTATACCATTTGTCAATCTTTGTCTCCACTACATGCTCACATTCTGTAGATTTTTCACTGAATTTGTTAGACTATAACCCTTTCTCTTTGTCCCTCCATTTTTTAAATCCAAACTTGCATTATGCACCACACATGACACATACTCCTCTGTCTCTCTAGCTTCTTATTTGATTTAACTCTGAAACACTTTCTCTTTTCTTACCCCAGTAAGTTATGGGAAAAGCTAGCAGGTGGTTGAAGGGGTTATTGGGATTGAAGAAGGACAATTGTGCTTCAATGGCTGCTTCTACTGACAAGAAGGAGAAGAAACGTTGGAGTTTTGCAAAGTCTGCCAAAGATGGAGATTTGACTCAAAATGCTTCTACAAATTATGGAGTCAGGGGCTCTGACTCTGACTCTGCTGAAAAAGGGAATGAGCAGAACATGGGTGCCATAGCCGTGGCAGTAAGCAGGGAGAAGTGGGCTGCATTGAAGATCCAATCTTATTTCAGAGGTTACTTGGTATGTTCATTGTGAATCTGATTAAAGCATCTTTGTTCAAGGAAATGAATAGAACAGTGCCTCATCAATTTCATGTTACTTTAGAGATCAAAAACATTGGTTATGATTTTGTTGCATTGATTTCAGGCTAGGAAGGCTCTTAGAGCACTCAAAGGATTGGTTAAGATACAAGCTCTAGTTAGAGGCTATCTTGTTAGGAAAAGGGCTGCTGCAACTCTTCACAGTATGCAAGCTCTAATAAGAGCTCAGGTTGCCGCCAGAGCTCGCCGTTCGAATAGTTTTCGGCCTCAAACTCCTGGAAGAAGATATGTGGTAAAATCTGCTTCTTATTACTATCATCATTATTCATAATTGTTCTTTTTCTTAGTTGGTATGTTTTGTTCTATTGTAGCAATGGTATGATGAAACAAGAAGTGAGTTCCATAGTAAGAGGCTACTACCAACAAGCAAATCCTATGAAACATCCTTAAATATGAAAGGATTTGATGAGAGCCCCAAGAATGTTGAAATTGATACATACAGGCCACAATCAAGATCAAGGAGAATCACAACAACTACTATGTCTGAGACTCAAAAAGACCACCTTCACTATCAAGCAATCTCAGTTCTTGAATGCAGGCATCCTCCTCAGCATTTGGAATGGTACTCGAACACGGATGAATGTGAGATCGCAACAGCTCGCAGCACGCCTCGTCTGACGAATGCTCCGGCTACACCAGTGAAGAGTGTTTGTGGAGAGTCCTTTAGGCCTTACTGCAATTCCCCTAACTACATGGCCAATACTCAGTCATATAAGGCAAAGGTTAGGTCTCATAGTGCTCCAAAGCAAAGGCCTGAGCCTAAGAAGAGGTTCTTACTCACTGAAATAATGGCAGCAAGAAATAGTACTAGTGGTGTTAGAATGCATTGGTCATCCAAATCACACTCTCAACATTATTGCAGTTTTGACAGACTTGAGAGGAAACTGAAATAGACATGCTTAGTATCTTAATTTTGGAATCTGCTACTGTACATTCCTTTTCTTTTAAAGAGTTTGTTATCTACTTTTGTTTTGTGTTTGGATTAGTTTATCAAAAGCTTTTTAGATTGATAATTTTTTAACCAACTTAAGTTGGTTGAGTGGTTAGCTGGTTCATCCGATTAAACAAGTATCTGGGAGTCAAATGCAAATTTCACTTTGTATATGCATCAACTTTTTGACCAACAAGTAATGAAGTAATAATTAGTTTGTCGAATTGAAAAATACCATAAAAATCCTAATAAAATTGATAATTTTAGATTAAATCAGGATTAAAAATTAAGCAATAAAGTAAGTCAACATTATCTTTTGCTTTTTAATTGAAAGAAGCACGACTTGTATGATGTCTTAGAAAGTCCATTGAATTTGGTTAATTTGAAGTACTCAAAAAATGTTTCCAACATTTTCTCCAAAAATAGTGTGTCCTATTGATAGCTACTCACATGTAACATGTTTAGAAACCAACATTGGAATGAACATAGCTGGCAAAATTTGAAATCAATTAGCAGCCTCCAATTAACATATATTACTCTAGTTCTATTTTGTGTTACTCCTAATAGTTTGATGAATATAATGACAATTAAGGAGTAATATCCGTTACCTATTATCGCGCATAATCACAAAATGGTAACGACAAGTACAACATTCCAGTTTCCATGATAAAATCATAAATAAGCGATGTATTCATGAAGGTGAATCATGACCAATAATTGTCTTTTCGAATTCGAATATATTCATAGTACTATGAGCATTGAGCAATGATTAGGTGTGTATTCGATTGGATTCGATGTTACGAAACGTTTAAGCATTTTGGTTCTCGAAAATTGTTACATCCTGCTACCTACTTATGTAACATGATTCCAATTCTGAGGGGTGTTTTGGGTATTTACACATTTCTTTGACCGAATAATTGTCTCTGTAACCTGCACGTTCATGCATATACATCACATTATTATTCATATTTCGTGCAGAGTGTTATTCATGCTCATGGTCATGAGTGTTATTTACATGGCTTCTATTTTTATTATTATGCTAGACGTACTTTAAAATGAGCCATTAAAATTAATTATTAATATAAAATATATATTAAAATATAAATATATATCAAAAATAAATTAAATTATACATATATTTATACATAAATATATTAATAATAAATTTTAATAGTTAATTTTAATATATATTTTTAATATTTTTACTACGGATGTTTTTGCTATATATTATACAAATTAAACTTTATCAATATTAGATAATTTTATTCTATTAAATAATAAGTGAACCTTTGTTTTATATAAAAAGGCAAATATTTTAGGGCCACCACTAAGATAAAGATTTCAAAAACAATTTTTGTTAAAGACGCTTACGTCGCAAAATCTAAACCATACATTTTAAGCCATATTTTTCACTATAAAACACTTAAAACCATAGCGTTTTATAAAAAAAATGTCACTTAATGAAAAAAGTAAATTAGAAGATTTAAGAGAAGAAATAATTAAATTATCAAAATTAATAGATCAAAAACTAATGATTTTAACTAATGTTAATTGTAATGATACCGAATTCTTAAAATCAATACAAAATGATTTTTCTCAAAATCTTTATTTTACTATAAGTTTTATTGAAGGACTTCAAAAACCTGAAAAAACTTATATTTCTCACGGAGTTTCTAAAAAAATTATCATGGAAATGATTTTCCACATCTTTATCATACTTTTAACCCCCAATTAAATTCTATAGTAGATATGCTTGAAGAAATATTAGTATCTATAAAATTTCAAAGAAATAAGGAAAAAGAGAAACATAATATAAACGAAATTGAACAGATATTAAATAAATATTTTTAAAAAGATAATTTCAAAAAAGAAAATTTTCAAAATATAGCCAACATAACAGAACTAAAAGTAAAACCACCATTAAAATTATGAATATTGAAGAAAAATTAGAAGAAGTTACAATGCTTTTTAAACAATTAAAAATGGCTCAAGAAAATAATATTATGGAACAAGAATTTCAAATAGAAGAAGAACTAGTAAATTCTGAAAATATAGAAAATGAAGAACATATCCTAGATTATTCAAGTGATGAAGAACCAGCAATTCCAATACAAGTAAAAAATGAAGCTGGAACATCTAAGGATAATCAATCTCAATTTAAATGGGAAACAAGTTTTGAAAATTATGCTTTTAAAAAGGGATTTATGAATAAAAATTCAAAGTATACAAAAATGCCATCAAAATACGTTCCTAAAATCCAGGAACTGGAAAGAGAAAGAATGCTCGATTTAGACTGTAAAAAGAATGAAAAAGAAATTTTCGAGAACTGGTTGAATTCCTTCTTATTAGAAGCCTTTACTAATCCAAAACTTAGTGAATTGTCTGGAAGAGATATTTGGAATTATATAGGGTTTCATACTAAAGGAACTGTAAGAGATTATATCACATCAATAGAAAATCAAATAATAGAAGAATTAGCAACAAAAACAATAGTTTATGATAAGATATTACATATAATGATGATTCTGTATAGAGAATTTTTCAGAAAAAATATTATAGATTATAGACAAGAAGTTTATAATAAAGAATATCAAGAAGCAAAAAATCATTTAGCTATATTCAAATATATGATTTATGTAATGTGGAATCTTATATATGTGAATACAGAATATATTATTATAAATTAAAAGAAGAAGATAAAGACCATTATCTTAGTATGTATATAACAAAATTTTCATACCCTGCTAATGAATTTATAATGGGAAGATTTATAAGCGAAATAAATAGAGGAACAATTGAAAATAATTTTGGCGGAGCAACCTCTGCAATAAGAGAGGAAATAAAGAACGTTGTATGCAAGAAGCAACTCAAAAAAGACTTGAAAATATAATTAGAATTTGCTATCAAGAAGAAATTCCTCAAAAATATGGTCTTAATAAAAATTTTCAAAGAAAAAAATATCAATTTAGAAAAAAAATATTATCCAAACTGGAGAAAAAAGAAATAACAATAAAAACAAAAGACAAAAAAATAACTATTACCCAAATAAAAAAGAAAATTGTAAGTGTTGGTATTTTTAAGAAGAAGGACACTATGCAAATGAATGTCCAAAAAAGAAGGATAAAAAGGACCTTACCAAATAATTAGAAATTGCTTAAGTCTTGTTTCATGGAACCATTAGAAGAATCAGATAATAATTTAGACTATATTTTTAAATATGTCTCAGAAATAGACTTAGAGACTGAGCAATAATGCTACATTTATTACTATAAAAATAACAGAAAAGTTTATAAATGCTTTCATAGATACTGGAGCAACACAATGCTTTGCTAGTACAAATATAAAACTTGATTGGAAAAAATTAAAAAAAAAACCGTTAAGAGTTAGAATAGCTGACAAATCAATACATAAAATTGATCAAAAAGTAGAAATGGTTGAAATATTTATTCAAAATTATAGGTTTATTGTTCCATCCATATATATGTTAGATTCTGTAATGGATTTTATCATAGAAAATAATTTCTTAAAGTTATATCATCCACTCATTCAAGAACTAACATATATAGTTTTAAAAGCTCCACACGATTCTTCAATAAATCAAAAATCAAAACGTATAAAAATACCAACTACTACTATAGATAAGATTTTAAAATTTAAAATATTTTCTATATTAGAAAAATGTTATTTAAATTTATATTTTCAGATAAATATCCCAAAAAATAATCTTGAAATAAAAATAGAAGAACTTTTGGGTGAAATTTGCGCTGATAATCTTTTATATATTAAAAATACAAACAAAGAATTAGTAAGCACTAAATTAAAAGATCCTACAAAGGAAATAAATGTTCCAAATAAAATTCCTTATTCTGTAAGAGATAGAAAGGAGTTCTCATTAGAATGTAAAGATCTTTTGGAAAAAGGAATTATAAGATTAAGTAAAAGTCCTCATGCGGCTCCAGCCTTTTATGTCGAAAACAATAATGAAATTAAAAGGGGAAAACGAAAAATGGTAATTAATTATAAGAAGATGAATGAAGCAACTGTTGGTGATGCTCATAAACTTCCAAGAAAAGATTCTATTTTAGAAAAAATCAAAGGAGCAACTTAGTTTTCATCTCTCAATGCAAAATCAGGATATTGGCAACTTCGTTTAGGCGAAAAAACAAAGAAATTAACTGCTTTTACTTGCCCAACAAAAGAATCAACAAGTGTGTTACTCTATGAATGGAATATTTTACCATTTGGATTAAAACAAGCCCCAGGTATCTATCAAAAATTTATGGAAGAAAATCTAAAAGAGTTAAATGAATTTGTTTTAGTTTACATTGATGATATATTAATTTTTACAAAACAGAATAAAGAAGATCATTTTCAAAAATTATTAATAGTATTAGAAAGATGTAAAGAACAATTATTAGTTCTTAGCAAAAAGAAAGCAAGAATAGCAAAACAAGAAATATACTTTCCACTACAAGAAACGTCGTTAAAATCGACGGCCAAATCGACGGCTTAGCCGTCGATAATATTGAAATTCGACGGCAAAATAGACGGCGCAGTTGGTCGCTATAAAGCCTGTCGATTTTTCAAAATGCTAATAAAATCGACGGCTTTGATGGTCGTCGATAATAATTTAATAAAATCGACGTCCATTCCGTCTGTAATATGGGTGTGAGAATTTTACATCCTTTATAAAATCGACAACATTGCCGTCGATATTATTATTTAAAATCGACGCCCTCTTTGTCGATAATTGATTCAATAAAATCGACAGCCTTTGTGTCGATATTTAACTCAATAAAATCAACAACACTTTTGTCTATAATCTGTTTAATAAAATCGACGCCAAGGCCGTCGATATATACTTGAATAAAATCGACACCTTTGCCGTCGATTTAATTATTTAGATTTGTCTATTTTAACTTTTAAAAGCGACAACTTTGCCGTCGATTTTAATAGTTATATGTTTTATTTTTTTTTTCTATTTGAAAAATAGTAAACCGTTAATACAAATAAACTTTTAAATATAAAAATAAAATTTAAACAGAATATTAGATAACAAGACAAATAAACTTTTAAATATAAAAATAAAATTTATACTAAATATTAGATAATGAGTTTACAAACTTATCAAAAAGACTTAAGACAAGATAAATAACTAAACTTAGACTTATATTCGTTTAAATTACAATCTACTAATAATACAAAATATTCAAAATATTCATCGTCTTCCTCATTATTTACGTTAGGAACCTGGAGGTCAACTACTTGAAGTTGTATATGCTGAATAACTTTTCTGAGAGTCTTAAACTCTATCAATACTTTGTGATAGTGTATATGCTGAAGAACCAAATACTCCACTATTGTTTCTTTGATCAAAAGATTCTATTGACCCACACTACTACAATTTTCACTGTGAAATGCTGCATAGAAATATCAAATATTGTAAAAGAGTATATCAGAAAACTAACTAAGCTCCAAGAAGCTAAACCAGAAAACAGAATCAGCTAGTAACAAAATGCTTAATCAGTAATAGAATTTCAAATTCCAACAAACTTAAAACTAGCTAACAAGAAATCAAGCAAGCAATCAACACATGAAGAATAAGCAGAAATTGGCAATTGCTAATACCTGAGCTAAAATTACAGCAAGCAGTAATTGAAAAATGAAAAGGGTAGTGTACCTGGTCATAGAAAACCCTAACTTTGCAGCACCAGAGAGAGAAGGAATCTTTTAAGAAAGCTGCTTCAAATGTATATGTTGTTGTTAGAAAATCAAAATATAAAGTTAGGAATAGGGAATCATTGCAATCTATAGATATAACTCTAAATGTTTGAGAAGAAATGGAAGTCACGTTAAAATACTATATAAACTATAAGGTATTGAAACAATAGAAAAATAATTATTTTAATATTTTTATATTTTTGTCTTGAGACTGTTATTAATAAAAATGAGGATGGAATCCAGAGAGCCAATAGATTTGTGCCAGATTTCAAAAGAAAAACAGAACAAAATGCATAGGTCATTTGTAGGAAGAAACAGAGTTTTAAACGAAAACAAAGCTTTATTTTCTTTCATATTAATGAGTGGAAGTCTCAAAAGCCAAGTAGGAGTTTAGATATACACTCATCATCATCATCATTCATGTCCAAAAGGCACACTTTGAAAGACTTTGTAATTTAGGCTTTAGCATTCAATTATTGCCTTTTTATGCTACAGTTACCAGAAAAAAGAAAGATTCATATGCTAATGACTTTTTATTTTAATTGCTAATGAATTGAACTTTCACCACAAGTCAATGTTACACTTTACACGTATATGTACTTAATTTGAATGAAAAATCTGACATATTCTCATGTTTCAGAATTCAGATATGCTATAAGCCTATAGTTGCAGACACAAATGAACAAATAAAACAAATATCTTAAAAGGACACTAAAAATAAAAAGAAAAACCAAACTGGTAATTAGCATGTGAGCCCTTTTTTATTGGGCAAGGCCTAAGCAAAACTCATGAAACGGTTATGGATCTTATCTATTAATTCTAGAGAACAGTCCACTGATGACCACTGTCATGGATCTTATCTGTTAATCATAAATTAATTCATACAATTCAGAGACATTGAAATATAACTAGCAAGTTGAACTAATACCATAAGCACCATAATCTAAAACTAAACAGTGTAGTAATAATACCAGAAAATATAATTGATCAAGGTAAATAGATTAAATAAAATCAAAACTCGAACCATGACATTTCATTTGAAAACTTTTAATGATCAACAAATAAGTTAGCAATATTTATTTGTAATAAGATAGAACTGGAAGAAAGTGTATGTGTCTCAAGTACAAACTAAAACTAGCGGACCACACAAAATGTGCCTTAGCTTTTACCAAAGTGTGGTACCAACCATTGAACCCCATCGAGCTCATTACCCAAACGATGTGTTATTAGATTCTTCTCTAACTAGATACAATTCACTATTTACTATTTTACTCTATCAAAATATTATAAAATTGAAAAAATAAACCTAATAATAATCATAATAATAAAGCCTTACATATAAAAATTCCATTCAGGCATTTCTCCGAACATGTGGTGTGCAGAATTCAAAACAGTAAATTTCAGTTTAATCTAAGCAACATTCAACCCAGTAATTTCATAAAGATGCAGCCAATAACAATTTCAGTCCAGAAACACAAGTTTTAACAAACCTAAGCTTAACCAAAATTTCTTATAACAGAATTAAAAAGTAGTGAAAATAAAGAAAAGAAAGACAGGGAACAAGAGAAGGGAACCTGCATTGATGAAAGGAGGAAGAAGAACGGAGAGGCGGTGGGGTGGTGGTGATGTCACGGTGGCACAGAAGGTCGCCGCCGCTAGTGGTTGCTTGTCGGTGCTTGAAGACGCGGATAGAGGGTGACTCCACGAACAGGGGTGTCGCACGCAGGAACTAAGAAATGGAGAAATGGGGAAGAAGGAAGAGAGAGAGGGTAGGCAATGGTGGTCGCCGGTGGTGGTGTCGGACGGAGGCGGTGTTGAAGAGAAAGCGAATTCAATCAAAGGATACCTAGAATACCTAACTTGAATTTAGGGAAGTATGCGTTTTTGAACTTTGGAAGCACGAGTTGAGAAAATGTGTTTTTAGTGATAAAAATCGACGGCCTATTTGTCGATTTTATTCAAATTTATCGACGGCAAAGGTGTCGATATTTTAAATAATAAAATAGACGACATATTCGTCGATTTTAATATAAAAAAACAACACATATAGCGTCTATTATATAGATTAAATTTAAACCGTTCATTCCATTTTAGAAAGTAATCTAGATCGTTCAAATTTATCGACGGCAATGTTGTCGATATTTAAAATAATAAAATAGACGCCATATTCGTCGATTTTAATATAAAAAAAACAACACATGTGGCGTCTATTATATAGATTAAATTTAGACCGTTCATCCAATTTTAGAAAGTAATCTAGACCGTTCAAATTTATCGACGGCAATGTTGTCGATATTTAAAATAATAAAATAGACGCCACATTCGTCGATTTTATTTTCGACTTCTGGTTCGTCTATCCTATGACGATAATAGGAAAATAAATTAATGCATTATAAAAATATCGACGACCAGACCGTCGATTTTAATATTTTTATTTTCAATTATTTTTTTAGTAATATCGACAGTAGGCCGTCGAAAATTATCGACGGCAGAAATAGCCGTCGATTTTTGCTGTCGATAAACACGCTTTTTCTTGTAGTGTTCTTGAATTAATTCTATTCACTCAAGGAAAGTTAAAACTTCAACCAAATGTTTTAGAAAAGGTAAATTTATTCCCTAATAAAATAGAAGATAGAAAATAATTACAAAAATTTTTAGGGTGTATAAATTATATTTTTGATCAATGATTTTTAAAGAATATAATAGAATACACTAAAAACTTATTTCCAAAAATAAGTACTAAAAAGAATGGAAATGGAAAGAAGAAGATAATATGCAAATTCAAAAAGTCAAAGAATTATGTAAAAAGCTTTCAGAACTTTATATTCCATAAGAAAATGACTACTTAATAATAGAAACAGATACTTCAAACACAATCTGGTCAGGATGTCTAAAGGCTAAGAAAGCTATAAAAAGCTTCGAACAAGAAAAATAATCACTAGATTCTAAATATTTCCTAAAGGAATTACTTTGCAGGTATATTTCAGGGACATTTACACCAACAGAACAGAGATATACTACTCATGAAAAGGAGACTCTAGCAGCAATTAAAACTTTTAAAAAATGGAAAATTGATTTACTACCCAAAGAATTCACATTAAAGACAGATTCAAGTTACCTAACAGGTTTCATACGATATAATTTTAAAGTTGATTATAATCATGGAGAATTGGTAAGATGGCAATTATTTTTGTTACAATATCCAATAAAAATTGAATATATCAAGGGTGACAAAAATATTATTGCAGATACATTAACAAGAGAATGGAGTTAGTCTACAACGCATTAGATCAAGAAATTCAAAAATATGAGCAAGAACTCGAAAAATGCAAGCATTGTCAGCAAATAAGGACACAGATCCAATCCCTCAAAAAGGTCATTGAAACAATAAAATTAACACAACAAGCAAAACCATCAGAGTTCAGCCAGCTATGCATGGTGGGCAAACTAGGAGGAAAAAAATTTTCAGAAAATAAAATAATTGCTGAAATTATTAAAAAATTCACCAAAGATAAAAAATATTATGTAATTTATAATGGCCCCATGAAAGGAGTATATGATGCCTGGGAAAAAGTAGCACCATTCACACATCAATCAAAGATAATTCATAAAGGAGGATTTTTAACGCTGGAAGAGGCAAAGGAATCCTTCAGGAAATACGAAGCTCTTCACCCAGAGCAAACTCTAAGAAGAGCAGATAAAGCTCCAATTCAAGTCCAGAGAACATGAATAATAAGAAACATTCCTACAAGGGCTGAAATCAATGAAAAGAAAAGGGTCCGTAGATCAAATCTCAGAGAAACCCTTAATATAATCCTGAATTGGACTGAAGAAAAAAGGGCAATTTTGGGATACTATCCTATTGCCAAAGAACAGCTAACAAAGCTGGTTATCTTTCCAGATGCTTCCCCATCTGACACTTATCAGTTTTTCCAGTATGGATTAATTGATACAATTTTAATTTTTAATGATCTAAAAATTATTAGTGAGTTTCCTGCAGGATTCGTTGATGCAGTAAAGAGATTTAAAAATATGATTGACAACGTAAATCTAAGGGATGTATCCCTAAAATTTACAAATAGTCAACCTATTTTTAATGAAGAAGAAGAATGCTTGGTTCCAGCATACCAAGTAATATTCATGTCCGTTTTTTCAGAAAATTTTTAACCAATTGATCGAATTCAAAATTTAACAATTTATAGTCATGAAGGAAGACTAGCCAGCACATTAGCAAGGGTCTTTGAAAGAACTCAAAAAATAACGAAGGAATTTCGCACAAGAATTAATTATAAAAGTAGAAATACTCTGCTTGTGTCTAGTAAAAGAAATGAAATTGAAGAAAGAGAAATGACACTCTTAGTAAAATTTGAATCAGCATTCTACAATTTATCTGGACTTCTAGAAAAGCTCCCTGAAGGGATAAGAAGGAATATCTGCTATTTGATAAAAAACAGAGAAGACTACAGATGCCAGCTATGTGCCTCGAAAATATCTGAAGAAAGCAATAATGAAATAGGATCCACCTACATGATAAAAGAGAAGGATAGTACATCTGAAGCATCCCTCAACATCATTGCATAATAACGTATGTGCTTAGGTCATAAAGCACCAATAATGTAGCTGGTGCAATAAGTTAGTAAAAAATGACGTAAGCAATGACGTCTTAAGAAGGGTAAAGATGGAAATTGTCCATCAGACCCAACCATTATAAATAGATTGCTTAGGCAATTGTAGAAGGCATCAGAAAACAGAAAGGAGAAGGCTAAGAGTACTCATATGTTAGGAAAGTAAGGAGGAAGCTGCCGAGGCGATTCTGTAGTCTGACAAAGAATTCCCTTAGAAAAAAATAATTTTAAACTTCCCTCTGGAGTTAATATCTACAATCTCCCCTCTGGAGATAAAAACACCTTATGTAAAATATACTAAATAAAGGAAGTTTTTCTCCAGAAAGGTACGTCTTTGTCCTAGTCTCTTAGTTATGAATTATTTAAAAAGTATAGAATTAACGGAAGAATCTGATTATTATAGATTAATTGCTTTATTAGATAATAAAAAACAGGCTGTTCTAAAAATATTATAATTATGATAGAAATTAGAACAAAATTAAAAAATTATAAATATGAAATCAGAATTATAAATATACATCAAGGACTAGTAATAAATAATCATATAACAAATACAAGAGAAATTGTAGAAATGGTTAATACTTTAGATTATGAAGTTGCAAATTATTTTTTATCAAAATCCCTTGAATAGAGCACCACCAATTGAATCTATGCAAATTGTAAATTTATTCGAAGCAAAATATGAAGAGTTAGTAGGAATTTCGAAAGAAGAATTAAAAGAAAAGTCGAAAGTGAAAAATTGGTATCAGAGCCAAGTTAACGATTAAATGTAACACTTTCTCTTTAAGTAACACTTTTAGTGATATGCTTTTAAATCAATAACAACCACAAAATAGAAAACGTCTTTACAAAAAGATAAAAATGACAACTTTATCGTAGTAGCCACTATATTTTAGACGCTTCTTTCGTAGTACATAATTATATTTAGAATTATGCTACGCATACATTAAAATCGGTTATCAAAGTCAATCATTAATTTAAAATACATGCTAAAATATAAATATACATTAAAAATTAATTAAACTACACATATATTTATATACAAATACATTAGTGATTAATTTTAGTATACAAATATTATTTTGTATTATTTGTTAGTTATATAGTACTTCAAATTTATAATAATGCACACACATTATGGTTATTAATTACTTGAAATCGAGGATTAGTTAGTCAAAAACTAGGGTTACATAGTTAAGCTATCCCCAAAAGATGTTTAAAAATGAGTTATGAGTTATCTACTTGGAGCGTCCATTTGTCTAGTTGTTGTGAAAGGCAACTAAGGATTATTTTGATCTTCCAAAGCTCTTTAATCTCAATATATATGAAACGTAAATAATTTAAGTTGGATAGAATTAGGACCATCTCTTGCAACTTGAAATATTCCTTTTGCCGTATGTATTAACAGTTTTGGAGCATATAGGAACGTATACTTAATTATCCAAAAAGTGTTACTTCTTTCTAGGACACAATCGTAATTTATTTATTTGATCACAAAAATTGTTAAAAGCAAGCATTAGATCTGCATGGCAAATGTTGCCTATGAAAATCATTTAAACTTTGAAAGCAATGGTTTCTAAAACCCGACCAAAAGAAAAAAAAAAAAAGAAATCGGATGAATCTGCCGCCACGATTACAAAGAAACAGTGGGCATCCATGCATGGTACTATTCATTAGTGAGATAACAAGATTTTACAATTCTTCATCACATATGAAGCAGCCTTAGTTAACACAATCTATTTAGAGCAGAGAAGCAACATAAAATCATATGTGATGAATACTGAAGCCAGGTTGCGGCCTAATTCTCCCTCATCTCTGCTAACATAGAGCCAACACGTGAGTCTGAAAAAGAAGCCTTCTTTCAGAGGCAGATGCAAGGACGAAACCTTGTTGCTGCACGTGTAACCCAAGCATTAGATGCATGTCATCAAGCATCAAACTAAGTCTTGTGGACAAAAAATTAAGTAGCCACGATTCTTTCATTTCCAGTATCTTTGAGTGAAACTAGTTATAAGCACATATAATGATACCTGATAAGGGGATGATGAACAAGTTATCGAAAGAGAGAGAATGATGAAAAAAAGAGCGTGTTTATGTTTGAATTGTATATATAGAATCTGAGTGAGGGAGTGCTTCACTGCACTTAGTTACTTACCATTATCAATTTATTTTTCCTGCCCCAATTACAATTATCTCTCTGGGCCCGAATATATTGGTCCAGTATTCGATCTATTTATCTATTTTTAATATATAAAAATAAATAAATAAATTTATTCACATTATTTTTAAAATATTTTTTCTCTTATTAATATTATATTAGTAACATCGCTTATTTGGTAAAATTTTAGAATCAATCACTCAATTTTTGCTAAATCAATTATTATTTCAAAATCAACAAATATATATATATATATATATATATATATATATATATATATAAGTAACAGAAATATATACAAATTTGAGTACAAAATTATCAATGACAATAATTATAAATTAATAACGTCTAACTAAATTTGTAATTTACAAAGACATTAAATTTATATCCCTATATTTATTATATCTTACCATTATAAACAATACAATAAATTTATAACTTTAATAATTAATTTATTAATTTCTATAAATAACTTATTAAATGTAATAAACATCCATATTACAAATATCATAATAATATTTATTACGTGGGTAACCTGAATTAGATGGATTGAACTTGAATGAGAGGTCCAAACGCTGGGGAAAGGTGGCCTCCGAGTTGCTTTACATCTGGGAGCCGCCGTCCGAGTTGTGTATGTGAGAGAATGAAAGGGTAGTATCTGCAAAGACATTCTGATGTCTAAGTTAGCAAGGGAGTAGGCAGATTTTTAGTGTATTGGAACTTAGCTTTATCTGAATGTGTCAGTGTATTTATAGATGACCCAATAACCACTGTTGAAGTAGTTCCATTTCTGAAGGTGGATAACCGTCCCTTTATCTTAGAGTTGTTAATTGAGATATCTCTTCTAAAAGTGGATGAGAGATTTTAGGGGGCAGTTATTTATTTGAATAAGTGTTATCTGCCAGCTTATATCGAACCTGGCCTCTTTGAGGAGGTTGGGTAAGCGGTAAAGGCCAACTTTTGGATTGGGCCTTTTTTGGCTTACTTGGGCCTAGACCATAGTATTGGGTCAGGGCATGAACAGTGCCCCTATTCGAATCCGATCTCTTAGTTATGAGTTGGATTCGAGTATTAATTGAACTCGGGTCTATTCAAGTCGGAAAGACGACGTGATTTTAGTTTAAAACCGACGTGATTTTGAATTTCTCAACCGTCACATCTAATCAAACGTCGCGTCCGTTTGGGTCTTTGCATTTACACATGGGGGAGCAGTTATATTGGTAACGGCGTGTTTCTTTAATGACAGCATCGTTTTACTGTTTTGCCCCTAGTACGTTATAAATACTTTTCCCTCTCATTTCTTTGTTTCCTTTCATCTTCTCTTCGAAGTTACCTTTCCCATATTTGCATTTTCTTACTCTGAACTTTGGGTTTTTTGTTTATTGGTGCTCCACCGCTTTCTTTCGCCGTGATTGCTTCTCTTTGATTATACAAAGAAAGTTGATTCTTCTTTATCTTCCTTCGTCATTTATGTAGTACTTTCTTTATTTCTATTTGGTGTACTTGTGCGTATGAGGGAAGTTTATGCCTTTATCGTTCCTTTATTTATAGTGCGAAGCTTTAGAATTTTTGTATGTTTATTTTACGAAAATCGCTTCTTTTGTCGCTTAGTGATTGTTTTCCTTATTTGCTTTAGAAGAAACTGTCTTGTCTTTAGGGGCCTATTTTTTGATGATTTTATTTTTTCTTGTAGGTTTTATTACTTATATATACATTCCCTCATTGCTGAAAAATGTCTTCTCGTATTCCTGAGACCCTCTTGAGATGGGTAGATGATTCCGTACTTTTTGAAAAACCTCTAGCGGATACTGCCTTCATAACCGAGCTTCGTACCCATCATAGAATTTGTAGTCTTGAGGCTGATGAACCAAAATACGAACTGGTGGCCCCAGATCCTGACGATCGGATTTGCTGTGGGAGGATCAATGATTCTAAGCCTCACTTCTTTTTTGTGTATGACTGCCTTTTTACCCGCTTGGGGTTTTCTTTTCCTTTTTCTGACTTTGAGATGGGAGTTTTATCTCATTGTTGAGTTGCCCCTACCTAGCTTCATCCCAATTCTTGGGGTTTTATGATAATCTACCAACTTGTCAACCACGAGCTTGATTTTTTGATTTCCTTAAAAATCGTTTTCTATCTCTTCCACTTGACCAAGCCCTTTAGTGCTTCCAATAAGCAAAACAAACAGCAATGGGTGTCTTTTCGGGCTATTCAAGGTCGGAAAGTTTTTTCTATCTTTGACGAATCCTTTCATGACTTCAAAAACTTTTTCTTCAAGATCCAGGCCGTAGAGGGCCATTACCCTTTTTTCTTGAATGAGAACAACCAACCCCGATTTTCTCTATACTGGTTGGAGGCCTCCCCTGTTGATAAATATAGCCTAGATGACTTGGATGAGGTAGAGGAGGCCGTTGTTGGGTTTTTTCGAGAGGCTTGGGGGCGAGCTCCAAACCTAGATACTAAGAAATTCCTTCTTGGCCCTCCGAGTTTTGTCCAAACCGAGCTAGGTAGTTTTTGTTTCTTTGTGGCTACTTTTGATGAATTCTGACTTGCAATGTGTTCTTTTTCGATTTGTAGGTTGATCAACTTTTATTCTTTCTTTCAGAAATGGTGAAAAGCGGGTCAAAGATAGCATACAATAAGGTTTAAGAGGCGAAAAGGAATGCTCGTGCCCGCCTTGATGCTGCAAAGGTTAGAGCTTTTGGCACTCCTCCTTTCCGAGATCCTGGTTTGGGGACCTCCTCTTTCCGTCCTATTCTGGTAAACCCTATTCATACTTCTTCTTTTCCTCCTCCTGCCCCTGCCCCACCCGTTCAGCCCTCTGCCGAGCTTGAAAAGAAGAAGCGAAAGACCTTAGAGACTGGTTCCTCCACTGCTGGGGAGGCCGGTTTCAATGGTCCGAAGTTTGCAACGAAGCACATCCTTCCTTTTAGCCAAATTTTCTTGGATGGTGCTTCCTTACGAAACCATCTTCAGATTCTGGAACGGGGGGAATTTGGACTGCTGGGGTCTGTACTGCCTTTCTTGATATACTCGCTAAAACTCTCTTGAGTTCCTCTTAAAAATCCAAAGAGGATCTTCAGGGGAGGATTGCTCTGTATCAGGAAGAGGAGAAGAGGCTGCAGGAGGAGAATACTTGGTTGAGAGATGAGCTTGCTCAGTTCAAGGAGAGGGAGAAAAATTTAATGGCCCAATGTGCTTTGGCTGAGGGGATGAAGAGTAAGGCTGAGAAGAGTTATGTGAGGGCCTTTTCTGAAATTATTGATCTAAAGAAGTAGCTGGATCGAAATTGGGAGGCCTATCACGATCTGGAGGATTCCATTATTGAGAGCTATGAGGAGGCGTTCAGGGTTTTTAAGGAACAAGTCGGATTCATCGCTCTCGTCTTGGACCTTTCACCCCTCCATCCCGACAAAGTGGTCATCAATGGGGAGATTGTCTCTCCTCCTCGTCCTGAGACCAATTCTGAGTTGAGGACTCGTGGGCAGCGTATTATTGAATCCCCTCCTTGCGAGGTGGAGAAACAGGAAGGATTCCTGCCGAGCTCTTCTTCTCAACCAGCCGAAGCTCTGACCTCTGCCGCCAAAGAGATCCCTCTGACCCCTCTGACTCCTGCAGCAGACCCGAGCTCCATTCCAGCCGATGACTCCAATTCTCCTCTTGGTTTTCAATGATTTCTAGCTACTAGGGCCCGGCTTGTGGGCATTTTTTGAACAACTTATTTTTGTGTATTTGTTTTATGTGGTTGCTTCTAACACTTGACCCTTAATAGGGTCGTTAACAACAATTATTTGTTTTGCTGGTCCCTTTTTTTTGGATAAGGGCCTTTTAACAAAAATATTTTTATTATGTACGCTTTGTGGCGTTTTTTATGCTTGATGAGAAAATTTTTTGTTGGATGATCTTTTAATTTTATAAGGCTTTTTGTGAAAAACCTTTGTTGTTTTGATCTTTCGGGTTTTACACAGAAAACTTTGTCATATGGATTATTTTGTCTAAGTTAGACAGTTTTACTATCGTCCAAAACTTTTCGAAAACTTTTTGCCAAGTAATTTTGAGAAAACCTTCGCTTCTATCTTTGAGAGATTTTCGTATCTCTTTCGTGTTCCATTATTTCGAGTTTATATAATCAATTGAATTGTTTTCATAACTTAGGTTATTTTTGCGATGTATTTTGTTTTTTCTCGGGCTTTCCGACTTGTGAGTTGTTAGCGATATTACTTTTTCGAGTTATCATGATCGTCTTTTATAACCTCTTTACACCGACTTGTACCTTATCGTTTTATCTCGCTGACCACTCAGATTGGTCAAGGGATTTTCACGCTTTTTTTAGTTTAAATCGGTGTGTTTCGTAGAATCATGATAATAATAACAGAATTATGAAGAGATAAAATAAATGCTCGTCGATTGATGGAGATAACTTTTACAAAATTTGTTTTAGCTACTAAGAGATTTTCAACTTTTAACCTTTAGTCCCCACTTTAATTCCTTGTTAAAACCCCTTCAGAAAAATCCTTTTTGGGAAAAAACCATGAAGTCGGAAAAAATAGTACATCAGGGAGCGGAGTTCGCTTCTAGCTATAATATCTCCTCATGTTGCAGGCATGCCATGACCTGGGGAGCTCAGTACCATTCAGGTCGGATACTTTGTAATACCCTTTTCCAAGTATTTTAATTATCCTGTATGGCCCCTTCCAATTGGCAGCAAGCTTTCCTTCACCTAACTTGTTTACGCCGATGTCATTCCTAATCAAGATCAAGTCTTTTGAGGCAAAACTTCTACGAATGACTTTCTTGTTGTACATGTCCGTCATCGTTTGCTTTAGTGCTGCTTCCCTTATCTGGGCCTGTTCTCGGACTTCAGGGAGTAGTTCGAGTTCTTCTTTATGTGCCTGAATATTGCCGACCTCATCTTGGACTTTTCTCGTTGACTTCAACTGGTATCATGGCTTCTATGCCATAAGCGAGTCAGAAGGGTGTTTCTCTAGTAGTTGATTGAGGTGTGGTTCGATAGGCCCACAACACTTGTGGGAGCTCCTCGGCCCAGGCCCCATTTGTATCCTGAAGCCTTTTCTTCAATCTGGCCAGTATGATTTTATTGGCTGCTTCTGCTTGCCCATTTGTTTGTGGGTGCTCAACTGAGGTGAACTGATGCTTGATCCTCATAGTGGCTACTAAGTTTCTGAATATAGAGTCGGTGAAATGGGTACCATTATACGTGATGATGGAATGGAGAATTCCTTATCTAGTAATGATATTCTTGTAGAGGAACTTCCGACTTCTCTGAGCTGTGATGGTGGCTAAGGGTTCTGCTTCGATCCACTTCGTGAGGTAGTCTATTTCCACTATGAGGTATTTTACTTGTCTAAGTGTTTGGAGAAAAGGTCCGAGTAGGTCCAATCCCCATTTTGCAAAAGGCCATGGAGAAGTTATGCTGATAAGTTCTCCGAGGGGGAGCGACATAAAAGTTAGCATGCATTTGGCATGGCTGACATTTCTTCACGAAGTCGGTAGCATCTTTCTGCAAGGTCGGCCAGTAAAACCCGGCTCAGATAACTTTTTTGGCTAAAGACCTTGCTCCGAGATGATTTTCGCAGATGTCATTATGCACCTCTTCCAAAACTTCTGTCGTTTTTGAGGTTAGGACGCACTTTAGCAATGGTGTGGATATTCCTCTTCTATAGAGGATATTTTTCACCAAGGTGTAACTTTGTGCCTCCCTTCAGATTTTCTTGGCTTCTTTTTCCTCCTTGGGTAGGATGTCGAATTTTATGTATTTGATTAATCGGATCATCCACCCAAGGTCTAAGCCGGATACCTCTAGGACATCTTGTTTAGCCTCCGTCTTCATGACCGAGGGCTCTTGGAGGGTTTTCTGGATCAGACTTCTATTATTTTCTCCTATCTTGGTACTTGCTAACTTGGAGAGGGCGTCTGCTCTGCTGTTAAGATCCCAAGTTATGTGCTTGACCTCGGTCTTTGAGAATCGTCTAAGATACTCCCAAATTTTGTCTAAGTACCTTTTCATGTTTGGGTCTTTAGCCTGATACTCTCCATTGATTTTAGAAGTCACCACTTGAGAGTCACTGAATGCCACTACTTTGGTTGCACCGACTTCTTTTGCTAACTTTAACCCGGCAATTAAGGCTTCATATTATGCTTGATTGTTGGAGGCCGCGGATTCAAATTTCAGGGAGACTTCTATTTGGGTCCCCTCTTGGTTGACCAGTATTATACCTGCACTACTTTTGACTTTATTGGAAGAGCCGTCCATGTACAACTCCCAGGTTGTGGAGGTCTCCTCTTGATCTCTCGCGTATTCTGCCATGAAGTCGGTCAGGCATTGGGCTTTAATCATTGTCCGAGTTTTATACTTTAGGTCAAATTTGGATAGTTCTATATCTCATTGAACCATTCTACCCGTGATGTCTGTTTTTAGAAGAATTTGCTTCATGGACTGGTTTGTTCGAACTTTTATTGTTCGAGATGCCACTATTAAGGCATATGCAAACTTCTCGACTTTTTGGTACCTAAACTCGGGACCTTGCAGAACTTTACTGGTGAAGTACACAAGATGCTGGCCGACCTCATTCTCCCGTATCAATGCTGACGCCACAGCTTTTTCGGCTACAGCTAAATACAGGACGAGTTCTTCTCCGATTTTAAGTCGGGTCAGAATAGGAGGTTGGCTGAAAAACCTTTTGAACTCCTGGAAAGCCTCTTCGCATTCGGGAGTCCATTCAAACTGGCATCCTTTTCTTAATAGAGAGAAAAGTGGTTGGGATCTCAATGCTCATCCTGCTAAAAACCTGGAGAGAGCTGCAAGTCAGCCATTCAACTACTGGACTTCCTTTAAATCGGTCGGGCTTTCATCTCTAGGATTGCTCTGCACTTGTTAGGGTTAGCTTCTATCCCCCTTTGTGTTAGCATAAATCCTAGAATTTGCCAGCCTCCACTGCAAAAGTACACTTTGCGGGATTCAATCTTATCCCGTGCATCCTTATGGTGCTGAAGACTTGTGAGAGATCGGTAAGGAGGCTGGTCTTATCCTTGGTTTTTATTAACATGTCATCCATATATTCTTCCATTAAACTCCCAAGGTGAGGTACAAACACCTTGTTCATCAACCTTTGGTATGTGGCTCCTGCATTTTTTAACCTGAAGGACATGACCACATAACAGTAATTTGCTCTAGACGTGATGAAAGATGTCTTCTACTGATCCAGCCCATACATCAGAATTTGATTATATCCAGACTCTGCATCTATCAATGACAAGTATCGATATCCCGAGCTGGAATCTACTAGGGCATCAATATTTGGAAGAGGATATGGGTCTTTTGGACATGCCTTGTTCAAGTCGGTGTTGTCAACGCACATCCTCCACTTGCTGTTCTGCTTCTTGACTAGCACCATTGCCAGCCAGGCCGGATATTTGACTTCTCTGATAAAGTCGGCCTCTAGGAGTGCTTGCATTTGTTCTTCGACCACTTGAGCTCGTTCAGGACCGAGCTTCCATCTTCTCTGTTGAACAGGTCGGGATCCAGGCTACACTGACAATTTATGTGTCATGAGCTTGGAATCTATCCCGGGCATGTCGGAGGCTTTCCAGGCGAAGAGGTCAGAATTTTCTTGTAGGAGCCTTGCCAACTTCTGCTTCAAATCTCCTGTTAAATTGGCTCCTATATTGGTATTCTTTCCATCTTTTTGCCTGATCTGTACCTCTTCAGTCTTCTCTCCGGGCCGTGGTTGCAATTCTTCTTTAACTCGGATGCCTCCAAGCTCAATGGTGTTCACTTCCTTGCCTTTACCCCTCAGGTTTAGGCTTTCATTGTAACACTTTCTCGCCAGCTTCTGATCTCCCTTGATGGTTGCAATTCTCTCTGGTGTTGGGAATTTCATGCAAAGATCGGGGGTAGATACCACTGCTCCAAGCCGGTTTAGGGTCGTTCTACCTATCAAGGCATTATAGGCTGAACCCACATCGACGACAATAAAGTCAATTCTCAGAGTCTTGGATTTCATCCCCTTTCCAAAAGTTGTATGTAGGGGTATGAATATCCCAGTGGTTTTATTGGTGTGTCCCCCAATCCGTAAAGGGTGTCAGGGTATGCCCTTAACTCCTTTTTTTGTCCAATCCCAACTTATTGAACGCTGGCTTGAATAGGATATATGCCGAGCTTCCCTGATCTACCAGGGTTCTGTGTAGATGGGCGTTGGTGAGGATCATTGTAATTACCACCGGATTGTCATGTTCGGGAACAATTCCCTGCCCGTCTTCTTTGGTGAAAGAGATGGTTGGGAGGTTGGGTAGTTCACTCTTGACTTGGTAAACTTCCTTCAGATGTCTTTTACGAGATGATTTGGTGAGTCCTCCCCCAGCGAACCCTCCAGAGATAATATGTATGTGTCGTTTCGGGGTCCGTGGTGGCGGATCTCTCTGATCTTTCTCATCTCGTTTTCTCTTTCCATGATTGTCCGACCTTTCCATGAGATATCTGTCAAGCCGACCTTTCCTGGTCAGCTTTTCTATCACATTTTTTTAAGTCGTAACAATCGTTGGTAGAGTGCCCATATAACTTGTGATCTTCACAGTATTTGCTATGACTCCCCCGTTCTTATTCTTGATAGGCCGAGGGGGAGGTAGCTTTTCAGTGTGACAAATTTTCCTGTAAACATCAACTAGGGAAACTCGTAGGGGAGTGTAAGAATGATATCTTCTCGGCCTTTCAGATCCAACTTCTTCTTTCTTCTTGGGCTTCCTCTCTTTTTCCTTTGATGAGTGAGGATGCCCGGATCACCAGCTCGATTCCCGCAGTCTGGCATTTTCCTCCATGATGATGTACTTTTCAGCTCTTTCTTTAAAATTGCTTAAAGAAGTGGGATGCCTTTTCGAGATGGACTGAGAGAAGGGTCCTTCTCGGAGTCCATTTATTAGGCCCATGATCACTGCTTCTGTAGGCAGGTCCTGAATTTCTAGGAACGCCTTGTTGAACCTTTCCATGTAGTCTCTCAGGAATTCTCCGACCTCCTATTTTACCCCCCAGTAGACTAGGCGCGTGCTTGACTTTGTCCTTCTATATTGAGAACCGCATAAGGAACTTACGCGAGAGGTCGTCGAAGCTGGTGACCAACCTGGGCGGAAGGCCATCGAACCACTTCATCACTGCCTTTGTCAAAGTCGTTGGAAAGACTTTGTAGCGGGTAACATCGGAGGCGTCGGCTAGATATATCTGACTTTTGAAATTGCTGAGGTGGTGTTTTAGGTCGGTGGTTCCGTCGTACAGATCCATGTCAAGGCTTTTGAAGTTTGTAACACCCTACCATACAGAGTCTTATGCTTAAGTCATAATTCAGAGATGGCAAGGTATTACGACTTCTAAAATAAAAATTTAGTACATATAGTAGTATGAATGATTGATTATAACTAGGAGCATTTGTAGAAAAAGGGGTAAACAAAAACCATCGCAACTCAAAGCGCAACACTCCGATCGATAACGGAACGAACAAGGATAACCAACGCGTGATTATATATATACAAAGGAGTGTCAAAAACAGGAATATCAAGACTCAAGATCCGGCTGCGAAGATAACCGATCCGAGCATAACAATATATACATATGATATAATAAGGAAAACCCCAAAGGAAACCCAAAGGGACACAAGTACATAAAACCTATTCTCCAAAATCTCCCATAAGAGGAGTCATCACAGTTTGTATTATTTAATGGAGATAAAAGTATCTAAGCAAAACATATAAACCAAAACATAGCCCCGAGAACAAAGGATCTTCGCAAATCTAGAAGTCTCCAGCATGCCTCAACGGGAAACCTCACGTCCTGCATCTGAAAACCACAAAATCCGCATGGGTGAGAACCAGAGGTCCCCAGCATGGTAACAGCTTCCACATATATAATACATAATAATGGAGGAAAGCCGAAGGCAATCCTAGAACTTCCTCCAAATAATATCAAAGCTTATAAACAAACTAAACCATAAAGGGCATATGACTAAGGATACTTCAGTCTAACTAATACTTCCCTTTCCAATTCCTTCAGACCTCCCAACCACCAGCAGGAGTATAATATAGCAAACACAGTTATATCAAGCAAGAAATATACAATTAGGAACAAGTAAGGCATTTAGACAATTAGCAAGTAATATGCAGTCAAATAGGCAATCTCAAACAATTCATATAGTATGCATATGATGAATGCCTGTCCCTAGTGGCTGATGATATCATCTGTCGGTTATAGAGCCAACCCGACAAGTCCTGGTAGCTAACCATTGGACTGTCCCTCTGTCACGCATCCCCAACTCGAGTTATACTCGTCATAAACTTGATCATAATCATGATCTATATCCATCACCCTCACTGGTGAATAATTACGGGGGCGAGCTCATCCGGGTCTTTCAAAGTGCCCGGCCACACTTATGACATAGGGTCAAAAGAGAATCAAGTCTCAACCTGGAGCACGTGGTGGCTAGCCACTGCTACTACCCAGGGAAACTCGTATCTCCGATAGTGGAAGTGCAAATCACAATTATCAATAATTCAGCATAAACATGCATGAATTCTCATCCATGGATCAACATCCATATCAGCCATTCCGGCTCACGGTTAAATCCATAACCAGCCAATATTCATAGCATACACAGCTATTCTGGCTCACGGTTCAATCCAGAACCAGCCAATATTCATAGCATACACAGCTATTCCGGCTCACGGTTCAATCCAGAACCAGCCAATTCATAAACAATTACAGCCCTTTGGCCAATGGCATAACAAGCACTTCCACCACCATCCTCCACATCTCACATAATCATCAATGATCCTCATTGATTATTCATTTTCCCCTTGCTTCACTCGCAAGTTACCGCATTCACTAGCCCTTCTCTCATAGCTAGGCATATCATAATGATTTAAGATATAAGTGGTGAGATCGGAGGCTTAGAAGTATGAAATTTGGCTTTTAAAACTCAAAAATCAACTTTGGGATGAAAACAGGTCCACGCGTACGCGCACTCCACGCGCACGCATGGATGGCCTCAAAAACTTCATCGACGCGCAAGCGTCATGCACGCTAACGCGTGAGTTAAACATTTGCCAATCGACGCGTACGTGTCAACCACGCGTACGCGTGGGTGTCCTCGTGCCCCAGGCACAACACTGGCACCGTTCTAGCATAACTCTCGGGAAAATGGCTGGGCATTGGGTGCAGCACAATCGGCGCGCCCGCGCACATCACGCACACGCGTGGATGGCATTTTCGGGAAGAACGGCGCGCACGCGCCAAGTGCGCCCACGCGCAAGGGGTCATTCTGCTAAAAATTTTCTAAGTTAAAAGCTGCAGAATTCACCAATTTAAACCCCAATCTTCCAACGGACATAACTTTCTCATTTTAGATCGTTTTTCACCCGTTCTTCGAACGGCACGGACATTTCGGATCCAATTTCATTTCTAAAAATATTTGGTACAAAACAGAGATCCGTAGTCCAAGTTATGTCCCACCAAAGTATGCCCAAGAATCATATTTTTCATAAAAACCACAAAGTGCCATTTTCAAACAAGCCATTTCCAACTCTTTTCAAAATCAATCAAACATGCCATTTTCATCCCTTTTCTTTGAAATCAATCAAAATACATTAATTTCAACATCAAGCCTCCTCAACTCACACATTGACACTTTACCACGAATTACAAAATCACTATCTCATCATTTTAACCCACTTCACCCAAGTGGCTCAAACTCAAACATATTGACATATCATATACTCTTCCTCATGCCAAATCCAACAACACCAATCCCAATAATTCATTATTATACACAATCAACATCATGCTCACCATAAACATGGTTCAACCCACAATTCAACCATAACCAATCATCAAGCATATATCACAACATGCATATTTCTCATACATCATACCACCAAGGCATCATTAATCATCATCACATATATGACCACATCATATATCTCAATCATTCAACAACATCAACATTTCAATGCCTATCTTAGGGCCTCTAGCCTAAGTATTTCCTACCACATTACATATTAGATACGGGAAACCGAAACCATACCTTAGCCGATTTTCCCAAGCTCCACCGGAGCACTTCCAAATCACTTATCCACAAGCTCTCAAGGCCTCAACACCTCCAAGAACATATTTTTCACCACCAAACCCTTTCCAAGCTTTTCAAAATCACCAATCAAGCTCCAATATTCACATATACACAACCTAAGCCACAATCATCATACCCATACACAACATCTCAATACCCAACATCATAAAACAACAAAATTACACTAGGGTTGAGAATCTTACCACACCCAAGGTCCAAGGAGACAAGATTAACCTTCTCCTTCAAGAGAGTTGGGTCCTATAACATCAAAGAACCCAAAATCTCAACATTTCACCCATGAAACTCGAAAATAAGGGCTGAGATTTAGAACAGAAACACGTGGCTTACCTCAAGATTGGTTGTATGGGTTTTGTAGAGCTCTCCGCAGTGAACGCGTGGCCGCAAACGGAGCGGCAATCGGAGCTCTAGATCAAAAGTTATGGTGATTTGAAGATCAACCAAGGGAGAGAACTTGAGAAAGTGTTCTTCCTCCCTTTCTCTCTAATTTCAGCTTGTGTGTGTAACAAATGAGGAGAGAGAGTGCTGAAAACTAGGGTTTTGGTTAAGTTATGTTGGGCCAAGGGCCCACTTTGGGTCCAATTGGCCCGGTTTGGCCCGTTCGGTCCAATCTTGGTCCGAATTCTATGAAATTGGTACCGAAACTCTCGTCTCAATCTCCTCTATCACATTTAGCCACAAAAATCACATTTTGGGCTTTCTAGAATAAATTCTCATTTATGGGTTAATTAGCCGTTAATTAATCGGGTTTTACAAAGTTCCTTAGAACGTTTGCCCTCATGATGTCTTCACTGAACGGATCTTCTCCCCCTAATAGGGTGTCTTCTCAGTCAATGCGAGAACTCCTATTTCGGAGATTGTATTCTAGTTTTAAGAGATTTTCTTCATGCTCTTTTCGTCGCTCAACTTCTCTCCTTAGGTTTTTCTCCGCTACTCGCTGTCGTTCCAGCTCTTGTTCCAGCTGTTCTAGCCGTCCTTGGTGGCCGTGTAGCAGTCTCATGAGATCGGCGGCGTGAGATTGTCCCTCCTTCTCTGGCTTGTGCACCTCAGAGGAGATTCTTCTTGAATATTGAACGCCTAAAGGGCCTTCTCTATGTTGTCTGTTTGCTCCTTGCAGAGATATTATTGCTCTGTCATTGTTGACTGCATCTTGATGCTCTTGCTCAGACTCTGATGCAGTATATCCGTCCTTGTTCTGGTCATCCGCCATTATGAGTTGATCTCTTAGGTCCCCGGCAACGGCGATAATGTTACGTGGGTAACCTGAATTAGATGGATTGGGCTTGAATGAGAGACTCAAACGCTGGGGGAAGGTGGCCTTCGACTTGCTTTGTGTCTGGGAGCTGCCGTCCGAGTTGTGTATGTGAGAGAATGAGGGGGTGGTACCTGCAAAGACATTTTGATGCCTAAGTTATCAAGGGGGTAGGCAGGTTTTTAGTGTATTGGAACTTAGTTTTACCTGAGTGTGTCAGTGTATTTATAGGTGATGATCCAATAACTACCATTGGAGTAGTTCCACTTCTGAAGGTGGATAACTGTCCCTTTATCTTAGGGTTGTTGAGATATCTCTTCTAGAAGTAGATGAGAGATTTTAGGGGGCAGTCACTTATTTGAATAAGTGTTATCTGCCAGCTTATGTCGAACCCGACCTCTTTGAGGAGGTCGGGTAAGCGATAAAGGCCAACCTTTGGATTGGGCCTTTTTTTGGCTTATTTGGACCTGGACCATAATATTGGGACATGGCATGAACAATATTATTAATCATAATAAATTTTATGTTACAAATATTTAAATTCCATACTATTTGAACTACTTATATAAGTCTCTTGTCACTATTCCTACAAATAATATCAGATTTACCACAAAAAATTTATTTTCGTACTACACGTACAACATCTCAAACTTACTCAATGGGGTATCATTCTTTGGACAATATCACCAAACATATAGGCAATTAGTTTATCAAAGTTCATGTGGTTCGTCTATGAAAAACATTAATACCCACAAATTAAGAGGAGCCTCTTTGCTTAGAAATGATTATATTAGATAAAAAGATACAAAACAAACATATATGTTATATTTTTAACTTGAATTTACGAAAAAATATTTTAATTATTTTTATTTTTTATACTTTTTATATTATTTTATAATACTTTATATATAATTATATTTTAATATCGTTAAAATTATACTTCTTTCAATATGCTATTTATTGTTTTTTTAATAACTTAAAAAAATAAATGTAATCAATTTTTTTAATTAATTATTAACTATGATTTACTAATACTGTAGGGAATACCTCTTCATGTAATTGTGAAAAAAAATATGATGAACAAATTCAAACATTTGTTACAAAAAAAAAATCTATACTATAAAAAGTTTGAAAATAAAAGATGCAAATGATTTGTATAGACTAATTAAAAATACAATGAAAGCAAACTTTTTACTCACAACTGTTGTGAAAGAAATTAAAGATCCAGTTTTAAACATTTTCTAACACTATTTTGAATTTGCATCACTTGAGACATTGTCTGACAGAGTCGGTCAAAGAAAAATATTAATAGGTAATTTTACTTTATACCATTTTAATTATTCTTATTAAAAATAACTTATTCAAAAAAAATTTCTATACATTTTTGTTTTTTTATTGTAGATATTATTGGAAAATTACATCTGCTAAGAGAAGAAGATCAAGTAGATATTAATAGAAAATCCACAAAAATACGAAGAATAAAATTGATACTTAAAAAGTAAGGAAATATACAAATAATTTATTTTTTATTTACATATATAGTTATTAATAAAATACTAATAATTTTAGAAATATCGCCTTAAAAGTCATATTGTAGAAATTTAACATTTAAATTTTTTATACTATAAATTATTTTAAATAAAATATCTTTTAAATTTAATTTTAGTTATACATATTTAATTTAATTCTACAAAATATAATAATTTTTAATATTTATTATATATTATCATTAATTTATTGTCACGCGTGCGGGTCTCATTCTAGTTTGTTAACAAATATGGCTGCCATTCATTTTTGTGTGATAAACTGGAAGAGCAAATATTAGATCTGCATGGTAAATGTTGCCTATGAAAATCAATTAAACTTTGACATCAATGATTTCTAAAAGCTTGAGCAAAAAAATATTAAAAAACATGAAAAAAAATGTGATTATTTCAACTAAAATTTTTACAACATAAAATTTTAAGGCCTATTAGCTCAAAGGTGGTTAGAGCGTCGTGCTCATTGCAGATACCTGCATGGGCCACATATTATATTTCCAAAACAGATTATTTTATTTTTGTAACATTGAAGTCAATTAATTGGATTTTGTGGCCACCCGCCTTTATTTTTGTCAAACAAAGTTGTGGTGAACTAATAATTATGGTAGAGTAGGCCAATTTTAGTCAAGTATCATAGGTTACTCATTTAAAGGGTTTACTTTGGTTATTACTTTGATAGGTTTGATATACCGTCCTTATTCCTTAATGTATTATCATTTTAAAATCATGACTTGTGAACAACATGCAACTTAACGCCTTATATTAATTAGATTTCCACTCACCACTATTTATATTTGGATACCAAGATTTGATAAAACTAGTTATTTTCCTTGTTAATGGAAATTAGATACATTCAAGAACAAGAATCAGGTATCGATAGCCAAAAAAATTAATTAATTGATAAACAAAAATTTATGTGATCATACACCTATATTTCAGAGGGAATGAATGATCACTCAACCAAGTATACAAGTGAAAATAAAATAAAATTGAACAGTGCTTTTTTTCTGAAATCCACACACAAAATTTCTCTGGAATATTTATTTTCAGCACTGTTGGGATGCAAAATTGGGAGTAGCCACTGCTACATCAACTCAGAAGAAATTTCATTTTGCATGGAACTTCCTGTTCACAGATTCATAACTGGGGACATTGATAACTGCAATGGAACAATAGGAGTCAAAAACATCATCAAAAACCAAATATATTTTACTTGTGGAAGAGAATTTATTTGAGTGATGATTATTAGTTTATTACCATCCCCATAAGATGCCATAGTCAGTGGTGAGGAAATAATCTTCTGAGAAATTCTAGTGATATCGTTCAAGGTGATTCCATCTACAGCCTTCAGGAACTGTTCCACAGGCTTCCTGAAATGGCCTCACATATTCCATTTGTTACTAATTATGTAATATCACATCAATGTAATTTCGTTACGAGTGAAATGTAATTTTACCTTTCTCCATAAGTCAATATCTGTCTTCCTATATCTTCTGATGCAATCATCTGCAACAACAATGACTTATAAGCATATAAAAACTCTATGAAATCTCTAGTGACCACATATAACCATGTTTAGCTAAACGAATGAGAAGCACAGCTAATTTCATGATCACAATTAGTGTTAACATAAATAATGAACAAGAAAACGTACTCTAGATTCCAAATTCATTAGCACTGCAGACTTTGTGGATTCTTTGGCACGGTTGAGCTGTACCTGTGAAACTGCCATTGGAAGAAGCTGAAGTTTAATTTCAGATAAAATAAAGATTCACATAAATACACAGCAGGGAAAATAAAGTGGCAAATAACCTTGTCCAGGTGATGCAATTGCTATTAATTCCTTGGCTGCTATATCCACAGCTTTTGCCACGAAATCAGAGCTCTACAAAAAGGTTATAAGAAGCATCATTCAGTCATCCTCACCGAAACAGAAAGAATAAGGCAGTAACTACGGAGCGCAAATTGCGAAAAATTATGACCATTACGATAATTAAAATGATGATCCAGGCATCATGAAAAATCCTAACACTTGTATATAGTGATTGCGTCAGCTAATGGGAGCATTGACTATAAAGTACATTTTAAGTCTAACTTCTATCAGGCTATCAGCAGACAACAATGCAAAACATAAGAGCTTGTTCATGTAAACATACTACCCAAACTTCACTTCTAATGAACCAAGAAAAAAGAAAAGAAAAGAAAGGGAAAATGAGGTAAAAAGATGGCATCACATCTATGTCAACAAAGATTGTGACTTACAGTGCTTGCACATATGCCAAACAATCCTGTATTGTTGAAGATACTATTGAATGCAGAAAAAGATTGAATCTGTTGGTATTCGTTCAAGACACGAAGATCTGGATTCAATTGTAAATACATAAAAAATTCAAACTAAGTTAAGCATCGGAGAAAGGTATACAAATATAAACACAAAGTAAATCAAAACTAGAAGACAAAGGCAAAATTTACATAGCCTTGAGTGCATCCCTTTTCCAGGGCCCCCTGCTGAGAAGGATCCACCACCTCCCATAAGCATCTGCAATACTCAAGAGTTATTTTGTTCCCCTTCTTGTGCAAGGGAACGCAGAAAAAAGAAATTACGCAAATCTATAGACGTGCTATCTCTTGAAATCAGAAAGACTCAAATGAAAACCAAGTACCTGTAAAACAGTCAAAACAATAGCGTCTTTTTCTTGTTGCCAACCACCAGGAACTTCAAAAGCAATAGCTACATGTGCACCCTGCCCTTGCAACAGTTCTTAGTAGATAAGTAACAATTTGAAAGGAGACAAATGAATAATAAGGATATGCCATGCATAAGTGGATACGAAATCAATACATACCCCTGATTCACCTTGACGACGAAAATCGCCACCAACATAGACAGATTTTGGTTCTCCAGGGTGGGCAACACTAGGTAGATCAGAGAGAAGTGGCTCAGCAACAGATAATAGTTCTTCATGTTCAACCCCGGATGCTGCAAGTACCATCCTCGACGCAGTATAGTTCTCCTGAATTTGCAAATACAATAACATTCAAATTATCAAATATTTTGCAAGAAAAATTAGTTTTGGACTACAAATGAATCATGATGTATCAAAAAGGATAATAGATCTTACAGAAACAAATTCTTCCAAAATGGACCCATCTAATCTGTTTAGTGCTGATTCAGGAGCCAAAAGTGGAGTAGCCAGTGCACCTGAATAACCAGCCGAGTGTATTGCCTCCAAAAGTAAGCCCTGGGGATTGTTTGAAAGTTCTCCAAGCTCTGCTTTCACCTTTCGAAGCTGCACTAATGGAAGGTTTAACAAGATCAGAGAGAACTGCTATAAAATTATGCATGAGCTATCTTAAAAGCTAGAAGACCCTAGAAGAGAGAATCATAAAAAACAACATACCTCTTCATTGACTTCCCAATCCAAGAAGACTGGGTTTCTTACACAATCAACTAGCAATTCAATCATTTGTGGAACATAGGTTTTTAAAGCATCGAATGTGTAGCCCATTTGCTCTCGAGAGGCCGAAGCTCCTACATTACCACCGATTGCTTCCACTTCCCTCACGATACGGAAATGACTCCGGTTTGCTGTGCTCTTGAAAGCCATTCGCTCCAGCAAGTGTGATGCCCCACTTGACATTGGAGTCTCATATAGCGAACCACAGTCGAGATACAACCCTATTGAGGCCGCAGGGTTCTAATTGACAACCAAAATGCAAAAACAACATAATAAACAGACTAACACACATGCTCAAATGTTTTACCAATGTATTAACATAGATTGCCATTAACTATAAGGATGCACATACTGATGATGTCTCTGATGCTATCTTGAGACCATTGGGGAGAGTAGAGATCTTGGTCTTGCTTGGTTCAACACGATCAGGCAGTGGATCAGGGAGGGCAACACCAGCAAGTGGTGTGTCCAGAGGTGGAAGAGAACTAAAACTCCCACCAAGCCAACTAAACAAACCTCCTGATGCAGGTTTTGTAGCTGCTGCGCTTGATGCTGCAAGCCTAGTGGCTCCCAAGGTTCTGCCATGCCCCTATTCACAAGTTCCAATCACACAACATCACCACATGCACACATGAGCTACAATATAACATCCATTTTCTACAACCAATTAATGCATCGTGTCAAAACAAAACAATAGAGGTGTTATCAGAACAATATTGTTTGTCATATTCGTGTAATGAAATAACAAAATAACAAAACAAGTAGTCCGTCAGCTATAAACACAACAAAAATGGAACCACTCACAAATCTGTTATCAATCAAAATGGGAACTTTTTTATATCGGTGTGTAGAAAAAATGGAAAAGAGTAGTTATTTATCGTAATTACGAATCTGGGATCTGAAAAGTAAAAAGAAAGGGAAGATTTTAACCTTGAGATGGGAGAGACGTGAAGCTGCAAGTCTATACATGATTGAAAATGAGAGTAGGAATGAACGGAATCCCTAATCAGAATCGAATTTGGTTGGATTGAAGAAGAGAAAGCGAAGGAAGAAAGTGTCGAAGAGAACGAAAAAAGGAAGCTTTTGATTCTCCCAGGTTTGTGGGCAGTTGGGTCTGGTAAGTGATCCCTCACTATGGTTATTGGTGAAAATTAAAATTTTAATTTCTAATTAACCTCTGTAGTTTTAACACATTATGAATTTTTATAAAATTAGTGATCTGATCTGACCATAGAAAAGTTATTTTTTTCTTTTTTTTTTCTTTTTACTTTTTTTATATGGTTCCAAATGGTTGATTAGAAATTAATTTTACCACATTTATAAACTAACTTATTATATATTAACTTACTATTAGACCTAGTTGATTATCAGAATTATTATTTAAGAAACATGTTGCACACTAAAACTAACAACTTCACCAAACTTTGGCCTAGAGTAAAATCACATATTTTTTTAAAAAAATTAGAATAATTATCTAAATTAGTCCCTGAAAATTTTAAAAGTGAACATTTTAGTCTCTAATAAAAAAAATTAATACACAAAAACACCCTCAAAGATTTTTTCCGGCGGACAATTCAATCCCTGACTTGATTTTTCCGTTTGTGACTGACGAAAAATGATGAAGTGGAACGTCTGAAGGCCACGTGGACTGCTACGTGTCAGGTGACGCGATTGGACAAATTAATCCTTATCCTCGCCAGCAGAAGGGCGTCATTTTTCTCGTTTGAGAGGAATATAAAAAATCTCTCTTCACTTTATATGAAGGTAAAATACCCTAACCCCCACCTTTGTTCAGTTTTTTACAGAGAAAACCATACCTTGTTGGAGCTTTCATCTTCTACATCATCTCTCACCTCATCTCCTACAACATCTCCCACATTACCATTGTAACGACGTTGATAAAATTCTGCATTCTGTTACCATTCGTGACGCCTCATGCTCAAATCCAAAAGCACGGAATTGCATATAAGAGTGATAAGGACCACTCAAGACTTGCGTTGAAGAAGGTAAGAATGTATTATATTCTTATTCTCTGTCTGAAAAACTAGTTTAGATTTACTGATTCATTTTTTGGGTTGGGGTACAGAGCACAAAATGTGCAATGGCATTATTTGCTAGTTCTAATTTTGTGTTTGCATGTATGTTCCCTCACAATTGCTCAGTAGTATACAAAGTTGTTAGTTTTTACGGTGTTAAAGGTAGATTTTTTGTTTTTTTTTGTTTTTCCTTTATAGAATTTGTCAGAATTTAGGGTTATATGATTATGTTTGTTAATCATTAAACGTGTTGTTCTTGCAAATAAATGGAGGAATTTGTGAGTCTTGTTTTTCACCATGGTGGGCATTTTGTTAGGGATAACAAATGAGTTTTTCTTTATCTGGATGAAAAAGTTGAGAAATTTTCTAAGATGGATGTTGATCTTATCTGTTTCTTTGGCCTACAAACCCTGTTCAAAGAGTTAGGCTATTTGAACTACACTACTATGTATTGGTATGATGTTACGACTGCTGATTTTGAGAGTGGACTGCACCCAATAAAAAGAGATTTGGAGATTAATCAGTTGCGCGAGAACATACAAAAGAACAAGGGGACTGATGAGTTTCATTTGTATTTTGATCACCCGATAATGGTTACTCCACTTGAGGATATCGACTTGGACTTTGAGGGTGGTGCAGATGTGGAAGAGGAATCTAGTGATGATGAGGGGTATGAAACCACTGAGAACGAACCATATAAACCACCCCCTCCAAGATTTGAAGATGAAAGCAGTGACTCCGACAGTGTGATTGTCAATAAAAAGAGTAGTAAAATTAAGAAAAAACCAGAGAGTGGTATGGAGAAGAAGAAGTCAAAGATTGACAAGAAACAAACAAGTGTGCCTAGCTCAATTAGGCCAAGTGTTAGGGGCCCAAAATCTGCAAGGACAAAAACTAAAGGACCAAGTGGTTTTAGATCAAAATCTGGTGGCCCAAAGGATAGTAGGCCAGCTGGTGTTGGGTCCAATTTTATGTCCCCAGACAATGTTAGACACATGAATACTAGTCCAACTTCATCACAGGCTCCAGTGCCAAATTCTGGTGGTACTGACAACAATGGTGCTGAAAATAATGAAGAAAGTATACAAAATGAGGAGGAGGAAGAACCTACTTTTGAGTATGAGTCAGAGACACTGCTAACTCCAGAGAGTTCTGAAGAAGAGAGAGAGAGGTATGAGTTTTCACAGTTTAATGAAAATGTTGGCTTTGGAGAGCTGTACTTTAAATTGGGGATGGAATTCACAACAATTGAAAGCTTTAAGGCTGCTCTAAAAGATCATGTCATCTATGAGGGGAGAAAGATTAGGTACATCAAGAATGATTAAATGAGAGTGAGATGTGATTGTGAGCATGGATAGGAGAGGATAAAAAAACCAAAAAAACCAAAAGGGGCTAAGGAGACATCTACTAGTAAAGGTGGAAATGTGCAAAGTAATGATGAGGTTGCTGTGGAAGGTAATGAAGTAAACAATGTGCAAGGTGTGAATGTGAATCCTGTTAATACAAAGGATGCAGGTGTCAATGCTGGAACCATAGGAGAAGAAGCTGTGAATGCTAGGTCTGGGAATGGTAGGACTGTGACTGCAGATGCTGTGGTTGGTAGAACTAACCCTTGTCCGTGGTTAATTTAATATGCATGAAATAATCAACTGAAGAGTTACCAAATCAAGAAATATGTGCCCACTCAGAATTTTAACAAATATACACGGTTTACAAGATTCTTTCCTGTTAATTCCTATTCAATATTACTTTTCTTTAAGGTTCCACATTATTATTTTGACTAAGTCAATGTTTATAACTCATCTTTTAATTTCTTGTATACACAGTTGACATGCTAAAATAATGTTTGATTTGTATTACCTTAACATGGTTCGGCATGTGTTATGATTAGCTAATTTTTTTATGAAAGAAAAGATAAAACAAATAAAGAAAAGAGAGTAATTAAAATAGCAAAAAACCTTTAAAAAAGGATTAATGTAGACATAGTTAATATGTAATAGCTTGGTTTTTGTAACATGTGAAATCGTTCCTCATTAGACTATTCTTCCGTGCAGTAAAAGTTACTAAATTTGTCTCAATAGTATAAGCTTGATGAGAATCAATCACTATTATATAACCATCATTTGTACTTTATAGTTTGTTATATAAGTTCATTTTTTATTGTAATTAGGGTCTTCTACCTGCATTAAAAGAAGTGATGCCACCTGCATATCACAGAAATTGTGTTAGACACATATGAAAAAACTTTACCAACCAGTTCAAAGATAAGCAGGTGAAGAATATTGTTTGGAAGTGTGCCAAGCGTACTACTTTCACAGAATTTGAAAAAAATATGCAGAAGCTTCGGAGGGTGAATGAAGATGCATGGAACTACTTATCTAGATTTGAGCCTGCATGTTAGACCAAATCACAATTTAGTCACGGGCCAAAGTGTGATAACTTGACGAACAACATGTGTGAGGTATGGAATGCAAAGATAATTAACTATAGAGGCAAATCTATCCTTACAATGTGTGAAGAGCTGAGGTGCTACATTATGCGAAGAATGACAAAGTATAAACAAGTTTTGGAGACATATGTTGGCACTGAATTGGCCCCTATACAACAAAAGAGACTTGACAACATTATAAAAGGGGTTAAGTATTATCATCCAATATGGGTTGGGGATGATGAGAGGATGGTTTTTGAGGTCCAACAGGGGTTAAAAAAATTTTCTGTTCACTTAGGCAATAACAAGTGCACTTGTAATACTTGGCAGTTGATAGGTGCATTATTTCAATTTGTATTTACTTCAACATGTGTATATTGAACTTAATTGGAGTTGTTACTAAATATGTATTATCTTTAGGTCTTCCTTGTGTTCATGCACTAGCTGCAATCGCAAGAAGGGGTGATAGAGCTAAGCCATATGTACATCCACTTTTAAAAATTGGAGCAGCTAGAGCAACATACCAGCACTGCATCCAGCCAGTCAATTTTGAAGAGTATTGGGAGAAGACAGACATACTAAACCCAGTCTCACCTAAGCTGAATATATATGTTGGAAGGCCAGTGAATAGAAGAAGAAATGACCCTTCTGAAAAGGAGACAGATGGAAACAAGGTTTCAAAGAGATTTCGAGTTACATGTAATAAATGTGGCAAGACTGGCCATAATCAAAAGACTTGTAAAGGCCCTCCAGCTCCAAAGAGAAGGCCTGCTACTACATCTAGGAGAATGGAGGACGTGGTGCTGGAACTAGTTCTGTATCCTCCAATCTTGGGGCAGATAAGATCCATGTTTCACAATTAGCACCGCAATCTCAAGTATAACATGAACCAAACTTATCGAAGGGACTGAATAGGATTATTTAAATTTCTAAAAGGACTTATATGACTATTTTTATTTTTCTTGAGGACTGATCCGTCTTTCTTTTAATTTATTTCGTTCCTTGAATTAGACATGATAAAAAACTGCTAGAATGGGTCATTATGCTTGTAGTTATATGTAGTTCTAATTATAATACTTGCATTTGAAAAACATTTTTTCTTGAAGCTAATTTTATCGTGTTACTATCCTATTCATGTTGAAATAATTTTTTCACCATTATTTTGTTTAAAATTTGGATCTCTAATAATATTAACTCAGTTCCAAATGTAGTGATTTGTTGCAATAGATGTATCTTTTTGTTTCTATAATTTACACTATTGTGTCTCTATTTTAGTAGAGTATACAATAACTATATTTTTTTAGTTTCTACAATTTATAGGATTTTGCATTGAGATCCAATGTTCCACCACATGCAAGACCTAAGCAGCTTATTATTAGACCACATCATCTCCCACCACCTCCAGTGCAGTCAAACACTCCACCACCTATCCCACCTCCTAGAAGCAGTGATGGGGTCTCGGCATAAACAATGGCAGCTGCTAGTAAGGGTACATCGACAAGGATATTCCAGTTCATCCCGAATCCAAGATTCAAGGCTCCTAGAAAGAAGTGATGAGAAATTGCTCTATGCTTGTTCTCTTTTTGGATGAACTTTAATATTTAGGAGAAAATTATAGTCTTTTGTGCTGAGAAACAACTCTATACTTGTTCTCTTTTTGAATGAATTTCGAAATTTAATCTAAAACTCTAGTCTTTTGTGCTAAGAAATAGCATCATGGCTGTTTTTTTTTTGGATTAACTTCGAATTTAGGATAAAACTTTAATATTCAGTGTCGTGGTCATGCTAATGCCTTCCATGAAATTGACATATATCTTTTCTATTGTTATGTTGTTATTTTTCATAGAATTGTGTAGTTGAATGTATGTGACTAAGTATGTTTTTAATTATGGTACTCCAGGGTGTCTTTCCTTAATTCATGTGTTCGTTCATTGATTAGTTAACTGTGATAGATAATTAGAAATACCCTTTTCATTTATATTTGTTTCCGAACATAATAATGCAGTTACTCTTATGAAATTCAACACAAATGCCCTTAAAATTTACCCAAAAAAACGCATAACATGCACAATACTTTGATTTCATTCATAAATTCAGAATAAACATACAAATCTAAGCTTTTGTAGAGCAATTAAACACAACTACATAAATTAATACAATAAATCCAGCCGATAAGTATAGATTAAAGTAAACATTTTTCCAGTCTTTCTTCACAACTGCATTTTCATTGTTCTCTAACACACCCACCCTGTCTTGCAGCTCCAACAAAGTCTCTCGAAAACCACCCACCAAGTCATCAGTAACAGCAACTTCTTTCAACCCAACATTCTTTCCGTTGAGGTCAAAAACCATGTCAACCCATACAAAGAATTTACAATAGGATAGTTTTTCTGCAACGTCCAAATCCTCAATGTGTTAACAAGATTCTAAATCCAAATAATTTGAGTCCAACAACAGAATCGGTAATTACGTTATACCTTGGACACCCGAAGAATAACCTTCCTGGATTCTCGATGGTGCCGGATTTGGAGATAATTGCATAGAGACCACATAAGCATTTCGGGTGTTGTCCCTTACTTAAACTCAGATTCTCACCGCCCTCATGGACGAACCTCCCTTCGCGGGAGCTAGAAGTGGCTAAGCCTCCTGCACTACTTGTCATTTGGGACATGCTCAATTTCAGAATACGAGCAGGGCACCACGGTAGGTTTTTGATTTGTAGAGAAGAAATATGAGGGGCACCACAGTTACAAACAACGCCGTTCTGCTAACGAGAATGATATGGGAGATGATGTAGAAGATAAACGCTCTAACAAGTTATGGTTTCCTCTGTAAAAACCTGAACTGAACAAAGGTAGAGGTTAGAGTCTTTTACCTTCCTATGAAGTGAAGAGAGATTTTTTATATTCCTCTCAAACGCGAAAAACGACGCTATTCTGCTGACAAGGATAGGGACTAATTTGTCCAGCCGCGTCACCTAACACGTAGCAGTCCACGAGGTCTTCAGACGTGCCACTTCATCATTTTTCGTCAGTCACAAACGGAGAAATTAAGCCAGGGACTAAATTGTCCGTTGAAAAAAATCTTTGGGGCTATTTTTGTGTATTAATTTTCTTTAAGGATTAAAGTGTCCGCTTTTAAAATTCTCAGGGACTAATTTGAGTAATTACTCAAAAAATTATATATGGATAAGGAAAGACACTCACATATATAAGAACAAAAATCTTATATTAGAGAATAACATAAAGAACAAAAATTTTGGCCATTGAAAAGAATAAAAAAAATTCTTCTTTTTCCCTACAAATAAAAAAAAATCTCTTATATACCCTGATTTTTTACTAATACCTATGAAAGAAACTAACAATAGTTATCTGCATACTGGAGCGTAAGAATTTTTATTTTGGAGAGTTAATAGAATTTTACGTTAATATTATAAAAAATGGAATTTTATAGTATTTTAAGAATATTGTTTTGTGCTAGTACAATACGCAAAATATATATTGTACTGACAATATACAATTTGTGTATTTATAATACGTAATTTGTGTATTATAATTTTAATATTAAAATAATACAATATGTAGTTTGTCTTTATAAATAAAAAAAAAAATCTGCTTTGACAATCGATCTTTTATAAATTCTATAACTTCTTAAATTTTGTAAAACATCATAACTCCTAATATTAAAGAATTATACCAATCTTTATTCAATATCTAAAAAAATAAACTACAGAATAATAGAATGTCTAAATTCATGATATTAAACTTACTATATTGTGTGGTCCAAAATACTCAAAATAAAATACAAAAAATTCAAGTAAAATAAATTGTACTTCTTATTATTATTAGAATCATAATGAGTAAAATAAGTAGATAAATATTTATAAAATTAATTAATAATTTTTTTATATAGTTTAATTGTATCAAATAATAACACAACTTTATAAATAATATTATTTTTAATTCTGTTCTTCTCCCAAAAATTTCAATATGGTATTAGAACTCTCAAAACTCTGATGATATTCATCAATGGTAAAAATTTGGAATTTCAATAACTAACCCCTTCTCCCTCACCCTCCTCTTCTATGGATGATGCAAATTAAAACCCTTTTCAAAATTCATCCCGTCTTTATTATATACATCCATCAGAAAATTCAACATCAGTTCTTGTCTCACCTGTCCTTAATAGCAACAATTACCATTCTGGATCTCGATCATTTTCCATGGCTATTAGTTCTAAAAACAAACATGATTTTTTCATCGACACTATTGTACCTCTATCTTTTGACGATCTTCTTTTTTCAGCCTGAAAAGGATGCAACAACTTAGTCCTTTCTTGACTCTTTCATTCTTTGTCACCCTTGATAGTCTCACTGCTTCATATGTTTGAAACGATCTTTGTGACTTCTGCACATTGTTGAACTGCAAGAAGAAGTTTACTCCTTTAAACAAGGATCTCTTTACTGCTCTAAAACGCTATGGGAGGAACTAGAAAACTCGAGACTACTTCTTGCTTGTGTTTGCCTAGCGAAAACTTACCACCGCATTCAATGCTTCATTACCAGATTTTTTAAAGGGCTTGACGAGCGACTTTTGGTGGTTCGATCTCAACTTCTCTTGCTCGAATCTCGATTCCCTTCTTCCAGTAAACAAGCTTCAAGCAGCTGCTGATCTTCTCGATGAACAAAAGATTCTTGCCCGTTGTCACTGAGAATCGCTGGCCTTCGTCTGGCCATGGTCGGGACATCCACGTATCTTAGACGGCTGCGCTTCCCTGACCGTGCCAGCGCCAAGGAAAAAGAGAAAGAGTTGCTCCATTTGAAAAGGTGTTTCAAGAACTTGGTCTAAGTTTAATCCAAACTCAACACAGCGCTCTTTGGCCCTTCTGTAAAAAGGAGATCCGATAAAGATAACTAAAACGTCTTTTTTTTAAATATTTTTTTATAATTAAAATTTAACACATATAATCGATTAAATTGTGTTATTTTTGTCAAAATTAGGTCAGACAAATTAATTTGACCGAAAAATGGTGAATCAAATTTTGAAACCGTCTAAATTAATATTAGTTTTTATAAAAAATGACTACAATACCCCTATTATAGAAAATGACTAAAATACTCTTATTATATATATTAATTTTGAGAATCCTAAATTCTAGCATTTTTCTTCTCTGTCGTCATAGGGTTAGGATTTAGAGTTTTCAAAATTAATATATATATATATATATATATATATATATATATATATATATAAAAGAGTAATTTAGTTATTTTTTATAATAGAGATATTGTAGTTATTTTTTATAAAAAATATTAATTTATACCGATTCAAAATTAAATTTATTACTTTTTGGTTAAATTGATTTGTTCGGTCTAATTTTAATAAAAATAAGACAGTTTAATTAATTATATGTATTAAATTTTAATTTTTAAAAAATATCTTTAAAAAAATATTTTTGACATTTTTATCTAAGTAACTCTCTTACAAAAACTGAGACCCAGAGTTCAAAAAATAGAGATTAAGTCATTCTCCTCCTCTCAAATTGGGTTTCTTCCAAACCTAAATTTAGATATCTATTTATTATGTTCTTCTTATACATTTTTTCTTTTTAAATAATTCAGCATCATCACATTTTAATTTTAAAATTATCTTGTTTTATTTCCTACACCAAAATTAAGCCATTAATTATTTATATGTAAAATAGTTCTCAAACTATTGCTTGTTATAAAGGCATTATTAAATTTTTCACATCTTTAATTCTTTCTGATGTTTTATACTTGCTAGAATTTTATTTTAATTTAATTTATATTTTCAAACTCACTTGCAACCATGCATATGAACTTACTTTTTTCAAATTCCATTGTATCTTGCCGGAATCGAATAGTTTGAGGTTGATTAGTTTGGGTAGATTAAGAAAAGACTTGTATATTTTTTAACACATCTTTACTATTCATCCTCCATTACTAACCCACTCCATCAATTTCATCCAAATCACTAACATTACTCCATCAAACATTTGGCATTTTTGTTTAGGCTATATTTCTGGAAAGAAATTTAACTTTTTGCACAAACAATATTTTTTATTTTCTTACACTATGATAAAACTTGTGATATATGTCATTTTTTAAATAAAGAAATTTTTTTTTCATTAGTCATAATAAAGTAAGCATTGTGTTTGAATTATTAGATTTGAATGTTTAGAGTCTTTTCTTCAAAATTCAATTCATAATCACAAATATTTTTTTTTATCATTGTTGATAATTTTAGTCATTTTACTTGAATTATTTTATTAAAATAAAAAAATGTCTCAACACATTAAAAATTTCATTAATTTAGTACAGGCTCAATTTAATTCAAACGTTAAACTTATCTGTTTCAATAATGGTCCTAAATTTTTATTAAATAATTTTTACTCATCAAAAGGGATAATTCATCAAAGAAGTTGTGTTAAAATCTCAGTCCGGCAGGCTAAGGATTAATCTGATGCGGATCGGAGCTCAATTTAAAGATTTGTCGCTAGTTAATAAGTTGTTATATACATAAGGTAAAATTCGAACCCCTAACACTTATTTAAGCAGATTAGTGAACTAATTACTAGACTAATCCAATTTGATAATAGAGTTTCATCTTCTATTCTTAATTTTAATACTCTTTTTGAAATTTTGTTTATTTTAACTCTTTTAAGTCATTGATCAAAATTTGATCCTACAGTACACAAAACTATATTTTTTAGTTATCAAAATAATTCTAAAGGATATATTATTTTTCATGAATTCATATTCCCATTGATAAAAAACAATGAACCCACTAGTTCCACTCCTCAATTCTTGCCAAACACTACTCCTACCATTACTATTTGACCCTCTTCTATTGATCCTATCATTCAATTTTCGTTACCTTTCATACAAACCACACAATCTAATCATATAAATGATCCCTCCTCTCTTTTATACAAGAGGAGTGCTAGAAAACCAGCAAATTTTATAATTTGTAGTCATTAATTAGTTATTATTGATAATTTTAATGGTGTGAAATTTCATCTAAGAATATAAGATTTGTAATCATTATATGAGATTATTTCACTCCTACAACAATGACAGATCGAGTCATACACACTTTTTCTCCGTCACTGATTCATCATATTGTACGTATTAGGTTAGGATTATAATTAGAACATAAAAGAAAATATATATATATTGCTTGCATCAATATTGACGTATTGGCAATAAGATTAATATGTGAAGCATGAGTCATGAGTCACAAAGCACGAGCAATGCTAATGACGCCATACTTTGATAAATAATGATCAAAGATGATATTTAACTAACCCGTTTCATCAAGCATTGAACAATTATGCATGAAAAATCAAACTTAATCAATGAACTCACGTGCACATATATATATAAAACATTTCCTAATTTCCATACTCCAATTAAAGTGTGTAAGAAGTAATAATTTAATCTTCAGTTGCATTGAAAAGCTATTGAATTAAGGTAAGAAAGTTAAACTGTTTTTATTTTTTATTGAGATATATATGTTTAGGTGTAGTAGACGGTGAAATAATCAGTAGAATATTCGGCATAAAATGAATACAACAAACTCTTAGTTGTGGCTTTATCTTAATTACATAAATTATTGATTAGTTGTGGCCTTTCATACAAAGTTTTAAAGTTATTACTTATTAGCCATTCATTTAAATTGAGGAATAACTTGAAAGATATAAATATTTAGAGAAAATATATATGTCACTGTCATTGTTCATATATATCTATGGTGCTGTCTATTTCCTTTTATATATTCTATGGCACATGGATTTCATAAAGGTGGTACGGTCCACCCGATGTTTTTGTTTGCTATGATTTCTGGGTGTGCTGCTGAAATACCTGTGACTTTTAACCACACTCACCTAAACAATTGCAAAATCCAATTCTGCTGCTAAGTGCTAACATAGTAACACCATCATCATCATCATCATCATCATCATGGTTCTGGATTGTGCAAATTCCTCGGTTTCTGACTTTGTTCTTGAGGATGTACCTCACCTATCTGATTACATACCTCATCTCCCTGTGAGACTGTTACTCTTATTCATTAAATTGGTGCCTTTCTGCTTATTTTTGTCATAATTGAGTTAAGAGTAGATATGATTCTCTGTTTTTTCTGGTTGATTATCATGCAGACATATCCTGATCCATTACAAGACAATCCATCTTATGCAGTTGTTAAGTGAGTCACCCTATTCAGCCTTAATTTGATTCTTTCATTCAACTGAACTCTGATAAAGTTGGTTAATCTGTGACTATAATATGTTTCCACAGGCAGTATTATGTGAATAAAGATGACACAGTAGCACAGCAGGCAAGCAATTCTTGTCTCTCTGGTCTAACTTATGATGTGTTATTGGGTTATTTATTTGGGTTTTGGTTACTTTTATGTAGATAGTTGTCCACAAGAATAGTCCTAGAGGAATCCATTTTAGGCGTGCTGGCCCCGCTGAGAAAGTATACTTTGATTCAGAGGAAGTGTGTGCTTGTATTGTCACATGTGGTGGCCTTTGTCCAGGTTTAAATACAGTCATAAGAGAAATAGTGTGTGGCTTGTATCATATGTATGGGGTTCACAGAGTTCTTGGAATAGAGGTACCATTTATTTATGTTATAGGTTATTCCTTTTCTGGTTATGTATTTGGTTTGTATTTTCATTTTCGATATTTTCTGTTTTTAGACTAAACTTGTTTGTTTGCTTAAATTTGTAGGGAGGATACCCCGGATTTTATTCTCGGAACACAGTTCCTTTGACACCAAAGGTTGTGAATGATATCCATAAGAGAGGTGGGACCATACTTGGAACATCATATGGTGGCCATGATACCTCAAAGATTGTTGATAGCATTCAGGATAGAGGCATCAATCAAGTTTATATTCTTGGAGGGTATGGAACTCAGATGGAGGCTGCTTTGATTTTTGAGGTAATCCTTCCTTGATGGATACAATACTTTTACAAGTCAAAAAAATGTGTACTCATAAGGATTAGTTCTTTATGTAGGAAGTTAGAAGGCGTGGCTTGAAAGTTTCAGTGGTTGGAATTCCAAAAACCATTGATAATGATATCCCTGTAAGGATGCCTTGATTTCATTTCATATCTGAATTACTTCTATTATGCATCACTTATTTGAATGTCATTGTTATTATTATGTATCTGAATTAGGTTATTGACAAGTCCATTGGTTTTGACACTGCTGTTGAAGAGGCACAAAGAGCTATCAATTCTGCTCATGTGGAAGCGGAAAGTACGGAAAATTGTATTGGTGTTGTCAAGTTAATGGGGCGTTACAGTGGTAAGCTTCAATTCAATATATGTGCTTGATCCCCTTTAACAAATAGAAATAGTCCATGTTTTCATTGTTATCTATATCATTCTGTATTTGAATACAGTAACAGGATTTTGATGCATTCATGCAGGATTTATAGCCATGTATGCAACCCTTGCCAGCAGAGATGTGGACTGTTGCTTGATTCCAGAATCACACTTTTATCTTGAAGGTCCAGGTGGTCTCTTGGAATTCATCGAGAAAAGACTTAAAGAACAGAGTCACATGGTTATAGTAGTTGCTGAGGGTGCAGGACAAGAGCTTCTTTCTAAAAACCCAACTCCTATCAAGAGAGTACAGGGCGATGCTACTCCGGATCAGTTATTTCAAGATGTTGGTCTCTGGTTATCCCAGAAAATTAAGGTAAACCAAGCTTAACTTAAACATGTTGAAGATGATAGCAATTAGTCAATCATATGAATTGCTAGATTTTCATGCTTGCAGGACCACTTCGCAAAACGTAAAAACATGACTCTAAGTCTCAAGTACATTGGTGAGATCTCTTCCATTTAACAATTTTATTCTCTGCTATATATCTGGAGGAAGAAAATGTTGTAACCAGTCAGAAGTAATGTTTTGTAGATCCTACTTACATGATCCGTGCTATTCCAAGCAATGCATCTGATAATGTGTTCTGCACCCTACTTGCCCAAAGTGCTGTTCATGGTGCAATGGCCGGATACACAGGCTTCACAGTTGGACCAGTTAATGGAAGAAACTGCTACATCCCATTTCATGTAAGTTCTAGTTGCCCTTCTGCATCATTTCATGCAAGATTATAGTTCACCACAACCACAAGTTTGAATATGCAGCTGATAAATGAAGGAGAGAAGAACGTTGTGATAACTGATAGGATGTGGGCAAGGTTACTAGCTTCAACTCATCAACCTAGCTTCTCAAACACTAAAGAAATGGTTGGAGCAAGAGACGAAAAAACTGAAAACCAAACATCAGACAGCTAAACACATCCACAAAAGACGCTGATTAAACATGTGAACAAAAGGGCAGAGTATGATGCCTACATTACTACAACACCAAGTGATAATAATGGATGAAAAATTACAAGTTATTCACAACACTAGCGACCTTTCATTCTGTGATGAATATAGCATCCAAAACCTCTTTCAGATTGTTGCAACCTATAACTCTCATATTTCCTAGACCTTCAGTTTCTAAAACCTTTTCAGCTTGTTTTGGTACAACACAAGTTCTGTAGCCTAGCTTCGCCAACGTGTTTACCCTTTTCTCTATTCTTGGGACCTGCATCATCAAATAGTTAGACCGATAGATTGTCAAGCTGACCTGATATATAAATAAATAAACCAAACAACCAATTTGTTAAAATTTGACTTAATATATAAAAGCAATCTGCAGATCTTAGAAGCTTCAGAAAAAGGTATTGTTTCAAACATCTTTAAAGGAAATGAAAATTATGAAAGCTAAAATTCTGATGGAACAAATAGATATGATGTCCTCAATTTTACTGTAGGATGCATGGTTCTAGTTAAATTCAATCAAGCTCTAGTGAATAGTTTAAGGATGAAGTAGTAAAAATTATTTAACTATGGATCATGTATTGTTTGTGAAAAGCATACCGACCAAATAATCAAGTCCAAAACATAGGGCTGTCAAACGGGTCAGCCCAGCCTATTTAGGCCCAGCCGTTTAGGCCCGCTTCATTTGCAGGCCATAATTTTTAGCCCAGACTGTTTATTGTCAACCCAATGGGTTTAACGAGCTAGCCCGTTTACCCTTTTATTTTATTTTTTGAAAATATTTTGACAAAAAATATCATTTTTAGGTCAAAAATCCTAAACAAACAGTATTATTTTAGTTGATGGATCGGATTTTTGGTCGTATTGGGAGAAATATTGGCTAAAAGTACAACTTTTTTTGAAAAAAATGTAAAAAAAAAATAAACGGGTCACCTGTTTAACCCGTCATTTTTTGGATTAATCGGGGCTCGGGCCCGTTTATCCCGAAATTTAAACGGACTTAATTTTAAAAGTAAAACCCACTCATTTAAATGGGTAAATGGGCTGGCCCGATGGATTTGGCCCATTTTGACGCCCTACCAAAACATGGGCAAATAATATAATTTTTGAATCATTTTTAGAAGCTGCCAACAAAAAACCATACAGGAGATCCAACAAGAACTGGTGAGAAAATATTAAAAAGGAAGCTTCAATAACTGGAAATAGGATGCAACATTAATATATCATTAACCTCTTCAATAGAATGGCCAGCACAACACTGCTGTTGAAGACTCTAAGTTAGGCTTTCAAATATTAACGTGGCAAAATTTTAATGAAAAGAACTTGCTCACCATGCGCAGCTCTCCACCGAGGCCAACTTCGCCTATGAATGCAACACCTTTTGGGATAGGGAACTCCATGAAACTGGAGAGGAAAAAAAGAGTTGGAGATGGATAATAATTAATGAGTGGGAAAGAAAGAACAGCTAAAACAGTCCAGTTCACTTATTCAACACGGGCTGTAAGAATTATTTATCCAAACAAGGAGCACGAAATGGTTCATAGCACCATCTTTGAACCTCATCTTTCATAAGCATTGTTAGTCCAACAAGTTTACATCATTTCAAAACAATGTAGAAAATGAACCTGCTACAAATTGCAGCTGCTATTGCAAGATCCCCAGCAGTCTCTGCAAGTGTCCATCCACCAACCACATTCAAAAACACAGCCTGTTGTACCAAGGCAAGACAAGGAAATAAAATATTAGAATTAATACAAATATCAAAAACAAGAATATAAATCCACCAGTTAAATTATAACTATTATGCAGACAAGTACTTGAGTGGTTAAAAAAAGAAGCAATGGGTAATCAGTCAATGTTTAAGCATGGGAAAAATTTTTATCAACTTTTACATAATGTGTATTATGAGGAAACAGAGCACATGAATCCACTCAGAGAAACAGTGAAAAAAAAAACAAAAAAACAAAAAAAACAAAACAAAACTAGAAAGCATATATCACATTTATAAACTCTTACATTATCTTGGAGCTTAAGTCCTGCTTGCTTTATAAGAACCTACAGTTCAAGAACACGCAATAATCAAAGCCTAATTCAATAAATTTCAGACAATTATATTTTAAACAAGAAAAAGTATAACTCTCCAAGCATCCCTTTCATTCATTTTCTCCTCATGAAGACAAAGGAAAAGTAATACTCCAAATTGGTCCCTCACAATTTTTGCTTTAGACTAATTAGTCACTAAAGAAAGTTAACAAATTAGTTTCTATTGTTTTTAGAATATTGGACAAATTAGTCTCTAATAAAATAAAAGAATAAATTAGTCCCTATTTTTTTAAAAAGTGACAAATTAGTGCTTTATTTTTTCTAAAAGTAGTATGGTAGAGAAATTAAATTAGTCTCTAATTTGTCTTTTTTTCTTTTTGTTAGAGACTAATTTGTCCAAAACAAAAATTATTAAAGACCAATTTGGAGTATAATTCGCAAAGGAAAAAGAAAGTAAACCATATTGTATGAGTAATAACATAAACCATCTAAAGGATTAACTTTTTTAAACAGACAGATAAATGGTTTTCATATTTAAATATGTCTCATCATGCAAGAGACCACTAGACTAGAGGCACAAACAATGCACAAGTCCACTCGTCCACAATGCAAGAATGGGACCACCTTAATAATGGAGACTTGATATTATGTCATGTTTCTCACAAAATCTTAATAGATAGTGACATATAAATGGTTATTAGATATAACAATATCAACTACAAAAGCAAGTACAAAATTCTAGCCAAAATAAAGCTTACACATTTTATCATAGTAGCTCTTTTTGTAGGGATCCCATTAACTTGTAGATCCACTGACGAAGTTGGAATGGGGGAAGGACAAAGGCAAAGTGCCTGAAAAGTATAATTGAACAACAGCCTAAATAGTTTCTTCTAAATGATAGAGAAGAAATAATAAAGATGAAGATTAGCTCAAGACAAAATGATGAAATTTAAGGTGTATTGGACATTTCTAACACTACCATAATTGTAAATTTGCAATTTTGTTATTAAGAGCTTTGACAACTCAGCACAGTATCGAATGAATATGGTTGTTGAAAGGCCCCATTAACATGTGTCATTCATCTGAAATCTAGAAACTGCTTGCACGAATTTATCAGTAAGTATTGAAGGAAGACTACTGTAAGTCTGTAAGCATCATTGTTTTCTTACAAAGTTACAATTGTGTTATATCATCAATTACTGGCAAGGAAGATGAGGGTTCTAACTCAATATAAAATCGAAAGAAGGAAGTCCATAACGGGCTTAACAGCTTCTAGTTTCTGATCAATGATAGCACAAAAGAAAGTTACCTGAATTTCAATTAAGAAAGTTCTTGAACCATCCATTAGTACAGTAACAGCTATTCCAGTTAAAACATCTGAATGTGTTGGTTGCTCAGTGATAAATATTTCAGAGGCATTTGGAACAGCCTTGAGTCCCAATTGTACCATCTCAAAAACTCCAAGCTGATGAAACCAATTGAAGACAACACATATCAAACATCATTCTTCCCAGATCATGATTATTAAAGAGGGAGAGGGAAATAAGTAATATCAAGTTCAAATAACATGGAGAAATTGACATAATATGAAAGAAACCAAAAATTGGGCATCAGAAGGATAGAGATGCAGAAAACGAGAATAATTCAGGGCATAAAGCAGCCTGACTCTGTAGTCTGAGCCAAATGATTGCCCACCCCACTTTCTACTCCCTTTCCTCACCATTCACACCACCCCCAGAACCTGCCCCACGCAAATACTTGCTGAGTCAGCAAGGTAGTTAGCCTAACAATTCCCCACAAAATCATATCCCTGATCCTGATAGGTATAATAATTCACAAACTTACTTCTCTATTTAATTATATTGATGATAAGCAACAGCACTAGACATGTTAAATCCCTTACAACAAAACATGCAAGAAATGGGATCTAGAAATATTAAAGATGTTAAGCACATTGCTGACAGATAGTTTTCAAAAGTATTGGTAGAAACCAAGTAGGCAATATCAAGAACATTGTAGACCATACCATCAAAGTAGTAGCAATAGCATACCTCATCAGTGGATCCAAACCGATTTTTCACAGCACGGAGCATACGGTAGGAAGAACACTTCTCACCCTGACCAGTAAAAGATGATATGGGAGGAAACTTAACTAAATTCAATGATTTCAATAATTCTGCTATTAGTAACATAAAAAGTACTGCAAACAAGACAGCATAGTTTTAATTTAAATGTAACATAGTAAAATAAGTAAACGACTAGGAAGAACAAGGTGCTGCAAACATTGAAATTTTCAAAAGGGGATCATTGATGATTGACTTGCAAAAAAAATGGGAATTTTTTTATTTATGAGACATGTGTTCCTCTTCCTCTACATACACCATCCTCTTATTAACTGTCCTCTGTTCCACTTTGTTTAGATAAGAAAAATATAATCAATCAACAAATAAAATAATGAAACTCAAAAAAATTTAAACTAAAAAATAAGTAACATTATAATGCAACTAACTAGACATTTATTATTCGTAAAGAAGTGAAGCTTCTCGACATACATTAACATATTTAAATTGAAGGATTGACTTTTATCATTACACATGCTTATATCATTGTGTTTAAATTTAGACCTTTTTCTGTATTTCTTTAATATCAATTTTTATGATTAATTAGCCATATAGATAAATTATATAACCGCGCGTAGCGTGGGTGGTACTCTAGTTGTTTTAAAAAAAAAATAGGCACAAATCATGTTTAAAAACTATACAAAGAAGGTACAATGTAAGAAGGTACCAACTTCCAAATACAAAACAACATCAACAATATGCTCCAAGACACGAGGTCCAGCTACATCTCCACTTTTGTTCACATGCCCAACCTGAATACCAGGTGGAAAAAATTAAAACAATTATCAAGATCATATAACCCTGCTCTCTCAGGTTCACAGAAAACCTATATAAAAAGAACAAATAGATATTATACAGGAATGATAATTAATGGTGTGCTCACCAATAGAATTGGGATGTTAGTTGTTTTTGCAAATCTCATCAAAGCCGCTGTACATTCCTTCACCTGCCACACACCGATGAAATGTCATCTACCAAGGAAGCAACATCCCTTCATTGTTAAAAGGACAATGTAATGCTCTTTGACCACTTTTGGTAGAGTAGATGAGCAGATTAAAACAATAAGGTATGACAAGAAAATAGACAGTTCCACTTGTCAACCAAATAAATAATTAAATAGTTTAAGCAAGGATAAACTACTACTCGTGAATCTTGTCATATATATATATATATAATGAAAACATTAATTTGAGTAGGATCAATGCTAGGAAAATGAAGTTAACATGGGGAAAAAAAAACCAATTAAATACCCCCAAAAAAGTTACCAAACTACACCACACCACGTGACATATCATTTTGAGACAATCCAAACAGAAATTTGTTGTTCATAACAGCTAAATCATTCATGATAAATTTAAATTTTCTTCAGGATAGATAAATATGCCAGATTATCCACCTGCAAAATACCTCCAGCACTTGATAATAGCCCTTTCAAATAAACAGTTTGTATTGAATCAACAACCATAGCACGCGGGGAAAGAAGCTGAGCTTTCTTCAATATGTCCTGAAAGGATGAAATAAATTAAGATAAAAAAGCATACAAGTATCTAGACTTCACCATACACTTGTCGCAAGTTAAGGCTATTACATGAAATGATCGCTTAATAGGGCCTAGACAACAACTTCAATAAAAATCCATGTATAAAACAGAAAATAGTAAAGCAAGAAGAATGCTAGCAGCAAACTAATCAGAAGAAATCCAGATTTCTACCTCAATATCAGTACTTGAATATAAATATATATCTGATTTAATCCCAAGGCGTTCTGCTCTGTTACCAATTTGCTCAAGGCTCTGTCACATGACAAAACAAAATAAATGCAACCAAATTAAAGAAGGTCAACCAACTCTAAACCCAGAGCACAGTCACAAATCAAACGTTAAACTTCAGTGCCCACATCAGGGAAATCAAATATTATCCCAAACTACAATACCAGGATGCAAGAAAGAAACCCAATAAAAGCTAACCTCTTCACCAGATACGTATAAAACTCGAGACGCTTTGCCTTCACTGCAACCCTTTGCTATCATTGCTGCCATCTTCCAATCAAAAGTCGCAATAAAACAAAGCATTAGTGGTACTTGACCACTACATAAATAAAAAAAGGTTGATAATCCGATCTAGATTCAGTTTACCACCAAATAAATAATTCATACCTGTAACAATAGAGTACTCTTGCCAATACCAGGATCACCACTAACTAGAGTCAATGAGCCTTCAAACCAACAATTATTGATGATGTTAGTCATTGGCATCAAATTCACCCTGGACTGAAGTGGCAAGTAAACATGAACAACCCCCCCCCCGGGGGGGGGGGGCGGAAACAGAAACAGTAAACAAAAAGCCATTGTAACTTCTCAAACAACTAGCTCAAATTCGTACTAGGGTCATAGACAGTGAAGCAACAATTCATTCATCAAGACAACCAGCAAAAGCAGCAAGTCTTTCCAACTTGTTCCACCCACAAAACATTAAAGTTTGTTTTCATCGTCAGGGTCATATTGATAGCAGATATACTAAATATGTAGATTGAGTAAATTGGACTGAACCTGGTACAAGACCACCACCAAGCACAGTGGAAACTTCAGTTCCGAAAGTACCAGGCCTGAAATTAAAGGAAACATCAAACTACACAATATAACACTTCAGAAAAGAAGCACATGTCATTTCAAAGAGCAATGGCTACACGATCTAGAAGGACAAAAGCAAAACCCTAACAAAAAGAAGGGAACTTACAAAGGGATTCTCCACTGCTTGTGACTGAATCCTTTGTTTACCTCCTCCAATTTGATAGGACGCAACTCGGCAGCGTTCTGCGGTAGCCACAACCGGATGGTATCCTCGCAAACCGCCAAGCCACTTTTGGCCCTGCTTTTATCAGCATCAGTGACCTTGGCCTCATGAAACTCCCTCATTGTACCAGATAACTCGCAGGAGGGGCATATCCCCCACCATTTCCCAGCTGTGTACCCGCAATTGGAGCAAAGCCACTGCTTCTTCACCTTCGCGCCGCCGCTTCTCTTGGTGCTAATGATTCTCTCCGGAAGAACATCTCCACCATGAATTGAGCTCTCGGTCTTCACTCTGCTCCTCTCACGTTGTTTTGTGATTGCACGACGAGGTTCTTCAACTTCTTCTTCTCCCTCCTCATCTTCTTCTTCTTCTTCTACTACTTCTTGTTCTTCTTCTTTCAGTTGTTTATCTTCTTCACGCTCTTCTAGTTCATGATCACTGATTGCGGGGGCTCTTTCAGTGTGGCTGCCAAAAATGTCATTATTTATTGTGCTGACTGTCTTCACTCTGCTCCTCTCACGTTTTTCGAGAGCACAACGAAGTTTTTCAATACTATCTTCTTCTTCTTCTTCTTTCAGTTGTTTATCTTCTTCATGCTCTTCTAGTTCATGGTCACTGATTGCGGGGGCTCTTTTGGTGTGGCTGTCAAAAATGTCTCCGTAAGTGCTCCACCTCGTGCGCGGGGATGTTCCACGGTGGGCGGGGTCGTCAGGTTGCGTCTGCGGGGAAGGGGTGGTGGCGGAGGAAAACGGAGAGGAACGAAGATAATGATATTGAGAAGAAGAAGAAGAAGCAGAGAAAATGTATGTGAGGTTGAAAAGGCGGTGCCGTTGGTGCTCAATGAAGATGAGTCTTCGAAACAGTGTCATAGTGATTGATTTCTAGGGTTTATGAATAGAGAGGGAGAGAGAAAGAGAGAAAAGTGTTGTTGTTATGTTTAGAAAAGCTGAAAACCATCAGCAATGGTGAGAGCACCACTACGACTAAGTTACCCGCGACACCAACAAGTTTGAAACTTTCAGTGAGTTGGCCAGTTGGGTGTAACCGCGCATTTTCTCCTCCTCATAGAGCTTGGCTCAATTCTCTGTCTTCTCCATGAAATTCAAATCAGCGTTCTACTCTCAGTCTCTCCCGTTAATCTTACTATCATTTATTTTTTACATTTATTTTTTGTCTCGTTGGTTAAATTTATATTTTTTACTGTTACACATACAAGTCTTTTTGCCTTACAAATTATACAAATTGATATAAATCCCACAAAAAATACGCGCACTACACTCCTCTATAATTGAGCGTAAACACATGTGCCTTATTCAACCATTTCATTTTTCCAAAACGCATTCATTATGAAAGACTCTTCATCTTCTTCCTCAATCAATACCTAAATCGTCGAGATTCAAGCCACATTTGAAACCAACAGCAATTCTGAAGAAACCTTCTAACTCCTTGCAAAAAGTAGAAGAAATCAAGAAAAAAACATACAAATCTCCATCCAAAAATAGCAAAAAAAACGAACAAACATTATTCAAAGTACTGTTTTACTGTTCTTCTATATTTTTAACATTTCTGTTTCTGATTTCGAAATCGAAGCACTATATCGTCCGTATTTCTCTCTTTGTTTCATTGTTCTTGGTTTAGATCTTATATTACTGTTCTGATGAAACTGTTCTTCATTTACGCTATTTTACGTACTTCTAGTGAATGCTTTAACGTGTGTTTTGATCTGTTCTGGTACAAGTTTTGTGTATGTTTACATATTTTTTAAGTAGGTTTGTATACTTTGTATTGTGCATGTTTACATGTTTACATGAAAGACTCTTCCTCTTCTAAATGATTTTTGGGTGTATATGACGGACTTTTGGGTGTATATATCAGACTTGGAATGCGATTGTTGCTTCTAGTGGCATTTTGAACTTAAATATCTTTCTGAACTCATATAATGTCATGTAATCCAAAAAAAATGTAAAGGTGTATTTGGGACTGATATATATTAGGAGTATTAAAGTCTAACTGGTCCTGTTCTAATTGTGCTTAACCTTGTAGTGTCATTTTATGCATGTTTAGTTGATTGGAATATGATTTTAAACTCATTTAATTTTGTTTAATTGAAAAAAAATGTTTATAAGACTAGATTTGGGTGTATGTGGCTGATATTTGAGTGTATCTGTTTAAAAATATATGTTATTTAAATGACTCTAATTTTACTTTTTTTACAGCAAACCAAAGACTTGAAGTGTGCCACCAGATTATTGAGTGAAAAATTTAAAAATATAAGCGAGGCAAAGAAAGCGATTATTCGGGAATTAGGTTTTGGTGGACTCATTCACATCCCGCCAATGAGGGTGCATCACAAACTATTAAAGGAGTTGGCTAACTCCTTTAAATTGGGCAAATACACACTTGAAACAAGCTATGGTTCCTTTAAAGTTAAACCCAGCACAATAGGGGCTGCGCTTGGTCTCAATGCATCAGGTAACTAATTACAAAAAATTTTTATACTTTCATTTTTTATAATATCTTATTCTGCTATCATGTAATCAAGAAATAATATAGGTGTATATGAGTGATATTTGGGTGTATATGAGTGATATTTGGGTGTATCTAAAGTGATTTAAAGTGTAATTTTTTTTTTTTGTAGGAGATCTATTTCCTGATAAAGTGAGTTATAAGAAACTTTTTGAAGAGAACAAACTGATTTTTAGAAGGTTCCAGTGGAAGACTCTAAAGAATTTGACCGATGAGAACATGAGTATTGGTGTTGAAAATGAACAAGATCGCCTGATATTCGAGAGAATTTTCATCCTCTATATTCAGATGGTATTCTTGTTGCCAACAACAATAAACAAAATCTCTCCTGTGCACATAGTTCCAATTTTTAAGATGAACAAAATAACGGAGGGTAACTGGAGAGCCCATATGCTGAATTTCATCATCAAAGGCATAAATAATTACCATCTGAAAAAGAAAAAATCAATCGAAGGCTGCCTCTTTGCCTTGATGATAATCTATTTCCATCTGGAAAAAAACAAAGACAATGAAGGAGAAGAAAATCCTGGACTGCCCTGGGTTAGCAACTAGAATAGAGAGCAGTTGGTTGCAAGGACGAGAACAGAAATAGATGGACATATGGTAAGTGAACAGAATACCTTCTCTAATTTGGGTGTATTTTATTTATGTAGATGTTGTAAACTAATATTTCTACTGTTTCAGGGCATCGTAAAGAAAGCAGAAACAAAAAAGAAATTGAAACAAATGAAGGAAAAACAAAAAAAACAAAAAAACAAAAAAAATAAGGCAAGTTCATCATCATCTGAGAGTGATACATCTGAAACTGAAATTGATTCTTCCTCTGAGTCTGAGTCTGAAGAAGAGTAAAAGGAACCAGAAAGGAAACAACCTACCAGAACAACCAAAAAGTAAGTAATATTTTTTGGTGTATTTTGTCACTTTTAGCGTGTATTTTACTAATGATTGTTTGCCTTCCAATTCAGAAACTGAATCGAATGATGGGTAAGATTCTGAAATTATCATCGCTTTCTTCAAAATTTGATGTATTAAAAGAGTATTTCTCATTAACTTTCAGAAGTAAAGAATCATCACCAATAAAAAAAACAAAAAATAAAGAAAAAAATTCAGACTACACACAAAAATTAAAGTAAGCACAGCGTTGGATAGTATTTTATCATCAATTTTATTTTATTTTTCTGATTCATACTTTTTTTTCCAGGGCGCAATCCAAAAAGAGAAAGCACGTTGTTGAGGATTCGTCTCGTGAACAAACTCAATCCTATGATGGGTAAGATACTTTATAAAGCTATATTACCGTTTATCATCAAAATTATATTTTTTAACATGTTCTTTTATGCATGTACTGTCAGATCTAAATTTGGAACTGAAGTATTACAAGAATTCTTAAAGGAATCAAAAAAGAAGAAAACCAATGAAAAAGCTGCTGCACAGGGGTTTGTTATATTTGGGTGTATATTACCGATTTTAAGGTGTTTTGGTTGCTGATAATTATTTTTGGTTTTCCAGGAAGAAGGAAGCTGACCTGCAATCGACAGAAGGTCGCTATGACTCATCCGAAACGTAAGAACCTTTATTTGATAAAATCTTGTTTCTTGATTTAACTGTATGATATTTTTACTGAATGATGTTTATTCTATGCTTAGAATGCTGGAGGTGAACTTAGGAAGTGAGAATGATCCTTTGTCTCAAGGACAAACAGATCAAAGCAGCATAAACAAACCGGCTGATAGCATGTAATTTCTGTTTTTAATATCGGTTGCTTTTATCTTTTTTTACCATCTGCTTCTAATTCTGTATATATTTTTTTAGAAAAAAAAGTCCTTTAATATTTTATTCAAGAAAAAAAGGCGAAAAAAAAGCAAAAAATGCAACTATGTAAGTTTTCAAAAAACAAAGTCTGTGTTTCTATTCAATGCTTCAAGTGTATTTTGACTTTATTTGGGTGTATTTCAGGTTGAGTCTGGTAGAAGCCAGTGACCCAGCTCAACAGAACATGATGGTTGTGCGGATGGAGACACATTCACAAACTGAAGCGCTTTCAATGTGAGTTATACAATTAAATTTCAACCTTATAATTATGAATTTTAACAGGCTTTTTTAACTTTTTATTTTTGTCTTGTTTAAAGTTCCGATTCAAGTTTATGTCTCTCTGTCCTAGACAACTCCTGTGTCAGCAATTGAACCATCCCCCGCAAAGTCTCCGAGAGAAAAAATTAGTGAAGAAAGAACAAAAAGGTAAGGAATAATATTCGGGTGTATTTGGTTATTATTTGGGTGTATATTTTCCTTAGATCATTTTTGGGTTTATTTTATTATTATTTGGGTGTATATTTTTCTTATTTGGGTGTATATCTTCACAATTGATCTGTAACTATTTTTTTTATAATATGATTCATTTTATCTAACACTGCAGCACTCCACAACCCCCGAAACCTGATGAAAGCACACCCATGGTTCTACCAGCTCCATCTAAAATGTAAGTTCAGCATAATAAAATTTGGTTTTCAATATCATTCGTCTATTCTTATTCTTATAGTACGTTATATGTCAACACACAGTAATTCAGCCCCAGAAGACGCTGCTGCACTGATGATGATGGCCCGGACAGCATCCTACATACCTAATGTAAGACCCAGAATCTTTAAAAAGTATTTTTATGATCAAGTCTCAAATCATATAGTTATTTATAACCTTAATTTCAAAAACTATTTTATTCAAGATAATTAAGGCAAGTTGTGAACTATTGATTTTGAGATAAGTTATGATTACTATCCAATTTTTATAATTATTGGATTATTTTTATATTTAAATTATCAAATTAGCAGTTATGAAATAATAAGAATTTCATATGATTTGGATTAAATAAGTAATATTTAAAATATTAGTATTGTTATTTTAGAATATGAAGAAATTAAGTATATTACTTCCAATTATTTGGTTGGGACATTTTATTGAAAATAATTTATAAAAATTGATGAGCAAATAGTATTTTTATACATTAATTTTGTTGGATTAAAATTTGTTCCTAATTACTATATTACCCCTACTTTTATTTGAAATTACCAAAATATCCCTAACCCTAATTTTCAAAATGAGGAAACCATAACCCAGTGACTTGTACCCGACCTGGTTCCCTTCACCCAAACACACAGCCGCAGCAGCAGACCCTTTCCCCTTTCACCCTCAGCAAACTCACAGACTTGAAACCCTGTAGCCGCCACCCCATTCCTTTTTTTCCCATCAGTAACTCATACAAAGTTTCCTTTTCCCTGAAAGAAAGAAACAGTGAGCCAGCAGGAGGATGAGAAAGGGAGGTGCGTCGCGCCATCGTTGAGAAGGAGAGGAAGGAAGGGCGTCGCCGGCCTAGCGCCACTGCCGCCATCGCGTCCTGCCATCCCTGCCCAGTTGATGCCACCATGTTATTTGCGGGGTCGTCTCCGCCACAGATTGGGACTTAGGCGAGAGAGGAGGAGACTAACGAGTGGGCTTGTGCGCAAGAAGGAAGGAAGGTCACGCGAGGAGGAGTGCGAACCACCGCGCGGAGCCGCGCCGTTGTGCGCTGTCGCCGTCGAGCTTCGAGGAGAGAGAAGAAGGTTGCATGGAAGATGAGGCGGGATGGTGGTAGGAGGTTCTGCCACCCCTCTGCCATTGCTGAGCTGCCGCCGTCGCTGTGAAGGCTCCGCCACTGCCTTGTTGCTGCTGGGGAGAAGGAGACCGGAATGGGTAAGTAGGAAGGGTTTCTGCCACCGTTAGAGCTCAGTTGCCATTGTTGTCATGGCCGCTGCACCTTTGGCTGCCGGGAGCAGTATTGTGGCCACCGGAACCAGTCTTTCTTGGTAAGCGTTTTGCTTCCGAAACCCCTTAAATTGAGTACTCTGTTATAATCTGTTAGAAATTCTAAGACATTGGTTACACAGGATTGAGTCCCGGTATTTGCGCGTTGGAATTAAAGCTGCTGTTGGGCCACTGGAGCTTCTGGCCACTCACAGATCTTTTGTTGGGGTAATTCGAAATTGTAGCTGCTTCGCTTGTTAGTATAGTAAGTATTTCGCGTTTCGAAAACCCCTGGTTTAGTGTTCGGTTATGTTTGGCTAAAGACCTTGAGGCTTGGTAATGTAGGTTTGAGTTCCGGTGATTTCGTGTCGCATAAGTGTTGCGGAGGCTGCCGTGTCATTCCTTTTATTTTAGTAAGTGTTTTATCTCGAAAATCCTTGCCATTTGTTTTCAGTTATGAGTTTTAAGATTTTCGCGATATTGATGTGTTAGGAAGTAGTAGCTGAGCTTATACGTGGCGTTGAGGCTGTTTCTTATATTGAGAAAAACACGCGGAGTCGGGATTTTGATTGTTGATTTTGGGTTGAGGTGGAAAGGACGTGTTTGGGTTATGAATTTGCGTTTTGAGGTAGGGGCGCTTTCCGAAAAACTATATTTTGTATATTAGAATTATGACATATGGATACTGATGTGAGAAAATGTGTATTTGGTGATTGTATCGGCCTTATGTATGGTTTGAATTGTCTCGATTGATTATGAACGTTTGTCGGTTGGTTTGTTGTGTGGTTTTGTGAAACGACATGCTTTTGAAGTTGATTCTTTTAAAGCTTTGAGATCGAGTTTAATCCGTTGGGAATTGATTTGAGTTGAGTTGATTTTCTTGAGAATGTGAAAAATAGAATACACTTTTGAATTCAGCCTGGTTTGCTTTAAATGATCTGGTTTGATAAATGATTGTTGCTAAACCGTTTCTTTAAAGCTTTAGAAATGAGTTTATTCGGCTGATAATGATTTAATTTTGAAACGATTTTCTTGAAATATGGAATTGAGTTGACTATTGGATTTTGGCTTGCCTTGGACTGATTTTGAAATTTGGACTGTTGAAAATGATTGTGAAACAGTTTAGTTGGGACCCGAACCGGGTGTCAAAGTCCAAGTTTTAGGGAAGGTGCTGCCGAAATTTCTATAAAATCCGAGTCTTTATTGAATGTTGTCTAGAAAATGATGAGTTAAAGACTTCTACTATTTTATTTGAATTATCAAGAAAAGGATGATTCATGCTTTTGAAATGAATTATTAAAGAGGAAATTGTGATTTAGTCTTGCTTCTTAAGAAAGGCATTGTATCTCTTTCAGGAGAAAGTTATTTAGATGAAACTTATGTTTTAAAGCTGTTTTAAATGTGACAAGGGCAATGCCTTTGAATTTGACTTGAGGGTTTCAATTAGAGGAGTTTCAATAACTTTGAAAGAACATGAATGTCTATTGACAAGTTTCATTTTGAAATGTTTTGAGAAAGGTTTTAAGTACTCTTTGAATTCTGAATTCTTGCAAGACTAAAACAATTTTGAACAGTTGAAATGTTCTAGAATTTATCATGGGGGTTGAAATTGGTTTTTCCTAAGTAAAGGAAACGGCTTTGAAAGAAGTAAATGATTATGTGACTCGGTTTGGCTTAGATCCTATTTTATTACTCAAATTGGAAAGCCAAGGTTTTAATGATTTTAAGAGAATTTGACAGAATGAGTTATGTTATTCTCCTTTAAAGACTTGAGACTCTGCCGAGAAGCTTTGTTATAAAATTCTATTGTCGGATGGATGATTTTGAATGTTTCAAAATGAATCTTTAACTTTCCATGGTTATGGAAGTTTTGTAAAGAGGATGCCGAGAGTGGCACTGTTTTAAACGGGAATTTACCTTGAGTAAAAGTGGCTTATGAGCCTGAGATGATTTGAGAAATGAGATCTTTAAAGCCAAGGCTGAAAAGAGTTAAAACCTGATTTCAAAGTGAAATGAATTGAGAAAAAGTGATTTATGGCTTAAATGCCAATTTTATGAAATTGATGATGTTGAATGGTGGTGCTGTTTTGTTATGGGCCGGAATGGCTGTGTATCATTATGAATATTGGCTGGTTCTGGATTGAATCGTGAGCCGAAATGACTGTGTATGATATGAATATTGGCTGGTTTTGGACTGAACAGTGAGCCGGATGGCTGAGATGGATGTTGATCCATGGCTGAGAATGAATGCATGTATATGCTGAATTATTGATAATTATGATTTGCACTTCCACTATCAGAGGCACGAGTTCCCTAGGAGAAAGCAGTGGCTAGCCACCACGTGCTCCAGGTGGAGGCTCGAGACTCTGCTGACCCTATGTCATAAGTGTGGCCGGGCACTGTGAAAGTTCCGGATGAGCTCGCCCTCGTGAATATACACCAGTGAGGATGTTGGATATGGATCATGATTATGATCAAGTTTATGTTGAGTATAACTCGAGTTGGGGATGCGCGATAGAGGGACAGTCCAATGGTTAGCTACCAGGACTTGTCGGGTTGGCTCTATAACCGACAGATGATATCATCAGCCACTAGGACAGGCATGTATCATATGCATCTATGTGACATTGTTTGAGTGTGCATATTGTACTTAGTTTGCCTTTGTGATTAACTGCTAATTGTTCTACTTGTTGTAATTGTTTGTTTGTGCTTGAACCTTCCTATTTGTGTTTGCGACTGAGACTCTGTTGGATTGTGGTGACTGGTTGATGGTTGGAGTGTTTGGGCCTAGGGCCGTGGTTGAATTGAGATGGACCGATTATTGGTTTCAGTTTTGTGTTTCTGGTTTGGAAAAATATGAAAGGCTATTTTGGTTAAGTATAGATAAACCTTTTTGAAAGACTTTTGAATCTTGTTTTAAATGAATAGTTCCTCTTTCAGAAAAGATTTCAGATTTCTCTTTTATTGTAAACCGTTGTTTTTTGAAAAGAGGCACAAGACGATTATTAATCACTGGTACTGTTTATCTTCACGTATCCTATTATAGTAATTCCCAAAAATCCTCTACTGAGAACCCTTTCGAGGATGATGTTCTCACCCCCTTACATTTTTTCCCTTTCAGGATATGGGTGCAGAAGTCACGAAGAGTTTATTTAGTTGTTGTTGAGATGCTCTGTATTGTTTTAGTTATGGTTTATTGTGCCCTCACCTTTATCTTGATATATTCTGTAAGAGGGATAGGAATTGTATTGGTTAATGCTTGTAATATGATATATATATATATATATATATATATATATATATATATATATATATATATATATATATATATATATATATATATATATATATATATGGATGTACCCTTTATTAGTTTTTGTAAGTTGTATGGTATGTATGGATATACGTTGTATAGCAAAAGTATTTTTGGGAGCGGTTTTGCGGTTTAAAGTTTTAAATAGGCTCATATTTTAGTATTAAATAGTATAAGTGTCGTCGTAATGTCCGAGCTATCAGAGTCGCACAGTTGGAAGCGTGAGCTTTGGTAGTTAGGGTGTTACATTATGGTATCAGAGCGGTCTTTTCTGTAGAGCCTGAGGAATGGACCGACTATGCTTCGATTGCATGCTCTGAGCATTTGTCATGTATTAGGTCTTGTCGAATGACGAGAATTAGAGCTTTATGCACATGATGGTCTATTGATTAACACTGTTAGTCTTGCATTGCATAATTCTTGGTATTAAGTTTGGCCGGCTTAATACTAGTGAATTATGTATATGAAAGCACTAATGGGTTATCATAGATGATATGCGAGTTTTGAGTAAAGCGAATCGCGGGTTTTGGGAACGCTAGAAACTATTTCTCGAGGCTATTCAGTTGTGTGTCTTGAATTTCGTTCGAGTCGACCTGTTCTTTCATGTCCTAACTTGAAGTTCTTGTTTGCTAATCCTTTTGAAGAGTAGTTCGATATTTCAACTTTATTCCTCTATTCATAGGTGTTCCGAGGGTTACCTGAAACGTGTAGCTCGGTCGTCTGGAGAGGCCCGAGGTGGGGGTTCAGGGACCCGAGCTTGATATGCAGAGTGGTTGGTGGTTGTACCTGCAATGACACTCCGATGCTTAAGTTAGCATGGGTCCAAGCAGATATGTGTAGAATGTGGAATGAATGCCATACCTGGGTGTTCCAGTGTATTTATAGTAGTTAGTCGTGATCTTCCCTGGATAAGATATTCTTATCTTATCTTATCTTTGGGAGTTTTATCTCTATCTTTGTGGAACCGCCTTTTCTAGGCCTTTTCGGCCTTTAGGTTTTGGGCTGCGTTCCTTTTGATGGGCCTTTCTTGCTTTATTGTCCGAGGTCCGACCTTTAGGCGTGAGCCTTAGGACGAGGTCAGACCTTTTATGATTTTGCCGAGTTGGAGGAGCCCGGTCAGGGTATGAACAGTGCCCCTGCCCGAGTTCGTCCTTTTTGGGAGGTCGAGCTCGGGCATAGTAGTTTTTCAAAATTCAAAAATGGTCGTTCCTGCATTTATTGCATTTTACCGTTTTTTCCTCGATTTCCGTCCGGGCCCTGTGAAGGCTTTATTTATTTGCCCCTTTCCTCCTTTTCTGCCTTTTGTTTTTCTTTATCCTTTTTCGAGCACTGCTTCTTCTTTCTCTTTGCTCTGCTTCCCCGAATCTCTCCGTGTGTCTTTCAGGGGTTTCCTCTGTGCCGTCGTTTCGTTCTCCTTGCTTCGGAGCTCGTCGTCTTCGTTTCTTTCTTCCAGGTTTGTTCCCATGTTTCTCTTTTCTTGTGCACATATGCTTCTGTTCTTTGTGTGGCTCTTGTTTGTTTCTTTTTCTTTATGCCTGGGTTGCCCCGAAAAGAGGCGCCGCCATTGCTTGTTGTTTGTATATATGGGGGGGCTCTTTTTGTTCTCTGGTATTTTTTGTTCCGGGTTGCCGTATTTTCTTCGTGGGGTTTTTGTTTCTTGTTTTGCTGAATGGGTTTTCGTTGTCTTCTTTATGTGATTTTTGCTTGCTGTTGTATTCTTCTTTGTAGGTAAGAATTTTATGTCTCGAAAGGTTCTTCAAGCGATGTCGACTAAGATTCCATGTGGTCTTGGTTGGGTAGACCCTCTTCCTCTAAGAGTCCCTTCTGTGGTAGATTCTGAGTATTTAGCTAGGTTCCGTAGGCACTGTAGCATATGTGAAAATAGAGAGTCTGAGAGGGATTATGAACTAGTGGCCCCGGATTCCGAGGAGAGAGTGTGCTTCCCGCCCTTAGATAGTTCCGAGAAGCTCTTCTTTTATGCTTATGATTGTTTTTTCTCTAAGCTGAGTGTCCGACTTCCCTTTACCGATCTGGAGTCCGAGGTGTTATGGTCTTGTAACCTTGCCCCTACGCAGCTCCATCCAAATTCTTGGGCGTTTTTAAAGCTGTTTCAACTTTTGTGTCAGTTTTTGGGCGTCTCTCCCTCTATTTCTCTTTTTTCCTATTTGTTTGTGTTGACGAAGCCGGGGTCGGGTGGAGGGAAGGTATCTTGGGTCTCTTTTAGGGCTAACCAGGGAAGGAAGTTTTGTACCCTGTATGATGAGTCTTTTCATGATTTTAAGAACTTTTATTTCAAGGTCCGGGCTACTGGAGACGTCCGACCTTTCTTTCTAGATGAGAGTGGGGAGCCTTCTTTTCCTCTTTGTTGGCAGGAGAATGTAGTGTCTACTAAGTATACCCTTGAGAGTCTAGATGAGGTGGAGCAGGCTTTTGTGGGTGTGGTAAGCAGTTTATGGGGTCGGGCACCTCACTTGGACACGAAGAAAATGTTGGGAGATCCAAGCCTTCTCCGTTCCGAGTTAGGTAGTTCCCGACCTCTTCGAGATTCATCTTTTTTAGTATTTTGGTTTTGCTTGTTTTGGTGAAATTTCTGTTTGTGGTAATCCTTTTTCTTTTATTTCTGCAGAGATGTCTTCTCAGGCGGATTCCATGAAGTACCTTCGTCGGACGAAGAAGTCTGTGGCTGCTCGAAATATCGAGGCTGGGGAGGCTTCTGCCCGATCTTCTCCGAAGAAGACTACTGTGGGTGTTACTACTCGGTCGAAGACTATTCCGACTCCCCAGTTCCGAGCTATTAATCAAGATCCTCCGTCCTCTGGACCCGGTCACTCTTCCCCGCCTTCGTCCTCGGGTCCTCCTCCCAAGAAACAGAAGACCTCCCAAGAGCTTGCGGGCTTTAATGACAAGGATTTTGATGCTCTTGGTTGGATTGAACAGCATATTCTCCCTCAGACCTTTATTTCTACTGATGATGTGTCTATGGAGCACCATTTTCAGTATATGGCGCGGAGTTGTGTCCAGATGGCTAGTCTTCATGCCGCTATTGCCCGGGAGTTCAAGAAATCCCCCCTTGGTGCGACCAGTTCCCGACTTGAGAAGGCTCAGTCTGAGTTCGAGAGGATTAGTGAACTGAAGGCTGCTAGGATTACTGAGCTGGAGGCATCTTTGGAGAAAGAGAAAGCTAAAGCTACCGCGGCTGTGGCGGCAGCGAATGCATCTGAGGAGATGGCGAAGGCGGCGAAGGAGAGTTATACTCGGACATTTACTGAGCTTGTGGAGACAAAGGAGAGGTTGCGATCTGCTCAGGATGATTTTTACGAGCTAGAAGGACATGTGGCTAAGGGTATGGATGCTATGTTTGAAAATTTGAAGGCTCAGGTCCGGGTTCTTGCTCCTGACCTGGATCTGAGCTTATTTAGTACGGATAACGTTGTTGTGGAGGGAAAGATTGTTCCTGCTCCCAACGAGGATGAGGTTCCGGTGTCCGACCCCAAAGTTTCGGTTGCGAACCCGACTTTACCTTTGGCCGGGGATGGATCTGGCGTGGAGGTTTTAAACCGAGATGATGGCGCCGTCAATGCTGTCCCGATTTCTATGTTTCCTCCGCAGCCTTCTGCCGATGTGGAGTCTGGAAAGGATCTTGATTCTCTGTAATCCTTTTATCTTTGGTTTTTTGCCCGGCCTGTGGGCTCTTTTTGGACGGTTTTTGTTTGATGCTTTGGACACCCTTTTGCTATTAGCTACTTGTAGTAACTTTTTAGCTTATTATGCGGTGCTTGTTCGCGTTTTGACTCTTAGTTCCGCTTTTATGCTTTTTAGTTGTTTTTGGATAACAACCTTTTAGCTAGCGCTTTTTTTGAAACTTTGTTTTGCCCTTCCCTTTGATTTCGTTTTTTCGCTTGTACTTTTTAGTTGTTTATGTATAGCAACTTTTTAGTAAGCGTTTTCGAAATCTTTGTTTTCGCCGTTCTAAGGCTTCTTTCTCGGATCCGGGCTTTTTCTCGGACCTCGGGGGGGTGCGGCTGAGTACTTCCCTTTGTTAGGTCCGACCTTGTCGTTGGTCGGCCTTTTAAGTTATTTTTGTAATCTCTTTTTATTTGGCTTTTTGAGCCTTTTCAGAGTTGCTTTATAACTTCTCACATTAATTTGAACCTCGTCGCTTTATCTTTGCCGACCTTGTATGGTCTCTTGGCAATGATTTTGTGCGTTTTGCCGAGCATAAATTAATGCGCCTTGGCGGGGTACTTTCCGGGATTTGTTTCATCATGAAGAAGAAAGAGAAAGAAAAGAGAAAAATTTTATTAGTATTAAAAAAGAAAGAATATTTACAGAGTGTTTACCCTTGGCTAGGTCGGGTGCCTTTCTTGACCAGGTGTCTCATTAAAAAACCCTTGTAGGGAAAAAGAGTACACCTCAGGTTATATTTTTCTAGCTGTAGTATCGTCTTAGATTACAGGCGTGCCAGGCCCTGGGCAGCTCATTGCCTTCTAGGTCGGATACTTTGTAATAGCATGTTCCTAAGACTTCTGTTACCTTGTAGGGTCCTTTCCATTTGCAGCTAGCTTTCCTTCTCCCGACTTTTGTGTTCTGATGTCATTTCGGATTAGAATCAGGTCGTGAATGGAGAAGCGTCGCTTTATTACTTTCTGATTGTATCTGAGGGCCGTTCGCCGTTTTAAGGCTTCTTCTCGGATCCGGGCTTTTTCTCGGACCTCGGGGAGGAGGTCGAGTTCTTCCTTTTGAGCCTCCGGGTTACCTTCTTCGTTGTAGAAGATGACTCTGGGTGACCCTTCATCCATTTCGATAGGAATCATTGCCTCCGTCCCGTAAGCTAGTCGGAATGGCGATTCTCCCGTTGTAGAGTGTGGAGTTGTCCGATATGCCCACAGTACCTGGGGGAGCTCCTCGGCCCATGCCCCTTTGGCCTCTTGGAGTCTTCGCTTTAACCCGGCCAAGATGACTTTATTCGCGGCCTCTGCTTGTCCATTGGCTTGTGGGTGCTCGACTGAGGTGAATTGCTGTTTGATTTTTAGCTCGGCCACCAAGTTCCGAAAACTTGTGTCTGTGAACTGTGTTCCATTGTCTGTGGTGATGGAGTAGGGGACCCCGAACCTTGTGACAATGTTTTTGTATAGGAATTTGCGGCTTTTCTGAGCCGTGATGGTGGCTAAGGGTTCAGCTTCGATCCATTTTGTGAAGTAGTCGACCCCTACTATGAGGTATTTGACTTGCCCCGGTCCTTGGGGAAACGGGCCGAGTAGGTCAAGTCCCCATTTAGCGAAGGGCCATGGTGCGGTGACGCTGATGAGGTCTTCGGGTGGTGCTTTGTGAAAATTGGCGTGTTTTTGGCAGGGGGGCATATTTTCACAAATTCCGTTGCGTCTCTTTTGCAAAGTCGGCCAGTAGAACCCGGCTCGGACTACTTTCTTGGATAATGCTCGAGCTCCAAGGTGGTTCCCACACATGCCTCCGTGGACTTCTTCGAGGACGCTCTTTGTTTCTGAGGTCGGGATACACCTAAGGAGGGGGTTTGAGAATCCTCTTCTGTATAATATGTCGTGAATCAGTGTATAATTCTGGGCGTCTTTCGTGAGTCTTTTAGCTTCCTTCCTTTCGGTGGGGAGAGTTCCCGATTTCAGGTAGTTGAGTATGGGGGTCATCCATCCTTGCTGTTGGTTGGATATGTTTAGGGCTTCTTCCTCTCTTAGCACGGAGGGGCTTTGTAAGGTTTCCTGGAGGAGACTTCTGTTGTTGCCTCCGGGCTTGGTGCTGGCAAGCTTTGAGAGGGCGTCTGCCCGGGCGTTTTGTTCCCGAGGTATGTGCTGAATCTGTATCTCTGAAAAGTGGTGTAGTTGTGCCTGTGTTTGGTCCAGGTATTTTTTCATGGTGGGGTCTTTGGCCTGGTAGCTTCCATTTACTTGTGATGTGATGACTTGGGAGTCGCTGAAGATCGTGATTTTCTGGGCTCCGACCTCTTCGGCTAGCTTTAGACCTGCTAGTAGGGCCTCGTATTCGGCTTGGTTGTTCGAAGCCTGGAACTCGAATTTTAGGGATAGTTCTATCCGTGTTCCTTGGTCGCTTTCGAGTATAACCCCGGCTCCGCTTCCAGTTTTGTTCGAGGACCCGTCGACATACAGGTTCCACGAGAGTGGGGTTCCAGGGGTCTCAGTATATTCTGCGATGAAGTCGGCTAGATACTGGGATTTTATGGCAGTCCGGGTTTCATAGTGGAGGTCGAACTCGGACAGTTCCACCGCCCATTGCAGTATTCGTCCTGCCAGGTCTGTTTTTTGGAGGATGTGTCTCATTGGTTGGTTTGTCCGGACTTTGATGGTGTGGGCTTGAAAGTAGGGACGGAGCCTCCGAGCTGTGAACACTAGGGCGTAGGTGAATTTTTCTATCTTCTGATAGTTTAATTCGGCCCCTTGTAGTGCCTTGCTTACAAAGTATATGGGGTGTTGTTCTCGGTCATTTTCTCGTATTAACGCGGAAGCGACTGCTCGGTTTCCAACCGAGAGGTATAGTACGAGTTCTTCTCCTTTTAGAGGTCGGGTTAGGATTGGTGGCTGCCCGAGGAATTCCTTGAATTCTTGAAAGGCTTTTTCGCACTCCGGGGTCCATGAGAAGGGTTTCCCTTTCTTTAGGAGTGAGTAGAGAGGTAGTGACTTTATTGCTGATCCTGCCAAGAATCTTGATAGGGCGGCTAGCCTTCCATTCAGTTGTTGTACTTCTTTGACACACGTCGGGCTCTTCATTTTGAGTATCGCTTGGCATTTGTCCGGGTTTGCTTCGATGCCCCTTTGAGTCAGCATGAAGCCTAAGAACTTTCCGACTTCTGCGGCGAAGGTGCACTTTGTCGGGTTAAGTCTCATGTTGTGTTTTCTGAGGGTGCCGAAGATACTGGTGAGGTCGGTTAGCAAGTTTCTGTCTTCTTGTGTCTTTACCAGCATGTCGTCGACGTACACCTCCAGCTGTAGTCCGATGTGCTCTGAGAACACTTTGTTCATTAGCCTCTGGTAGGTTGCCCCTGCGTTCTTCAGCCCGAAGGGCATTACTACGTAGCAGTAGTTTGCCCTTGGGGTTATGAACGAGGTTTTTTCTTGGTCGGGTCCGTACATCGGGATTTGATTGTATCCCGAGTATGCGTCCATGAAGGAAAGATATCTATAGCCTGAGGCTGCGTCTACTAAGGCGTCGATGTTTGGTAGTGGATATGGGTCTTTGGGGCAGGCTTTGTTGAGATCCGTGTAATCGACGCACATCCTCCATTTTCCGTTGGGCTTTTTCACCAGGACCACGTTTGCGAGCCACAGGGGGTATTTTACTTCCCTAATGAACCCTGCATCTAGCAGTGCTCGTACTTGTTCTTCTATCGCTTGCATGCGCTCGGGTCCGAGCTTCCGGCGTCTTTGTTGGATAGGTCGGGATCCCGGGTAAACTGATAGCTTATGGCACATCAGGTCGGGACTTATGCCTGGCATGTCGGAGGCTTTCCAGGCGAAGAGGTCGGAATTCTCCCTTAAGAGGGTTATGAGTTCCTCTTTTAGGCCCGTTTCGAGGTTTGCTCCTATGTTTGTTATTTTTTCAGGTGTGTTCCCGATCTGGACTTTTTCGGTTTCTCCCTCTGGTTGTGGTCGAAGATCTTCTCGGGATTGAACTCGTCCGAGTTCTATTGTGTTGACCTCTTTCCCTTTTAGGCTCAGGCTTTCGTTGTAGCATCGCCGCGCTAGTTTTTGGTCGCCTTTTAGGGTAGCGATTCCTTTTGCGGTAGGGAATTTCATACAGAGGTGTGGGGTCGAAACTATAGCTGCCAGTCTGTTTAGGGTTGGTCGTCCAATGAGGGCATTGTATGCTGAAGTGACGTCGACTATAATGTAGTCGATGCTTAATGTTTTAGATTGCTCGCCTCTTCCAAAGGTAGTGTGTAGCGAGATGTATCCTAAGGGATGGATCGGAGTATCCCCTAGTCCAAATAGGTCGGTGGGATAGGCCTTTAGTTCTTTTTCTTCAAGTCCGAGCTTGTCGAAGGCCGTTTTGAACAGGATATCTGCTGAGCTTCCCTGGTCAATCAGGGTTCGATGTAAGTTGGCGTTTGCTAGGATAATGGTGATTACCATTGGATCGTCGTGTCCGGGAATTATCCCCTGAGCATCTTCTCGGGTAAATGAGATAGTAGGTAATTCGGGCAGGGGACTGTCTTCTCGGACGTGATAAACTTCTTTGAGGTGTCTTTTTCGCGAGGATTTGGATGTTCCTCCGCCTGCAAAACCTCCATTTATCATGTGAACATGTCTTTCAGGGGTTCGCGGGGTTTGTTCGGCCCGATCTTCGTTGTCTCCCCGCCTTCTCTTCCTGGTCTCTTCTCCTTTCTCTGCTATGTATCTGTCGAGTTTTCCTTCTCTGGCTAGCTTTTCTATAATATTTTTTAGGTCGTAGCAGTCGTTAGTAGAATGACCGTAGAGCTTGTGATATTCACAGTATTCGGACCGATCTCTCCCCGCTTTCTTGTGTTTTAGCGGTCGGGGCGGTGGGATTTTTTCGGTGTGGCACACTTCTCTGTAGACGTCTACCAGGGAGACTCGGAGGGGAGTGTAGTTGTGGTACTTCCGTGGCTTGTCCGAGTTGGGTTCTTCTTTCTTCTTCTGTTCCCGATCCCGATCTCGGAGTGGGTAGGTTGATTCCTTCCTAGAAGAGTCTCTTAGCTGGGAGGTTTCCTCCATGTTGATATATTTTCCTGCCCGCTCCTGTACCTCGTATAGGGAGGTCGGGTATCGTTTGGATAGGGATTGGCTAAACGGTCCCTCTTTTAGGCCGTTTGCTAGTCCCATGATGGCTGCTTCAGTGGGCAAGTGTTGTATGTCCAGGCAGGCTTTGTTGAATCGCTCCATGTATTCTCGAAGAGTTTCTTGGTTACCTTGTTTGATCCCGAGTAGACTGGGGGCATGTTTTGTCTTGTCCTTTTGAATAGAGAATCTTGTTAGGAATTTTTTGGTTTCTTCGAAGCTGGTGATTGATCTTGGTGGCAGGTTGTCGAACCACTTCATGGCTGACTTGGTGAGGGTGGTGGGGAAGGCTTTGCACCGAGTCGCGTCGGAGGCGTCGACTAGGTACATTCTGCTTCTGAAGTTGCTGAGGTGGTGACTCGGATCGGTGGTGCCGTCGTAGAGGTCCATGTCGGGTGGTTTGAAGTTTCGCGGTACCTTTTCCTTCATGATCTCTTGCGTGAAGGGATCATGGTTGCCTTCGGTGGTGGTGCCGCGTTCTGTCCGGTCTTTCAGGTTGGCCTCTATTTTCCGCAGTTTTTCTTCTAATTCTCTGCGCTTTCGAACTTCCCTTTTCAGATCTTGTTCAGTTTCTTTCTGCTTTTTTATGTCCTCTTCGAGTCGTTTTAGTCGGTCTTGTTGTGCTCGGACTGCTTCTAGAATTTCCGAGCTCTTCTCTTTTTCGGAATTTTGTGGATCTTTGTTTGGGAGTGATGTTTTTGGGCGATTCTGTTTGTTTCCTCCTGGAGTACGTGGTGATAGAGGGCTGTCCGGTCGTTCTCCGGTGTCAATTTCGTCCTCTTGTTCAGATGCGGCGTGGTCATTGTTGAGAGGGTCGTCCGCCATGGTAGAGGGATGACTTCCAGGTCCCCGGCAACGGCACCAATGTTCCGAGGGTTACCTGAAACGTGTAGCTCGGTCGTCTGGAGAGGCCCGAGGTGGGGGTTCAGGGACCCGAGCTTGATATGCAGAGTGGTTGGTGGTTGTACCTGTAATGACACTCCGATGCTTAAGTTAGCATGGGTCCAAGCAGATATGTGTAGAATGTGGAATGAATGCCATACCTGGGTGTTCCAGTGTATTTATAGTAGTTGGCCGTGATCTTCCCTGGATAAGATATTCTTATCTTATCTTATCTTTGGGAGTTTTATCTCTATCTTTGTGGAACCGCCTTTTCTAGGCCTTTTCGGCCTTTAGGTTTTGGGCTGCGTTCCTTTTGATGGGCCTTTCTTGCTTTATTGTCCGAGGTCCGACCTTTAGGCGTGAGCCTTAGGACGAGGTCGGACCTTTTATGATTTTGCCGAGTTGGAGGAGCCCGGTCAGGGTATGAACAATAGGCATTCTTGTTTGATCTTAAGTGCATATGCTTGTTTGAGATCCTTGTTGCATCTACCTTCCTCTGTTTGAGTTCTTTTTTACTCCTGTATTCTTTGATATAGCCTTGAACTTGTCTTAATGTGATGTGCCTTTTGACTCCGGGTTCCGAGTCCATTCTTAGAGAACCTGTTGATTCAATTTTCCTCTTATTTGACAATGATTACAGCCAATTTTGAGATTTTTATGAAAATTGCTGTTGAATAGATATATACTTATCTATATATGAACTTTGAAGATTTCTTATACAGTTTAGCAACTATTTATTTCTAATACCTTGCCTGTGCTTTTACTGGTTTATGGAACTGCATTTACTTTAAATTACAATTTGACTTTTTAGTAATTTTACTATAGTTCCAATGCACATCTTCATTTGATTATGTATTTGGGTATTTTTCAAAATTTTGGAAAGGAAGGATTTTTTTTTTTGCTTTTATCCCGATTGAATTCGTTTGATAAACTTTACCTAATTTATTTTTGCCTGGAGTTTGGTTTAGCATACTACCTTGTTGGTGCCATTGCTGTTTCTTTGAAAATGTTGGACTCATAGCTTTCTTCTTATGAACGGACTAACGTATCTCGTAAGCCTCCATCTCCATGAATGTCATGCTTGACTTTGTTTTTAACTAATCTTTTACATCTTGTGGACATTACAATTGATCTTGGTTTTCCTCTCTTGTGAATCTCATCCTTATATGAGTAAGCTTGATTATTTCAAAATTAGTGCATCGTTTATCCTCTCATTATCTCTATTAGAGTTCTTAGTCAAAGATTTATCCTTGAGGAATTACTAATGATTGAGTTGTCTATTCCTATGACTTTTGTATTCTTTTGAATCAATTGAAAGCTTGTTTGATGTCTCATACCTAGTGGATCTTGTTTGAACTATCTTGATTTAGGATCCTTTCTTGTGTGGCTTGACTCCTTTTTAAGTACATCCTAATATTCTTGAATATCCTTTTGAAATGGTGATTCCAAGTACACTTTTGGAGTCTTGTTTTGAACTTTTAAGGAAGTTTTGAATTCTCTTTGAAGAAATTCTAAATGGAATTTATTTTCTGTTGCTTGATTGAGATTGAAACCATTGTTCAATTTTGACAAAGTTGATTTAAATTTGGCATGCGCTATTTTAAATGAATTTTTGAATAGCTTCATTGTTTAATGAAAACCTGTCCGTTTGTAACACACCACTTGTTTCCTTTACAAATTTATAAGCAAACTTTTACCTCAGATATTTTCTTCCAAGTAGAGTTTAACTTTCTCTTTCGTCCTTGCTAAAACTTTTATACACGCTTGTTTGAATATGGACTTTGAAAATTTTTGAACAAACATTTGATTTCTCTTCTGAGTTTTATGATTGCTTTTGGTTAGGTTGTGCACCTAATTATCTTTCTAACATATTTGAGAAAATATTTTAGGCTCTTAGCCAAATTTGTGTGCATTTTGTTTTTAAAACTATACATAATCTACTTCAACATGAAATTGAATTAGAGCAAAGCCACGTTTATACTTTGTTACTCTCTTGAAGGATGTTTGTTGTTTAACTTCTCTTTCAGACTGCGAAGTGATTTTTGCAAGTTTTCGATTCTTTTATGAACAATGTATTCGGGAGTATTTTTAATCGTGCTCTTGAGTTCTATGAGCCTTGTCTTGGGTCTGAGATATTCTTTTCTATAAACCTCATATTTCTTCGACTCAGCTTGAAATTGTTTCAAACTAATGCGCTGATCTTCTGCTTATTGGTCCTATTGAATTTCTTTGATCCAAGGGTTACCTTTGGAGTTGTCAATTGAATTGTCTCTAGCAAACTCCATTGCTTGAGCATCTCTATTTACCTGGAGTTACATACATTCCTTCATATCTATGAGTACTATCCTTGACATTTGACTCTCTGTTCTAAATCTTGTATCCTTTTGAGTAGACTTGAGAATTGTTTTGATATCACGTGTGACTTGTAGACATAGTAATGCGATGCGTTAGTTCTTTAAAATGTGATATGTGTATACAACAGTTGAAGCGGTAGGTGTGCAACGTTATGAGTTGTGGGTGTTTTGTTCCTTGCGAACGGGTTTGTGGTTGTCAGGCTTATGATCGAATATGGGTTTTGTAAAGTGCTTGATGGAGTTGGAAAGTTGAAGCTTTGAGGTTGATATGAGATTAGTGTGTAGATGTTAAGCACATCATTTTACCCCCAACCTGTTTTATGGCCTTCGATGCCTCACCTTACTATCACATGTTTGAACCATGTCTTCTTTTGCATGGAGCCTTTCTGTAACATTTGCTTTGCAATCACACTCCTACCTTTGTATCTTTATGCCTACGACAACCCAAGTATTTGAAAACCATATATATGTTTGTATGTTGAGATAATTTTGCTTTTCCTTAAATGTGTTCAAGGGTGAACTATTATGAGATTTCTTTCGTTTTGTATCAATTTTCGAGGACGAAAATTTTTATAAGGTGGGTAGAATGTAAGACCCAGAATCTTTGAAAAGTCTTTTTATGATCAAGTCTCAAATCTTATAGTCATTTATAGCCTTAATTTCAGAAACTATTTTATTAAAGATAATTAAGGCAAGTTGTGACCTATTGATTTTGAGACAAGTTATGATTATTATCCAATTTTTATAATTATTGGATTATTTTCTATATTTAAATTATCAAATTGGTAGTTGTGAAATAATAAAAATTTCATATGATTTGGATAAAATAAGTAATATTTAAAATATTAGTACTGCTATTTTAGAATATGAAGAAATTAAGTATATTACTTCCAATTATTTGGTTGGAACATTTTATTGAAAATAATTTGTAAAAATTGATGAGCAAATAGTATTTTTATACATTAATTTTGTTGGATTTAAATTTGTTCCTAATTACTATATTACCCCTACTTTTATTTGAAATTACCAAAATGTCCCTAACCCTAATTTTCAAAATGAGGAAACCTAACCCAGTGACCTGTACCCGACCCGGTTCCATTCACCCACACACACAGCCGCAGCAGCAGACCCTTCCCCCTTTCACCCTCAGCAAACTCACAGACTTGAAACCCTGTAGTCGCGACCCCATTCCTTTTTTTCCCATTGACAACTCACACAAAGTTTCCTTTTCCTTGAAAGAAAGAAACAGTGAGCCAGCGGGAGGAGGAGAGAGGGAGGCGCGTCGCGCCGTCGTTGAGAAGGAGAGGAAGAAGGGCATCGCCGGCCTGGCGCCACTGTTGCCATCGCGTCCTACCATCCCTGCCCAGTTGATGCCACCGTTGTTATTCGCGGGGTCGTCTCCGCCACAGATTGGGACTGAGGCGAGAGAGGAGGAGACTAACGAGCGGGCTTGTGCGCGAGAAGGAAGGAAGGTCACGTGAGGAGGAGCGCGAACCACCGCGCGGAGCCGCACCGCTATGTGCTGTCGTCGTTGCCTCGGACTGCTGCCGCCGTCGAGCTTCGAGGAGAGAGAAGGAGGTTGCGTGGAAGATGAGGCGCGATGGTGGTAGGAGGTTCTGCCACCCCTCTATCGTTGATGAGCTGCCGCCGTTGCTGTGAAGGCTCCGCCACTGCCTTGTTGCTGCTGGGGAGAAGGAGACCAGAATGGGTAAGTAGGAGGGGTTTTGTTTCCCTTCTTATTTGTGCTCCAAACTCTTGTAGAAAAATCTGCAGCCTTCGCATAGTCCTTGCAAAATTTTGTAGCATTTTCAAGGGTGTTAAAAGTCATTCCAACCTTGAAAACAAACTAGTCATCAACAATACAGAGGGACTGCAAAATACACCATGTTAAAAACAAGGATATACTATAGAGTTTCTGCACGTCATAAAAAAATAACAATTCAACTTAAATACCCCCCAAATATTCCTGATCTACACTCGAACGACAACAACTCAACTAAAATAATAAGAAAAGTCATAAACTGTAAATACACTCAAAGTTTCCTAAAATACACCCAAATAGTTCTGATCTACACCCGGACGTATGGTATAAAATGCACAAAATTAATCAAAACTAGTACATTAGATTCAATTCACAGTCAATGTTCACGTATTAATTTCACAGTCAATGTTCACGCATTATTCAGCTAGACAATCATAAATGACTAACTACATCAAATTCAGATTCAATAATTAATTAAAACTAAATCACACCTCAGGAACTTCATTTGATTCAAATTCAAAATCCACTTCGCCCTGGTTCAGCTGACAATCTGAAGTTGAATCATCCATTATCTTCAAAACGATTTTAAAGCTTGATTTCAGAAACCATGAAAATTAAGAAAAATGAAGCAAGAAAACAGAGAGAGAAACACACGTAAATGACGAAGGAGAAACCAATGAGAAACACATGTAAACAATGAATGAAAAGGCAAAAAGAAACGCACAAATGAGATCGAACAAAGAAGGCAAAAAATTCGAAAGAGGAAACGAAATCCTTTGAAAAAAGAAAGTTATATATTCGCGCGTTAATTGATTTAAAAGTCTGTTAAGGAGGCGCGTGAAACACACATGCCACAAGAGGCGCGTTTAAGGGTAAAGGACTTGAAACACTTGTAAGTGTTAATCGCTTATATGCTGAGATTATTCCTATTTTATATTCCTGGTAATGAATAAAAGTGAATTATTTTAATTTTTATATAGTTTTTTTTTGGACATAGTGAAGGCCAGAGAGACCCGGCCCACACACATAAAGAACTTGAAATCCAGACCCGCCCTACCGAACTATCCTAATTCAAACTACAGAACTGCCTCTCCCTCTCAACATTCTTCTCTCAACTATCCTAATTCACACACACACATACACACACACAATTTTTTTATAATTAAAAGTAAGCCCCCTTCTTCTTTCTTTTTTTTTAAACTTAATTATATATATTTATATTTGTTTATTCATATTTAGCAGTGATCAAGCCCTGCTAGCATGGTGAGCTTTATTGACTACTCCAAATTTGACTTCAATTTTGCTGAATAGAATTCTGGAAGGGAAGTTCCATTGCTTCCCTTCTGATGATGTTTGCAATTAGAGGCCGGGGGAGTGGGGGTTATTGGCCAAGTAGCAGGAAACTGATTTTGGTATTTCATGGTTGCTAGTGAATGTGCCAGTCTGTTTTCTGCATGAGGGGTCCAGGTAAATCCATAATTCGGAAGTCTTTTTCTGAATAGATTTTATGTCTTGAATGATTGAGTCTATTTCCCAATTTGTATTTTCTGATTTGAGAGTCTGAACAAGCTGTAGACAATCTGTTTCGATGATGACTTTTTGAATATTTAAATTTTCTACTAGAATTACAGCTTCCTTTACTGCTTGTGCTTCTGCTGATAGGCTTGTGCTTGCTTAAATCTCTGTTGCTGATCCCCCTAGGATTTTTTTCCTATGGTCTCAGATCACTGAAGTTGTTAACCCTGACTTGGTCCCCTTGGAGAATGAAGCGTCTGAGTTTATCTTGAGCTAGCTTTGAGGAGGAGGTCTCCATTTGATAGGTGTTGTACTGCCTCTGTTGTCCACCCTAACTTTGTAGATATGATAATTTGTTTGGTTGTTGTACTCTAGCTCTATCCTCCTTGCATGATTGATTGTTGACTCTGGATTCGGCTCTATGCTGTTGTATACGTGGTTGTTCCTTGCCTTCTAAATTGTCCACATAGTGATGCCTATTCTACTCCAATTCTGGTCCGCTTTTGCTTTGCTAGCTTTTTTACAATTTATGTACATTTGCTGCAGCCATTCACCCACTGATATGACATTTCGGTTTGTTGGTGTATATTGTGATTGTGAGTCGAACCACACTACTCTTGTCCATTCACAAAGCAGGAGAGAATGCTTGCTGGTCTCTTCCTCCTGTAAACAGATTGGACAAACACTATTAACCAATAATCTTTTTTTTTTAAATTAGCTCTTACCTGTGAGATATTGTGTGCGGCCTTCCAGAGAAACATTTTGATTTTTTGAGGTGCCTTTATATTCCAAATTCCTTCCCATAATCCTCCAATACAAGGCTTGATGAGGGTCTGTTGTTATGACTTCTTTCGTCTTCTTCTATTTTTGCCACATAGTACCTTGTTTTGGTTGTGAATTCTCCATCCTTCCCGAGGGGCCACCATAACCTGTCCTCCTTTGAGATCCTACTTACTGGGGTCTGGAATATTTTTTCTGCTATAACCGGAGAAAAACTCCTTTGGATTATAGCTCTATTCCAATCTCTGGAAGGTGTTAGTAATTCTTCTACTCTTTGATTGTCAATACTTTTTCTATTGAGTGGCTTATTGATTCCATGAATCCAGTTATCTCCTTAAACTTTCACTCCACTTCCTTTGCCTATGCTCCATTTCCCTTTGCATTTTATAAGCTCCATCCCTTGCAATAAGCTGTTCCATACCCATGTGCCCTTTTGATGATTCGGGGCGTTCCAAAAATCACAATCTGAAAAATATAGGCCCTTCAGCACTTGTACCCATATGGCTTCCAGGTTCTTGATCACTCTCCAGGCCCGTTTGGCTAACTATGTCGTGTTCTGGTGGTGAAACTCTTTAAAAACGAGTCCTCCTTCTTTCTTACTCCTGCATAGCTTCGGCCAAGCCTTCCAATGTATCCCTCTTTCTTTACCTTGGCTCATCCACTAAAACTTAGCGACTTTGGCATTTAATTTATTGCAAAAAGACTTGGGAAACCTTAGTATACTCATAGCGTATGTTGGAATTGCTTGTATGACTGTTTTAATAAGAACATCCTTCCCAACTTGATTTAACAGGCTCTCTTTCCATCCTTCTATTTTTTTCCTCCACTTTTTCCATGATCCACTCTAGAGCCTTACCTTTCGCCCTTCCCCAATGTGCTGGGAGTCCTAGATATCTCCCTGGGCTGTCCCAAGTCGGAATATTGAGAATGTCTTCTATGTTAACGCTGGTTTGGAGTAGAATTTGGTTGCCAAAGATTATTCTTGATTTTTCTAAGTTAATTACTTGTCTAGAGGCCGAGGTATATTGGTTCAGAATCTGTTTTAATTGATAGATTTCCTCCTCTTCTATCCCTGAAAATATGATGCAATCATCAGCGAATAGTAAGTGAGTGATAATTGGTGCTTTAGGTGCTAGTTTAACCCCTGAAATAATCTTTTTATTTAAGGCATTATCCATTAAAATAGTAAAAACCTCAGAAGCTATAATAAAAGAGTAAAGTATCGTTTTTGTCCCTAACGTTTGGGGTAAGTCTCAAAGTTGTCCCTAACGTTTCAACCGTCCTATTTAAGTCCCTAACGTTTTAAAATTGACTCAATGTTGTCCTGCTGTTAGGGATCCGTTAACAAAATTGGCAGTGGGACAAAATTGAGATGATTTTGAAACGTTAGGAAGTTAAATAGGACGAAAACGTTGGGGACAAAAATGATACGTAGAAATAAATTTTAATTTTATCCTTCAATAATATAAATTTTTTACTTTACATAGTATTCAATTATTTTTTAATCACATCTATATAAATTACAGTTAATCACATTACTTTCATTCTAAATAAATTATTTTTTTTGATAATTTTACTCTTAAAGTAATGTAATTTTTTATAAATAAATAAATTTTACACTTTCATTCTAAATAATGTAATTTTACTTTCATTGCTTAATCACATTACTTATAATTTTTTTTATAATTTTATACTTTCATTCTAAATAAATTAATTTTTTTATAATTTTATACTTAAAGTAATGTAATTTTTTTATAAATAAATAACTTTTACACTTTCATTCTAAATAATGTAATTTTACTTTCATTACTTAATCACATTACTTAATTTTTTTTTATAATTTTACACTTGCATTCTAATCACATTACATTATTTATTTAGAATGAAAGTGTAAAATTTATTTATTTATAAAAAAATAAACTTATTTAAAATAAAAGTAATGTGATTAAGTGTAATTTATTTAGATGTGATTAAAAAATAATTGAATACTATGTACAGTAAAAAATTGATATTATTGAAAGATAAAATTAAAATTTATTTTATGTATTATTTTTGTCCTCAACATTTTCGTCCTATTTAAGTCCCAAGACTGCGTTTGTTTTTAGAGACAGGACAGAACATGACAGAAATAATAGGACGGAGACACTCAAAATTATTCATTATATATTATGTTTGGATACGATATACAAGACACTAATGTAATGTTTAGTATTATGTTTAGATACACATGGACAAGATTAAAATATTATATGAAATGACTAAAATAGTCATGTGATTCCAAATTTTCTACATCAAGTACAAACTAATTTAATAGAGAATGAGAATACGTAGGAGTACAGATGGAACTTGAAAAAAAATGTTTAAAGAGGCAAAAAAAATTTAATAAAAAATATATAATAGTATTTATATTAAAATAAAATTTATAAATATATTTATTTTATTTTTAAATTTATTATTAATATGTAAGAATATGTATGGTTAAGATTAATAAAAAAATAAATTTGAGTTTGATTAAAATTTTTTTTGTTTAGGTTAATAAGTCAAATTAATTTTAAATAAAAAATCAGTTTTAAAAGAGAATCCGTTTTTACATGAAAAAATTATTTTTGCACATAAAAATCTATTTTTATTTAAAAAACTAATTTTTTTTATCTAAAAACTGATTTTTCTTTAAATTATATAAAATCAATTACAACTTATAAATTATTTTTTAGTATTTTAAAAGATTAATTTTACCTTTGATAATATTTATCTTTCAAAAGTTTTAAGACTAATTATTTTTGTTATTATTTTTATTGCAAATCAAATAATATAATAGAAAGTTAAAATGGTATTGAAGTAAGAAGGATAAGAAGGAAGGAATTAGCCAGCCAATAAAAAATTCTAAAAAAAAAAGAAAGTTCCCGAAAAAAAGAAAGAAGGAGAACGCAAAGATAGAGAAAGTATCTCTTTAAGAACAACGCAATAGGAAAAATAAGAAGGGGTAATGGTGGAAAAATAAAAAATATCTATGGACAAAAAGAAAAACAAAATTTATAAAAAAGTCCGTGTCCACTCTTCTAAATCTCATTTCCATCATTGTCCTTCGTAAAAGAGTAGAGACAAAAGTATAAAAAACTGTATCAGAGACAATGTGTTCAGTGTCCATGCTTCCAAACACTTTTTAAACATGGGTTGTCCATATCTCTAGGTCCAGTCTCTGAAAACAAACGTTATCTAACATTTTAAAATCGTCTCAATTTTGTCCTTCCGTCAATTCTGTTAACGGATCTCAAAGGCAAAACAGCATTGAGTCAATTTTAAAACGTTAAAAACTTAAATAGCACGATTAAAATATTAGAGATAATTTTAAGACTTACTCTAAATATTAGGGACAAAAATAATACTTTATTCTATAATAAAAAAATAAAGAAAAAGAGGGTCTTCTTGTCTTAATCTTCTGTGCGGGATAATTTCCTTAAATAGTGCTCCATTGATCATAAATACATGTCGGACTTGATGGCTAAGTACTTAGTGGCTTTTTCCCTTTACCTGTTATACTGTACAATGCTTCTTGAATTATGATTATGTTGTCTTGAATGAGCCTTCTACTGATGTAGGCGCTTTGGGTTGGTGAAACAATTTTTATGTAGTTAAAAGATGTCATTGTATCCAAAATTATGTAATTAAGTCAAATTACACTTTTTTTGGGCTTGGATTACTAGTACATGTTGAGCAATAACGCATAATGGGCGCCCCGGAATGCAAAATGGGCTTTACAATCAACCCCCACATCATTTTGTTAACTTCATGTAATAGTCATGACAAAAAAAAAAACTTTCATGTAATAGTATGTACAAAAAAAAAAATGTTGTTGGTAAAACATTTATACTAAAAAAACCATAATTGACACAAAAAAATTAACTAAATCAACTGCAACTAAATTGAGTTACTCTAATAATTAGTTTATTAGTCTTCTCAAATAAATGTTAAAAATTTAAATTAATCTTATATATGCGAATTAATCTTTGATTTACTAGACTGAGAGTAGCTCTCTAATATTTTTATGAGTTGGATGAAGGGAAGGAATAAATGAATGAGGTAAGTGCAACTGTATTTTTAATTGAATAAATAAATGAGGAGTTACACGTCTAACTTCATCTACTTAACAATATTAATGGATCAAATTGAAACAAGTGGAGCAAAGGGAGCTTCACCATTAGTTCCTAGGACTTCCAATAATACTGAATATGATTTGATCAATGCACGTGGCTTAACATTTTTTTTCCATCGTCCCAGCTAAGTTTAGCTGCTGCTTTCTTACTTTACTATATATATATATATATATATATATATATATGTAAATAATCGGATCCACTTATATTTTTAAAAGGAAAAGTCTAGAGAGCCAGTAATTTTATTGAATTTTGGCTAGCATGTAACCAGCAGAGGAAGGTGAGTCATTGGATGAAATCTCATACCAATCTCACACCATCAAATTATCATTGATGGCCAGTTGATGGCTAACAATCACAAAAATTATTAGCCCCTAGTATTGCTCTTTTTAAAATAGTATACATACTTTTGTAAATAATTCTCTAATTTAATGTATTAAACTTTTTTGGTATAAGAAAGATTGTTGGGAGATTAATAACCTTTCGACTACAATTGCAAGTAAGGAACTCTCTTAATAGTTAATTAATTTTTGTCATATTCAAATCTTTCTGTTTCTTCTCTACTTTTCTGTTTTTTCCACCCCTTTAAGAGAAGGAAAGAAAATGAATTTAGCTACCACCACTTGGTAGTGACTTTAAACTTTTCGAATAATGTTTTAATCAATGGTAATAATAGTGTATTCTTTTTTAATAATAATGGTATATTTTACTACAATAAATATCTTATGTGCGTTGCATGAGCTATAAGAGAATAAAAAAAAAATCTACATCCACACTAAAAATTAATTATTATATATTTATGTGTAAATATATATTATTTAATATGTAATTTATATTTTAATATACGGTTGAAGTGAATAATGAAGGAGAAAGATAAGAATATGCTTGTGATGTAAATGCGTTATCTCGCATTTTCTAAATTCTAATAGTATTGTATTCCTTTAATCTTTTCACATCGTACCGACCATTATGTAAGACAAAAGCTGTGGTCGTTGTTTTATGTTGAAGACATAATATAGTTTTTTAAGATTGCTATGATAACCAAATAGTGCATTCCATTGCATTTGCATGAGTGAGACAACCCACACGCAACCAAAAACTGTTGCCAAACGACAATTTCTACTCTTTCTTTATCTTTCTCTATTTGTCTCCACTCTGATCATTATATTGTTCATCACCATAATAAACACTTATAACATATAACATAGAAACTTTCCTTGGTTTCAAACTTCACTTTGATTTTGGGTATGTTTGTGTTTTATAATCTCAGCTGACTTTGCTTGCTTAGTGATGTGGTCATGTTGGATTCTAATATCTGTGATGTTTGTTGTGATGATTATAGGGATGAATCACTTGAGTAGTTGGGTATGAAATGGAGGACGAAGATGAGGATCTTTCTCTGTGTTTTCATGAACTAAAAGAAACTTGATTGATTGTGATGATGAGAGAAGAGAAGGGACCAAAGCCTTTCATAGTGAAATTAGGCTTGGCTTTAGCTCTTTCATTTGCTGGATTCATCTACTCTCACCTCAGAGCTAAAAGAGTCAAACCCAGCAATAATACTTCCTCTACTCAGGGGCCTCCTTCAGTTTTTTTTTTTTTTTTTTTTTTTTTTTTTTTTTTAAGGTAGATGCTTCCATGAATTCTGAATTTAGTGTTTCATATGTCTAATAATGTGATTCTCAGGTCAAGGGAGTCACACTAATATGGGAGAAGGCATAGGAGCAGCACTAGGTTCTGTTTCAGAAGGAAATTATTCACATAGTGTAAGTTCTTAAATTATGAAAATAGTTTATATCTAATCAACTTTTTGCTGGTCGAGTAGTTAACTCATTCGTTCACTTAATCAAGTGTTGGGGTTTCAAATAGCGGACCCTTAAATGGATTGGATTAGTCCTTGATTTTTTGGATTGGGGAATTTCGTGGGGAGAAAAACAAAATAGTTTATATCTTATTGTAATTATTAGTCAATCATAAAATCTACTAAATAGACTTTGGAGCTAACTAGCTAGATTCTAACCTAAGCCTTAAGATTAGTTCTGGAAACAAATAATGTTTAGAATTTTAAATATTATACTTATAAATATTATACCTAGATAGTTATGAATTTTTCTTATAGCAGGAAGATACATGCATCAACAGGGTGATCTGTAACAATTCAACCATAGGTATCTCTCATAGCAGTAAACAAAATGAAGATAAGAATGAGTTATTCCTTGCTGAATTTCAGAATCTTGTGAAAGAAGTAGAATTTGGAGCCACCCTTGACAGAAAGTCTTCAGAGAAAGATGTAGAAGCAACAGCATGTGTAAGTCATGAGAAGGATGACTATGAAAAAGAGGTAACAAAGCTCAAAAACATAATTTCAATGCTTCAAGAAAGGGAACATAGTCTTGAGGTTCAACTTCTTGAGTGCTGTGGTCTTAGAGAGCAACAAAAATCAGTGAAGGAACTGCAAAATAGATTGAAGATAAGTAATATGGAGGCAAAGATGTTCAGTCTAAAGGTTCAGACCTTACAATCAGAGAATCATAGATTACAGGAACAGGTGACTGATCATGCAAAAGTGGTTGCTGAGCTTGAGGCCACAAAAGCCAAAGTTGAACTATTGCAGAAGAAACTTAAGCATGAGGCTGAACATAATAGGGAGCAGATCATAATTCTTCAACATAGAGTTTCCAAATTGCAAGAACAAGAACAAGAATGCAAAGCTGTTTATTGTGATCATGATATTCAATTAAAGCTGCAGGATCTTGAGTCTGAAGTAGAAGTGTTGAGGCAATCTAATTTCAGATTGCAGCTGGAAAATTCTGAATTAGCTCAAAGATTGGATTCTACACAGATCCTTGCAAATGCTGTTCTGGAAGAAGCAGAGGTAATAAGGTTATATTATATACTTTTAGTCTCTCTTTGTCAAATACCTTATGGTTTTGGATTGCAGGGGGATACTCGGAAGGAAGATATCGAACGCCTTAGACAAGAGAACGAGAGGTTGATGAAGGAAATGGAACAACTACAAGCTGATCGGTGTTCAGATGTTGAAGAATTAGTGTATTTGAGATGGATAAATGCTTGTTTAAGATATGAACTAAGGAACTACCAGCCCCAACCTGGTAAGACAGTTGCAAAGGATTTAAGTAGAAGCTTAAGTCCTACATCTGAGAAGAAGGCCAAGAAGCTTATACTTGAATATGCAAATAGCAATGGAGAAGGGAACATTGTGGATTTTGATTTAGACCAGTGGTTCTCCTCCCAAGGTTCTTCTCTTACAGATTCTGGAGAGTATGATGACTCTTCTTCCATGGATAATTCATCAACTGCCAGAACTAACACCACTGGAAAGACCAAAATCTTTAGCAAGCTTAGGAGAATCTTACATGGCAAAGATAGTCAGGTTTCATCACAAGCAAATTCTGGAGCTCAGAGCCGAAGAAGCGAGTTTACAACTCCCACCGTCACATCTAGAGCTTCCTTTGATTTATCTGTATTGACTAGGATGAAGCAAAGTGATAGGAGAAACTCAGATAGCTTTGTCCTGGGAGGCTCAAGTAAAATCAGTCCAAGGGGAGAAGCTTCTGATTTGGAGAAATATGCAAAAGCTTTAGAAGATTCTAGTGCGAGCGCTCGACACCAGAGGCGCAGAAGAGCAACATCATATAGTTAGTGAAAATAGCCTTAATACACTATACACTACACAGTTGACTATGTGTAATTAGCCTTAAGGACTAGTTTCAGAATCCAAACCTCTGTATCAAATAAGAATGCATTTTGTAACATTGGCAGGCATTCACCAATAATGTTTTAGTTTGTTTCTATTCTTGCTTATCTGACATTAACTTATATATATAAGATTTAACTGTTATTGGAAAATGTTATGGAAAATTTTTGAGTTGACAAAGTAAACAACATGAAAGGTGAATCATGAATTAAGCTTTGAATGTCATTACAATGGGGAAAAAACATTGCTGCTGAGTTCCATTAAAACAGAAACCACTGAACTCAACCAATATCCAGTGTTCTTCCAAACAAGTTAATATGAAATTTCACTAGATTTAATTCATAAAATACATGTTTCTCCAGAATCTATAAAAATATGCAAACTGATACATTTATGCGTCACTTCCATGATGAATAGTACTAGTGGTACACACAGGTATATTATAATGGTCTACAGAGATATAATCATGAATCATAACTTCATATGCACTTATGAGATAAGGGCTATGCCTTGAACAATCAATGCATCAGCTAGAACTTGGTTTGCAGCTTGAGAAGGATGGACACTATCCCAAAACACATACTGAGTTGCATTGGAGCAAGTTCCTAGTGATTTTGGATTGCACAATAAGGATGTTGTCTCAACTATCCCAGTTCCACAGCAGCCTTTCCTTGCCTCGGCGAAACCTATGTTGCACATTTTAAATCAGACAGGTTAATAAGAAGAATAAATCACATGATTTTTCAGCAAGATTATTGTATTCTAGTCTTACCAAATTTTGAAGGGGATTGAACAAGGTCATAGAGAGGCTTGTAAATATCAAACACAACAATCTTAAGACCAGGAAGTTGCTTTTGGAGAGTTTTTGCAGCTGAGTTGATTTTCTTGTTAAATCCTTGGGCATCATTGTTGATTCTTGAGACGCAACCATTCTCATGGAATCCGAACAAGGTTCTTGCAGCAGGTAGGCAACCCAATGGTGGAAGGGAAGTCACTCCAATTTTCCTAGCTCCCAATTTATGCAAATCCTGTATTATCATTGCATGGTTTTACAAGTTTATGATATTTTCCAAATACTTGTCTTTGTTTATAGAAAAACAATAGGAGATACCTTAACAAAACTTGAGAATGATCTAACTAGGTATGAAGAATACTGGTCAGGAGTGACAAGTTTGTTGATGAGAGGATTGGTATAATAATTTTGGACAAAGTCACTGCTTCCAGCACTCAATAAGTACAATGCATCCTTTATGATTGATGCTGCTTTCTTGCTACCAGCTACCTTGGCCAGCTTTCCTTGGTATTCCTTGAAATAATTCAACTGTACGGACAATGGAATTGCATGCTAATGACAGAAAAGAAAGTTATTAGAAGACAGTTAAGTTTGTTGAAGCAAATCTTAGCTCACAAACTTACATTCAAGATGGCAGCCTTTTCATCATAACCAGAGGCAGCTGAAGCGAAATTCGCTCCAATAAGAAGGTTCTTCCCTGATGCTTGTGGGCTAAGATATGCAGGTGCATAGCTCTTAAAACCCAGTGTGTCAGCTGCAAAAGGAAGCATTCAACAACATTGAAAATTGACACAAATACATGGTAGCTGATAAAGACAAAGACACAATTTGTGTAATTCTGTCTCTCTTTAAAGTTTATTTTGCTTACCAGTAATATCAGTAGCTAATTTGCCATTGCAAAACCTGCCAGTGGGTTGATGGTTGAGAAAGTCCCTTCCATAAGGAGGGTAGTTAGCCTTGAAAATTGTAGGCAGGTAGTCATTGTTGCCAACATCCACAGCAGAGTCACCAAATGTTATCATTGCAGGCACAAGTGTGTCTTGTGCATTCCCCCATCCTACAAGTAAGACAAATGCAAATATCACAAATACTACTTCTACTTCTTTTCTATTCATCTTCATCTTCTTTTCAATAACCATTCAGATGCTTTCTGGTGTTTATATAATAAGAAATAGAGTGGCAATTGAAGGAGGAAGATGGAAGTTGGTTATAGGCTATTAAATGTGAACACTTATAGTATAGCTGTCACATATGTACACCACACTATGATGATGCTTTTTTATGTTAGATTTTCAGTGTCACTTTGCCTTATATCAACATTATGAGTTTGTTTTCATTTAGTGTGGGTAGAGGGAAGTTGTTGAACTCTGCATGTGTAGGAGGTGGCATAATAATCTTGCTCACGAGACTGCTGCATGCACCAAGAGTTATTCTGGTTGTTGCATGGAAAGTTTTAAGCAGTGACCACAAATTATTAAAACAAAACAGCGTGCATGCTTTCAAGATCTTCATCTGTAATTCAATTTCAAAAAGGTCTGCCTTATCAATACACTTTTAATAGGATAACATTTTTTCCCCAATATATTGTGATCATGTTTATTTCTAGGCATTATTATTTATTTGTCTTATAAGGTTTAACACGTAATTTTTTTTCAAACAGTTTGCACTATTAAATAAGAGTATACTTTTACACTTCTGTAATAAGAGAGTGGGTTGCTCAAAGTAATTAATTCTATTCTTTTTTATGAAAAATATTTTTTTTTCTACCGTATTTGTCAGCTCGACCGATGAAAAAACGAATTTAAACTCTAAATTTATTATTGACCAATAAATTACTATATATATATATATATATATGAGATTTGAATATCTAACATTTATGAATTAAGTATTCAATTAATTTAAATTAGTTAAATAACATTTTTTAAAAGAACGCTACAGTTCAATTTACTTTTTTTTTTCAATATTTGGCAATCAACATATTTTTAACAACCATACTACATATATATATTAGAATCAACCATTAAAATTAACTATTAGTATAAAATATATATTAAAATATAAAATATATATTAAATAAGTTAAATAATATATATTTATATATAAATATATAATAATTAATTTTAATGACTAATTTTAACATACGAATAACACTTTTATTTTATAAACTGACGTTAACTTTAGAATTTACATACACTAATAAAATATGCGTGGTGGTTAAAATTGGCCATAATGACTAATATAAATAAAAATTATTGATTTGCGGGCATTTTTCTTTTTGTTATTTGTTGTGACTTGTGTGAGAAGAATTATATTTGAACTTTTCAAAAACAAAAGAAAAAAACATTGATTAGTTATATCACTTATGACTAATATTATTTTAAATTTTGTTATCTAATTAATTTAGTTAGACTTAATTTTTAAAAAAATTTAAATGGTATCATTACTCATATATTTATACATATATTATGTTAGTCTGACCCTAAATTAATTTAGTTTATAAAATATATTAACGTGAGTTAAATTAGTTCTTTTATTATGGGCTAATACATTTTATATTAACATGAATGAACACGAACAATTTTGTCTGAATTTGTTTAAATACGAACGCCATTAATTATAATTATCATAATTTAAGCTATACGAGACATGTAATAGCTCATTTATTTTACCATGCAAAATCTTCATAAACTCTACTGATAAGTTTGAAAACTCTAAATTAAATTAGTGATGATCAAATATTATTTTTTTTTATGATATGAGGGGCCATAGGCCCAAAAAAAGAAAAAAAAACAAAAGAAAACAAAGGAAAACAAGCACACTAGCGCCTGGAGATACGAAGCATCATTACCCCTCTTCCATCTTCACACACAAAGTCATTCACTTTTTGTGGCGGAACATCCCCAAAAGACAAGACCAGGATTAATTTTAGCGCCGATTCTCGCCAATTTGTCCGCCATTCTATTTACCTTCTCTGAGTATGTGGCTGAAGCAAATTTTCCAATTCTTCTTCTTCCAATTTACAATTAAACGCACCAAAAGATTGGGATGGTTATGGAGTTCTCGCCGATTATTGATAAGGGCTATAACAGCAGTGGCATCGCTATATATGATGATTTTTCTCATTCCCATAGTCCAAGCAAGGTTGAGGCTGTCATGAATTCCCCATAACTCAGCATTGAAAGCGGAGTAAAGGCCAATGTTGCGAGAGAAACCACCCAGCCACCTTCCCCGATGGTCTCGAATCGCACCTCCGCAGGATGCCAAGCCAGAATTCCCTTTTGCAGCTCCGTCTGTGTTGAGAGCCACCCAGCCTTTCGGAGGTGGTTTTCAGGATACAAAAATATCAGTTCTTCTCTCCTGCTCAATCAGGTGCTCATCTTTCTTAAAGGCTTCACTATTTTGTTGTACTTGTAGGATAATTTCATTGGTAGCTTCTTTAGGTCTCTGATAGTTTTGATTGTGCACTTCCTGATTCCTCCAAACCAAACTCTCCAGCATGTTGTCATGAAAATGTTCCTCCAATTGTAGTTGTTTTCTTTTCCTAGTTCTTGATTTAGATTCTGCTCAACCCAATCTGATAGTTGATGGCTGAAAAATTTTTCAATAGCTTCTTGTTTAATTAGCTGGGTCCAAATCCTAGAGACCTTGGTGCAGTCCCTTAAGACATGAAGGATGTTTTCTTCCTTATCTGGGCAATGGTGGCAACAACCATTCCCACCACAAATTTTCTTCATCCTTTCTTTTGTAGGAATTCTTTGATGCATAGTCAACCACATGAAGATTTTATTTTTTTGAGGGCCCTTCCACTTCCAAATTCTGTCCCAATTAGAGCTTTTAGGTTCTGTCCATCCAGCCAGCCATTTATAGGCACTTGCCACAAAGAAGTCTCCATCCGAAGAATGCATCCAGCCCATGGTATCTTGCTTCTGTTCTAAGTTTGGTGGAGGGATTGCTCTTATTTTATCGATTATCTGATTTGGTAAAGCTTGTTTGAGCTTACTCAGATCCCAATCTCCTTCATTGTCTGTCCACTCCCAAACTAAGTTGTCCTCATCAAATGTTGAGTTCTGGTTGTAGTTGATCAAGCATTTGTCTTTGTCCAACCAATAATCTGTCTAGAATTTTGTCACAAGCCCATTCCCTAAATAATGAATGGTGTTTTCCTGGAAGGTTGTCCATAATTTGGTCATTTCTTTTCAAAGAGATGAATATGAATTTCTAGACTGAATGATGTCATCCATTCCTTGATCTCTCTCATATTTGCGGTTTAAAATTTCTGCCCATAAGGAGTTTGGATTATTCTTCCACCTCCAAATGACTTTTAGTAGAAAGGCATCATTCATTAAGTTGAGTCTTCTGATAGTGAACGGTTTAAAAATCTCAGGCTCCCTTATTCCGATAGTGAACGGCTTCCAATTATTCAGTTGAACGGTTTTTTCTATAAGTTGGGATAGGGCATCCATACATATCACAAAAAGATAAGGAGAGATGGGATCTCCTTGTTTGATTCCTCTCTTAGGTGAGAAATCCTCTGTCATGCTCCCATTCCACAACAGATTGTATTTAACTATTCTCACACACTTCATGATAATGCTAACATATTTTTTAGGCATATTAATCTCCAACAGTCTTTTCTCTAAGAAATCCTAGTTGATTCTATCATACGCCTTTTCAAAATCAATCTTGATCGCCATGAATTTGGCTTTTCCTCTCATCCGTTTCATAGAGTGCATCACTTTCTTTGCTATAATAATGTTGTCCTGGATGTTTCTTCCCGGCACAAAACTGGATTGGTAAGGAGCTATGATGTCGTTTAAGGTTGGCTTAATTCTGTTGACAAGAATCTTGGTAATCACTTTATAGTTGACATTACATAGCGCTATCGGTCTGAACTGAGTGATAAATTCTGGAGTTTGAATTTTTGGGATGAGGGTTATGAGAGTTGTATTGGCTTTTTCTATTTCTTCTGGGTTGTTCCAGTACCTTGTCACATGCTCCATCGTCTTGTTTTTCACTATCTCCCAATTCTTCTTAAAGAAAAGGGCCGAAAACCATCTCTTCCTGGAGCTTTCAAGGAACCAATGCTAAAAACTGCCTTCTTTGTCTCTTCTAGAGTCAGTATCTTTATCATATCCCTACAAAAAATTGAATCTATTTTAGGACTTGTTTGAGCCATAAAATTTAAAGGAATGATGTTTACCTCATCTTGGTATAGGTCTTTGAAAAATTGAACAGCATGATCCTTGGTTTTGGTCCCATTTTCTATCCATTCTCCGTGCTTGTTTCTAAGCTTGTTGATTTTATTTTTGGCCCTTCTAATGATAGTTTTGGTGTGATAAAATTTTGTATTGCGATCTCCTTTAACTATCCATTGAACTCTAGATTTTTAGAACCAAAAGATCTATTCCTTTTTGAGAATTTCTCCCATTTCTTTGTGTAGGTTTGCTTCTAATCTGTCCAAAAATTTGTTTTTGCCATAGGTGGTGTGGCGTTGTATGCCCTTCAGTCTATTCATGATCTTTCTTTTTTGCTTGAAGATGTTTCCAAAAGCGTCTTTATTCCAATCTTGAAGCTTCCCTTTTAAGTGGTAAAGGGTGGGGTTCAGGTTCTGATTAATGTTCCATTCCTGCTTAATAAATTCTTTAAAATTTGAATGCTACTCCCACATAGCTTCATAGCGGAACAGTCTATCCCTTCTTTGCATGACATCTCTACTTTGAAGAGTTATAAGAAGAGGGTGGTGGTCAGATCCAATCCTTGGGAGCGCTTTCACCTTTGCTTCTTGAAATTTTATCCTCCACTCCGCATTAGCTAGGGCTCGATCAAGTCTTTTAAAGACTCTCTTTTGCCCCTCTCGTTGGGGACCTCTCCAGGTAAATCGAGAATCAATAAACCCCAGATCAATCAGACCGTAGTCGTTAATCCAATTAGCAAAAGAAGTACAAGCTTTTTTTGTCAATGTTTGCACCCTCTTTCTTCTCCGAAACATCCTTTATCTCATTAAAATTACCAGAGAGGAGCCAGGCTTTATTTTTATTAGGGGTCATAGATCGATTTTTAGACCAAAGTTGTTTTCTCATTGGGGCTGTGGACTTGCATAAATAGCTGTTAGGTACCACTCATCTCCTTCGCTGAAATTGATCTTGGCATGAATGAATTGGGGATGAGTTTCTTCCACCGAAATCTTTATGTCTTGTCTATTCCAGCAAATCTAAATACCACCAGAAAAGCCTTGAACTTCCTCAATAATATAATTATTGAACCCAGACTCTTGATGACCTTACTAGCTTGGTTCCCACCGCATCTTGGTTCCACAATGATAGTTAAATCAGGCTTATATTGGTTTGCTACCTCTTTGAATATGCAACTAAAGAAATTGCTAGCCGCACCTCTTACATTCCAATTTAAGATAATCATTAAGAAAAACAAATAACAAGGATTGTATAGACCAATGAATTGACGAAACATCATCACTAAAGACATGGCTGGACACTTAGTTAATCTGCATTTCCTCCTCTCCTACCCCCTTAATGGTAGGGGTGGTGAAGTCTATGTTGTTCACAATAGCTTTTTCCATCTCTATGTCTCTCTTTGCATCTCTCTTTATAACCTCTATTGTTGGGTCAGGGGACTTTTCATTTGGGGGGTTTTCTTGTTGAGATATATCCACTTCTTCCTACATGTGATCTGTGTTTGGGCTCTCATAGTTATTTTTCTGCCAATTATCTTGATGGTGAATAATGGAATTTTCTTGTATTGTAATCTTCTGGTTTGCTTCCTTTTCTTTACTTCCTTTTGGTTCAAGCTGTTTTTTCTCTGCATTGTCTATTTTTTGGTCTTGTGTGTGCATATCTGAGGTGTTTTGGTTGTTTTCCATCTGCTGTTTCTTTTTATTATTCCTGTTATTTCTTGCTTTAGTCTTGACTGATTGATCTGCTAAATTTCTTTGTGCATCTGCTATTGTGTTCTCATTTGGTTCCATATTTACATCCCCTTTGTTTCCATTTTCTACTTCTTCTATCTACAGCACTTGAAATCTGGAATTGCTTGTATTTCCTCCCTCTATTTTGCTAGTTTTTGCTTCGTTTTTTGTGTCTCCCTCACTTTTCTTCTCTCTCTTTGGTCTTTGGACAAGCATCCATGGCCCAAAATTATCGCTCGATTGTTGAAAAATTTGTTTACCTTTTTCTTTAGCTCTGTTAATATCCCCTTCCTTATTTTCTTCATGCGGCAGATCTTGGTCTATTTTTTTCTCACATTCTTTTCTTGAATTTTATCCTAATTCCTCTCCCATTTGTTTCCTTTCCACTATACAATTTTTTTGGTCATGGTAAGCTCTTCCACAAGTAAAACATATTTGGTGAAGTCCCTCATATTCCACTTTGAAGCACACTCCATTGATCATATATTTTCCTATAAAGGGTTTTGTTAAATCAACCTCCATGCAGAGTCTAGCAAACTTACCTCTATACATATTTTCAGTGTTTGTGTCCACTTTGACTACCCTTCCTATGAGTTCTCCAATTTTTCTAAGTATGCTTCTGTCGTATAGTTCTATCGGGAGGCCTGGGAGTCTTACCCAAGCTGTAATCTTGTCTATTGTAGCTAAGAGAGGGTTGAAATTTGGTTTCCATCATCGGACAGCAAGATAGTGGTCATATATTTTCCATGGTCCCTCCAACAGAGCGTAGTCTAGATCTTCCTGTGAGTAAAACTTGACCAAATAAAAATCATGTCCCAAGTCTATTACATCTATGCTACCTTTACCACTCCACATGTTTTCTAATCTTTTCATCACAGAATACCCTATTTTCCTTCCCACCAGTTTTACTATTAATGAATTCCACCACAGTTTCCATAATTTTCTGATGGTTGTTTCATTTATACGCAGGTTATACAACCCCTCCTCTACCTTGGTAACAATGACATCCTCGGATGGAGAAAACTCGCCTTCAGGTGCATCTTTTTGCTCCAGATCTTTTTCGAAATCCACCTCCTCCTCTGAGCTATCCTCTATTTCTGTTTCTTCCAGCATTGGGTTCTCTTCCTCCTCTTCCATCCAATTAGATTGTGGTCCCTTTTTAACAGTTTCAGCAAAGGATCTAACTCCCTTCCATGTTCTTGTTTCTCCTCTTGGTTCTTCATCAACCATCCATGGCTCCTCTCTCGGTACCCTAGTCACCATCTCTGAAAAACCTTCTCCCTCCTTTCTAACTTTCTTTTTGCTCCAATGAAGGAGGTCTAGCTCTTGTTCAGACGCCCTTCTTTCAGTTTGCTCGCTAGGAGCTTCCATGGATTCCCTGCAAGTGAAGGTCTTGTGTACGGAGAGAAAAGAAACTTTGTACGGAAAGAGACGTTGGCTATGAAAATCCTAAATTTTTGTCAAATTTCAAAGAAAAAAAATGATGATAAAATATTATTAATATAACAAATTGTAAAATTATTAATTTAATTTTAATTCATATGTGTTAATTAATAATTTTGTTGTGCATATTTTGTTACTGGACCGAAAAATAACAAGCCCAAGATGATTTAAGAAGATCAGCCTTAGTTATCAAAAATATTAAATGTTGTGGCTAAAATTGTTTTGTTACTTGTTGGGCCAAAATTTAATTATTATTAGCCCAAATCAATTTTGAAGAAGAGATCTATTAGTTGGGTCCAAATTGGAAAAATGAGAAAGAGGAAACCATGCATGCTTCCACGGATACCACTTCTTTCATTTGGTGGAATTCGAATTTTTGTTAAGTGGAGTTAATGCAGACATTGGAAATAGGAAAGAGAAAGTGAAAAAAGTGATTTGATAGCTTTCAATGTATTACATGCTAATAGGCATAGGTTTTGGAAAACTTAATTCATTTCATTCTCTTTCTTAGTCCCACTAAAAGCATTTTAATTTCTCTCTTCTCTCTCTTCTTTCTTCAAGCTTCGGTCACCTCACAGAAAATATGGAAGCTAAAGAAAGTTATCAGAAGGAGGTGGAAGAAGCTAGTAGCAAGGCCATTGTGATGATGGCATCAAGAAAAAGAAAATCTGAAGTATGGAGTGGCTGAGATCTTTACCACAAAAGGTAAGATATAGTAAAGTAATCTCAAGCCTTCTATAACTAAAAATGGAAGAAGATCCATTCGGTCAGAGAAAGAAAATCCTTGGAGGTATGGCTCGTCTCAACTTTTGATTAACTACCACAGGAGGTAGCTACTGTAGCTACGTGGAGGAAGAGGCAGAAGTTAGAGCAGATGGAGCTGTCATCATCAAGAACTCATCAAGGGCTAGGAATCCTTCTTGGAATGCAAGTCAAGATAGAATGCCCGGATTGATGAAGATTGGTGACAAGGGAAGACATAGAGGTAATTACATGTTGGGTTTTACATTCAGTTTCCTCTCCTCTCTCTCTGGTCGAACCAGTTTTTTCATGAAGAAGAAGAAGTTTAGCTCGATTCAAGAGTTTCAACCTTGGAGGCTTCTCCTTCTATAAATAAGGGAGAACAGCCATGGCTTGAGAAAAGAAAAAGAGTGAAAGCACAGTGTTCCTATAGCTACCCCAGCTAACAGAAGTTCTTCTCCTTCAATGTTCTTCATTTTGTATTTTTCTGTTTAATTTTGTCTATCTTGAGTCTCATGAAAAAAGGCAAACAGTGAGGTTTGTAAGAAAAAGCCATAGAGCGGAAAAAGGCAGAGTGCACAAAATTAAAAGAAAAATCCATAGATGTCCTTAGAGGTCCTTTGTACATCTGTGTTGTGTTCATGATTCTATGGGAATCTCCTTGCAAGTTGGGTTAGCACTTAGCGGTTGAAAGTTTGGTGGGTTATCAAGTCATGTTCAGGGTTGGGACTAGATTCTGGACTTGTCCCGGATAGGAAGGGTAGTTCCTAGGGAGAATTGGTGTATGTAATCATGATTATAGTGAAATCCCATCATTGTTGTGATGGAGACTGGATGTAAGCTGCATTGCACTTAGCCGCTGAACCAGGATACATCTTGGTGTGATTTTCTCTCTCTTCCACTCCATTTCTGTTTCTATTGCATAGGAGACAAAACTGAAAAATATCTCTTGGCTGGTTACGAGACAAAAAGAAAAAGTCTCTTGACTAGGCACGAGACAAAAACAAGAAATATCTCCTCAAGTTTTCTAAAAGGACAGCACGTGTTATTAAGCGAAAAATGGGCTAAGATTCAACATCCATTCTCTTAACTACTGATAAACCATCATCTACAAATGTAACTTAGAACCAAAGTAGATATATATAATTTCATGGATCTGATTTGGATGGACTCAAAATATTTAGACTATTAAATAATCTTAATATTAGAATATATTTTTAAAATTTTTTAATAATTATTAAATAGTTTTTATTTAATTTTATTTATTAATTAATTTTTTATATATTATTTAATTCTAAAATTTATTCTATATTTTATAAATTAATATTTCATTTTTAAAATTTTATTTTAAAATTCTATAAATATTTATCTTCAATTTTGTTCGGTATCTCGGGATTCCGGATGGGTTGGTGAAGTGTCCCGGGTGAGGAGGTAGGGATCAGCCCGACTCTGAATCTGTGTGCAAGACGTGGGGGTTGGCGATCTCCCGAGCTCTTCGTGAGGTGAGGGGGTGCTACCTGCAATGACTCTCCGACGTCCAAGTCAGAAGGTATCCAGGTGGTTTTAGAGTAAGGTAGCTGGCAGCAGGGTTGCTTGTGTCCGGGTTGTAAATCGGACGGATTATGCCCACTAATCCGACCGCGCAGGTTGGGTTGGCCAACAGGCCAGCTGGGTTGGATCGCAACAAATCTCTTTTTCAATTTTAAGATTATTAATTTCATAATCTATTATCAATTTATTTTTCAATTATCTAGTTTTATAATTTTAATCCTTTATGAATTTCCTTTCATTGTGATTATCAATTTTGTTAATAATCATCGTTTATGAATAAGCATGTATGTAATCATTACAGTTGTATAAATTGCAATCTGCAGAAATTTAATCGATTTTTTTATTGAAGTAATTGATTGGTTAGTGAACAGAAGTCCTTTACCGTTTACAACGTTCAGAAAATTAATCAATTTTTACATTTAGTTAATTAATTGGTTAGTGAAGATTTTTTTTTGCAATTGCTCGTAAAACAATAGATTTTATTTTATTCAAAAAATTGATTGATTAGTAAAAAAATATTTTTTTATAGTAATCCAATTGTTTTACTTTGTAAGTGAATCGATTTTATTATCTATCCAATTGATTGTTTGAGAAGAATCTAATTAATTGGTTGAATTATCTAATTGATTAATTAAAAAAATGGATTATATATACTCGGAATCTTTTTTTTTTGTACAAACAACTGATTGTTTGAAAGATTTATCTAAGACTTTATTCATCATATGGGTTTTATTATCATATAGGTTTTATTTTGTTATAGTATTATATAACTTAGTTTACTCAATTAATTTTTTTAATAGTCAATTTTAAAATGTCAGATATATTTAAGAAGGACACATATTACTTTTGTAAGATATATTTTGTTCATAAGGATGAAAACAATACCAAAAAATGATATGAATGAGCAATTTGAAGAGAATAATAATATTACTTTTTTTCGTATTAATGTATAAATTACTTATACACATATTAATATATGACATAATTATTCTGAACAAAATATTATATTAAATTATTTTTATGAAAAAAAGAAACGCCCCAGACCGAATTAAACATGCATGTTTAAGATAAACTTCAGAAGCTATGCATATGCAGTAGAAATATGCTTTAAAGAATATCCCAATCATATATCGATCTATCAAATAATTTTTCAAATGATATTAGTCAAAAAATCAATTTTCTGATCTAACAATCTTTTTGTTTCATCATTCGCATCAAAATTTAAGATTTAATTAGAGTGAGATCAGTGTCATGTGCAGATTTATAAATTAATTATACTACTTTGCAAAATATTTTTTTTAATTTATTTATCTATAATTAAAAACATAGATTTTTTACCGATTGAGTTATATAACATAAATGTATGATCATCTCAAAAAATATAGGCATGTTCATGCATTTGTTCAATTGGAATTTTGTACATGACTTTTGTATTTAACAATTATTAATGGACAAATAAGACCGTTCATACTTTAAAGATGCTATACAAAATAATGAAAATATAATTAATTAAGACATACTAATTGTATGAAAGTAATTGTTCAAATAATAAATAGATAAATATGATCTCAACATATAAATATTCAATAACTAAAGTTTCTTAATGACCTAGACTGATGTATCTTCATATCTAATTATTTATGCACATAATTCAAAAGAAAAAAAAAAAGATGAAAGTTTGAAATAGTGTATGATTTTATAGATTGTAAAACATGACCATCAGTTATTTTACTTAACAATCATTGACCAAGTAATAATTGGAATAGAGAAAACATACTATTGCTTTCACTATTTCAATCAATTTGGTTAAAAACAATGGATTATTTTATCTATTAAATTGATTAACATGATCTAGTTATTTGACACTAATTATTACTTATTAATTCAATTGGTGTCAAATTAAATGGATTGGATTAATCGCAAACATTTCACATTGTTTTTTCTTTTTCTCCACTTTAAAAGAATGTTTAACATTAAATCTTAGTTTTACAAAAAAAATTTAAGTTTTAGAAATCAAATTAGTTAAAAGATCTCATATCGTATTCATATATCATAATTAAGATCATCATTAATAAATGATTTATTTTTTTCTTAATTATTAATAATACAATTATAAAAATATAAATGATAAATAATAAAATAATAATTTATAAAAGAAAAAGTTGATTTTAGAGTAAAATAATATATAAAAGACTAACTAATAAAAATATTATTTAATAATTATTAAAAAATTAAAAAATATATTTATTACTAATACTATTTAATAGTTCAAATTGACCATCAGATCCTTAGGGTATACAAGCAAATGGAAGTGAATAATACATCAGGTTTTAACCTATATAGGATGATTCCAAAACTTGTAGTGTATGTTGAGTCATAGACCACTGGAAATGTGGGTTAAATTTCTCTTATTTGATGAGGAACTTCCATTAATTGAGATTTATTTTTGAATAATATTATTTGGTATTATTGGCTTGAATTTCAGTTAGCATGATAAGTTCACATGGCCAGAATTAGCAGAATTTTTTTGTTATTCTAGTGGACTTAGTTGCTGAATACGAAATTGTATTAAGACTTTGGATTAAAGTTCTTCGGGTTTTTTAAATATCACCTCTCATTCTTTGGGAGGGGTTGATAATTATTGCTGTTATTTTGACGACTTGTTATAAATGTCAGTCCAAGTCAACTTTAAAGTAAATAAAATTGATTTGTTATTTTACCTTTTGGTTATTGATATACCTTAACAATATATTTCAGATGCGGGTTTTATACCTAAATCAGTGAAATCTAACCTCACAAACATCTTCAAACCACAGCAACTGTCTGTGGACTTTGAGAAGCTTTCCGAAAGAAAGAAGAAATTGGTACAAGATAAACAACATCACAATGGGCTCCAAATATCTAATCTACCTTTGCTATGACGGGCTTAACAGTTTTCTAGAGTTTGATGTGTATCTCGGAATTAACAAGTGGGATACAGTGAGCTTTGGAGCAGTCAACCATAACTCCGACAGGTACAAGGCCGAAGAGATTATACATATAACTTCACAGGAGTACATAAATATACGGCATCAAAATTTATGGATTAATTCAATTCTACCAATCAGATTGTTCTTGCCTGGTAACTCCAAGGTATAGCTCGTCCTCTGATAAGGTCGGCGGACTCCTAGAGTGGACTGAGGTATACGTCGGCGACGGATGAACGGCGAGGGTGGGTACCTGCAAAGGCACTCCGACGCTCAAGTTAGTATCAAAGGGATAGTAGTTCTTAATTTAGAAAAGCGACGTACCTTTCTCGGCTTTCCTTGTCTGCTTTATATTAGCGTAAATGGTCGACCGTTTTCCTTGGGTTGTAACGCCCAGGAAGAGGATTAATTGTAAATCCGACGTTATTGATTTAATGATTATTTATGGTCGTGATGAAATCATCGGTTATGATCGGATTTTAGGTGTTGCCGAGCTATAACTTGTAACCGATGTTTATTGGTCATATCACAGCCCCCAAGCTTGACCTGTCTTTAAAGAGATAGGTTGAGCTTTTATGGTAGACGAGTTATAGCTCGGTACACTGTGCCCCCAGGTCAGCATATCTCTTTCAAAGTTACCTCTAGTAACTGAAAAGACTGGTCACTGTAATTATTGTCTTAAGCCTCGATACGTGTAAAATTGCAGTCATTATTAACTCTAAATAGGTGCAAGTTCCAAGGCTTCTTTGTAACCGTTGAAAGTGTGATTCATTTAATGGTGTTTGATTACACCTTAAATTGAAGGAGTTAAGTAACTGAATGGTTTGCATTTTTCTTCCTGCGGAATACTGGAGGGTTTTATTCAGAGTCCTTTACTCATTATGAGTACTAGAGGTTAGTAACACTACCCTTTCTGCGACTTTATCCTTACTTCTATTCTTCTGAATCAATAAGGAATGATGAGTGAGAAAAAGGGGAAATCTTTACCCAAGATTGGGAATGAAGAGCTGTACGACTGGGTTGGGGAGGATGTCAAGATAAGGGCTTCGTTGTTTGTAGATAAGGATAGCGTTAATCAGGTTAGTGTAGCTAGGATAGTGAAACCTGGCTGTCGGTTGGAATTGCTGCCATGCAGCCGTTCCGATCGTGTTTTTCACAGAAAAAGGGATTTCGAAAATTTCTTTATGTATACCTGTGTTTTAGAGGAGCTAAGGGTCCGGCTTCCGTTTAGTCAATTTGAATGTGACGTTCTGAGGCAAATGAATTGTGCACCATCACAGGTTCATCCTAACGGTTGGGCGTTCATAAAGTGTTTTCAGGTTTTAATGGATTTTTTGGAATTTAAACCGGAGCTGGAGCTCTTCTTTTCCTTATTTCAAGCTAAAGGGGTGTGGAAGGGTTTGTGGGTAAATCTAAACAGCACACCAGGTTTTTCGGTTTTCAAACTGTATAAATCCTCCTTTAAAGATTTCAAAGAAATGTTTTTGAAAATTAAGCCAGTGGATGAGGATTTCCCGTTCTATTTAGATGAGCATCTTGGGGAAAAATTTCCCTTGTACTGGTGTTGCCAGCCGCAACAGATCTTAGGTCCTGAGTTGATAACTGGCCAGAATGAGTGTATTATTTCTTTTCTGATGGAAATGGTGGATAAAGGGGGACTGATTTCTGTGTCCGAGTTGCTTCCTTTGGAAGATAACAAGTCGGCCATGGTGGATTATTTTGGTGAGGTTATTATGCTTTGTCTTAAGTAGTTTTGGATAGGATAATGTTTCTCTCTAATTTGCTTATTTTTGTATGTGTGCAGCTGGGAAATTTCCTGGAGTTTCGGCTTCTACCCTTAGGGCTCGGTTTAAGTCAAAATATTTTGAAGGTTCATCCTCGAATGCTGAAAAAATGGATATAGGGGGTGAAGTTGACCAGCCCCCACCGAAGAAAAAGGGAATAGTTTTTAAGAAAAGGAAGACTGAGGTTGCTATTACTGGAGCGGAGCAAGACAAAGAGGGTGTGATTCAACTTGAGGACCTATCTAGCTTCACTGTGAAACAGGATAAGCTTCATGCTTTTGATGACGGTGGGGATGGCTCTTCTGTTTGGGATCGAGGGTTTCCCTTTAATGTTGTTGCGGACGAGGTTGTCCAATCTTTCTCAGATATATCGCGTGTTGAAGAGGCTGGAGATGTGGGAGTTGATCAATTTCTGCAGGTTAGGTTTTCTATTTTACCTATCTGACTTTGGGTGTTTATATTGTATAATTTACGCTCTTAAATTTGTAATTTTCAGGTGTTGGGTTTTCGTTTGGCTAGTATAGGCCGAAGCCAAGAAAAGAAACACAAAAAATTTGTTACCGAGCTTGAGCAATGTGCTATTTTGAAGGAACAACTAAATTCGAAAGAGCTCGTCCTTGCCGAGTTAAGGAAGAATTTTTCTGATCTGGAGAAGGATTTGAAGGCTGAGAAGGAAAGTCGTGAGAATGCGAGCGAGCTTCTGAAGAAGAAAGAAACTGAGTTGGAGGAGGTGAATAAACGAGTTATTGACCTGACTGCACGAATGAAGGAGTTCGAGGCGGGAAGGGAAGGTGACATTCTTGATGCCTTCGCAGAAGGTTTTGAACGTGCTGTGACTCAGGCGAAGTTTCTTATGCCCGATGGCGACTTTTCATCTATGGACCCAAGTAAGGTGATTCGGGATGGTCAGCTTGTGGATGATGAAGAGGTTATTGAGGAAGGGGGGATAATTTAGCTAACTAGCTTGGTTTGTATAACTTTCGTTTGTTATCTGTTTTTTGGGTGTGATGACCCATGACTGCTTTATTTTGTTTGACTGTTGGTTGTAATTAGGTTTTGTATGACTCTAATTACTTTTGTCTGGTACCCATATGTGGGAATTTTTGAACTGTATGCTTAATATGGCTTTGCATATTATCTGTTTTGTCTGTTGAGAGTTGTGGTTAACTTCTCTCATGATTGTTTGGCAAATTGAAATATAGCTTAAAAGAGAATATTCTATCAAATAATGTAAATGAGTTTTATTCAAAGTGGTACCTTAACAACCTAATGTTGGCAAGCTAGCCTCGTTAAAACCTTCTTGAGCAAAACCCTTTTGGGAAAAATCTCAAGGTAGGAAAAAGAGTACTAGCGTTCTGTTGTGCCTTAACTGTAATATTGCTTTAAAGAATGAATATTCCAAGTACTTGGGATCTTAGTTCCATCCAAATGTTCTAGTCTGTAAGCTCCTCTCCCGAGGACTTCTATTATGCGGTAGGGTCCGTCCCATGTTGCTGCAAGCTTCCCATGGGAAGATGGTCAGCGAGCTTCTTCTGTTTTCCTCAGCACCAGATCTCCGATGTTGAAGGATCTTGGTTGGACTCGTTTTGCATGTCTTCGGCGCAGTTGCTGCTGTAGAGCTTGGTGGCGGATAGCTGCTGTATTCCTGATTTCTTCTATTAAGTCAAGTTCTGCTCGGCGAGCTTGATCGTGACTCTTTGATATTGTTCGTAAGGATTGTTGGGAAACTTCCAGAGGAATCATAGCCTCAGATCCATAGACCAATCTGAATGGGGTTTCCTTTGTCGATGTATGTACTGTAGTGTTGTATGACCATAAGACTTCTGGAACTAGCTCGGCACAGAGCCCCTTAGCGTTGTCGAGCTTTTTCCTTAATGCGTGCAAGACGACCTTGTTGGCGGCTTCAGCTAAACCATTAGATTGTGGGTGTTCGATCGATGAGAAATGATGATTTATCTTCAATTTTTGCAAAAAATCTTTAAAATTATGATCGGTAAACTGCCGACCATTGTCTGTGACAATATGTTGTGGAATTCCAAATCGACATATTATGTATTTCCAAACAAAGGATATCATTTGATTGGATGTGATTCTTGCCAGGGGCTGTGCTTCAATCCATTTGCTGAAGTAATCAATAGCGACGACCAAATATTTCATCTGCCCAGGTGCGGTAGGAAACGGGCCGAGGATGTCAATCCCCCACTGGTTAAATGGCCAGCTTACTACAGACTGGTGAAGCTGCTCGGCTGGGATGTTAATGATCGGTGCGTGCTTTTGACACTGGTCACAAGTTCTGACCTTCTTTCTGCTATCCTCCCACAGACTCGGCCAGTAAAAACCGGCTCGCAGTATTTTCTGTGCTAGGCTTCTTGCCCCCGAGTGTATGCCGCATATTCCTTCATGAGCCTCGGCTAACGCAAGATCGGCCTCATTCCTGTCCAAACATTTCAAAAGTGGTCGGGAGTATCCCCGCCTATACAGAGTGTTATTCATTAATGTGAAGAAAGAAGCTTGTCGTCGAAACCTTTTCTTATCTGAGATCTCTTTCGGAAGAGAACCATCTTTTAGATACTGTATGTAAGGTAGTTACCAACTTGTTTCATTGAAAGCGTTTAAAGTGCTAATGACGTATATGCTCGGCTTGTCTAAAGTTGACTGTAATAATGTTGCTGTGTGTGACTGTGTAGTAGCTAGTTTTGATAAAATGTCAGCCCTATGATTTTGTTCTCTAGGAATGTGGCAAATTTCGATTTTTCGAAAGCCATTTACCAACTGCTGTACAAGTTCTAAGTATTTCAATAAAAGCTGATCTTTAGTTTGAAAGACCTGATTAACCTGTTGGACTATTAATAGAGAATCACAATAAACCTTTAAGGCGGTAATGTGTAAATCAATTGCTAACCTGAGCCCGGCGACGAGGGCTTCGTATTCGGCTTGGTTATTACTAGCTTTAAAGGAGAATCGGAGAGAATGTTCGAGGATGATACCTTCAGTACTTTCAAGTAATATTCCTGCCCCTGACCCTTGGGGGTTTGAGGCTCCGTCCACAAATAGGCTCCAGTCCGAGTTCTGTTCCTCCATACTTGGTTGGGTAAGTTCTGCCACGAAATCTGCTAAGTATTGGGATTTGACGGATCCTCTTGGTTGGTATTGGATATCAAATTCAGAAAGTTCGATTGCCCATTTGATAAGTCTGCCTGCTAATTCCGGCTTTGAGAGGACGTGCCAAAGGGGTTGTTCGGTCCTGACGATGATAGTGTGCCCCTGGAAATATGGTCGGAGTCGTCTTGAGGAGAAGACTAAGGCCAACGTCAGCTTTTCTAACCTCGGGTAGCGAAGCTCGGCACCCTGCAGTGATTTACTTACAAAATAGATCGGTTGTTGACCTTTCTGCGTTTCTGTTACAAGGACAGAACTAATTGCTGTATCAGTAATAGACAGGTAAATATATAATGGCTCATTAGGTCTTGGCTTTTGTAAAACAGGTGGTTTTGAAAGGAATTGTTTTAAATTTTGAAATGCGGATTCACAGCTTTCAGTCCATTCAAAATGTTTTGTTTTCTTTTTTAAACATTGGAAAAAGGTAAAAGACTTTGCTGCCAAACAGGGCAGAAATCTGGATAAGGCCGCGAGTCGTCCTGTTAGCCATTGGACCTCCTTTATCGTTTTTGGGCTTTGCATATCAAGGATCGCCTGACACTTTTCAGGATTTGCTTCAATTCCTCGGCTGGTAAGAATAAATCCGAGGAATTTTCCTCCGCGAACACCGAACGCACACTTTTCAGGATTCAGTCTCATGTTATATCGTCGGATCTGCCCAAAAATCTCGGCTAGGTCATGAATATGAGAGTTGCCGACCATGGTCTTGGCCACCATGTCGTCCACATAAACTTCAATATTCCGACCTATCTGGTTCTCGAAGACCTTATTCATTAGTCGCTGATATGTCGCACCTGCATTCTTTAGACCAAAAGGCATAACATTATAGCAGTAATTACCATATTCAGTTATAAAGGCAGTTTTGTCTTTGTCCGATGGATGCATGAGGATCTGGTTATAGCCGGAGTATGCGTCCATAAAACTCAATAAATCATAACCGCAGGAATTGTCAACTAAAGTGTCAATGCAAGGTAAGGGATAAGCATCTTTGGGACATGCCCTATTTAGGTCAGTAAAATCGACGCACATGCGCCACTTACCGTTACCCTTTCTTACCATAACAACATTGGCGAGCCATGTTGTGAACCTGATTTCTTTGATGAAATTTGCAGCGATGAGCTTTTTGACCTCGGCAAGGGACGCAAGGCGTTTTTCTGCTCCGAGGTTTCTTTTCTTTTGAGAAACTGGGCGAGCTTCTGGATTAATTGCCAATTTGTGGGTGATAACAGATGGGTCTATTCCGGGCATATCGGCAGATGTCCAGGCAAATAAGTCGGCATTCTGTCGCAAAAACTTTATGAGTGATTCTTTCTCCTCCTTGCTGATTGATGTCCCCATAAAGGTGTATTTGGCGGGGTCCTCGGTCAGGGCCACCTTTGTTAAATCCTCGTTCGGCATGGGCCGATCTTCAAAGTCGGCTCTTGGGTCGATTTCTGTTAAACTTGGTTGGTCGGGTTGTATGTAGTTGACCTGAACCATGTTGCTCCTTTTGATGGGCTTCAGGCTTGTATTATAGCATTGCCGAGCTTCATGGAGGTCACCATGTATCGTTGCCACTAAATTATCCTACACAGGGAACTTAACACAAAGGTGAACTGTAGAGACAATTGCTGTAAACTTATTTAAAAATGGTCTACCTAATATGAGATTATAAGGACTAAAACAGTCGACAACAAGGTATTGAATGTCTTGTGTCTTAAATAATGGTTGCTCACCGAGTGTGGTTTGTAACCACACGGAACCCAAAACAGGAACTCGCTCCCCGGAAAATCCGACCAAGTCTCCATGGTATGGTTGCAAAATTTTGTTACTTAGTTTCATCTTTTCAAACGTGGTAAAGAATAAGACATCTGCACTACTTCCGGGATCGAGAAGTACTTTGCGGACTATTAAATCCCCCAACTGGATGGAAATCACCACCGGATCGTCATAATTAGCATCGGTATGATTAAAGTCGGTTGATCCGAAAGTCATTTCTGGAAAATCTTGGACCGGCTGAGGAACTTAAGGGGCATCTGTGACGGCCAACATGGCCCGATAAGTTCTCTTCCGTGCTGAGCTAGTATGTCCACCTCCCGCATATCCTCCTGAAATACAATTGATGATTCCTCTGGGTTGGGCTGGTGTCTTATCTTTTTCTTTTGATGAGGGACTTGCTGTCACAAGGTCGGAAGCCGAGCTTGTATTTTTCTGCATACGCCCGGCAATGAACTTGTCAAGGTGTCCTTGTCTTGCGAGGCGCTCTAGGAGATCTTTGGCGATCACACATTCATCCGTTGTGTGACCGTGTTTCTGATGAAAGGTGTAATATTTGGATTTATCAACGGTCTTGGATTCCGGGTAAGCGCCGGCTTTACGAGGAGGCTTGATTAATTTGGAGTTGAGTATCTCTTTAATAATGTCATCTCTCTTTGTGTTGAACTGAGTGTATGACTCATAACGGGGAACTGGCCTGAATGCTTTCTTACTGTCACGGGGCTTATCATCGTCTTTGGCCGCGGTTGACTTTTCTGTTTTGCGGGCTTGCCGAAGTTCTTCAACATCTATCTGTCCCTTGGCCTTTTCACGGAATTCGGCCAAGGTTTTCGGTTTACTCACAGCTATTGTCTCCTGAAACTTGCCCGGACGGAGGCCGCTCTTAATTGCATGGAGATGGATTCAGGATGAAGGTCGGGGATCCTCATGGCGACCTTTGTAAAACGAGTGATATAGTCCTTCAGGCTCTCTTGTGGGCCTTGTTTGATGGTCGTCAGGTAGTCAGAATCGTGCAGGTATATTGCAGATGCTGCGAAGTGGTCTTCGAATTGCTTTGCCAACTCTTGAAAACGCGATATTGAATCTGCAGGCAAAGAACAAAACCAGTCAAGTGCAGGACCGTCTAAAAAAGATGGAAAACAACGGCATAAAATAGGGTCAGATGCACCGTTAACGATCATAATAGATCGGAATTTCTTGATATGCTGTTTTGGATCTCCTAATCCATCGTAAGGGGTCAGAGTGGTCGGCAGGGTGAACTGTCGGGGGAGCTGGAAATTCATAATGTCAGCCGTAAACGGTCTGGCAGAATTGTCGCGCTCTTCTTCCTCAGCCTCTGGTTGGGACCTTTCTGTTTGGTGGGCTTCTTCCTCCTCCTGTTGAGGTGTTTCAGAAACATGGGTTGGCATTGACCGACGTTCACGATTTTCCTCTCGGTTATGAAGATCATCGTTGTGTTCCAGCCGATTAGTGACCAATTGCGCAATTTGTTCCTGCATTCTTCGGTTTTCCTCCGCCATTTGTTGGTTTGCTTGTTGAAGCTCGGTCACCATCCGAAGGAGCTCAGATGGGGTCGGGGGAGGAATGTCAGCCATGGTAGTATTTTAAGGGTGTTTTGGGACCTTTGCGAATGGTTTTTCAAGTTGCTCGGCCCCACGGTGGGCGCCAAATGTTCTTGCCTGGTAACTCCGAGGTATAGCTCGTCCTCTGATAAGGTCGGCGGACTCCTAGAGTGGACTGAGGTATACGTTGGCGACGGATGAACGGCGAGGGTGGGTACCTGCAAAGGCACTCCGACGCTCAAGTTAGTATCAAAGGGATAGTAGTTCTTAATTTAGAAAAGCGACGTACCTTTCTCGGCTTTCCTTGTCTGCTTTATATTAGCGTAAATGGTCGACTGTTTTCCTTGGGTTGTAACGCCCAGGAAGAGGATTAATTGTAAATCCGACGTTATTGATTTAATGATTATTTATGGTCGTGATGAAATCATCAGTTATGATCGGATTTTAGGTGTTGCCGAGCTATAACTTGTAACCGATGTTTATTGGTCATATCACAGATATATTCCAAGCAGATGGTATTTGTTAAATCTATATATATCCTAGTTTGTTTAATAGTTTCTTCAACCCAATATTATTTGAAATTAAAAATAATAAATACTACTACTATTAGTGGATGCCATCACAAGGATCCAGTCCGTCTATGGTTTGGCGATAAGAGAAGAGTGGCATGCGGGCCGGCAGGCTACAGGTGGGAGTGGGACGGTCTCAATTGTACTCCTCATCTAAATGAATCCCCTAGGATTATTGCCTTGTAAGTCACTTCCTATAGATAATTAACAACTATTAGTTCATTTCACATTTTAAATGTCTTTATTTAAATCTTTGTTTTCTATTCATGCAGGAATTTATCTTCTAGTGGATTTACGGGAGCTATAGATCCTTTTTTTTCACACCTCACTGTGCTAGAAAAGTTGTGAGTTCATCCCATAATCTAAATACAAAATTTGCTTCCATTTAAATTTGTTGTTTTTCTAGGGATTTATCAAACAACGACTTGAATGGCCAAGTTCCGGAGTTTCTCTCTCAATTACGAAACTTAAAGATCTTGTAAGTTGTTTTACAATCATGCTAGAAAGAAAGAAAAAAAAGTCAACATTTATTTTATTTAATATTTATTAATTATTACAATAATTAATAAATATTAAATTATAAATCTAAATTATAATTGTATTTTTTTTTTACTAAATATTTTTGTTGTTTTATTACTCCAGCTCATCTAATAAATGACGCAACAAAAAAAGAAAAGAATGTTATAGCAGTTTTATTATTCTGGCAGGAACTTGGCGGGCAATAACCTCGGTGGTTCATTACCATCAACACTACTTGAGAAATCTAACGAAGGTTTCTTATCACTCAAGTATATATGAATTTGTTTCATGAAATCTTCCTTCTATACTCTTCATCTTTTAACTTTATTTAAAGAATGTTATATACATATTTTTTAATGTACATTTTATACGTTTTTTATATTAAAAATAAGATCAATTTTATAATACCTATAAATTGGTGTTTAATTTTTGTTTAACTTATTTTTTAGTAAATTTTAATTATTTAAAAATTATTTGTTTTTATATTTTTTAAATTAGATATTAATTTTTAATGTTTTTGAAAGTTAAACATCACCTTTTTTTATCTAAACATGGAAAAAAACAAAGCAAACTTTATTCTATATCCGAACGAATAATTTGCTGGAGATTAACATAAGGCTCAGACCAATAACATGATTAGAGTTACTCTTAACACTATATTTAACCATCCAATTCGCAGCTCTATTTGCTTCCCGAAACACCCACTCAACGTGAACAAGCCAAGGATAAGATAAAAGCTCCTGAATCTTGTGAACAAAATCTGTTACTTCAGATGAATATCCACTTGTAAGATCATGCATGATGGACAGAATGTCAAGGCAATCCGTTTCACATATAATATCCCTCAAACCGCAATCCCAAGCTAAAACCGGTCCCTCCAAGCAGTAAATAATTCACATTTGATGATAGATTAGGGGGAATATACTTTCGGAGCAGCCCGAGATCCAATCTCCTTTAGAATCTCTAATAATACACCCAAATTTCGCTAAATTTGAATCCAGATACAAGCTTGCATCACAATTAACTTTAAAACGGTTGCTTGCCGGTGGTTTCCAACACAGGCAATTTTGGAGAGACTTAAAGACATTGTTTCGATTCTTGTAAACATGTAAGTCCTTGGCGATAATTCTGGCAAGGCCATAACCTTGTGGTCTGCCTAAGGATTGTCAGTATTGAATATGTCATTGCACCTATGTCTCCATACCCACCAAAACCCTGCACTGAAAGACGCCTTATTGTTAGCCAGGCCTTTCGAAACCACTCGTCAGGAACAGTACTAGCCGTCGAGTCCAAGATACTAGAATCCAATATATACCAAATTGCCTTTGATTGTTTATAGTCTCTAAGGCAATAACTCCATAGTTTTCTGTGCCTTATTACATTTCTTAGAAGAAGCTAAATGCCGCTTGAATCAAAAGATCTCAGTTGATAGAGCATCACCTTTTAAAAACAGTAGCAATTATCGGATAATAAATATTGAGAAAACAAATTGATAATTTGTTTTTAATGCTGATAAAATATATGTATACTAAATTTGTGTAAATAATATAGCTTTCTGTAAAAAAAATACTTAAAAAATGTTTGATATCAAATTAAATTTATTTTATTTCAAATCACGCAAATAAATATTTTCATGTTGAAAATAGTCATAATTTTTTTTATGTAATTATGAAGGTTGTGGTAGGTTTAGAGAAGGGGGGTTGAATCTATGCCTTCCTTTTAAGTTACTGAAAAGACCCTTTAATACAAACTTTCAATTTTGATTCTTTTTGTACTCAACAGCAGAAATTTATGAGACAATTTATTTTTGTCTCATGAATATCAGAAAACATAACACAGCAGAGAAGAGAAAAGCTAACACCAGCATGTATCCTGGTTCGGTTGCCTTGTGCTATGCAACCTACGTCCAGTCTCCTCCACAACAATGGAGGAATTTTCACTATAGTTAAAAGTATTACATACACCAATTCCACAAGATTGACCTAATCCTTTCACACTCAAGTTCTAACCTAACTTGACATTGGCTATGCTAATGCCTAACTCTTCACTCCTAGTGCTAACCCAACTAAGAAAGGGATACCTAATAAGTACAAGATATAAGACACTTAATCAACTTAAAGAAATCTGAAATAACTCTAGGCTTTTCTCTCAAGTGTGTCACTCAACTTTTTTTTTCACTCATGGCTTTTACTTGAGCTTTCTCAATATGCCTTTTCACTCAAGAAATTACAGAAAGATAAACATTAAAAAGTAAAATACAATCTGTAAAAACATGAAGGAGATTGACTTCATCAACAGCCTCTTTGCTATGTGATAAACCAGATTTGCAAGCCTCTGATTTAGTTCTTCAGTATTGGCCGAATGCTTCTTTGAAAGAAAGCATTATCCAAGTAGAGAAACTTCTTCAGGGAACTCTTCACAGAACAAAACCTCAATAACACTAGTTTTCTCTCCTTGCTTTTGAATGAACATAAAGTCTTCTTTTATCTCCTTGCATGTTGCTGGGTTCTTCTTTCTAGGTCAACTTCTTGAGCTCTGTGCTTCACCAACTCAGCCATTCACTTTTTCCCATTTATCCTTAAAATAGGAACTTTGCTTCTGACCTTTTCTTGTTGACCGAAATCCACAAATCAACAGAAACAAACATCCTCAATGGTAAACCTAGATCTTGGCCATTAAAAAATAACTTGGTCTCCAAGACACACTTGTGATCACCGATTCACAGCAGTGAGGAAACAGACTCCATCTCTCCATGTATCCCAATATAGAGTTGGCAGAGAGTTGAAGATGAAGAAAAGAAAATGAGATGCATGTAGAAGAAAATGAAAATCACCTTTGGCTTCTGGCTTCTTCTTAACATAGATTGATGTGGGTGATTAGACCTCTACGTTTTGCTTAATCTTTCTCTTTCTTGCTTCTTTGGTGATTAGCTTATGGAAGAAACTCTCTCTCTCTCTCTCTCTCTCTCTCTCTCTCTCTCTCTCTCTCTCTCTCTCTCTCTCTCTCTCTCTCTCTCTCTCTCTCTCTCTCTCTCTCTCTCTCTCTCTCTCTCTCTCTCTCTCTCTCTCTCTCTTCTGTGCTTTCTGACCAAGATGAAAGGTGAACGTTGCTTTTGTAAAGCAAATGAGAGGAATTTTCTTGCTGAAATCAAATCGGGCTTGGATCAGGTTTTGATCATGTTCTTCCCGTTGGTTTCTTGTCTAGATTCCTTTGGGCTTTGCTTGATTTATCAGCCCATCAGCCTTGTTATTTTATTTTCATTTCAATTGGGCTGCTAAACTAAATTTTGGCCTGTAATATTTAATAAATAATTAGCAACATACAATTACTAATACTCAACACTAATTATTTATTTTACCCAAAAATAATGTTTGTCATCATTAATTAATATTGTTAATCTCTTAACTCAACAAATTATTATTAACATCATATTAATTTTTAAAGTAGACTAAGATTAATCACACGTAAACTTAACTCTGGAACTCTTAAGAATTAAACATAATGCATGCTTCTATGATAGTGTTGATCAAAATCCATATCTACTATGTGAATATGGAGAATGCAAAGTAAAAAAGAAGAAAAAGAAGACAAATCCATTCTTAGTATGCCACAGCTGTAGTCGGGAGTCTTAAAAGGAGAAAAACCAAAGGTAATAGATATGAATCTCACTACATTAACTGCAAAATCCATATACTTGCATGATAATTTATTAATTGACATTGGTGGCAGTAGAAAAGACTCCAAAGGAGATCAAGCAAGACCATGATGTATCACTCAAGTTCAAGAATAAAATCTATTCATACTCTGATATCCTTAAAATCACCAACAACTTCTGTCAAATCCTTGGTAAAGGTGGATTTGGAACAGTTTATATGGGATATGTTGATGATGCTCCAGTTGCAGTGAAGATGCTTTCTCAATCCTCAGTTCAAGGTTATCAGGAATTCCAAGCAGAGGTAATATACTATCAAACAGTTTTACATGTGGATCCAATTATGTAATGTTATATTAGAAAAAAGAACTATTAATTGGACTATTGTATATAGCGCAATGGCTTATGTGTCACAAAGCTCTAATGAAAGACCAATCATGAGTGAGGTATTGATTGAACTCAAGAACGCTTTGGCAATGGAATTAAGTCGAATAAAATATGGTGGTGGTGGCAACAAAAGTAATGGAGATTCATCGGTTGAACTAGTCTTTGTGAATGTACAAAATGAAGAGCTTGATTGTCTAGGATAAAGCTTGTTAATAGGGTAATATTAAATAAGATCAAGACATAATTGCAAGTGAAAAGTGACGTATTACAATAATATGTTAATTAATTGGAGAGTAATCTTTCTTTGCTACAAAAGGCTAAATATTGAGGCTCGTAGTAGTATGTAGCTAACTAGCTATATATGCTGAATGCTGTAAGATTTGGCTTCTAAATTCTAGTACATATACTGAGAGAGAATCTAAATGATCCTTTTTCAGATTATGGTTCTATACGACACTGTACTAAGAATTTTTGTAGGCGCGTTATGGTTATTAATGATCAATCATTTATGCTATGTTCCATTTTCAATGAACTACATTGTTTCAATTCCATCACCACTTCACTCATAGTTGGCTGATTTGTGCTAGTGGGAGCAACACAAGCCATTGCAGAGAATTAACCTCAAATAGTCTTTGTAACCTTGGATCCATGAACCCATTGTGTGATGTGAGATTTCTCTTCATTTTTAGTTATTGCAGGCTGGCCAGTAATCAGCTCAAGTAGAAACATCACTTTTTTCATTCAACCTATTTGGCACACAATACCTGCATCAATATAACAAAATTGAAGCCCCAAATCAATTTATAAACAACCCAAAACATGATACTATCTTGTATACAAGACTTGATCATCAACATACAGATGTGTGCTGGCAATAATTGTGAACACATGGGTGTCACCTTCATCAGGGAAGATCTTTGATAATCCAAAATCAACAATTTTACCACCAAGTTTCCCATTGAGCAACATGTTTCTCGATTTAATGTCTCTATGAATAATAGTCAATTGATTATTTTAGTAAAACAATAAAAAAAATGATTTTAATAATAAATAACATGAAAACAGAAAATTAAGGAAAAGTATGAGGAACCAATGCTCTTATTATACAATGCATACAATGGGAGTTTAATTGAAATTAAAATTAAATTATGGGTAATGTGGGTTTAATTGAAATTAAAATTGAATTATGGTTACAATAATTAATTATGAAGATTTGCTAATTTGAATGGTTAAAAAAATTAGGATTCAGTTGAACGAAAACATAAACCATGATCATTTCTCTATGAATGGCGCCGACAGAACCAAGAATGCAACCCCTCTCGCCGACATTACTATCTCATCTTCTCACTGGCTCGTGTGTTATCACCGAAAGTTGCTCCCGGAGACGTTGAGGTCTGCACCGGTGAACGCCCAGAAGCGTATTCCCAGCGTGTGGCTTTTTCTGGCGGCACCGCATCAAGTATACCTGCCCAGCCGGCCTGTGGTCTATTCGGTTTATTCACCATACAAGATAAAGGAGTTAATAGTGTCTCTCTTTTGATACGTCCATCACCGCGTGGTAGTTCGTAAATGGCGTGTAAGGTCGTGCAGTCTCTGTGTCATGTTCCATCATCCATTCCTGACCACAATCCATCGAAACCACTGGAAGAAGCTCCAGACCATTTTGTCGCTGATAGTCAGCAGTCTAATAAGGTGAGAATGGTTCGTTGAATTATTCACCATGGATGCTTATTTATACAAGATTTAGATGTTCATCTTTGTATGGAGGATATGAGTGCGTTAATTAGTCATGGAATATTAATATGCAAATTTAAACCAGCATGTATAAGCAATTTAATTGGTACAATAGACAAGTGGCTAGTTTAAAAGTAAACACCCATGATGTGCTTGATGCCTAGAGAATAATATTATTAGTGTATGATATTGTTAAATATAATAAAATAAAACTAACTGCATGTATAAGCAATTTAATTGGTACAATGGACAAGTGGCTAGTTTAGAAGTAATCACTCATGATGTGCTTGATGCCTAGAGAATAATATTATTAGTGTATGATATTGTTAAATATAATAAAATAAAACTAACTGCATTGTTATTGTTAAGACTTTTCCTGAAAATGTAAGCTAAATAGAATAATAAGAGCACGCATGTTTATATTCGGAATATACGTATGAGTATACATGATAGATGGCATATGCATTAAAAATGCCACTTTAGTTACATTTGATTCATAATCTCAGTAATGAAATAAGTGCATGTTGGTTGTATGTTTTGCTTTTTGATATCAGTAGTACACAGTGTAATATAGCACAGAGAATAGTAGTAGTTAAAATGCTTATATAATATGTTAAATAAAATAAGAAATTTAGTTTCTATCAATAGGTGATACCGATGCATGTTTTTTCCAAATTAATATGGGTAAGATGATGCGATCCAATTATATTTTTGTATCCTTATCTATGGAGTTTGGAAAGGATTTTTGTACATCTCATTTACTAGTGGATTATCTAAATAGTTTTCATGAATTTGATTTTCGGTGTTTGTTTTCATGATTATAGGCCATGCCAAGATTGGATGTTACTGCGGTTAGAAGTGAAGAGATGGATATTTGTTACGAGGTTTGGATTCTAGTTTCATCTTGTATTATAATGCTTGGGACAGTAACCATCCTGATTTTACATTTGTTCGTTTATTTTGCGATTATAGGACATACCGCTTTTGGATCTTTCGGAGGTTGGAAGTGAAGAGATGGATCCTGGTCACCAGGTTTGGACTCAAGTTTAATTTTTGGTAGTCTTGAACCGCATGGTTGATTTGAACATTAACGGTTTTGTTTTATTTTTTTTATTTTTTTAATAAATTTGATACTTAGGTACCAGATCACGATGACCTTCGAAAAGATGAAATACCATGTGTTGGAATGCAGTTTGAGCAATTGCAAATGGCTCATAAATTCTATGTGACATACGCAAAGAAATTCGGGTTTGCGACTAAGATACGGACGACAACCTGTGATAAGATCACAAATCAACCCATCAACCAAGCTATTCACTGTAATAGGGATGGGTTCTATGTGTCTCATGTCAAAGCGTCAACACGAAAGAACAGGATCTCAGCCGCTGGGTGCAAGGCAAGGATATACGTGAAGTTTGACAAGGAGACGCAAGACTGGTTTTTCTTCAAGGTGGAGTTGAGTCACTCGCACCTATGTTCAGCGAGAAAGGCGATGCATTACCATGAGTATAGGAAGCTGACCATGCATGCAAAGCACGTGATCGAGGATAATGATGAGGCTGGAATTCGACCAAACAAGACTTTCCTAGCTTTGGCAAATGAGTCTAGGGGCCATCTAACCTGGGATACTCAGAAAAGGATTTACGAAACTAGATTACAGCTAGGCTCCGAACTAGCAACGTCAACGTGGATGTCAGAGAGATGATGAACTATTTCATGAGAATGAAGGACATCAATCCAAACTTCTTCTATGCAGTGAATTTGGACGATGAGTATAAATTTCAGAGTGCAGTATGGGTGGATGCAAGGTGTAGGGCGTCGTACGAATATTATGGAGATGTTGTGTCACTTGATAGCACATACAACACAAACAAGTATGGAGTAGTTACTATGGGGTTTGTTTTCTTCTTTTTTTTCCTAGTTTGGTCGTGACTGATATTTGTTTTTTGTCGCTATTTTTGCATGTAGGCATGGATTATCGTTTGCGTCGTTCGTCGGTGTCAACTACCATGGTAAGTCGACTGTCCTTGGTTGTGCTCTTCTTGGAAATGAGGAAATTCCAAGTTATGAGTGGGTTTTCCGCCAATGGGTCAAGTGCATGGGAGCTGCTCCACAGCGAATCATTACTGATCAATGCAAATCCATTTTTCGTGCAATAAAAAATGTGTTACTCGATACACGCCACCGGTGGTGCATCGACACATTACGAAGAAGTTACTGCACAAGCTTGGAGGTTATCGCCGGTACAAAGAGTTGTATGATGAGTTCAATGATATTGTGTGAAACTCTGGACCGAGAAGTCATTTGAAGATAACTGGTATGAATTCATAGACGAGCACAACTTACATAACAACACATGGCTGTCAGCTCTGTTAGTGTACAATTATTTTTTGCTCATTAATTAAAATCTTTTTGGTAGGTGACTTTATATGATTTAATAAGAAGTTTCTTTTTCTTTATGTAGACCTCTTTGATGATCGATGTATGTGGGTCCCAATATACTTCAAGGGTGAATTTTGGGCTGCCTTGAGGAGCACGCAAAGGAGTGAGAGCATGCACTCATTTTACGAAAATTTCTTACACAGTCGGACTAGCTTGATCTAATTTGTTCACGAATATGACAATGTGCTTGGAATTAAGGAGCAAAGGGAACTGGAGGATGATGCAGCAGACTCGAGGAGGGTTATCCCTTGTGCAACAACCTCACCGATGGAGAGACAATTTCAGCAGGAGTACACTGCCTGCATGTTTAGGGATGTTCAAATTGAGTTTGTCAAGAAGGCTAATTGTAGTGTCTCTGTTGTTGCTGAAGAGGGGCCAGTGGTATGCATGAAGGTTGAAGAGGAAAAACTAGTGAATGATAATATTCTTTGTGTTCCGTACGATGTCCACTTCGATCGATCCACACAGGAGGTTCGTTGTGAGTGCAATCTATTTGAGAGTTCAGGAGTGTTATGCTGTCATTGTCTTGAAGTCTTCCATTCTTACAAGGTGTATAAAGCACCTAATCGATATGTTCTCCTTCGTTGGAGCAAGAACATAAAGCGCAAGCATACTTATGTCAAGAGTAGTCACGATGTCCATCGGTCGGATGAAAGTCATGTTGCATTCAGGAGACTATGTGCACACTTCTACAACATTGCTCAGGATTTTGTAAACGAGGATGAAGAAACAGCCTTGTTTCATGCTGTTTTGGAAGAAACAAGAGCTAAGCTGACTGCTCACCGTGCCAAGAAGAGGTCCGAGAGTGTGGCGGACTCCCACAACAATATTAGCTCAACAAGTTCGACTGTTGCCGCTGTGATGGACATCCAAGCCCCATCGAAGGTCAACACAAAGGGCCGGCCAAAGAGTAAGAGGCTCAGCGTTGCCCTGGATAAGTCATTTAAAAAATCTGCTCGGAGGAAAAACAAGCATGACCCCCCGGTAAATGTGTGTATCAACCTCGACCCAGCATTTTTATTTGGTATAGTACTATGGAAGAAGTTAACTGTTGACCTTTTGTTTTGTTAACCAGGTGGTTTGTCCGGAGTCAACTCAAGATGTAAAATTCGGTGGTGTTGTAGGCCGGGCTGATCCCGAACAAGTTGGTGGCTTCATGTTTTTGTTAAGCTCCTTTAGTAAAAGTTAAGATTTGTTATACAATGCATTCATTTTTTTTTTCAAGATTAGTGGAAGAGGCTGGTTTCATGGGATAAACATATAGGGTTTAAGTTTATATGTAGTTGACCAGAGAATAAGATTGGATTGATTACATGAAGCATGTTAATGACCTCATGCTAGGTGCAGTGTATGGTGAACTAACGTCCTTCTTCTTGTTCCGTGGTGCATTGCGCCGAACAAGTTTAACTATTTCCTCTAAAAATGAAATAAGCTGGTGAATCAATGCATTGTGTTGGCCACAAATAATGTCAAGCATCAACTCCATCTTGTTTGAACTGAGTAAATCCTGAGAAAACATTTATCAGGCGATTTGGTATTAAGAACCGTTACAGTGATATTCATACAACATGAATAATGACATTCGGGCAAATGTTTACTTAACAAACCTCGTCTCATTCGTAGAGTTCACGATCTTCTGTCCACCTTTCCATTAGTTTAATAACACACATGCCATAGTCAAAGCTACAGGAAAATAAAATACTATTGCAATTAGGATGTCAAAAACCTGTAACGTGCTATGCCACATTAGTTAAAGAAAACTTAAAAATTCTCGAATTTGGGTTATAATTTCATCTCACTTGTTCGGTTGCATTGGGACCTTGGCGTAGGAATGAGCTGGGCTGTACGTACTTCGAACGAAGGCAGAAATAGCAATGCTTGCCATATCTTCACACAGTCTCCCCTGAAAATCATGGAACGAAAAAATCTCCTATAACATGCTATCGTATTAGATAATATAGCTGTATACTAAATAAAAAAAGTATAGTATATTACCACATATGCATCGAGCTTATCTCGTTCATCATCTACTGGTGCAAAATGCAAACTGTCGAGTATAGCTATTCGCTTCGCATTCACCTTAAATGCATATACCCACCAATGATCCCCCGACAATAAGGAAATAACCACTGCAACAAACAGTGCATATGAATAGCTCTATCTCGTTAGAAAAAAAATTGAAGAAAAAAAAAGCATATTGATCTACCTCGAGCATTCAAGAACCACAACATCCTCACATAATAGGATAACCCATTTCCAACAGCATATTATAGTAAACTCAATCAACTTTAATCATGTATTTAATATTTGAATCCAAAGACCGCGTGAGGCCACATATACAAATCATGGTAAAACATTTCATAACTGAAAAAGCAACTTACCCATTTTCTCTTTGCTGCTACTACTTTGTCAAAGAACCTTGTATCCTCACCGAAGCTTGGACTAAGACCAGCATAAATTGACCTCACACCGTCAATAAATGAAGCCAGACTATCATTTCGTGTCATTGATTCCTGCAAACCCACACACATAGTCAAAATCCAAACAAAACTTCTCCACTGTGTAATTAGAAGAATGTAATTACCAAGATTTCTAGAGACACGCAATAGAAATCTCGCTTGAATCTAGATGATTCGATGTCGTTGAAAGAATAGCACATCCATTGAATTACCTAAACAATTTATCTAGCAATTGTAAACTATATCCCGATATAAAGACAGGGAATTAAAACACATGATCAAGTTCATATACTTACACAGCTGTCGACCCAATTGCAGGGTTTCAAGGACCAGAAGTCCTTCCTTTGTAATACCATGTAGTACCGTCCTTCATACTTAGCTAAATCTTGATCTTTGTTCAATGACGAGTCCACTATCCATGTTATGATTTGTTTCTCCTTAGTCTCCCCCAACCTTATTTTTTTAGGCTTAGATGAATTGATTGAATAGAGAAAGGGGTTGGAGTCTTCTCAAACTGAGTTAAACCGAGTGAAAAGCTAGGTCTCTCTGGACTCGGTGTATGGTAGCCTGATTTGTTGGGTAGTACAGTTTGTAGGGGCTGCATAACTATGGCCTTTGATTCGCACCCCTGTTCAACATTATTCAGAACTTCCTCAAATTCAGGACATTGAACAATCGAGATGTCGAATTCACTACAAAGGAATGTGACATGAAGTTAGCTAAAACAACAATTTATGACTAGCTAGACGGCTAATCACAAGGCAGGGTATGACAAATAAAGAAGAGAAATATACGCATGGTTAGTTGGAAATTACTAACCGGTCAAAATCATAGTCACTGAACTGGACATGTGCTGCTGGTGGCGTGTGAGGAGATGCATCTGTGTGGTCAGGGTTTTCTTCTTGTGGACTTTCATGATTGCCCTTGCACACGGGCTCTGCTTGTTCTACATCATGTGGCCGAGGCCGCTGTTGGAATAATCGTATCCTTCTAGCAAGCGGCATGTGGTCATCCTCATCAGAGTCCGGGACTACCAATGGTGCAACATTGCTTACTAGGTTTTTTTCTCTTGGAATTGCTTTCTTGGTGCCGATTCTAGATCGACTTCTGCGGATAGGCAACTTTCTCCTCGTACCAGGCCTGTATTCTTGTTGTGTATATTCATACATATCGTCACTTGCACTAGGAATACTACAACTCTTCGTAATAGATATTGTCATTTGAATGAAAAACATGAGCATAAGCGAACATCAACAACACCACTAAAGTGAACATCCAAAACCCTACTAAAGCGAACATCAACACCACTAAAGTGAACATCCAAAAGGGCTACAAAAAACAAGAATGTCCTTCGTGGAGCATCAAACTCTCAATTACTACCACACAAATCATCAATGAAAACTATTTTCACACAATCCATCATCTTGGCAACCGCATAAATCAATTATTTCATACACGAAAATCCATGGAAATAAATAAATCATAATTTATATTTCTAGTTCACATCAGAACCTAAGTTGAGCATGTTTGCTGCATCTATTTAATTACCAAACTCAACCCAAATAAAAACTTAACAAAAATAACACACAACAAATGTATTCAAACAAGCATTCAAAATAAAATCATGCCATACAACCACACCAATCATCAATGCAAACTACTTTCACACATTCAATCATCTTGGCAGCCGCATAAATCAATTATTTCATACACGAAAAGCCATGGAAATAAGTAACTCATAAGTTATATATCTAGTTCATATCAGAACCTAAGTCGAGCATGTTAGCTGTCTCTGTTTAATTACCAAACTCAACCGAACTAAGAACTTAACAAATATAAACACAACAAATGTGTTCAAACAAGCATTCAAGATAAAACCATACCATACAACCACACCAATCAACAATGTAAACTATTTTCACACACTCCATCAACTTGGTAGCCGCATAATTATCAACAAATTCCAAGAATTTTAGGGGGGATGGGAATTGTCATTATTTCTACTTCGAGAGGTATAACGGGCTTGTGCTTTTTGGCGGCTATCTGACATTGGGTCTATTGGGATCTAGAAATCTTTTGTGATGAACGTACAAGCAAACAGATCGAGAGGCTCGATTAGAACGAATCGGCGGAGAACTTTTTGCACTACAATTATAGAATAGATAATATAGATAATATGGTAGAAAGAAATCAAATAAATTATTTCAAACTTAAGAAGCCATGGAAATAAATAAATCATAAGTTATATATCTAGTTCAGATCAGAACGTAAGTTGAGCATGTTAGCTGCATCTGTTTAATTACTAAACTCAACCAAACTAAGAACTCAATAGAAATAAGACACGACAAATGTATTCAAACAAGCATTCAAAATAAAACCATGTAAATAGATTCACGGTCACTAAAGTTAGCTCTTCAAAGTTTTCATTTATAAACACCATACATCAAAACCAACCATGCAGCCACATACTGAAGTAACTTTCCAAAATTGTACACGCAAATTATATGATAAGAATCAACCATCCGCTCGGATAAGTAAGGATCCAATTAAATAAGCACACAATATATCGTAAAGAAAGTAGATCACCTTATCCGACTCCATATAGCTTGGCTGAGATGTAGTGCTGCCTTTGATAGACGGTGATTGGTCAGTGTCCTTTCGGGGTCTTTTACTCCTTCCTTTATCGTTAACTGCTTCACTAGGAGTCTGTTTTCTCCTTTTTTCTGTTTCCTTGCATTGTTGACTATGCAACCCTGTGTGTTCAACATGGGACAATAAATAGATGAAAAACATCAACGTGAACCTCCAATTGCATCTGTGTTCCACTATACTGTTAAAAAGAGACTAGTAGAGATTGAACCTGTGAGATGACATGGTCGGCCTTCTTATCAAGTTCATTAGTGGTCCATTCAACAATCCAAGGCTCGGGTACACGACATGCATGCAACGGACCATGCTTTAGGTGGTGAAAGTATAAAGCCTATACACAAGTAATTTGAATATTAGGACTTAAACATAAAGCCATAGATCGTTTTTAAATTTACGTAATTTTTTTGCAATACCAGCAACACGAACATGCACCCGCCGTATGTTTTCCGTTTCTCATCTTGGAATTTCCTTATCGCATCCTGCAACCACTTTAATATCTGATATGGCCAATGAAATCTTCTTGGGTTAGAGACGTCCAATATCGGAGGGAGGTGCCATGGAGAAATAGTCTGCTGGCTTGTAGGGTTAAGAAACATCTTCAATACAATTATGATAAAGTATCTTCTAAAGGTCATCCTCTGTTGCTCGGTCTCCATCGGACAGGCAAAGAGAAAGTCCCGCAACTGGGTTGTAGTTTTCTTCTGAAATTCTCTCTTTATTGCCAAATTCGATTCATTTTTTTCTGCAATACTGGTATTGGGTCACCTGCGCGAAATGAAATAGTTTATCACAATCAGTACGTGTCAACATGGGAAAAAGCATAACCACGAACCGGGAGTTTTACATCTTACATAACTTACACTAACCTTCAGAAGGTATGACGAATACATTGCCGATAAGTTTGGCGGAAATGCGAATGTCCCCGGCGTCGACCCTTAGAGTGTTTGTCTCCACGTCATAGGCCCTAGCTAGTTGGAGCATGATGATCTGCTTTACATGCCATTGTAGTACCCGGCACAGGAAGTCAAATCCAATGACCTCAATCTTCGCTAACTTAGCATGCTCATTATGTCATTCCAAATGGGTAAATAAGTTGTTAATGTAACAGGGTGAGCATCGTGTCTCAACTAGTTTCTGTTGAGCAAAACAAGAAAGGATCAGCATATTTTCATAAAAAATAACCAACTAATTTCATTTATTCATGTAATCAATGGGATACCTTTTTACCCATCTGAGTGTGTCGTCGGCCGGTTTAGGAATTGGTTTGGTCGAGCACCGTGATAATTTACACACGCAATATTCAGCCGGCAATCTGAGTCGTAAAGTCTTACAAAAGAAGCTGGTAAACTGCAGCCAAATCACGTAAATAATAGCATTATATTACATTGCAATTGATGTAAACTTAATCATTGGACGCTATATGGCACGACAATATCATACTTATGTATCCAGACAAATGAAAAAATATTGGACACAAAGATTATAGCATGTTTCATATAAAGATCAAACCTCAAAATTTCCCTTTTGTCACCATCTATAAATGAGATAAAAAGCTAACTCATGAAGACATAGCAGCAAATACGTAATCCAACCATCCAATACCCTATCAAGGTGACCATCCAAATTGTACAAAAGAAGTTACTCACAACCCATGAGGAGGAGCACAACCATCAATTACAAACACATCAAAAACAACCACATATCATACACGGTCTAACAAAACAAATTATCACAAGCTTCCAGCGTTAACATCATCTATCAACAACGATGGCAATATTAGAAACTGATGTAAAATACAATAAATAAACCCATAATCACATTTACTTTGCACAAAACAGCATACCACACAAGTTACACCTCAAGTGCATCAAACCTTTCCTTAGATCTATACAGCATATAATACCTTGTTAGAGTGTCCTAAATGCAATTTTGTCGTTTGGGTTTAAAAATCTAATGGTCCAGGCCTATTATGAAAATTATTTTAACTTTATTACAAACCAATAACAACAATTTCAGCTAATTTTTTGGTTGCAATGGCAATAGAAACACAGCAATAATTAGAAATTGACGACACTAAAAAAAATTGAAGACTAGCCATCCAATATACTATTAAAGTAACCATCCAACAAATATAAACCAAATTTCAACAATGGTCAGCCAGTATACGTCACGTTGCATGCACATGGTCCACACGGAAAGGGACAAAAAAGATTTAAATTTGACTGCTATATAAACACGATCCCAAACATTTTTGACCTTTCCCGCGCCAAAATTAAATCAACAAGGATATCAAGATCCTAAACTAACTACATACTCCACAGTCTTTGCGATAATAAACAGCAACCACTGCTTTTCACCATGGGTCATTAGGGATTTAATCAACAAAATATATTTACATTCAAACATGCAACAGCGATTACCAATCCAAAAATGAACGACGAAACCCACTTACATTGGATAGTTATGATTCTTCTAGAGATAATGTTCTTTGTGTTTCCGGTGAACTGTATGTTGACGAGCAAGTGGGTGTTTTTTCCCGGGTCGACTGCTCCGTTGATAGGAGAGAAAAGCGCCCACGCGAGGAGAACTCTGATGCTGCTCGGTTCGTGGGTGAGGACTCTTTGATTGTGTTCCTGGTCGGCGGCATCGCGCCCAGCGGCTTCGTTGCAGAGACGGCGGGATGTTCAGGACCAAGTGCGTGCCGTCCTTGATGCCAATGATGAGGATTAATGGGTTGATGGGTGACCTTCCTCGGTTGCAAAAGGGTTTGGGTGTGTGCAAAGATTGGGAGGGTTTAGGTTCTACGCCGTTACTGGTGTGTGCAAAGATTGGGAGTGTTTGGGTGTGGGGGGTGGGAAAAATGCCAAAACAAAAGGGTTGGGTGATTTAGGGAAAAAGTGTAAATATGAGAAATTAGGTGGTATATTAAACTAAACAGCCATAATAGGATTATGGTTATTAATGGTTTAATTCTTTCTATTAATATTAATTGGGCCTAATAAACAGCCCATTGTATACATATTTCATTGTCTCCCTAGCGGTGCTCGAAAATTAAACAAGAACTAAATTTAGTTTAAAAAATAGAATCCCACTAGGGAGCCAATTGAATATTTGTACAAGGTGTACAATGGGCTATTTATTTGGCCCAATATGAGTTAAAAAAATGAACATCCAGCATAAAATACTACTAATTTCTCAAACATAATACACCTATACGATCTAGAATAACCATCCGAATACCAGAGATAATAAACATCTGATATCCTACTAAATCGAACATCCTTAAATCCCATTGTATACATTGTACAGATACTCCATTTGCTCCTTGTACTTCCTCAAAAAAATAATATGATAAAGATAGTTAAGGTAGTGTGGAAATATTTAAATTTCAGGATTAATAGTTATTGCTATTTACTTTGATCATGCAAAGATATAATTCATGGCAAACCCTAAGTAATGGAATTTCAATTCTTTGGCAATTCAATCTCTTCTAACCTAATTAACTGTTAATTTCTTGATCAATTAATTGTGTTAAAAGATTAAGTTCAAACTCTGGTTTAAAGATCACACAATTCTTAAGAACCCAAAAATAATTTGATTATATGTCACATATCACATTAAATCCACGTAATCGAAGAATTATGAGAAAAGGGTTTCAAACTTTAATTTCCACGATTTAACTTTTTTCAGATTCAAAGAAATTCAATTCAGAAAATAGTTATTTTCCAATAAACTATAATCCTTAAAATGAAAAACGAAACTCAATTCTTAAATAAAAATTAATGTATTAATCAAAATAGAAGAACAATAATATTAATCCATCAAAATAAATAGAGCTCCTAACATTAACAATGAAAGTTTAATTGTCCATAATGCAAAAAAATTGAAATCATAATCTAATATGTAAAACCTAAAACTAAAAGAATGAAAGACGGAAGAGAGAGAGAGTGTGTGTCCGGAATCAGCACTATTTCTTTTATATTAGCATGAAATTGGGCTCTGGGCCGTATTGCTGGTGTTTAGTGCCACTTGGGTGGCGTTTGACGCCAGTTTTGATGATATTCGTGACTCTTTGCTGTTTGTCTGACATTTAGCACTGGGACTCCCGCATGGAATGGTGAGTGGGATGCGATTTGATGTTTAGCGCCACTTTCACGATGTTTAGGGCCATGAGTTCAGAGAGTAATCTATTATATATGGTTAGAACTGTGTCATTTGGACATCTGTAACTCAAGTTATGCTTGTTGGAGTGTGAAGAGATTAGGGTGACAGCATCCACAAATTTTCTTTTCATTTGTTTTCAATTCTTGGTTCCTCCTTGTGCTTTTTCTTTTTTTTTCCCTAACATTTTCCTACAAAAATCATGAAACCAAGAAAATCAAAATACTAATTGAATAATTTCAAAAATAGTATAATTATCAAGCAAAAGTTATCACTTTTCTATAATAAATGCCAATGAAAAGTGTTTAAGATGCTCGTGCACCTCACATAGATTTAACTGATAAATATTCAGCTAAGTCTCCATTTTCCATATACTCATAGATGAGATCTACGTTGGTGTCTTCATAGCAATAACCAAGGAGTGCAGTTAAATGTTTGTGGTGAACTCTGGTGATATACTCACTTTTTGAAAAACTTGATGATATTAATGTTTGAATGAATATATACATGAGCATGAATATTAACTGCTATACCTACTGAAGGGTATTTACAAATTTGATTAATTAATATTATTAATATTAATAAACGGTTACTAACCGTTTTGTACCATTTGGTTGAAGGGACACAACCTTTTAAGGATTGTGTATGTTCAAAACATTGTGTCTATTGGCTAAAGGGACACAACTCTTTAAGAGTTGTATATGTTTAAAATATTGTATCTATTGGCAATAGAAATGACACTACCATTTGTATACGTAACTAATCATAAATGCTACGTGCAATATGTATAAATAAGTCCTTGTCCACTATTTCAGATATGAAGTACTAAGCGTACAATTTACACTACTATTAAGAGATTTTCTTTGTTCAAGAGAGTTGAGAATTTCTTACTATTGCTAATTAAGAAATTCTTAGGTTTCATTGTATCCTGGGAGAGTATTGTCATCAACCCTATAGCAACTAAGTGTGGAGACAAATATCTCTCTAAAGAAAGCGATCTAATCGTGCCTTGAAACCACTACACAAATATAAGATTTTGTCATCTTACCATCTTCATATACCCAACAATTTTAGAGTGATATTTGTTGAAGATGGCACAAGATCAAAACACCACGTTCAAGGTCATGAATCAAGAGTTTGTCAAATTAGATTGCTTTGATGGAACGAACTTCAACCGTTGGAAAGACAAGATGATGTTTCTTCTTTTATTTCTCAATCTTGCATATGTGATTGACCCAAAGACTACACCAATTGCCGATGCCGCTGAAAATTCCTCACAGGAAGAGAAAGAAAAGATTGTTCAATTGAAAAAGAAACGTGATGAAGATACTTTTGCATGTCAAGGTCATATTCGCAATACTTTATCCGACCGACTCTATGATCTCTACATGTCAATTCAATCACCATTAGAGATTTGGAAATCTTTGGAAGAAAAGTACAATACCGAACAACAAGGAACAGATAAGTTTATTATGATGAAATATTTTGAATTTATTATGAATGATACTATGCCTGTCATGGATCAAATTCATGAATTACAAATCCTTGTAAGTAGACTTCGTGATCTACAAGTGGTGATCCCTGAATCATTACAAGTTGGAGCAATTATTTCAAAATTGCCTTCATCTTGGAATGGTTATAGGAAGAAACTTTTACATCTTGGTGAGGACTTCAAAATTGAGAAATTACTAAGGCATATACGTATAGAGGAGGAAACTCGAAAACGTGATGTTGTGTATCTTTCTCAAAGTTCTAAAGTGAATCATATTGGTGAAAACAACACCAATAAGAAGAAAGAAAGTTCTCTAAAAAATTCAAAGCAAGATAAGAAGAGACAAAGAGAGTGTTATCATTGTCACAAGAAAGGACACTATATCAAAGAATGTAGACTTCTGAAAAGGGAAGCACCAAAGACCAACTTAGTGGAAGAGAAGGATCTAATTGCTATGGTTGTAGAAAAAGTACAAAACATGCATATTGGCATGGTTACAGAAGTCAACATAGCAACACAAGGAAAATCAGTTGAGTGGTGGTTAGATTCTGGGGCTACTGTTCACATTTGCAATGATCGCAACCAATTCAAAACATATGAAGAAGTGAACAATAGAGAAGTCTTGATGGGCAATGACAACTCAGCCAAAGTTTGTGGTCAAGGAAGTGTGCAATTAAATTTTACATCTGGAAAGAAATTAAGTTTAATAAATGTACTTCATGTTCCAGATTTGAGAAAAAATTTAGTTTCTGTTAGTCTCTTGTGTAAGAAAGGATTCAAAGTTGTTATGGAATCTGATAAAGTGATCTTACTTAAGAATGATGTATTCATAGGAAAAGGATATTGTACTGAAGACATGTTTAAACTTAGTATTAATAAAGTGAATGTTTCCTTGTATGTTGTTGATTCTTGTGATTTATGGCATAGTAGATTAGCACACTTAAATTACAAATCAATTGAATATATGCAAAAGAATAAATATATTGATCTTAGTAACAAGGATTTTAGTAAGAAATATGATATTTGCATACAATCTAAAATTACTAAGAAACCTTTTCCTAAGGTTGAAAGAAATACACATTTATTAGAATTGATTCATAGTGATATTTGTGAGCTAAATGGCAATATTACTAGAGGAGGAAAAAGATACTTTATAACCTTCATTGATGATTGTTCTAGATTTACTTATGTGTATTTGCTTAGAAATAAAGATGAAGCTTTTGAAATGTTTAAGAAATATAAAATGGAAGTAGAAAATATGCATGATAAGAAAATAAAAGTTCTTCGTAGTGATCGAGGTGGAGAATATTTTTCTAATGAATTTGATCACTTTTGTGAATTACATGGTATTGTGCATGAATCTTCCGCTCCATATACTCCACAACAAAATGGTTTGGCGGAAAGAAAGAACCGTACCTTAGTGGATATGGTTAATTCAATGTTACTAAATGCAAAATTGCCTTACAATTTGTGGGATGAAGCATTATTGACATCATGTCATATCAATAATAGGATACCATCAAGACATAGAAAGGTTTCTCCTTATGAAATTTGGAAAGGAAGGAAACCTAATTTAAATTATCTTAAAGTGTGGGGGTGTTTAGCCTTTTATCGAGTTTTTGATCAAAAGAGAACCAAATTGGGGCCAAGAGCCATAAAAGGCACTTTTATAGGATATGCTCAAAATTCTAAAGCATATAGAATATTAGACTTAGTGTCTAATGTAGTTGTTGAATCAAGAGAAGTAGAATTTATTGAAAATAAATTTATCAATTATTCAACTTCTAATTCAGAGTATCCCCAAAATGATACTAATATTTCACAAGAAATAAATAATCAAAATAATAAACGTCTAAGCGACAAAAAGTTTATTAAACCAAGGAAGAGCTTGAGAGTAAGAAAAGAAAAGGACTTGGGTCCAGATTTTATTTCTTCTCAGGCTATCACCTTTTTGGTAGAAGGAACTAGGAATTCTGTAACAAACAAGATTCCTATTGCTATGAACATAGAGGGTGATCCTCAAACATTCAAAGAGGCTATGGCTTCAAGGGATTTTGCTTTTTGGAAAGAAGCAATAAATGATGAAATGGACTCAATATTATCTAACAATACTTGGGTCTTGGTTGATTTGCCTCCAGGATCAAAGCCTATAGGATGTAAGTGGGTATTTAGAAAAAAAGTATAATACTGATGGTTCATTACAAACCTTTAAAGTAAGGTTAGTGGCCAAGGGGTTTAGACAACAAGAAGGTCTAGACTATTTTGATACCTACGCACCTGTGGCAAGAATGACTTCTATTAGGGCTCTTATAGCATTAGCATCCATACATAAGCTTCATATACATTAAATGGATGTTAAAACAGCTTTTCTAAATGGAGATCTTAATGAAGAAATTTGTATGGAGCAACCAGAAGGCTATGTGCTACCCGAAAATGAAAAGAAAGTTTGCAAATTAATTAATTCTTTGTATGGGCTAAAACAAGCGCCTAAACAATGGCATGAGAAGTTTGATTCAGTGGTGTTATCAAATGGCTTCTCACATAATAGTGCGGATAAATGTATTTACTCAAAATTTACTAAAGATTATGGAGTAATTATTTGTTTATATGTTGATGATATGTTAATCATCGGAACAAATTTAGAAGGAATTCGTATAACGAAGGAGTATCTAACTTCTAAATTCAAGATGAAGGATTTGAATGAAGTTGATACAATATTAGGCATAAATGTACATAAGAATGAAGTTGGCTTTACTTTAAGTCAATCTCATTATATTAAAAAGGTATTGGAAAAGTTTGATCATCTCACAATTAAAGAATCCAATACGCCATATGATCCTAATCTTAAATTAGAAGGAAACATGGGAAGATCTATAGCACAATTAGAATATGCTAGTGCTATAGGAAGTTTAATGTATGCAATGCATTGTACTAGACCTGATATAGTATTTGCTGTGTGCAAATTATCAAGGTTTACAGGAAAGCCTAGCAATCAACATTGGAAAGCTATAACAAGAGTTCTTGGTTATCTCAAGAAAACCATAAACTTGGGATTACATTATAGTGATTATCCCGCAGTTTTAGAAGGTTATTCCGACGCAAGTTAGATTACAAATCTTAGTGATAACAAATCCACTTCAGGATGGATTTTCACCATAGGTGGTGGAGCAATAAGTTGGGCCTCAAAGAAACAAACATGTATTACACATTCTACTATGGAGGCTGAGTTTGTAGCTTTATCAGCCGCAGGTAAAGAAGCGGAATGGTTAAGAAATTTGTTATATGATATAAAGCTGTGGCCACAGCAGACGACAGCCATTTCAATCTTCTGTGATAGTGAATCAACCATGTCTCGAGCATATAATAAGGTTTATAATGGAAAGTCTAGACATATAAGTTTGAGACATGAATTTGTGAGGCAACTAATAGATGATGGTGTAATTACCATCACTTATGTAAGATCTCAAGAAAATTTAGCAGACCCTTTGACTAAAGGTTTGTCAAGGGATAAAATCAAAGAAACTACTGCTAAAATGGGATTAAAACATATTATTGCTAAATGATGGGAACCCAACCTTATTCTAGTAGACCACTAGTTTCAAGGTTTAATGGGTAATAACAGGTTATTTAGCAATTGAAACACTAAGGTATAGGATTTAGTGCTATTTACAATAAATTAGGAGGGTGAGTTTAAACTCTTAATGGAATGATAATATTATCTATCAAAAGATTCCACCTATATGAATATAAGAGTGGTGCCGCTCTAATCGAGAATTTTAGAGGTTTTATTCTCGTAAATATTCATGAAACCAGGATGAGCACAAGGCCATATAAGTGCTTAAAATTGTAAACTCTTGAACTTGGAGGGTATAAGTAATGTGTGTGATTTTTGGTACTAGCATATGGAGTATAGGTTTAATCGATTAGACACCTATTACTTCGTTAGAACTTTAAAATTTACACTAAAAGAATGTTTAATCTTAGTGACACATTCTTTATGCATATACTTGTATGACATTTAAATTTTGTAAATAGTGGGGGATTGAAGGGTATTTACAAATTTGATTAATTAATATTATTAATATTATTATTAATATTATTAATATTAATAAACGGTTACTAACCGTTTTGTACCATTTGGTTGAAGGGACACAACCTTTTAAGGATTGTGTATGTTCAAAACATTGTGTCTATTGGCTAAAGGGACACAACTCTTTAAGAGTTGTATATGTTTAAAACATTGTATCTATTGGCAATAGAAATGACACAACCATTTGTATACGTAACTAATCATAATTGCTACGTGCAATATGTATAAATAAGTCCTTGTCCACTATTTCAGATATGGAATACTAAGCGTACAATTTACACTACTATTAAGAGATTTTCTTTGTTCAAGAGAGTTGAGAATTTCTTACTATTGCTAATTAAGAAATTCTTAGGTTTCATTGTATATTGGGAGAGTATTGTCATCAACCCTATAGCAACTAAGTGTGGGGACAAATATCTCTCTAAAAAAAACGATCTAATCGTGCCTTGAAACCACTACACAAATATAAGATTTTATCATCTTACCATCTTCATATACCCAACACCTACCTATGCCTCAAATTGCTTATATCCCTGAGTTGAAGGAGATAACATTTTAACAGCAACTTGAGTATTACTTATATAGCCATGGTAGACGGTTCCAAATACTCCATTAGTTCTGCTGGAATTTTTCCAGAAAGTTCATTGCCTGCTATGTCTTCATAGCAAGTGTTAAACTTGTAGGATTTCACATGAAACCTCTCTGAATGACTTTTAATGACAGCATGTTAGGTAAGAAATCAGGTACTTCCCCATTTAATCTGTTATTTGACAAATCCCTCCAGAAATGATTAGCATAGAATAATAAATTAATAGTATCTTGATATGAGACTTTAGACTCTAAGATCAGATACTTACAAATATTCCAGTGATTTCGAGTCGATCACTATTTTGCCAGTTAATCCAGTGGAGGATAAGTTCCTAAATAAAAGGATCCGGTGAAGAGAGAAGAAAGAAAACAAAATTTACAAACAAGTGTAAAGCTTTGAGAGCTTACAAGGATGTGATTTTGAATTGACCAGAACCTCCAAGACTGCAGTTAATACCCTGCCATGTGTAACGCTGCGGATAACAAGGATCTCCTTGCCAGTGCTTCTTGATTCAATAAGATTTCTTGATTTTCATGATAGCTTCACCTGGTTAAGTTGTCATTAAAACCATTAAAATTAGTGGTTGCATCTGCACATTTGTGTTAAACATATAATTATTCATGTTTCTCTTAAACTTTCAGAAGAAATGATTTTATGACATAGTATTCGAATTCTTATGACTTGTATATGTTTTTAGTCACTATATTCAACATTTATTTTTCTTTTACCAACTTTTATCTTTTGTACATGGTATTGTATTATTTATAAAATTCTTATTATTTCTCTCTATATGAATTTTTTTTTTATTATTTATTATTTTACATTTTTTATTAATTTTTTTATTTGACATTATATATTTTTATAGTTATAATTTTTGTGTATTATATTTATTATTATCTTTTTATAATAGAATTCATTGATTCCATTAAGTAAAATAAATTAAACAAAAAAATTAACCATAAATAATAATAATAGTTAAAATTATAACGTATTAAAAAAGAGTACTAAGAGTATTAAAAATATACTATATAAAAAATATATAAGAAAAAATATAAAAAAAATTAAACATGCATAAAAAAATAACATTATAATTTAATATCATGTTCTTTTAAGTAATTATCTATCTAAAAGTGATTTTAACTAATATTATCCAAATAATATTTATTTTATCAAAATCAATTTTGGTATAGAGTTGTCAAACATAAATCATGTTGACACAAACTTAATTCTACTCAAAATTAATTCTATAAAATCACTTTTATTCAAACTCCATTTTGACCAACTACAATGCAAACACACACTTAAAAGTCTAGAGTTTGATCTTTGTTGACCTCAAGGAAAAAAAAATTTCAATGTAATTTTATGTGTCATCTCATATCAGCCTGGTTTCCTATCTCAACTTCATTCTTTGACAGTTCTGTAAGTCAAGCCTAGTAATTTAATTAAGATTTCTTCAAAGTATAGGTATTAACCAATTGTTAAAGGTAATGGATACTTTTTGCATGGCAGGAAGCTAGAAGGAAATCAGCTTTCAGGAACAATCCCATTAGAACTCATTCAGAAATTCAAGAACGGATCACTAATTTTCAGGAACAATCCCATTAGAACTCATTCACTAATTCAAGAATGGTGAATGTAACATTGATAGCCACACTGATATACAAAACAAAACACTCAGGTAGGTACTACAGAGAAGCATGCATCATCAAAATAACAGTTGTTATATTATTGTTGTTGTAACTTTAATTGGGCACAAACTGTATAGCAACCTCTACCTTGAACTAGAAAAGGTGCTTCCATTCCAAACCGAGCAAGGTGTTACATACGAGGAAGTTCTGAGAATTACCAACAACTTTGCACGGGTTCTTGGGAAAGGAGGATTTGGAACTGTATTTCATAGCTGCTTAGGTAACACTCAAGTAGCTGTTAAGATGCTCTCCCCTTCAGGCTTCAGCTCAAGGGAACCAGCAATTTCAGGCAGAGGTACATACAACTACAAACAATCCATTGAAAATAGGCACTTACTTGTTAACTTAAGCTAAAGAAATTCTTCATGCTTTACTATTTATAGGCGGAACTCCTTGCTAAAGTTCACCACAAGTGCTTGACTGCTCTAATTGGATACTGTGAAGGGAACAATGTGGCCCTCATCCATGAGTGTATGTCAAATGGAGACTTATCAGGTTTCTTAACTAATTCCATACAATGAACATTCAAACTTAAAACATTTTTGTTGAATCTTTATTGACCAATTATGTAGTTATTTTGGTTTACTACACTTTATAAACTAGTTGTTCTTCTAATGATGGCTTCCCTATATATTATAGGTGTTAGAAATAGGAACTGCTTACAAAAACCACTCTCTTTTAGGTGCAGCTGAAAGTGGAAAAGTCTTGGGATGCTGAAGGTTAGAAAAAAACTTTTGCCTTGTGAACTTGCTGAATCTCTACATACTTGGCAATCCTCTTAGTCTGGGCTTTTTAAACTGTAGGGTTGCCAATTGTGCACAGAGATATCAAACCTCAAACATGCACTCTAAGTTGGGTGATTTTGAATTGTCAAAGATCTTTTCTGGTGAAGAAGACACACATGTATCCACAGTGATTATAATTATCATTTTTTATCCATTTCAACTTGATTTGTCACTTTGTCTCCTATTTTTCATCAGAGACCAACCAGTTGGATTGAAATAACTCTTGTTTTGCTTTTAGCTTTGGTGTTGTTCTTCATGAGATCATCACTGGCGAACCTGCCATATCCAAAACTGAGGAAAGAACTCACATAATCAAATGGATAATTCTGCCCTGCTTCAGTCAGGAAGGCCTTAGAGACTGCAATGGCGTGTGTTAAATCCTGTTCCATTAATAGGCCAACCATGACTCAAGTGGTGACTGAATTGAAAGATTGTTTAGCAATGTACCTGATGATCTATGTAATTATACAAATGATGCTTCCATTGAAATAATAATTGGAGAGAGTTCTTTAGCCAGGTAGAAATGTTATCTGTTTGTAAAGTTGAAACTTTCTGGAAGGGAAACACAACTTTTACATGGAAAGAAGAGTTACAAGGACCAACTATTATGAAACTGAAATGAATATTATTATTTAGCATCCTAATCACTTGTGCTTCTTCATGGGCAACCTCAACTTTATTGAATATGGTTATTTATTTTGATAAGATACCTAGAAGTCTTATATATTGTGGCAATTGGCACACGTTTGAAAATTTGGGAGACGTATGGTACTTTGTTTATTGATTCACACTGGTCAACTGCATCATATGCTAGAGTATATATATTTTAGCAAAACCTTGAAAAAAAAAATTAAAAAAGAGAGAAAACAGCTATATGATTCTATTGATAAATATTAATATAGTCTACAGTCTACAATTCTGACAATTCAAAGGGGAAGTTTCTAAAGTCCAACACTTACATAAAAATAATGCTGTTTTTGACTTCATTAAATGAAAAGCTTAAGCTTAATCATATGTTATAGAAGTCATGATTACAAGTCCCATAACATAATCCAACATCAAATATCAAATGAGTTTTAAGTTGTGACAAGATCTCAATTCTACACATAAAGGTCAGGGGGGAAAAATGATAGGAATTTTCCTGCTTTTAGTATTTCAACTTCTGTGGAATCTTCCTATCATTGTTCATGCCCAGAATCAATCAGGTTTGGTGATCTCTCATAAGATTTTTTTTTTTTTTATCAGAATCACAACTATTGTTTCTTGTGCTTATCACTTCCCCCTTTTCAGGCTTTGTTAGCATTGATTGTGGACTTGTGGATGAAGCAAGTTACAAAGATGAAACAACTTCCATATATTACACTTCAGATGCCAGCATCATAGACACTGGTGAATGCCACAACATATCACCCAAATATAAGGCCTCTTCACTTGCCAAACAGTTCTGGAATGTTAGAAGTTTCCCAGAAAGAATCAGAAACTGCTACACCCTTAAGGTCCCTCAAGGAAGAAGCAGCAAGTATCTACTAAGGGCAAGGTTCATGTATGGAAACTATGATGGTAAAGATTCACTTCCTCAATTTGATATCTATCTTGGAACCAAATGGTGGCAATCTGTAGTGTTGAAGGATCCAACCAGTGTAATAACCAAGGAAATCATCTTTGTTGCTGCCTCGGATTATGTTCATGTTTGCCTAGTTAACACCAACAAGGGTACACCTTTCATATCAGCTTTGGAGATTAGAGTTCTTGACAGTGATGCCTATCTTATTAACTCCATCGAGCTTCTCGCCCGGTATGACATAGGATTACAGGAAGATAAAACAGTCAGGTGATTATTGATTTAATCTCATTGCCAAGTTATGTATCTTAATTAAGACTTATATAAACATATAGTGTCACAACAATATAATAAGGCTCTCTGATTTGCTATTTTTGATGTTATTTTTTTCTGATCAAAGATACCCAGATGATGTCCATGATAGAATATGGACACCTTACAATTCAAAAGATTGGAAACAGATAAACACTTCTCTTGCTATAGACAAAGAATCATCTTCATACAACTTTTTACCATTACCAGCCTCTACTGTGATGGAAACAGCAGCAATTCCAACAAACAACAATGCTAATATAGAATTTAACTTCTATCCCAAGCATAATGCCTCTGCATACTATGTGTACTTCTTCGTTGCCGAAATCCAGAAACTTGAAGCAAATCAATTTAGAGACTTCAACTTTTTTGTGAATGGGGATCTTCTTAATGGTTCTCCAGTGAATCTTAAGTACCTGCAGAGCGTGTATTACATATCAATTTTGGAGAAACCACGGTTGGAACTTTGGATTAACAAAACAACCAGATCAACACTTCCCCCTCTTTTCAGTGCCATTGAGATATATATGACTAAGAATTTCTCACAATCACAAACAGACCAAACTGATGGTAACTATATATATAGATTAACTTACAAATTTTCTTGCTCTTGAAGAATTTCCTCATTTCTTATTGACTTATTAGTTCTCATATTTATGGGAACAGCTTCTGCTATCATGAATGTGAAGTTAAATTATGGGATAAAAAGAAATTGGCAAGGAGATCCATGCATTCCACTAAGTTACATGTGGGATGGTGTTAATTGCAGCTATGCTGGTTCTTCTCCAAGGATCATATACTTGTAAGTTTTGGTTAATTTTATAGTAGATGAAACTACATAGTTTTCTTTTGGATGAAATTGATGAAACTTATTTATAATCATGATGGTTGTAGGAACTTATCTTCCAGTGGTTTAACTGGAAATATAACATCAGCCATATCCAATTTGAAGTCAATAGAATATTTGTAAGTCACTGAATCCATCAGATGTACAATTATAAATGCTGAGGTATAAATTTCAAGACTTGAGTAAAAATAATTTGTTCCAATTTCAGGGATTTATCAAACAACAGTTTGACAGGATCAGTGCCTTATTTCTTATCTCAACTTCACTCCTTGAGAGTTCTGTAAGTCAGATATTTTCATATTGAAAACTTATTTCTGAATGAATTTATAAAATAAAAAATAAGTGACAGAACTCAACATTTTTTCTCCAATGAAGGAACATGGAAGGGAATCAGCTAACAGGAGCAGTTCCAATGCAACTCAGAGAGAATTCAAATAATGGCATGCTCAAAACCAGGTATGTTTTATAGTTTATACCTCAAATTTCAGTTCCAAATAGTAATATTTTATGTTACTAACATGTTTATTTATTTTTATTATTATTGTAAATGCAAGTTTTGGAGGAAATCAAGGTCTTTGCTATTCAGGTTCATGCAGCAATAGTAATAAAGTTGTGGTTCCATTGGTGGCATCACTAGGTGGAGCTTTTGTGATTCTAGCAACAGCAATCACTTCTTTCCTCATATTCAAAAGACATAGTGGTACATGATAATCATCTATGTTTGGTTTAATTTCTAAGACAGTTAGCTTTATATTTTACTCAATGCATTGTTTCCACATACAGTAGCCTCTGAAATGGGGAATCTGAGAGCATATTCAAGAATAAAGATGGAGTTAGAGTCAAATAAACAGCAATTTAGCTATGCTGAAGTCCAAAAAATTACCAAAAATTTTAAAAGGGTTGTGGGAAAAGGAGCATCTGGAATCGTGTATCATGGCTATGTAGGTGATACTGAAGTTGCTGTCAAAATGCTGTCTCCTTCAGACTCAAACTCAGCCCAAGCATATCTACAATTTCAGGCAGAGGTGATCTTAATTAAGAATTAACTATATAATTTAACTAGTTAACATAAAAATAAACATCAATAGTCTATTATATGTTAGTTAATTAACAGAAGAAGTTGCATTTTTGAGTGTGATTGACAGGCAAAACTTCTGGCTGTAGCTCATCATAAATGCTTGACACCTCTTATAGGATATTGTGATGATGGCACAAACATGGCTCTCATCTATGAATACATGCCTAATGGAGACTTAGCCTACCACTTATCTGGTAAATTACTATATAATACTATATTCACTAATCACCATTTTTTCATCACCAAGGTGTTAATTAATTAATTAACTTCATAAATAATGCAGATAAAAGTGAAACTATATTGAGTTGGCAACAAAGAATTCAAATTGCAGTGGATACTGCAGAAGGTTAGTATATATTGTTAGAGATATAATTATTTATCTGTTTCTTCTCATTAGTTTAAACTTGTTAAGATAAGTAGTTTCGTGACATAGTATCAGAGTTTTTATGATTTAAATGTCTAGAATTCGATCCTTGTCTCCTCTTAGTTTAAACTTTTGGGAGAAGTAATTTCATTAGATACATATTGAATTGAAAAAAAATAACAATGTTTTTACATAAATTATATTTGGAGTGTATGCATGTAGGATTGGAGTATCTACATGAAGGTTGTTGTCCAGGAGTTGTTCACAGAGATATAAAGTCAAAGAACATATTACTAACTGAAAAATTTAGAGGTAAATTGGCTGATTTTGGTTTGGCCAAGATCTACCCTAATGAAAATGATACACACATGTGCACTGTGGTTGCTGGCACCCCCGGATACCTTGATCCGCTGTAAGTAATTTTACACGTGTATTCAATTACATAACGTCACATAAGTAAAAATAATTATATTTTATATTGACCGTGTGAATAGTAATCCAAAAGAACTTATGTGATTGCACGACTATGTAAACTTTACACTGTCGGTGCATCAAAATTAAGCTCATATAACAATAGCACAAAAAATAAAGGTTATATCTTAATATATTGTAATCACCATTTTGATTTTGTTACTCCCTTTTAATTTAATTTAGATTGGTGTGTATTAATAAATATATTATTACTTGTTAAAATGTGTAGGTACCACAGATCAAGCAAGTTGAGTGAAAAAAGTGATGTTTATAGTTTTGGAGTGGTTTTGCTTGAGATAATTACAGGGCATCCAGCCATAACCAAAACAGAAGAGAAAGTTCACATAATTAGATTGGTTGGATCAATGCTTAGTGAAAGAGAGGTGAATGATGTTGTGGATCCAAGATTAGAAGGAAACTTTGATGTTGACTCTGCAAAGAAAGTCTTGGATATTGCAATGGCTTGTGTAGCAGCTGCTTCCATTAACAGGCCAGCAATGAGTTATGTTGTTGCTCAACTCAAAAAATGTTTGCCAGCTGATGATGATGATGTTCAAAATAGGATTACTGTAGTTAATCATCTGTTGCATGATTCTGACATTCATCAAAGTTTACCGGGCAGCATTATTGATATAATTAGTGGACAGAGCTCCCTAGAAAGGTAGAGATTATTTGTAAATTTTAAAATGTATAAATCTAATTATTTATTCCATTTTTTTATTTTTATTTAAGTAAATCATCAAATTAGTCTCAGAAAGATAATTTATTCTCCAAATTAGTTTTTGAAAGATTTTTTTTAATCAAATTCCTCTTTCAAAGATTTTAAGTTAGTCATTTTAGTACTTCCATCAAATTTTGTTGATGTGACATGTCAGGTGACACCACAGTACACACCTAGTAATCCTAATTAGCGATTAACATGATAAGTTTATGAAATTAGATCAACTCAATCCCAAATTGAAGGATTTTAATACCTCAAGTTCTTCCCTCAATTAGGTTCTGATTTGATCTAATTTCATTAACTTATCATGCTAATAGTCAATTAAAATTTCTATATGTATTATAATATCACTTAACATGTCACGTTAACAAATTTTGTCATTGTCAATAAAAAAAATAACTAAAAGACTAATGCCATTAATTTAAATAACTGATCTTTTTAAAGACGAATTTGATTATTTATTTATTTATTTGATCTCCCTTCATCCAATTGAAAAGTTTTCGTGGACATATAACATATAAGAAAGAATGCATGTTAATTTTATAGAATATGCAATGTCAGAAAAGCAAAAAAAAATTTCAAACTTACTTTTTTTTAAAAATCATTTAAACATACACATGTCTCACTAGATGTGCGTATAATCCATTAGTTAAAATACTTATATTAAGTATATCAAAATTAAACTATAATTTTATATGCTAACTTGATAAGTAAACTATAGCATGTTATTTTGATCATGTGAAATCATTAGCTAGAAGCCTAAAGCACAATACAACAAAATGTATGAAAACAAAGTCCAAATGTCTTTATTCTCTTCTCTTAGCTTCCTCCCATTTATTATGAAAGGCAAGAAGACAATGAATTAACGGTAATTTGATTTCTTGATTGAGAAATCAAATTCAAATTTAAAATATCCAAAACAAGCCAAATATCTTGTCCCTTTCACACCACAAATTCTATATATTTTGCAAGGAAACCAATAACAACCATAATCTCTTTCATTTTCTCTCATTAACACTCTTTATCTCTTTCTATTCCTATCCTCAACCTTCACTTCCTGGCAGCAATTTCAAGAGCATGCATGACCCACACTTACATATTCTTTCTATTACTATAAAATTTGAATATAAACAATTTAATCAAATTGGAAAAAACAAAGAAAAAAATTGTGAGGAAGAGTTATGTTGTGAATCTAAAATATTAGACAGGTCAACCAATATTCTTCTATTCTTATTAGAGTTCAAAAAATACAAATTTCTATGTTGAATCAATAATATTAATTTTAACGCTAAGTACATATCTTCTATCTTAATATATTAACTTCTTAAACAGCATACAATTATTTTTTTTTTCTATTTCAAAAGACAGAATAATGAATAATAACATAACATTATTTAGTACTACATACTAATATTCAAAATTATCTATACTATATTAAACTTTTTGCTAAGAGTGTCTAAGAGTGCTCATATTAAAAGATTTAAAATGAAAAACTTTTCATTCAAGATATAAAATAAAATTGAACATATTATAATACATACATACAAAACTTTAAAAACTTTTTGCTATTAGAGATCTTAACTAAACAACATTTATATTCTCTGAAAAGACAATTGTCATAAATAGAATAAACTAAGACTTTTATTATTAACTTGTTAGACTGCTTGAAACCGAAAGAAGGGGTAAGTAGTGGGAGATTAGGATAGACTTTTGTATATTTTGATGATGAAATTAAAGTTGAGCAAAAAGGGCGAATAGTTCTAAAGCATGACAGAGTAAAAGCGGAAAGGTTTCAATTTTGTACTGGGAAATGTCACATGCAGTGATACACAACAACAGTATAGCACATAGGCATGTGCTTAGTCAAGATATTCGAGCCAATAATATATTTATATATTTTTTGTTATTGTAGCCGTCGTTATCATAGTCATCATCATTAACAATATCATTAGTTTCATTAAGAGTTTGAGAATGTTGGAATGTTTTTAAATAAGACATAGATCAAGGTTATAGTACAAAGCAGTGGTGCCAAAAAAGAAGAATATACACACACACACATATACATACACGTGCTGAGCAATGAGTCTTAAAGAGTGATTTTCAAGAGCACGCTTTGGGTTGAATCAAGGAGACAGGACCACTGACTCAGCTTCACTACTCTTAAGAGAATGTCTCTTGCTTTGGTTATCTTCCATAGAATAATACCTCTTCAATATCTCCAAGAAAAATGCACTTTATTTAACTACATACATTATATTGTTATGGCAAAAATTTACATCCAAATGTGTTTATGTAAAGTTATTAATTAAAAATTATTAAATATTTTGATATGTTTAACTAAATTATTATCTGACGTGAATCAATAACTTCGTACGAAAATAATGCAAAGACTTTTCAACTTTTCACCCATTATTATTATTGCATTTATTCAAAACCTAATAATAAAGTGACTACCACTTTCTAACCCTTCATCTTAATCATAGGTGTTATAATTGCTACACCTTTCTGCAAGCTAAAAGGTTATGTAAATGAATTCACCTTTCATTATTATTACTTTCACTGCTTTCATTGTAAATTAAACCATCTTGGTTCCTACTAAAAGAAAATTTAACTGCAGTGGGGAAAAAAAAAAACTCAAAAAGTATGATCATCAAAGCATGCATTAGTAATAATAGTTTAGTAGTATTAACCAAAAGCACTCTATATATTCTCTCATGCATGCATGGTACGCATTGACTACTATGCTGTATAATTAATAATTAACAATTAAACATACAAATAACATGAAAATTAAGTGATAGTTAGTCATTTTAACTATGTATATTAAAAATCAGTAACTAAATTATTAATGCATAAAATAATACACATATTTTCATGATGAGATGAAAATTAAAGTTTGAGGTTATAGGTTCCTTGTTTGAACCTCTTCTTACATATATCAGAATATTTTTAAAACACATTTAGTGTGCATATAATTAATAATTAACAATTAAACATACAAAGAACATGAAAATCAAATCGCACCAACGAGTTATAACTCAAATAGCATAGTCTTTCTGTACTTATTTAGAGGTTATATATTGTTTTTAAGCGTCTTGTTAAATAGATGGAGATGTTTTTAAAGCACATTTAATGCAGAAATAAGTTATAAATATGACATGTTATAATTGAGAAGAAGAAGTAAATATTCCTAAATTACACGTTAAATGTGGAAGATGAGATTGCTAGGGTTTAGGGTTGGGAAAATAAGATGGCATGATGGGAAAAGAAGGGTTGAAAGAGAAAGCAATGGTGGTGGTAGGAGGAACATTATGATTATTCATGGTGTCAAGCTTGTTCCCTAAGCTTTCAAGAGCTTTGACCTGTGACCTAAGAAACTTGAGGTAGTTAGCAGCTTCATCAAGCATTGAAGCTGTGTCCATCTTGCTTCCACCAGGAACAATCTTCTGCAAAACCCTAATTCTTTCACTTATTTTCTCCCTTCTTTGCCTTGCAGCTACCGTTTGAGGATCGCTTGATATCTTCACGTTCTTCCTCTTCGGCTTCTCCGCAACCTCCAATCCCAAGTTCACAGGCCGAAATGCCGCAGCTCTATATATCATCTCCTTCATCTGTGCAATGGCCTCTGGATCTGGTTCGTCAATGGTGGAATGCGATGAATTCGGCTGCTGGAAGTTGATGTTGGATGATGAACCACCATGCTTATTGTTGTTGTTGTTGTTGTTATTCTCCCATCTTGGTTTCTTGGATCTTGGTAGAGGATTCTCTTTGATAAGCTTGAAGGCGCCGCTTTCAGTGGCGGAAGAAGAAGAATTGTGGAAGATACTGAAGTAGGGACCAGTGGTGGTGGTTGCAGCAGCAGAAGAAGAAGTTTTGATAAGGTCATATTGGTCATTGATTGTCCTCTTTGAAGCTTGAGATACTGTTTCATCGAGCTCCTTATTATTGATCTGATGATGGTGATGATGATATTGCATGTTGTTCTGTTTGTTGGAAACATTATTGGTTTCAGATTCAGCAGAGGAAGCAGCAGCAGCAGCAGTGATGGCTCCATAATTAGTAGTGAAGTTCCAGAAGTTTCTGCAGTCAGATAGAATGATGGAGATGCTATCATCTTCTTCAAGAGAAGTAGTAGCAGTAGTAGTGTCTGTGTTGCTGTTGGTAGCTGAAAGCAGGCAATCGAGTGATTCAAGGGATGATGATGATTGTGTTGTGCTGTTGATGAGTTGTTGTTGTTGGTGGTGGTGGTGGTGGTGGGCCATATTGAAATCTGGCACATAATTGACTACTGAAAGTGATGGCCATGATTGGTGATTAGATGTTAAGGCTTCTTTTACATCCCAACCGGTTGATGATGATGATGATGATTTCACCGCCATACTAAAATTGTTGTTGTTGTTTCTTGTTCTCTGTGGAAAACTCACAATCTCAGCTTCTGGTGTTGCTGATGATGGGTACTGAACCATGTTGCTCATCATCATCATCACTTTTTCAGAATTTGGATATCCATGACGATGATGAGACTTGTGCATCTCTTGCATGTGATTATTAACAAAGATGGAGTAGTCTTCTTCTCCTTCCAACATTGGTATGTTATTAACAGCAAGTTGTGAAGAAGGATCCCAACTCAGACCATCCATGGATGAAGATCTAGGTAGTTTGAACTTGAATGACAAAGTGGTACTTCTTGTGATGCTACTGTTATTACCTATATATCATGTTTACATATATAAGAGAATTGAAATGCACAGAAAAAGATATAACTGTGGTTTGGTACAAAAAATAAATGCAGTGTTGAAGAGCTTACCAAATGTAGATCTATCTAGATGCTTCCAGAACACAGAATATTAACTCAAGCTGGATCCAACAGGGTGAGAATCCTTCCAACAACTGAAGAGATAAGACATGTAAGAAGATTAAATGTCAGCTTATGTGATAGTATTATTAACTCTGCCTTGTTAAAATTCATTAGGATACAAATTATGTAACAACTAATTTAAATACTGTGAATGGTAAAACTAAGGACTACTCTAAATTTTTCAGTACTTAGAGCAGAGAACAGATATATTTAAGGAAATGATGTGATGTGATGAGAGAATAAAGATTACTGTACCTCCAGATACCATGTAGTAGTGCTTTGTGTTTGTTGAAGAGAAGCTTATATATATAGATATTAGATTAGATAGGAACAATGAAAAGGTACATGCTTTTACAATAAAAACAAGTTATTGGTACTTGAACAAAGTATGTCAGGAATTGCATATTAAATAATAGGCATTTGGGAATGTATTATACCAGGGGAAATATAAATAAAATAAAGAAAGAAAGAAGAGGCTAGCTAGTATAAACTAGTATGCTTTTAACAGTTTTAGAACAGTTTAATGGTTTTGAAAAAGATAAGGACTTTGTATTTTTGAAAAGAAAGGAGCATGAGATTTCAGAAAAGAATTTTGAATCTAAATCTAAAACTGATTGAATGTGCTATTCAGTATTTATTTTTATGAAAATAATGTTATTTGTTATAAAATTTTACTGTTTTATAAAATATTGTATGTATGTGTGAGGTTTTTACCATAATGTAAACAGCTGCACCTTAAATATCTATTCTTCTTATACAAAATATTATACTTTTTAAGTGGGAAAGCTCTGACCAGTTTTGAGTTGATTATATATATTCCATGCGCATTGTACAGTTGCAGTGAAAACTGCAGTGGAAGTGGAAGCATCTTTAAACAATATCACCCACTTTTTTGTTAATCATAGATTTAATCATAGCACTTTTGATGCTTTCACTTTATACCACAGTATTTGTTTAAGTTAGGGTGGTAAAACTCTTAGAGGAATCTACTGATTAAAATCAGAAAGCACACTATACTGCTGAAGTTAGATTCAACTTTTCACTTCAAAGTTGAAAAAAATAAACTAATGGAGTTGATGACTCAAGTCTCTGATTTTTACTTAGTATATATGACTCCTAAGCATCTAAGCTCTGCTTTTCATATAAATGCTTTATGAGTTGTATATATTAAGGGATAAGGACCCCAATTTCGTCTTCTCTGGTGTATGTACATATCTCTATTCTCTTTACCAAAATACATATCTATATATATGAAACTCCTAAAACTTAGTGTATATATTAAATAATATATATAGGAAGCAAAGTGTACACTACTTGCAGGACATGAAAACTTGATAAAAAGGATGTTACTAAAAAATATGTTATCATAGGATAATAATAATTTCTATTAAGAAATATATAGTAGTGGAACATTGAAACGTGTTGGCAGGCTAGCAAATTAAGGGATCCAGATTAGTAGATAGAGAAATAAACAAAGCAAGTTGCTTCTACAAATTTGTCTCATCACAAATTTAGTTTAACTTTATTAGGAGCTGTTGTTGTTGTTGCATTATATTGCTCCCACGGGGACACAGAAATGGTTCTGAGTTCTGATCAGTGCATATAGGTAGCTAATTTCATCGGTCACATGCGCCCCATCATTACACAGCTCAGTGAATAATGGGTTCCCATAGCATATATGTATTTCCTCAAATCCTCTTAGGTTGTCAACTCATGTTCTTCTTTTACCATATCCTTTTATTCAGGTCAAGACATATATAAATGTTAGAGCTTCAACTTTCTTCATAGAAATCATTTAAAGCAGGTATAGTGGTTGAAGAAAGTTTTTGCCTAGATAAATATAATATCCACTATAGAAGAATACATAAATTAAAAGCGTAAGCTACAATGTACAATATAGGTACATAGGTAGCAATAATAACTCATGTAAATGACTTGGTATCTAAAATTAATTCACCATGCATCTTTTAACGTTCTATCTTTAACCGAAATTCCTGAACTCAAGTGTCGTGGTCAGCTTCTTAACTGTCTCAGGTTGTCATGTTCTCTAGCCCCACAATTATGTTCCTGAAGCTTCAGTCAAATAATTTGGCTTTATCTTCCAATTGGAACGAACTACACCACATTAATTTTCTGCCTATTATATACTATATAGTTAACGATAAAAGGTGGTTATTCAGATGAAGTTATTTTTTTATATAAAGACAATAGGTAAAAATTATTAAATAATTTAACTTATTTGACTCATTTTTATATGGAGACATCTTTACGTAAATAGTCACTAATGATAGAATTATATCTAAATTCCTTCTATACATTTGCTTATAAACAATAATATCAAATTGTGGTCCTATTACAATTAATCATACTTATTTTCAAATGCTATAGTTAAATTTTTGTTGACGAAGATGGAGGTTGAAATTTAAATGGAAGAGAGATATATAGAGATAGGACCAAAAGAGATTGTCAAATTGGTGGGCCCAGATTTGGGCCTACAGTGTGCGGATACCATTCGCCTCGTTATGTCGGGCTTTATGGATGCCCAAATGGGGTTGGCTTATCGGCTCGGCTCCATATAGCCAGCTGCTTATGGTCCCCGCTACACGACTCACACGTGAACTCAGCACCAATGTTTACACGTGGCAATATCTCATTGGTTGAAATTCCAATGAGATAGATAGGCTTCACCCGCATAGTTGGAAAATATTTCAATTTCAACCGCGATGGGGACCAACCCTCCCATCCAATCCAACCACCATCCATCTACATATCCTTAACATTATCCCTTTATTATTATATTATTCAAATTACATGATGTGATGTTTAATGTTTTTGAACATTTTTTCTCTTCGTCCTAAATTGTTTTTATCCACATATTTCAAGTTTTTGAAGGAGAGTTCTGGTAGTAATCTATGTTAGAATCATGAACTAATAATAACAATACCTGTGTGAAGCACTTGACTTAACATTTGTATGTGTTGACTTGGCTCAAGTCAAGTACCAAATTATGGACTGCGCACCTACGCGGTACGGTATTAATTATTCAATTTAGTTTTCTAAATCATGTCAGAAGATAATAAAAGGGGCGGTGATCAAAGTACTTGAGCTATTGCATTCAAATTTGATACACACTCTTTAATTATTGAATTTATTGTGAGATTAACATGAAAATGATCTACTAGTCTTATATTTTGGCCAATAGTAAAAAGATGAGTAATGTGTATTGATTTAGATGAGGACAACTACAAAATAATATTAAATCACGTTGTTATTATAGATTGAGACAAGCTAAGGATTGAAAGAAAAGATGTAATAGCAGTTAAGATATAGCTAGGTAGGTAGGCTATATGGACCATGAGTCCATGACGTCTTACCAATTATGATCCATCTCTCTGGTTGTAATCCTTGAATAGTTTTTTATCTAATCGTTATAATTCAATCATAACCGACAAAGTATCTCTGAAAATAATGTTATAACTCAGTAACTAATAAACATTTTTTATTTTGTAACATGTTCATTAAAAAATCGTAACGCATTTATTAAAATACTTAAAAAAATACACTAGGGTCTTATTATTATTATTATTCACAAGTAGGGATGGTAATATTATCCAAGTTTGTGGGTATCCACTCTGTCTTTACTCATTTGGGGTGGGTAATTACGTACTCCGCACCGGGGCAGATTTTTGGAAAGGACGGGGTCGGGTTTAAGTAATACCCGCCCCTATTCACCCTGCTATATATATAATATATATAATTTTAATATATAATATGTTTAATATATGTAAAATAATTAGTAAATAATTAATAATATTGTATTATATTTAAATTTTTACTTTAATTTATGTTATGTATGTGATGATAGTTATATAAATTTTGAATTTAATTTTATTTACTGGATTTTAATAATTATAAGGGCGGATAGGAGCGGACAGGGGCGAAGGCAAGTATTAGAGAAGGGAGGCAATGGCCCCCCTAAATAAAAAATTTTAATGTATAAAGGTTATTAATTTTTATATTAGCCCCCCTTAATTTTAATTTTTTCTTCTTCTAATATTATACTCTTATGTTGGCCCCCTCCTAAAAATTACTCTAGCTCTGCCCCTGGAGACGGGGCGGGTATCCGCAGGAGCGGGTTAGAGTTCAACATTTTACTACCTACGGATAAAAATGGGACAGATTCTATACGGATTATTGTACGACGGAACGGAGTCGGGTAGAGTAAAAATCCGCCCCTACCCGCCCCATTGCCAGCCCTATTCACAAGACCAAGTTTTAATTAATTTCTGTAATAATACCAAAACTGAAGAGTGGGGCATTGCCAACTATTGTATGTATGTATGTCTTGGTTCTCTGCATGAATGATATATAGGTAGGTATTGTTACAGAATTGAAATGACCATGTATGTCGGCCAACACATATATATCAACATCATCAGTGGTCGCAGAGAAAAAAAGCAAGCTTGTTGAATTCACCTATATAGCAATTAAAGCAGTAGTGAGTGTTTTACTTCTCCGATCCTATGCATGCATGTATCTTTAGGCTTGTCACAATGGATGATACATTACAGAGTACCCTACAATGGAGGTTGATGTTGACCACCACATACGTGCACACGCCCACGTGCCCCACACAATCATCTATGTCTTTTTCTTTTGTTCCTACTTCCTAGCTAGCTACCACAACTTCATTCATACATTATCATTGTGAATTACATACAGTATTTCACGCTCTTACCAAATAATACTTACTACACTCTCTACACAGAGACATGCATGTACAAAACCAGATGGATTCCTTAATTATGATAAAGTTGACACATTCCTCGCTGATCTCGAGGCACCATGATAAGCCATGATCCAACAATCTCATTTCTTACCATGTCGGTGTATTATATAAACGGTGTCTTTTTTTTTTAGTTTACTCAAATGATATCTCTCAATCTGACAGATTAAAGACTAAGTGTGTGTTTGGATTTCAGTTTACAAACGAGAGTTTGTATAGAAGTGATTTTGCAAACTTGTTTTTAATGAAAAGTAAGTTTGTGTTAACGTGATTTATGTTTGGCAATTTTTATATCAAAATTGATTATAGTAAAATAAATGTTGTTTGGGTTATACTATTCAAAATCACTTTTAGATGAAAAATTACTAAAAAAGACATCAATTAAAATAATTTTTTATATTATTCTATTATTTTACTTTAAATATTTGAATAGATCTTATTAATTCATTTTATAAAAAAAGTTACAATAAAATATAATATATAAAAATTATAATTATAAATTTTACATATCGAATAAAAAATAAAAAATTTCAGCCAAAACAAAAATAAAGTATAATAAAATATAAAACGAGAATTCATGTAAATAAAAAACGATAAAAATTTTATAAAATCAATAATATATATATCATATGAATAAAAGAAATATAATAAAAAAGAAGAAAAATAAAATTCATATAAACAATATATATCAACAATATATATCATATAAAACTAACAATATAAATACAGGACATAAAAAAAAAATTCATATGAGAAAGAAATAAAAAAATACCATAAAAAAATTAATAACATATTTGAGAGATGAGAGATTAAAACACTGAAAAATAATATAAAAAAGGCCAATGATAAAAATAAGTAAAAAATAAAAAAAACAAAGTCAAATAAAAATAAAAAAGACACGTTACATATTAAACATAAAAAACAGTAAAGGATAAAAAAAATTCATATAAACTAAAAAATAATAAAAAATAAAAATATAAAAGAGAGTACTATACATTGTATAATGTTAAACAAAAAGAAAAGATTTTATAATTTATTTTAGTTCTGTGAGTACTCTTTAATTTAATATATTTTGGACTGTAAATTTTTATTATTTATGACTCTTTTATTACTTATAATTATTATATAATAAAAATAAATAAAGTACAATAAAAATAAAAAACAAAAACAAAAAAAAATTATACAAATAGTATATAATAATTACAACCAACAATATATATCATATGAACAATAAAAGAGTTTGATAAAAAAAATTTTGTAACTAAGAACATAGAAAGAACTACTACTGTGTGAAATTATGTGGTTATGGGTATCCTTTTTATAGAAGAAAAGAAGGGTACAGTTGATAGATATAAAATAAATTTGTTACCTAACTCTTCCAACGGTTATTAATTTTTCCAACGTGAACGCAGAAGCTTGAATTTTTAGCTTCTTGTGAACGTACGTTCACAGGTGAAAGCAATTCTGGGTTAGGGGTTTCAAGAAATTGCCAAACATAACAATGTGACGTTCAAGACATTCAAACGAGCTTTTTTGTTCTCCAACGTGAACCCCAACACAAGGCGGAATTAGAACTCCCGACACTTACTTAAGCAGACAAGTGAGTTGACCACTCAACCAACGCAAAGTTAGTTTAAACGATGTCTTTTTTGTTTGTCTATGGGTTGAACAATTCCCGATCCTAAATAATATACACAATTACACACATTACATTCACATATATAAGATTTTTTTTTGTCAAGTTTGACTTAGATGAGACTGGAACCAAAACATTTTAATAAGAAAGGAAAACATATACCACATGAACTAAAACTCATCGACATATAAACACGGCCTATATTAGCTTTTATTTTAGAGAAAAAAAACACCAAAAAGCTATGACACTGGAGTTTTCTCAATTATTATTGTTGTTTCACTGAAATAGGGCTTTGTTGTAGTTATTATTACTATTGAAAAATTTTCAAGTGTATCAATACATCGGTATTTCAGTAATTTTTAATCGTTGATCTTAATTATAAAAAATATATACAATATATATAATTAAGATCAACGGTTAAAAATCACTGAAACACCAGTATACCGATATACTTGAAAACTTTCTATTACAATTATATCGGTGGAATGGGAAACAATAATAATAATAATAATAATAATAATAATAATAGAATTAAAATACGAATAAAATCACTTGTACAAAGGTACTTTGGGAATAAAGAAAAATGGCCCTAAAACATATATGGGCCATTTGTGCTCTGTACTAACTACTAGGACACTTCTTTAGGGAACAAATTCTGGATCCCCAGAAAAAGAAAGGATATAAACTCAAATTTAGCAGTTTACTACAGCAAAATTTTCCAATATAGTCCTTGTTTTTAGTATACACTAAATACTATTAACTTGTCAGGGTAAACATTCAATATTTCATGATGGACTTGCTGCTTAACCTTTCTTTTAAGTGTGCTCTGACAAGTGAAGAATATGATCCATTTTATGATAGACTTGTCATATGAATTGGAATCAACAACCAACAGTAATCCACATTCGAAGGCTGCTATGCTAAGCATGAAACCAGCCTTTGAGGGTGTCCACCATGAACTCAATTTTATGAGACTCTTAGAATGGTTTTGGGAGGCACACATTAGTCAGATCATGCAGCAAAGAAGCATGAGTTTCCGCAGCTATCTCTACCTTGAACACCCAACCTTGACTTATATCCTGTACCAAGCTTGTTATGCCCTGAAAGTCATGTCACACAATTAGAATACAAGAAACAAAGCAAGGAGTAAAGAGGAAAACAAATGAAGTACCCTCTAGAGAAACATGATTGTATTTAGAGATGGACTGCCCTCATATTTATCAAGAACATGCGTAAACAATCCAAATGAAGGGATACGTGGGATATTTCGCACAAAATTCTCAATCAATTTGTCAGATATCCAAAAAGTTCAAAGAAACCACAAACATAGCAGAGAAAATGAGACAATGTCGAACCTTCGCATGGAAAGGCAATCGCAAATTAACAAAGCTCTAGAAGGCATACACACTCAATATGAGGTGTGTGTGGGAACATGTCAACTGGTTGTAGCCCTACTAGCTTGTAACATCCTTCTATATTCTGTTCTGCCTGCACAAAATCTTCAACTCAAATGGTTGAATCTCAAAGAACCAGAGCTAGCATATAAGAAAAATGACATACCACACCATGACAGAGATAATCAAGGTCACGTGCACATGTTGCAGGATTACATGACACGTATACTATGCGAGGTGCCTTAAGTTTTAGCAGGAATTTGATCAACTTCATGTGCATTCCTGGGCGATTCGGATCTGCAATAAATTCATAATGATGAGAGGTACAATGCATTGGGATCGAGCACAATTACATCAAATACTGGAAATGGATGATCTTCAGTTCAAAAAATGCTTTCAATGGAAATGGAAATTGTTTGTCAGACTCTTGAAGCAGAAACAACAAAATATGCTAGTTCCTCGCAGTAGCATACAAATTAGTAAAACACAATTGATAATTTTTCATTTACAGAACACTTCTCTCATTCTCTGCTTGTTTGAATGGAATTAAAAAATGATCAAAATGAACAACACTTGCCAAGGATAATCCCCATCAAGACTACAATCAAATAAATACTTAAAGCACAACCAAAGTATATATAATGAATAAATAAGTAGGATTTTAGAGGCCGAAATACCAGAAATGACAATGTCAGGTTTAGGAAAATTCTTCCCGAAATTCTCATCAATTTTGTTGAGATCCCCCTGGACATATGTTGCATTGTGTATTCCATTTATCTCGGCATTAAGACGGGCATCTGCTATGGCTTGAGGAACTACTTCATAGCCATAGACATGTTTTACACTGTTAAGAGAAGTAAAAGTAAGTTGTGAATTTATCTTAACTATATGAGATACTACACTAATCTTAGTGTTTGACAATTTGACCTAAAATTGTAAAACCATTTAATTATAAAAAAGTTACCTATTGGCAAGTGCGAGACCTATGGTACCTGTTCCGCAAAACAGGTCAAGGACAACTTCTGAACCATCTCCCGTTATCCCAGCATACTCTTCAATAAGCTCATATAGAACCTCTGCCTACTAGGATAAAAATTGCTTATTTTTTATTTATTTAGTCTCATGGTTAAATTTAAAAATTAAAAAGGGAAGGGAAAAAATTGCTCTGCGGTAGATCCAGTATCTAAATATATAATAAAAAGTTTTTGTTGGCATATTGCAAACCTGATGAGTATTTGTTTGGAAGAATGAGTTTGCTGATATCTGGAATGTAAGCCCTCTTAAGGTCTCTGTTATGCATGATTTCCCATACAAAGTGTATTCTTCCTCGCCGACAGATGTATTACCAACAGAAGTATTAACATTGTTTATGATGCTCACCTGTCATTCATGCCCAAAACAAAAAATGACTAAAGCATTAAAAAAAATGTATACACACAGTTTGGAAACAAGTTAACAAGTAAACCATGGGATAATTTCTCCGAAAACTCTGTGACTGTTAGCTTTTAAATATGGAGTAAACTTTGCACTGGAAACAGGTTGAGGAACCACGTAGAACAAAAAACAACAATTCATACTCTCACTATATTTTATGGAAGTTTAAATGATAAGGCTGTTGTAGAAATCCTGAAGTTCACCAAGGGAAAAGCTTTGTTTGTTAGGTAGAACAACTTGGATGGTAAGAAAGCAGCAAAATGTGGATAAGGCAAAGTAGTTTGACAGAAGTAATTAGAAAACTTAATGCTAACCACTTCAGGAAATGCAGAAAGTTTATCAACTAGGAACTTCAAGAGCTCTGGTTTGTTGGAAGAGGTCACAAAATTAACCATAACTTCAGGATGACCAGTCACAACATCCCTGAAACAAAAATTGTATGTTATATTGATAAAAGACAAACCTTACAAATATAAAGGATGTGCTGTGTTCATAGATACAAGAACTAGAGTATCATATGTATATGCACTTAAAAGTTAAAACAAGTCAAGTTTAGATCACAAGACATAAATTCATATACCTTCCAGTTCTCAGCATCAAATGCTTAAGAAACCCTTTGTGTGAATGAACATCATAGGGAGAAAAATCGAGTTGAGGATCTCTCCAGCAATCCTGGACAGCTGCAAGAACCTATTCGTATTTTCAAGTCAAAAACGGAAGTAATCAAGATCCGAATTGAATGAACTTCCAAATTGCTAATACCTTATTAGCAGGATCACTTTGCAACAAGCACTTGTCAACATTCAAAACTTTATCGAAAAAACCAGGCACATGCAACCCTAGTGCATAATTATCACTACCAGCCTGCCTTTCATGCAATGATTCTTTAGGTAACCATTTGTAAGGACCAAATGAGAATTCCATCTGCATAATCAGGAACATAATGATTATCACCAAATTGCATCTACCTATAACACCATTGCTTTAAACAAGAAATGAAACACTAGAATCTGAACCTTATTTCTATAATGAAACTGAATATGACATGTAACAATTGGCTTCATAACACCTTCCAATTCGAGCTCTTTATGCGAAAACCTTCCAACATGCACCACCAACTCACGAACCTGGTCCTCCTTAGCTCTCAGTTGAGCCTCATAAGACAAGTTCTGTGTCTTGCATCCTCCACAATGGGAAGCATACTCACAAGGGGCATCAACAATATCACGTGGAGGACTAATAGTCTTCACCTTACTTACCTGCTCTTCTTAACCAAATAGAAAAGAACCCTAATTCATCAAAATCAAAATTTCAACACAACTTAAGTTGAGATTTTTCTAGAAGAAAACGGGGCACCTCAGCGTAATTTCCCTTCTTGCGGGTGACACGGCCAATGAAACGCTCACCGGGTAGAGCACGGTCGCACATGACGACGAAGCCGGTGTCAGTGACCTTGCAGAGACCCTTCCCTTTGAAAGCGAGGGACTCGCACACCAACTCCAGGGTCTGCCCTCGCTTCGGGAAATACGAGGAACTGTTGCCATTGGTGGTGGTTATGGAGCTTGCGTTGCCGTTGCGATCCAAGTCTTCTTCTTGGGCGAGAGAACAAGAGAGAGTGGAGAGAGAAAGAGAAGATGAAGCTCGAAACTTTGGGATACGCGGTGGCAGATGCCTGAAGCAGTGGCTTGAAATGGTCGCCATTTTTTCGCGTTTCGGCAGCTGAACTTGCTCTGCACTACGCAGAGAAATGAAACTGCCTAGTGTTCGGGTTGTGGCGGTTTTGATTTATTTATTTTTGGACACTTGGGCTTAAATTTGTATAGTACGGTTGCTTTCAATTTTGCAAATTCTTTTTACAATTGAAATATTTCACGGTGGAATCTATTTGATGAAGCTCATAATAAGAATGAATAATTAATTATCTGAAAAATTGTGGATTATTTTCTAATATTTGTTCCAATATATATGGTCATTGCCAATGATCTCAAATGACTTCACTGTGAATGTAATAGATTTACAAATAAGGTATGTGTGAAGCGGAAAGCATGATGATATGATGTGTGTTATAATTCATCATGGTGTTTCTCCTTTACCACTGGCAAGTCTTGATGAATTTTGAGAAGATAGTTAGCAGCTAATGAAGCATGAAGTGCAGCTCCATAAGGGAGTGCATCTTCGTTTACTTTGAAATGGGGAGAGTGTGGCGATTCGAGGTGTTCAACCGCCGTGTTCTCCATTCCAAGGAGGAAGAAGTAACCGGGAATGACCTGTTGGTAGAACGAAAAGTCCTCCGATCCCATCAATGGTTGTATGTCAATCACTTTATCGCCGCCGAGCACGCTTCCGGCTACACTTTGGAAATAGTCATGCAATTCTGCATGGTTTACAGTTGGAGGGAAGAAAGGCTTGTCGTCCAGAAAGCTGACCGTTGCATTGCACCTTTGCACGGAAGCTTGCTTAGTAATAACCTGCACAAATGTTGGAAAAAATCAGAAGAGAATAGTATAGGAAGATAAAGATATGTTTGTTTTGCATTTTATCTTCTGTTTCCATTTTCAGTGTTTTCTAAAAACCAGTGAAAACAACCTGAAACAAAAAGACAAACAAAAAGACTTTGCAAAAGCTCAACAGAGTTTCTAATGTGAGTAGATCTAAGTCTCTTTCCACCATGACCTTAACATGTGAAACTTATTAGGGAACTCAAATCCCTTCCTAGTCCCTAATACACTGCTATGAGAAACATACAGAAGATGGTGAATTGATGACCAGAAAATCATATCACATTTCTCTGTGACATACCTGCTCAATCCGCTGTCTCAGTTGCATAAAACTCCCTGTTGAGAAAGCTCGGAAAGTCCCACCGATTGTGACAGAATCTGGAATAACATTGAATGCACCACCTCCTTGGAATTTCGCTACCGTCACAACCTGTGGGGATATGTTTTATGTGTTTTATGTCAGAAAGACAAAGGAGAATGCTTTTCTAGACAAGGAATTACATCTGGAAAAATATTTTTGTTTTATTTTATTTTTTAGTTTTTATATTCAATAGTCTTTGTGAAAAGATGAAGTTATGGAATGTTTCCCAACATTTTCCCCTTCAAAAAACCAAGACAGTGGACATGACAGTGTGACTCCAACAATCTCTACTCTTAAATAACTCATAATAGAGGTTCATAATGCCTTTGTAGAATGCTAAACAAACACAATGTCTCAAATTAAGCAAAGTAACAAAAGGGTGGAACTGATACTTCGAAATTAAACTTAAATAAGAATGTGAAAGCAAAGGAAGCAAATCATAGATGAAGAAATTGATTTGCAACCTTATCTTTGTCTCTGCAAAATACTTGATGTGGTAAAAATTGATTGTTTTAAGGCAGTAATTAAGGATAAAATAAGATCAAATATGAACAAATAGCATGACCAGAAAGGAAGAAAATAAGTTTACCTGCGAATCCAGAGGATCAGCCTCGCGAGAAATTATATGTTGTAAGCTAACAATCACATTAGAAGCTGCCAATATGGGGTCTATAGAATGCTGAGGAATGGCTGCATGACCTCCCTTGCCACTTATTATTGCTTCAAAGAAGCCACTTCCGGCAAAGAAAGAACCAGATCTAGATGCCACTACGCCTATAGGTAACTTCGGTGCGACATGCAATCCAAATATGGCAGAAACATTTTCTAAGGCTCCAGCATCTAAAATTTCCTTAGCCCCTCCACCTCCTTCCTCTGCAGGTTGAAAAACAAGAACTACAGTTCCCTACAGAAAAATATATGGAATGATATCACGGATACATAAATACATAAAACCAAAAAACATGCCAATTTAGAAAAAAGAATGGTTAGCCATAATGCTCCTAGATGATGCGTTTGTTACAATAACAACAATCATGGATGTATTAATAGAATGGTCGCAGCAATCTTGGCATGTATCAAACACATAACCATGTTTGACATTTACATATGCATTATAAAAAAGACAGTAACTTTAACAGCAGAGCCACAAACATTCTTGAGATTTAGAAGATGGCAAACTGGAGAGTAATGACCACACACACACATTGTAAATGATTTGAAAAATCAGTTTATCAACAAAACATATAATTATTTAGGGAGCACAAAAAAAGGGGGGGATCAAAACACACACTTGGATATCTTTTTCATGCTCTTTGAGGATCTTTGCAGCACCAAGAAGCATAGCAACATGAGCATCATGACCGCATGCATGCATCTTGCCTTGCACTTTACTCTTGTGCTCCCATTCCACCAGTTCCTAAGGTACACATATCCCAAACATCAAAAAACAATAAATATAAATGGAAATATAGATGAAACAGTTGCCGCTTAGTACAGAACATTTAAACATAGACCCACAAATTGGAAAAGAAGACTTTATTTTGACTAAAACTTGAAGACCTTCTTGGCCCAAAAAAGGAAGGAAAACCAGGATAAAATTCATAATCCTCTTTTTTTTGGCAAAAAAGAAAAAAAATGAAAAAGTCAAAATCATTCAACAAACACATGGTGAGCATAGATATGAGAGAGAGACTAAGAGATGAAATCTACTAATCTAGTTGAGAACCTGCATAGGGAGAGCATCCATGTCAGCTCTAATTGCAACAAAAGGAGGCTTTTTTGTTCCTATGAAAGCAATAACACCTGTTACCGCAACTGGGTATTTGTATGGGATCCCAAGCTTGTCCAATTCGGTCCTTACAAGCTCACTTGTCTTAAATTCCTCATACCCCAGTTCTGGATTCTCATGAATCTTCCTCCTGATCTCAACCATCCAATCAAATACCCAAGGTTCCTTCGCCAAATTCAGAAACTTGGAAGAATCTGAGGCTGCCATGATGGGTTTTGTTGTTGTTGCAGCACCAAACAAATGAAATATGATGAACAAGTTGACCCATTTGACCAAACCCATCATCATCTTCAACTTTGATCTTATTGAAGTGGGTCTGAGTTAGTGAATGAGAGAGAGAGAGAGAGAGAGAGAGAGAGAGAATCAAAGGAAGCAGAGGATGAAGGGTAGGTGCTAATACTATTATAGAATACCTGAAGTTTAATTGAGTTTTGGGTACTCTATAATTAAAATGGTAGTAAAAGCTTAATTGAATTTCAATAAATTAGCATTAGCAGGTGTGGATTAAACTAATAAATACTAGTTAGTAATAAGATGAAATGCTTAACTAAAAAATGTGGAACACGTGCCATTATGAAAAGGGGGCGGCCACTCGTGTCAATTCACGAGGACGGTACCGCAAAAGTTGCAGCACGTGACAATTTTCATTTTTTTCCAAAACGTTTCCCTAAGACAAGTACTGTAAATACTTCGTCTTTCTCTTTCTTTTTCTTAGTGCCGTTTGGGTACGGATCCTATGATAGGTACTCCATGTATGCATGTGATGGAAAAGAGGGTCAAAGATGTTGAATGTTTGGCTACACTCATCACTCACTATTCAGATGCATAATTAAGTTAAAAAAATCTTTGTATATTCCACATGTTAATGCCTATAGTTCCTTGGCATGCTTGATTACTGCATTGACTATAATAATAACGCCTCTTTTCATTTCATTGAACTATGGTGGCCGGCATCACACGCCGTTTCTATTACTACTATCTTCTTTCCACTTGAAACTATGTAATTGCTTTTCATGTTTGCTAAAGTAAACTCCTAAATAAAAAATAAATGCCTAGCATTCAACTTTTCTATTATAATTAGAATAATGCTATACGTACAATTTTTTTATTAATCAAATCTAGCTAAATAGATTTAACATAATAAAAATTAGGATAATTTATCTATATAAAATAAATGTGAGAAACTTTTACCTGATTACAACAATTGGAAACTGGTTACGTGTATGTCTTGTTTCAATTTTTATATAATCCGTGAGAACTAACCACCACGGTTTTCCAAATACACATAAACCATGCCTGACAGCAAAGATTTACGTGCAAAGAAAGCTGAACATAAATCGTGGAAAGCAGCCACTGTTTACTTTTGGAGAATGGAATATGAAAATCGTGGGTGGCAGTCACGGTTTATGAAGAAGATGGTGTGTGCATAAAACCTTAGAACCAGCCACGGTTTATGCATGAGCGGCTATGTGAAATTGGGTGGCTGAGAGAAAATTCGAGGAGCTTTATGTTTTAACGTTTTAATATGATTTGAATTGTATTAGTATATTTTTATTTTTAATCAATTTAATTTTATATAAATAATTAAAATTTTAAATTATAAAATTTGTATTAGTTTGTAATTTAAAATTTAAATAGACATAATTTAAATTAATAATTTATAAAATTGTATGTATTCGTATTATTGTATTCATATGATTTTTTTTACTATTATACTCATATGATTAATTATATTTATTCGATTTAAAAAAATAACAGTTGTTAGTTTTTAACTAATAAATAAATACATTTATATTATTTTTAAATTAATTTTTTAAATAAATGTACTCTTATTATTTTAATTTTTTAATTTAAATAAACATATTCGTATTATTTTAAATAAAATTTAAAATTAATATAAATAGGTTTATTTAAAATTTTAAATTTTAATATTTTAAATAAATATATTCTTATTAAAAATTTTTAAATTTAAATAAACGTAATCATATTATTTTAAATAAATATATTCTTTTAATTTGAAAATAATATAAATGTATTTAATTATCATCTAATTTTATCTTTTATTTCTATTTATCCTCAACATTTTAAATTATCATCTGATAATATCATTGAGTGGTATAATTTAATTTTTGAATTAATATGCCTATTTATTTTTTACTGAGTATATATGTAAAGTTCACAATGTAATTGTGTTGGATGTCTTATATCATGTATTTTGACTTTAGACTACTTCAAATTACATTATAATCATTGAATTATAAATATAGTGGCCGAATGATGTGCAATAATATTAATAGTGGTTGATTATAATAAGCCATTATAATTTTAATAGTTTTTTTATCTTAATGCGAAATTATAGTGTCCAAATTAAGTATATAAATAATTAACATATTAGTTTCAATAAATATCCTTGTAAAGTACTTTATTTTACACAATTACAATAACTAACTATAAGTTTACACATATCATTGATTTATATAGTATCATATTTGTAAACTTATAGTATTATATTTGTAAACTTATAGTTAGTTATAGTTTGTTACAAATATTCATATGAATACAATAATACGAATACATACAATTTTATAAATTATTAATTTAAATTATGTCTATTTAAATTTTAAATTACAAACTAATACAAATTTTATAATTTAAAATTCTAATTATTTACATAAAATTAAATTGATTTTAAAAAATAAAAATATACTAATACAATTCAAATCGTATTAAAACGTAAACAAGTTTGGTGAGGCCATAAACCACAAAACTCCTCGGATTCTCTCTCAGCCACCCAACTTCACATAGCCACTCATGCATAAACCGTGGCTGCCTCCAAGATTTTATGCACACAAAATCTTTCTCATAAACCGTGGCTGCCTCCCACGGTTTATGTGTTGCATTCACCGAAGGTAAACCGTGGCTGCCTCCCACGATTTACGTTGAGCATGAATTGCATGTAATCATTTGCTGTTAGCCACGGTTTATGTATAATTTTGAAACCGTGGTTGGCTCCCACGGATTATATAGAAAGTGAAACAAGTAAAAGTTTTCAGGATTTATTTTATAGAGGTAAATTGCCCTAAAAATTAGTTATATCTAACTTTATTTCAAATTTTATTATTTGATTTAATTAGACTTAATTTATAAAAAAATTTAGATGTGTAACTGTTTTGTCAATTTTTGTCAAATCGATGGTGGTTCGATTCTAATGGTTTGGAAGCAAAACCAACTCCTCTGTGCGAGTACCAATTTTCTAGAAGTGCATCAAAGCGTCTTCAATTAGACAAGTTTTGACAATAAAAAATAGAATAAATTTGTAAAATTAATAAATGCAGATCAAAAATTAAAGTTCTTAAATAAAAACTAAATAAATTATGAAAAGAAAGATTTGCTTGAAAATTAAAAGAAAGACAATAACGATGATTTAAATTAAATTAAAAGACTAATTAAACAGAATGAAGTACGAAAAGATTAAATAGACAAAGGAAATAAAGAATACTGGAAGAATAAACTTAATTGAAATGTTAAATTTTACAGAAAAGAAAATGAATTGAAGAAGAAAGTGGAAGGAACCCTACATAAAGTGTAACTCGATTGCAAACTCAGGGAATCGCTGAGATGTGAGAATGCTTAGAGTGTTTTTTTTTTTAGTGAAAGTTCCAACTCCTATTCCTTAACACTTCATAGTATTTATAGACTATCTTACATAACGGTTAATTTGATGATAATTAATTACAATTAAATGAAAAATCACAAATTGAAATGCAATCACTCTTTGTAATTGTTCCCATTGTGTGATTGTGGATATTTTCAATATTTTCCTCGTGTGATAAAAGCCACAAACTTTTCCGCTTCCATCAATACTCAAACAGCTCTTCAAAAGCTCTTCCTAATTCTTCAAATCGAGACTCTTACTCGATTTGACTTTTTCGATCGACAACATAATCGAATCCTAAGTTAGAGCTGATTACTTTCAACTTCATCCCAACCCTGTATCTTCTTCGAAAAGGCCATATACCTTGTTTCGATTCATCTTACTTGTATCAAAAATATTTTTTGATCAACAAATTTCTCCCTTGGATTAATGTGGTTGGCTTCGATATTACTATCAAATCAATAAAACACTTAATCCAAAAAACGTCAGTTTTCAAACCAATAATAATTGACATTTAAACTTCCCATTATTACTGATCCACTCGACACGTCTTTCAAGACTTACGTTTTCTCTTTCCACCACTTCATCTTCTTCACGAAGTTACCTCTATCTGTATCTCTTCCACAGTAACGGCTACAGCAATACTTTTAAATTTCACCATTCTTACTTCATTTGAGTCTCCTAAATTCATTATTTTCTGAACTTCGCATCAAAACTTTCTCACAAAAACCTCCAACCTTCAATTCTCCTCGACAATGGCTGGTTCCTCCTCCCGTACCACTACTCAAGATAAAGACCATGCCATTGCACCACCATCACCGCCAGTTCTTTGCATCCTTAATCAAATTAATGATGAAATTATTCATGACCCCCATCTTCAAACCAACGATAACAGGATTCTTATCCCTTTTACAATTGGTGCAGATACACATTGTTTTTTCGGGCCGATTGAAACTCTTGAAAGGGCAAACAAAAAGCTTCGTTCTTCTCAAATGCTGAAGGAGAAGATTTATTGATAAACCAAGCTTTTAACATTTCTAACTTTATCAATCAGAAACCTTTTCGAAACAACCCAAAAATTAAGCCTCGAGGGTTTGATTTTACAACTTGGTATCAACGCCTCGAACCCACAAAGGGTGCTTCCTGGGGAACCCTAGGAATACAAGAACTGTTGAGACTTTCTCACTTTTCACTCACTACACATCCTTGGATGATTGGAGCAGTGACATGTTTCTGGAACTAAACTACCAATAATTTCCACTTTCCTTGTGGAATGATTAGAATGTCTCTCCTTAATGTAGCCGCTATTACAGGGCTCCCGATAAATTTTTCAGACTGCACTCCTGACATGCAACCTCAGCATCAATACAATGTCACTTTCAGTGTCCATTACAGTGACTTCATCGCTCATAACATGGACGAAGATGGTACAGAAATCACTAATGATGAATATATAGCCTTTTTATTCTACTGGCTAAATGCAGTTTTGTTCTGCTCTCGAAGTGTTCAGGTGTCAAAAATCTTCCTTCCCTTAGCTGCTCTTTTACATGAGAAAAAAGTTTTCAACTTGGCCAAACTTCTTCTCGGGCACATTTTCGAAGAACTTGGCTTACTTGTCTATGACCTCCGAGACAACAAAATAAACAACACAGGAGGTCCACTTTGACTTCTTCAATTATGGCTGACTGCTATTTTCGAAAATTACATGATAAAACCTGTAGGGGGTAGCACTGACAAACAACACATCGAGGGTTTTCGTTTATCCGAATACAAACCCAATTTCCTAGACACCCAATCGAATGAAGACAAATTTTGGTCTGTTTTCATCCTTTTCATTCTTGCAAAAATTTTGATAATGATTAACTCAACTTCACTCCTTTTTTACGCCGCAACTGCGGTCCTGTCTGGCTCGATCGTTTACTCTTTCCAAACACTAATAAGGAAAGCGATCTTGAAAATCGAACTTGGGCACATCTTTTGGCAGTTCAAGTGATACCAATAGGGCTGCCACAGTACAAGAAAGAAAGATTCAAAATAACCTTGTATGCTCCCCATTTAATCGCAAGACAATTGGGATTCTCTCATGCTATCCCAACTCCTCAGCCTCGACACAGTGAACCATTCTGCCAAATCACTCTGACTTCACAGGAAGATTTCAATACTTGTCTTTCAAAAAATCAAAAACGAAGAGACCGCTTCAACTTCTTGGTTTATGAACGCAGTTCATTTATCACTAAATCCTGTCTCGAATGGTGGACTGCTTATTACTCAAGATATACCCATACCTTAGAAGACATTCAGTAAACTGCTATTCGAACAGCTGTTACTAAAAATTCTCCAAAAAGATCACATAAAGGGAAAGCTAAAGCTGCTCGGCCACCACCACATAAGATCAAAAGAACTCCTACTAGGACTTCTCGCAGAGTAATCCTTCTATTCATGACTCTACTTTCAAATTCGAAACATCTTCTGAATATTACTCTTATGTACTTTTTCAAAACATAATTGATCTTGGATTTTTAACAGCTAATTTTGCAATCGTCAAGCGAGAGCGCGGATGAGAGTGAATCAGCCAATAAAGATTCTCTTGTTGTTTCCTCTCAATTGGAAGAGGCAGCCAATTCTGATCCTGGCACTCAACTAATACTAAGATCCAGAATTCCTCAGGTAACACACCTATCACTATACACTTCTTACTTAGTTTAAAATAGATCTTAAACTCATAATTGTGTACCTTTTATATTAGCCCATTAATGTTGCCCATGCTGCTTCTTTTACTGGAGTTCTCGATCAGTTAATCCCTCAACAACAAAATGACCCAGATCATTTCACATCACATGATTCAATTCAATTCACAGGATCTCTACAATCAATTCCTGCTCCTCGTCCACCTCTTCTCCACGCAACACAAGTGATCGACCTGACAGAAAATCCTCTGTAGCAATCTCCAAAAGGAACCCATCCACTTGAATCACCCTCACTCAACAATCAAGCTGCCCCAACTGAAGAGAACCAAACGGTTCCAGACTCCGATTCTGCTTCTAAGGCTGCTGACACCACTAATTCAGATTCTTCTCGATCTAAGGTTGTAGAAACCCCTCCAGAGTTGCAACCTGATCCTTCACTCCAAACTTCTCTAGGACCAAGACCAGAAACATCAAATGTTCCTACCACTTCAACCAGTGCTACTTTGGAAGATCTGACTTCTGTTTTAAATAAAATCATCCAAGAAAATAAGGTACTAGTACCTGCACCAACAATTTCAAGACCTACCACATCAAGGCCTTTGATCGAATTAGATTCTACCACTCGGGGACAACTTCGATCACTCATCAAGCTCTTGGATCATCCTCCTACCGCCTAGGTTAATAATCCAATTCTCAATCAAATCTTGGCTGATGTTTTGAAATTCTCTTTTAAATTCCCAACCAACACACCATATTCTGCTTCGATTCAAGAATTCAAACTACTTCTCAATGAGAGTGTTGCGTCTTAGTTTCAACTTCAAGAAACTGAAAATAAAGAAGTCGTAGCCAAATCAAAAATAGACAATATTCTTGCAACTGCTCAACCCATTCAAGCTTCTCGTGAAGAATTTGATCTGAAAATCTCTCATGCTATCTCTGTACAAGCTTTCCATGATCAAGAAGAAGCAAGACTCGAAGTAGAATTGGCTCAAATTCAAAAACAACTTGCTACCATTCGCCAAAATCGAGCCACTATAGCCAAACCTCTTGCTGCAGCCCAACAAGAGCAGCATCTCCTTATCCAAAAACTTGTCTCACTCGATACCGAACGAGGAGAATATGAAAAATAACTTGAGAAAATTCAAGCTGACAAGTTCAAGCAGATTGAAATGCTTACACTCCTGAAAAACAAGAGAACAAAGCTGCGCTCTGATTTGGCAAAAACTATTGGCACCTTGAATCCCTTTTACTTATAACTTTATTTTTAATTTTACTTTGTAATGGTTATTATTTCTTAAGCTTTCCGTATATGTTAACTTTTTATGCTTGCCAACAATAGAAAAGTTTCAAGTATTTCCCATTAATCGAGTTAATCACTTTTCCCGACTCAATATCTTTAATCTAATAGACATTCCCAGAATATTTACCTATCACTTGAAAAGGACCTTCCCAACTATGGGACCACTTACCCAAAAATATCGATTTCTTTTCCATAGGTAAAACAACTTTCAAAACTAATTCTCCTATCTTAAAAGATTTTTCTTTGATTCGATGATTATAACTTCGAGCAATACTTTCTTTTTGTCAAATTACATTTTCAAGTGCCAAAATTCGCTCTGAATCCAATTCATTCAACTCATCAAACATTGCATTCCAATAATCATCAACAGGAAAATCATTCTGTTTCGATACTCTTAAAGTATTTAAATTAATCTCTAATTGCAATACTGCATCATGGCCATATACTAATTTATAAGCTGAAGTCCCTGTCGAACCTCTTGGTGAGTTTCGATAAGCCCATAATACTTGACTTAAAATCTCATGCCATGTTCGAGGCCTATTCCCGATATGTTTTTTAATCAAGCCTATCAATATCTTATGCGCTGCTTCTACTTGCCCATTAGCTTGTGCATAATAGGGAATCGAAGTAACCATATTAATATTTCTTGAGGCCGCAAAATTTTTAATTCGTTGGCCAGTAAACATAGTTCCTTGGTCAGTACTTAAAGTTTGAGGAATTCCAAATCGATGGATAATATTTTTCTCGATAAAGTCGATTATCTCATTTTGACTAACTTCTACTAATGGAATAGCCTCAACCCATTTTGTGAAATAATCAATAGCCACCAAAATAAACTTGTGTTATTTCGATGAAGGAGGATGAATCAACCCAATTAGATCCAAAGCCCAACCTCTAAATGGCCAAGGCTTTATTATCGAATGTAATTCGGTTGCTAGAATTTGTTGTATCGACCCATGTTTCTGACATTCTTGACATGCCTTTGCATAATCAATACAATCTTTTATCATAGATGGCCAGTATACATGATTGCGATATAACACCCATCTCATTTTCTTTCATGCCTGATGAGCACCACAAATTCCATTATGAACTTCACCCAAAGCAATATTCTAATCTTCTCGACTCAAACATCTCATCAAACTTCCATCAATCCCTTTTTTTATATAATTCATCAGCCAATAAAACGAAATTCATTGCTCGTAATTTTATTTTCTATCGACTGTGGTATTGGGATCTTTCAAATACTGAGCAATAGTCTTTCTCCAATCAGAGTCCTCCCACTCATTCATACATATCACTTCTCTTTCATTTGCTGGCAATAAAATTTGATGGATACTAGATAACTTCTTAATAGTTTCTGGGCTAATTCGATACCTCGAAGCAATTTGAGCCAACTCATTGGCAATTTCATTATGAATTCTAGGGATATGTACCAAAGATACCTTTCGAAAAGACATTAACAACTCCCAAGCAGTTACTAAATATTTCTGTAACGTCTCATTATTACATTTAAACTCCTTTGACAACTGCTTTAAAACCAACTGTGAATCACCTAGAATTTGAACCTCTAAAGCTCCTTTGTCGATTAAAATTTCGAGACCTAAAATTAAAGCCTCATACTCAGCGACATTATTAGAGAAAGGAGATTTTAATTCGAACAAAAATTCTGATGGAATACCCTCTGGTGAGATAATGAGGATTCCAACCCCTGCACCATCTTTGTGCTTAGATCAATCGAAATACAATTTCCAATAGTTGACCTCTACATCAACTATATTTGCCCCCTGGTCATTCAGATCTTTCGAATTATCCACAAGAAAATTTGCAATGACCTGTCCTTTAACAGTCTTTACTGGGACATACTGCAAATCGAATTCCGTTAATGCCAACATCCATTTTCCCAAACGCCCCCTTAGCATAGGAAAACTAAGTATATACTTAATGACATCGGTCTGTGCAATCACCTTTACCGATTTAGCCACCATATAACATTTTAATTTCATACAAGCATGATATAATGACAAACATAATTTCTCGATCAGGAAATACCTCATCTTGATATCGGTTAAGACTCGACTAAGGTAGTAAACAGCCCTCTCATATCCGTTTTCACTGTCCTGGGCTAACATACACCATATAGTATCTTCAGATGCAGCAATGTACAATTTTAAAGGTTCAAATAGACGAACATTCACCATAATTGGGACTTTAGATAAATATGTTTTAATTGAATCGAATGCTAACTGATGCTCTATGGTCCATTCGAATTTTGAACCATTCTTTAATTTTATTAAAGGCGCAAACACCCTTGTTCGATCTGAAAGATTCGAAATGAACCTTCGAAGATAATTAATCTTCCCCAAAAACGATTGTACTTCTTTTTTCGATTTAGGTGCAGACAAAGATAATATTGCATCTACTTTATTCTTATCGATAGCTATCCCCTTTTTATGAACAACAAAACCTAAAAAGTTTCCAGCCAATACCCCAAAAGCACATTTCAAATGATTCATTTTTAATCATTTCTTTCTCATAGTCAAAAATGCTTTTCTTAAGTGGTCTATATGTTGACTTATAGAAATCGATTTGACCATCACGTCATCGATATACACCTCCATAAATTTTCCAATAAACTCATGGAAAATGGCATTCATTTCCTGTTGATAAGTTGCTCCAGCATTTTTCAAACCAAAAGGCATAACCATCCACTCATACGTACCCAACGCTCCAGGAGAACGGAAGGCAGTTTTAGCCACATCATATTCCGCAATAAAAATTTGGTTATATCTAAAATAACCGTCCATGAAACTAAGGATTTCATTTTCTGCTGCAGAATCTATTAACATATCCGCAATTGTCATGAAATATTCATCCTTTGAGGTAGCATTATTTAAATCTCGAAAATCGATACATACCCTCAATTTTCCATTTTTCTTCATCACTGGAACAATATTCGACACCCACTCCACATAACGATCAGTTCGAATAAATTTTGCTTTGATCAAGCGTTCCATCTCTTCTTTAATTTTCACATTGATTTCAGGAGCAAAACGTCTTGGGGTTTGTTTCACATGTCGAGCATTCGGTTTTAATGCTAATCGATGTTCTACTAATGAATGATCGAGACCAGGCATTTCATGATAATCCCATGTGAAGCAATCTTTAAACTCATGTAACAGATCGAAAAGCTCAGTTCGAAAAGGATCAACAAGATTTTTACAAACATATGTAATTCGAACATCATCATGAGTCCCCAAATTAATTTCTTCTAAAGGATATTGAGATTCAAACCCTTTATAATGGTCATCTTCGATTGAATACTTTTCAAATTCCAAAGGCTCCAAATCATAAATACAATCGCAAGTAAAATCAATGGAATCAGAGATTAAAGAAACTTGATCATTGATTAATTCATTATTACATTTATTTCCACACAATGAGCCTCTGCTATTAAATCGGCAGTCCGACTCACATCATTAACTTCATTACAAGTAATAGAAGAATCATAACTACATTCGACTAGAGGTGTCGAAACAAACATACTACAACTAGTAGATTTACTACTCCTATCTGATTCAACTTTATCAGAAGAATCATCTTTATTTTCTAAAATTTGGAAATTATTTAAATAATTATGCAAAGTTACCAGGTAATCGGAAACTTCCTCAACCTGGTACATGGTTTAGCCTTTCGAAGTCTTCAAGAAGAACAATCCCAACCCGTCGGCTTGAAGGGTATATCCAGATAGCGTAACTTCACTAAAAGTCCTTTTGAAGTCAAGTAGCACCCTTCATAATTATAAGAATTCAGAGATCGATCAACATTTAAAGGCTTCAATTTATGATTATATATCCTAAAATCGACATGCATCTGTTCGACATAAAGACTCAAATCTGCTTTGACAATTTCAGGCTTGCCTTCTTTAGTCCATAGAAGCACACTCTGATGCACTGTAGATGATACAGCACCTACTCCATGGATCCAATCTCTCCCAAATAAGACATTATAACTAGCTTTTGATGGCACTACCACAAATACAGAGTGTCTCTCCAAAGACCCCACTTTCATCGTCAATGTGACCAACTCATTTGCTGGCGTAGAATTTCCACTAAAATCAGTCACAATGATGTTTGTAGGGACCAACTCCTCGAAATGTTTCCCTACTTTTCCTAACATTCTTTCAGGCAAGAGACTTATTACTACCCCACCATCAATTAGTACCTTGTTTATTTTGAACCCATTCACAACAGCAACAATGTGAAGGGGACGCAAATGAGACATTTGTCTCTTAGTAGGGCAAGAGAAAAAACCTGGCTCATCTTCTATGTGAATAAAAGAGAAAGCCTATTCATCCTCCTGATCATAATCCTCATCCGGATTACCTTCACATTCTCTAAGGTACTCAGTAGGAATTATCGAAATCGTCCCTACCATGTCATCATCTCCTTCGTCAAAATATTCCTCATCGATATCGACGTCTTTATGTTTATCTATCCCAGAAGACTGAGCAACTGCCTTCCCTTTTTCCATCTTTGCTAGAAATTGAATCTCTTTGGGATAAGTCTCCCCATCAGAAGGAAAGACAATTCGGAAATGCACAGAGGGAGTTGCCCCCTTGCTTGCTTCTTTTCCTGCATCAATTTGAAGTTTCTTATTCTGGTTGAAACTTCTTCTTCCACCTCTTCCTCTTGGGTATCCTCTAGCTCGCCCTCGATAAGTGGCATATTGATTTCGAGATGGTGCTCGATGCCCCCATTGAGGATTACGTCGATACAAGTGATCGCGCCTTTGAAAATCTTGACAGTTTCTAATCCACTGAACACCAATAGCATGAGATCAGCTTAAAGGGGTGGTCACATCATGTTGAGAGATTTTAGAACTTGAGCCCTCCACACATCGAATTGGCTGTCTTTGACGTGCGTGTTCCTCCCTGTGAGCCAACTCCTTTTTCATTCTTTCCTTTTTGAAAATTGCTGCTGCTTCAGCATCAAAAATAGCATTACACCGTGGACACAGAGATACGTCCCGGTCTTTGATCTTTTACTGGACTAGAAGTCAAACAAATCATCCCATGTTCTAGGATACACAGATCTTACTTGTGACTCGAAATCATCAAGAGCCACATCAAAATCGTAAGACATTCCTAGCATATTCACACAAAAATAGGGTTCCACATAACTGCATCAGTTTCGAAAGGATCTACATCAACTTTCATCTCCTTCTTGCCATCATCAAATTTCAAACATTCTTTCATGTTTGCCTCTTGAATTAAATCCCTGAAACGGACACAACTGTTAGTCGAATGACTTATTGCTTGATAAAATTTGCAATAAGGCTTTCCTTTCAAATCTTTTACGGAAAGCAAAGTTCTACCCTCAGGTAAAACCAACTGTTTATCTTTAAGCAACACATCGAAAATCTGATCAGATTTTGAGATATCAAAACTATATTTCTTTCCACTTTTAAGTTTTGAATCATTCGACTTTTCACTACCAGGGAGTTTTTTTAATAAAGAACAAACATATGGAGGGCCTTTCTTAAGTTTGGCCAAATCGACTTCTGTTTCAAAATCGATTTCCTCCTCTGAGGATTCCATAGTTACATAAGCAACCTTCTCTTTTTGAGTAAACGGTTTACTTTTCGACCTCTGTTCAGTTCTATGTTTTTCTTTCTCCTTTTTCATAAGCTCAGTCTGCCGAACCTTTTCAGCCAGGTGAGCCAAGTCAGGAATATGCACATTAAGCAATTTCCTGCGCATATAAAATCCAAACCCCATAGTTGCTATTTTCACTATCTCATTTTCAGGTAATGTCACATAGCACCTACTTCTAACATTTTTGAAATGTATTAAATAATCGTCGATGGTTTCACCATCTTCATGTTTCAAAGCTACTAAATTGGTAACTGCTACATTCATTTCCACTCGGTAAAACTGAGCATGAAAAGCAGTTTCCAACTGATTCCATGTTGTAATCGAATTTGGTCTAAGATTCGAGAACCATGTAAATGCATTCTTCGTCAATGACGAAGAAAAAATTTTCATTTTCAAATTTTCATCATTGGCTAGGTTCCCAATCTCGACCAAATAACGAGAAACATGTTCAATTGTCGATTCTCCAACTTCTACAGCAAATTTTATGGTTATTTTTGGATTTTTCATTCCTCTTAGCACTTCGGCCATTTGAACTACTTAGGAAAAAGCAGACACAAAATGTGGCTGATTCATAAAACCAATATTTAATCCAACCCAATTTAAAACCTCCTCTACGATTCGGGTGACCTGATAACGATCACCACGTAATCCATGTAAAACATTATCGGCATTCTCATGTCGATGAACCATGCGAGGATTTTCTCGATTTGGAATATGATTTTCATTTTGAAAAATATTTTCCATCCCCTCATTAGTTCCTCGAGCATTATGCCTCTCGCCTTTATCATAATCGATGATTTGAGCAATCCTCTCATCTTGCCTAGCAAGATGCTCAAATCTCGATTCATGATCGGCCATCATGGGTTCAAGATTATAGTCATTTACTAAGTCAATAAATTAACCAAATCATGGTGATTCTCCTCCACTTGTTGTCGATATACTGCCATTGAATTGGTAGCATTTGAAGTGGAGTCCATATGATACTCACGAGAATATTCAGAGTGTTGTTGTGGGTTTTTCATATTATTCACTCCATTGGTATTCCCAAAGCGGATAGGTAGCATAAATCCGCCCATCGGTGGGGTATAACCAGCAGGAAGACCATAAGGGAGCCAACTAGCGGTTAATGGAGGTTGATACGGTGGTGCAAGGCCACGTGGACGAGTATTGCATCCAACATTTCCAGTATGAATAGTCGTAACGACTATGCTTTCAATTCCAATTGCACCTTAGCTTCCGAACGTGAAGACACGTCGGCTTGTTGCATGGATACTGGTATGCTATTATTGGTGGAAGAACTATCATTCACATTTGATAATTCATCAGCCATGTGAATGATCTTCCCACTTCGTAATCGCATATACTAAGAAATGACTAGAAAGCAGTTATTTTGACACACTTTGATTTAAAATTGTCCCACTGGGCGTGCCAATTTGTTCTGTCGATTTTTAGCAAATCGATGGTGGTTCGATTCTAATGGTCTGGGAGCGAAACCAACTCCTCTATGCGAGTACCGGTTTTCTAGAAGTGCATCAAAGCGTCTTCGATTAGACGAGTTTTGACAATAAAAATATAATAAATTTGTAAAATTAATAAATGCAGTTTGGAAATTAAAGTTCTTAAATAAAAACTAAATAAATTATGAAAAGGAAGATTTGCTTGAAAATTAAAAGAAAAGCAATAACGATGATTTAAATTAAATTGAAAGACTAATCAAACAGAATGAAGTGCGGAAAGATTAAATAGACAAAGGAAATAAAGAACACTGGAAGAATAAACTTAATTGAAATGTTAAATTTTATAGAAAAGAAAATGAATTAAAGAAGAAAGTGTAACTCGATTGCAAACTCAGGGAATCGCTGAGATGTGAGAATGCTTAGAGTATTTTTTCTGAGTGAAAGTTCTAACTCATATTCCTTAACACTTCATAGTATTTATAGACTATCTTACATAACGAATAATTTGATGATAATTAATTACAATTAAATGAAAAATCACAAATTGAAATGCAATCACTTTTGGTAACCGTTTCCATTGTGTGATTGTGGATATTTCCAATATTTTCCTCGTGTGATATAAGCCACAAATTTCCACTTTCATCAACACTCGAACAGCTCTTCGAAAACTCTTCCTATTCTTCGAATCGAGACTCTTACTCGATTTGACTTTTCCGATCGACAACACAATCAAATCCTAAGTTAGAATTGATTACTTTCAACTTCATCCCGATCCTGTATCTTCTTCGAAAAGGCCATACACCTTGTTTTGATTCATCTTACTTGTATCAAAAATATTTTTCGATCAATAGTAGCATTACTTTAATTATAAATTTACAAAATATAGTTATAAATACGATCATTCGGTCATTAACTTTAGTCTTTGGATTAGACCATTATCTAAATCGATTAATTAATTTGGCCTAATTTGGTCAAATTCGATAAAATTGTGTAAATAAACTCGATCAAATCTGATAAAATTTGATTAAACTAAAAATAAAATTATTTAACTATTATTACTATTATAACTAGCTAGGATTCAAGTTTTTTTCTATTATTACTATTATAACTAATTAATCAAAATAATGTTACACGTTCAATTTTTTTTATTAATTAATTCTAACTAAATTGATTTAACATAATAAAAATTATTTATATTTAATATTATTTTAAATTCATATTATTTAATTTAGTTAAATTTGGTTCATAAAAATAATTTAAAGGTATAATATTACTCTAATTATAAATCTACAAAGTATAATTATAATTACGGTCATTCAGTCTTTTTTGGGTTAGACCATTATTTAAATCGATTAAATAATTAATTTGGTCTAATTTGATCAAATTCGATAAAATTATATAAATAAACTTGATCAAAACTGATAAAATTCGATTAAACTAAAAAATAATTGTTTAACTATTATTACTATTATAACTGGTTAGCATTCAAGTTTTTTTTCTATTATTACTATTATAACTAATTAACCAAAATAATATTACACGTTCAATTTTTTTATTAATCAAGTCCAATTAAACTGATTTAACATAATAAAAATTATTTATGTTTAATATTATTTCAAATCTTATTATTTAACTCGGTTGAATTTGATTTATTACTCTAAGTATAAATCCACAAAGCATAATTATAAATACAGTCATCCGATCATTAATTATAGTCTTTGGGTTAGAGCATTATTTAAATCGATTAACTAATTAATTTAGTCTAATTTAATCAAATTCGATAAAATTGTATAAATAAACTTGATCAAACCTGATAAAATTCGATTAAACTAAAAAATTATTTAACTATTATTACTATTAGGGCAATTTACTAAAATAAACAAATTGGTTGAAATGTTTACCCAAATACATAAAATGGATTTCTCCTACGTGAATGTGCAAATTCAATTATATGTAATCCGTGGGAGGTTAGCACGGTTTAGGGTTTACACGTAAACCGTGGGAGGTTCCCACGGTTTATGAAGAAAGCAAGGCATGCATAAACCGTGGTAGATTACCACGGTTTATGAGGAAAAAGAGATGAGTATAAACCTCTATGACCTACCACGGTTTATGTTGGAGGAGAGTTGTGCATAATACCCTGAATGTTGCCACGGTTTACAATCACTGAAACTCTATATATATGTGAGTGATTAAAGCTCCATCAGAGATCATTTTCACAATGGCAGGTGAGGGAGAGAGTTTTCTAGCCTTAGTGCATTGCTGTGGCAAAATTAAAAAAAGCAAAAGCGAGGGTGTGAAGTTCACTGATAGAGAACCACTGAGTGTTTTCATCAGTTCGTCAAGCTCCTTATCAGATTTGAAGAACAGCATCTTGCAGAAGCTTGGCGTGTTTGGTAGCAAGTGGGTGAAGAAACTATACTACAAGATCCCCATCGCAGTTGTCTCGACCGGTGTTAAGTATGATACCTTTGTGGTTAAGGCTGACGAAGATCTTAGGGTTTTGTTCCATTGCGTAAGGAGTTTTCCGGAGATCAGAATCCATGAGTTGTTCGCGAAGTTGGAGGTCGGTGTTGAAAGTTCTGGGGCATCCGCTCCAGTTCCTGGCTCCACTGCCGCCGGAGGTGCATCTAGTTCCATGCCTACCGTCAGACCGTGTCATCAACCGATAGCATCCCCTTCATTCGCAGTGGATTTAGGCCGAGGAGAGGTTGTTGGTTCTGTAACTTTGGAGAATGCAGCAGTCGATGAGCCTCCTCACGATGTCGGCACTGGGGGTGGCCTGTTAACTTATATGGAAGGCTTCGGTGGACCCGATCGAGTAGAGAACGCAATGTGTGACGATGACTCTGAGCAGGAGCCTGTTGATATCGCAGGGGACAGTGACGATGACACAGGTGCAAATCCACATACGCAGCATATGCCTTCAAGTTCTGCCTCTCAACAGTACCCTCCACACTTCTCGACACTAAACTTGGATGCTCTGGCTCAACAGGAGGACGGAGGTAACATAGTCGGGGGCTCTTCTACAGAATTTCAGATCGGGCAATCATTCCAAAACAAGGATGAAGCTGTGCTGAGTGTGAAGGACTATAGCATCCGGCGAGGTGTTGAGTACAGAGTCATTGAATCAGATCATCTGAAGTATCATGGAAAATGCAAGGAATTCGAGAAGGGTTGTACTTGGTTGATTCGAGTAGCCCTGCGTGCACGCAAGGGCACTTGGGAGGTTAGGAGGTACAACGGGCCACACACATGCTTGGCAACCTCTATTTCGAGTGATCACCGCCAGCTGGATTACCACGTTATCTGTGCAAGGATTCTTCCGTTGGTTAGGGCAGACGCTGCGGTTACGGTAAAGGTTTTGCAAGAAGCTACAGAAGCTGATTACGGGTTCCGGCCTAGCTACAGGAAGGTCTGGATGGCCAAGCAGAAGGCAGTGGCACAAATATATGGCGATTGGGAAGAGTCGTACGCGGACCTGCCACGTTGGATGTTAGGGGTCCAGTCAACAATGCCTGGAACAATCACGGTGTTGAAGACCTCTCCCGTTCGGCTTCGTGGTGAGATTGACGAGTCGACGGTGTACTTTCACCGACTTTTCTGGACATTTCCACCGTGCATTGAGGCATTCCGTCATTGCAAGCCCCTTGTCAGTATTGATGGTACCCACCTGTATGGTAAGTATGGAGGAACGCTGCTGTTGGCAATAGCGCAGGATGGGAACTCGAACATCCTGCCGATTGCATTTGCCCTTGTGGAGGGTGAGAATGCAGAGTCGTGGTCATTCTTCTTGTCCAACCTACGAGAGCATGTAACTCCTCAGGAGGGTATCCTTGTTATCTCTGACAGGCATAATGGAATCAAGGCAGCGCTTGAGGCACCGGAGAACGGCTGGCTCCCTCCCCGTGCTTTCCGAGCGTACTGTATTCGGCATGTGGCGGCCAATTTTGCCCTTACGTTCAAAGGTAAGGACTCAAGGAGGATGCTTGTGAATGCTGCCTACGCAAAGACTGAAGCAGAGTTCTATTACTGGTTCGACATCATGCGGACTGAGAATCCAGCAATGTGTGACTGGGCCAACCGGATGGAGTACGACAAATGGACCCAACATGAGGATAGCGGTCGAAGGTTCGGGCACATGACAACCAACATTAGTGAATGTGTGAACTCGGTGTTAAAGGGAACTCGCAACCTCCCGGTCACATCTTTGGCTAAGTCAACTTACGGGAGGCTTGCTCAGCTGTTTGTGGTCCGCGGACAGGCAGCAGAGGCACAAATTGGTGCTGGGCATGAGTTTTGTCAGGCCTTGGTCAAGGCTATTGATCGGAATATAAGAGACTCTAGGTGCTTCACGGTGACGTTGTATGACAGGCATCAATCCGAGTACACGGTCGCCGAGACAACACCAACCGGGAGCTTCTCACTGGGAAGCTATAGGGTTTCCCTTAAAGATAACACATGCGACTGTGGCCACTTTCAGGCGCTACACTATCCTTGTTGCCATGCCATTGCGTGTTGCGCATACTCCCGCCTTAATTGGGCGTCATATGTTCACGAGGTATATCGTATGAGTGAGGTGTTCAACGTTTACAAGCAGGGTTTTTATCCACCTATCCCTGAAGGACTGTGGCCTCCATATGGAGGGCCAACTATCATACCTGACCCTGACTTGAGGCGTGCAAAGGAGGGTCGTCCTAGGGCAACCAGGATCCGTGGTAGTATGGATCAGTCTCAGGAGAACCAACCTAAGCGCTGTGGGTTATGCCGTCAGCCTGGCCATACGCGCAGGAACTGTGACCAGCGAAGACAGACTGGTGGAGGGTAAGCCTAGAGATCATGCCGTTTATGATGTGTTCTATGTGGTTTTAGTTTTTTTTAGCCATGTATGGTTGGTTAAGTCTATGACTGCCAACATGTTATTTTAATGCGCTAATTTCGTATTAGTAAATTGCGTTTATGATGTGGTCTATGTGGTTTTAGTTTTTTTTAGCCATGTATGGTTGGTTAAGTCTATGACTGCCAACATGTTATTTTAATGCGCTAATTTCGTATTAGTAAATTGCGTTTAATTTATATGTTTGAACTGATTTACTTTTGTATCATTAAAAATGCGCATGATAATTCTGAATGAAATAACATAACATTATACAAGTACAAATAAACTGACAAAGTTCATACTAGACATGAAAATAAACATAACATTATACAAAACCATAAAGATAAGACATCTCACTAAGATGCTAAGTAAATAAACTGACAAAGTTCATACTAGACATGAGAATATGACATAACTAATCAGAATCCTCAATGGTGTCACTATCATCATCGTCAAACTGACGAAGCAGGTGACCTCCTGTGCCACACAATGGAGGACGTCTAAGTCGCCTCGGCCTCTGATCTGCCGCTGGTGCTGATGGCTGTCCGGGAACAGCACTAAATGCGGAAGCAGGTGTCCCTCCTAAGGTGAACCAGGGATCAGACGGGGATGCTGCAGGCTGGTTCAGGTCAACAGGCAGCTGACCCTGAACGTCGTCAACCCGTGGCTGCTGATCAGGGAACTGGGCAGGGTCATCAGCCATCTGTGGCCTATAATGGGTACCATCATCATCCCTGAGCATGTCTGCTATATCCATGTAGAACTCTGACTGAGTAACGGGATCATCGATCTCCATCCCGACAGCCGCCGTAGTAAACTCAGCAAATGCATGTGGGGGCATGTTCGCAAAGAGCTGAGAGCTACTACCCACATCGAACGTCGGCTGATCCATAGCTGACGCTGAAACACCTACATCCTCACCAACAGCGTGCTGCGTGCCATCATCCCCAACGGATGGTCCTGGACCTCGAGCCCCTGCACGACCATCCCGCCCAGGCTGACGTCTGGCTCTGCGTCGAGGAACACGATAATCCACTGCATCCCCATGCTCAGGTCCAGGGAGGTTCTCCTCCAAACGGTGGGCGAACTCCCGCCACTCTCGATCCGTCGTCCTGGTGCCTATGCGACGACGGCGATCGACTCGCCTGTTATCCGGTCTGTCGTAAACGTGCACCCTGGGAGGAGCCTGGGACAACCCTCTGTGACGTGCCTCCTCAGACAACAAAATCGGCCTCGGATCCTGGAATGCATCATCCAGGGATAGGAATCTGTGCGCCACACGGCACCACCAATCCAGGTACTCTGATGATGGACCGGGGTCAGGGACTCGATCAACCCATATGACTGACTGAACCCGAGAGTCCCAATACTGATGCCACTCCCGGTAATATGTGGGGAACCACCGGTCACCACCCCTGCCATCCTTTGCATGTAACCAATCTATGTTCAGAGCCGGCTGAGGGAGATGCTGAACACCGCCGAACTGTGGTAGCACCCTATCAACCTGGTGCCACTCAATCGCCGCAAAATATATCAGGCTAGTGAGGGCAGTCCAAAGCCTACGGTGCTCCTCAACTAGTATCTCGAGATGAATAACAGCAGCAACCTCGACAGAAGAATAAGGCTCCCACAGAAACTGTATCAAAACAGTTACAATGTCGTTAGAACAGAAAATTTAGCATAAACCAATGCAAGTAAGATCAATATCTAAGTAACTCACATCATGGACACGCAATCGATCCAACAAAAGGCGTGCATTGGGCCCCTCCATCGTTTCTCGGCATAAACGTGGCCCACCTACGAATTTCATTCAAATGATGTCAAAATGAAGAATAACACATGATGTTGAATAATTCAAGAACCGAAAATATAAAACCAAACCTGGAAGCAAGAGGAAACCCAAATCTATCAAATCCACTCGGCCTAAGAGTGGGAAACCTCCAGAAAATCCAAGACTGTAGAAGCTGAAGCGGCCCAGCCAAGTTAACAACGTTTCTGTTTGTTCCACGACAAAGACATCTATACAACCAGGCCAGCGCAGCCGAGCCCCAGCTATATCTACCCAAGTCGTCCAACGATGCCAAATAAGGCAACCACCGAAGGTGGACCCTGTTTGCATTCTTGTCCGCAAACAGCTGAGAGGACAACAGCATCAGAATATAGGCACGAGCGTATACACGCACGGTCTCATCACTAGCATCTGCTGGGAGAACCCAGAACCTCTCATGGAACCATGTGTAGCACACTGTCATCTGCTTAACTTTACTCTGTGGAGGTAACTCCCCAAACAACTCCCGGAACCACACCCATGCTGGCCTATCGTGTTCCATAAAATTCTCAAACTCGGTCAGACACCCACTAACGGGCTCACCATCGATCGGCAAACCAAGCTGATATGCCACATCTTGCAAAGTAATACTGCACTCCCCAAAAGGCATATGGAAGGTGTGCGTCTCAGGACGCCACCGCTCAATAAATGCGCTAAGGAGAGGCTCATCGACCCAGAACCACTGACTGTTAAGCCTAGCCAAATGATACAACCCCGCTGTCTCCAGATAGGGTATAATCCGATCATGTAACGGCATATTCTGTTGTCTTCTGACGCCGCTAATAACCCTACCAGGCTGCAAAATGTGGGTAAAAAAAACCTTCAACATAAATCCATCACTAAAACCATCAAAAATAACTTATAAAAAATTACTACAATAACAATAAAAATAATAAAATTAAATTCTACTAACAATAACCATGGTCATAGAAATTTCTAACCTACGAGTAATATTTCTACTAACAATAACAATAATAATTTTAATATTTATATAAATAAGTCTAATCAGAGTAACAATAAGGATAAACATAAGAAAATATATTTTTACCAACAATAATCCTAATAATATCAATATTTATATAAATAATTTTTCTAGGAATAACAAGAAGAATAAAAATAAATTATTCTTACTAACCATAGCCATAATAATGTCAATTTCTATATAAACAATTATATTTATATTAACAATAACCATAACAATATCAATATTTATATAGATAATATTAATCAGAATAACGATTTAAATAAACACATAAAAAAATAATTTTACAAATAACAACGCTCATAACGTCAACATTTATATAAATAACATTACTAACAATATTAATAACAATGTTAATAATAATAACTTACCTCTTCATCGAGGTATCCTGCCACGTGAGCAACACCATTTAGTCGGTACAAGCGATCCTCAGACTCCGCTGGCTCCATCGGATTCCTCCTTCAAACCTTCAAAGATTTTCCAGAAGCTCCTCTCAACACAACAACTTTCAAAATTTTTTGGTGAAGCAAATGAACCGTGATAGCCTTCAACGGATTACATATTTATATACTACAATGCATAAACCGTGGGAGGTTAGAGGGGTTTATGCCTATGCAAACTTCTTCATAAACCGCGGTAGGTTACCGGATTTTATACTCATATCATTTTCTTCATAAACCGTGGTAACCTACCACGGTTTATGCATGCAACTCAATGTTCAAAAACCGTGGGAACCTCCCACGGTTTACGTAGAAAAGCAAAACCGTTCTAACCTCCCACGGATTACATATAATTGAATTTGCGCATTCAAGTAACAGGATCCCATTTTATGTATTTGGGTAAACATTTCACACAGTTTGTTTATTTTAGTAAATTGCCCTTACTATTATAACTGATTAGCATTTAAGTTTTTTTCTATTATTACTATTTTAATTAATTAACCGGAATAATGCTGCATGTTAAATTTTTTTATTAACCAAATCTAACTAAATTAATTTAATATAATAAAAATTAATTATATTTAATATTATTTCAAATTTTATTATCTAACTTAATTAGATTTAGTTCATATAAAATTTATGATATATAACATTACTCTAATTATAAATCTACAAAATATAATTATAAATACGGTCCTCCGATCATTAACTTTAGTCTTGAGGTTAGACAATTATTTAAATCGATTAAGTAATTAATTTGGTCTAATTTGATCAAATTCGATAAAATTGTATAAATAAACTTGATCAAACCATATAAAATTTGATTAAAATAAAAAAATTATTATTTGCTATACATAATATTTTTTTATTAAATATATTACAAAATAAAATTTAACTATATTTACAAATTTAAAAGGGAAATATTTTTTATTAATTGTAATATATTTTTAATTTCTATAATTATGATCTTTTTTTCTTTCTATAAATACTTAAAGAGTATAATAAATAAAGAATGTTAGAGAATCAATAAAATTTATTATTTTTATATATTAATAATTAGCTAATAATAATATTTAAAAGTATAAGATAAAAATATATTATTAAATTATTAAATTAAAAAAATTAGACTGATAACTAAAAATATTGACAAAAAATAATAAATATTATTGGTCTTTAAACTTTTTTTATAATAAATATATACCAATCGATGAATTATTAAAATTTAAAATAATAAGTATTTAATTTAAAATAAAACTAAAAAAGATATTTATTATAAAAATAAAAAAAATAAAATAAAAATTTATATAATTATGCCCAAATTAATTGATTCTAGTTATTATTTTAACCAATAATCCAGCAACTTAATAATTAGATCAATTTAAATATCGGTTCAATTCTAATAACTATTCTATAAAATATTTGGCTATAGTTGCCATGCATAATTTTTAAAGCTAAATTGATATTTATCATATTATATATATATATTTTGGTAAAAACTCGTGTGTAATTGTTTTTATATAAAATTGTTAGTTAAAAATAATTAGATGATTTGATATGTTTGACAAAATTATTATCTAATAATTTTTCATTAACAATTTCATATAAAAACAATTGCATGTGAATTTTTATCATATATTTTTATAAGACACGCGATTTTGACATCAATATTTTTTTAACAATTAACATACTTTTATTTATTTTGTTTATTATAAAATAATTTAAATATATAATTAATTAATTAATAACAATAATAATTTTATACGAGTGTCAACTATATGAAATTGCGAATAATGTTATTAAATTGATACTGCATGTTTTTAAAGTATTTAGTATGGATTTTGTTAACAAATTAAGAAAATTAAAAGTGGAAAGTTTTTAATTGAAACAAGGAAACATTAAAACTTTTCTATTTTTAGAAATCAAATTAATTTTTGCTTTGACTTTCCAATTTTGTGGCCCAATACAACAGTAGCCCACGGTTTTTTCATCCTTCTATTTCTAATTTCTATATAAAGCAAACCCCTTTTCTCCATGTCACTCTCTCTCTCTCTCTCTCTGAAACCCTTGCTCTCTCTTCAGCTCGTGCTTGTGGAGAAAGTTACGTCAAGTTCGGGGCTTTCTTTCCTCTCCCGCCAAATCCTTGCGTGCGTTCACGCGAGCACTGATTTCTTGGTGTCCTTCACTTGCATGCTGCATGCTTCGCTTTATTAACCACGGTATGTTATCATATTCGTCAACAATGTCGTCAATTTCAAGTCATCTACGCTTGATTGATTAGTTTTAGTTTGATTCTTTAACTCCGGAATTCATGAACTTAGCTCGGTCAAAAATCATTCTGAAAAAGTGTTTTTCTTTCTTGCTGCTTCTTTTGTTGGAGAGAGGAGGGGGGGGGGGTGGCTGTGCTGCATTGCAGAGAGTTGTTAATGCTAATTATTGAAGTTCTCGACTTTTTTCCGTTGTTGATATTCATAATTTGTAAGGTAGGGAATTGGTAAATAGTTTGTGTTTCAAGTAGCGTAGGACTGTAGCTAAATTGATTATAGCCAGGACTCTGTTTTTTGGATTATCTGTCGTATTGTTATGATAGTTGGATAATATTAATCAATTCTATAGCTAGGAGGATAGAATGAGCCTCAACGTGGCCCTTTATGTGCACTTCTTTGAATCTTTGGTGTGTTAAATACAAATCTTTCAGACTATTATTATGGTATTCTTTTACTAATTATGGCTGTTTTTACTCCAGATATCTGCCCATTGAAATGGTTTCCGGAGGAATGCAAATTCAGACGCGCTTGGGGAGGAAAAGGAAGCTAAAGCAAGAGGATAGTTTTAACTTAGTTGAAGAGGGTTCTAGACATAATGAAATTCGAGGTGAAAAAGATTTGAACCAAATGGACCAGAGCGTTCAATCCATAGATCGTATCTCGCAACTGCCCGAACATGTCATCCATCACATCTTTGCCCAGCTTCGTAATGTAGATGATGCAGTTCGAACCAGTGTACTGTCCAAGAGATGGAGAGCACTGTGGTATTCTTATGCTGTTTTGGTTTTTGATGAAAGAAAGTTCATTGCAGGAATTCGACATGGAAATAGTTATAACAAGAAAAAGAGATTTAAAGATTATGTATCTAACAGTCTACAAACCCGCATTGAGGAAAATCCGGACATTCAGAAATTGGTGCTGCATATGACATCCTTTAACTTAAAAGCTGCTCCACAGGTAGCCCATTGGTTAAGTATTGCCAGCGGAATGTGTATCAAAGAACTGGATCTCCATTTTGGCATAAAAAACAGCAGGCGCTATTCATTGCCAGAAACATTCTTTTTGTCCAAAACATTGACTGGGATAAGGTTGAGTGGCTGTAAACTGGATGCTTGCGATAACATAATGCTTCCATATCTTCGTAGGCTTTGTCTGCAAAAAATTGACTTAGCTGAGCACAACGTTCAAAATTTTATCTCTGGCTGTCGCTCAATTGAGGATTTAAGATTCATAGAGTGTGCAGGTTTGAAAAATCTACAGGTTTCAAATCTTCTTCGACTCAATAGGGTTGACGTCCACCACTGCAAGCAACTGAATACGGTTGATCTCAGTGCTCCTAATCTAGACACATTTTGGTATCGTGGCAAGAAATCAACATCTTGTAAAGTTAATTTAGAGGGCTGTAAGTCTCTGAGAAGGTTGTCATTAGATCACCCTCAAGTGACACGTGAGTTTTGTAAAAATGAAATCTCCAAGTTTCCTTTGCTTGAAAATTTGGATTTGAGTTTACCCGATAAGATGAAATATGTTACAATTTCTAACCCGCAGCTCCGGAGAATTGTTTTGAAAGGAAGCAACAAGTTGAGTTTTGTTCTAATAGACACCCCTAATCTTCTGTCCTTTGAGTACAAAGGTGAAACAATGCCTTACGTTCGTATTGATCCTTTCTGCCTCAGAGATGCCAAACTTTCTCTAGAATCTCGAGACCAAGATATTGTACATGGTGACAGATTCTGGTTTTTAGCAAGAGCGTTTATTCGTAAGTTCGATAGTAAAGGATTTAAATTGGTTCTCCAATCCAGTAAGGTACTTTTCTTCAAATTTCATCTCATATTTGCTTTGCTGCTTTGATCCTATGCCATTTCCTTATCTTATTTTTTCATATACTTTTACTCACTTGGTTGCTTAATCCAGAATATTGCTATACATGAGGATTTGACCAACATCAGCCTTCCTCCATTGCCAGACCTCAGCATTAAAATTTTCAAATCTCCTTCAGCACGTCTTGAAGACATAGTATATGGTTCGTTGCGGACACATCCTGTCTTGGTAACTATTATATCACCCCGTGGCAGTGACTTCCTCAAGGTATTTCTTTTTTGGATTTTCAATACGTGTTCAGTGATTATGCAAGGCATTATTTTATTTCTGTCAAAATCTTACTTTGCTATTATTTCCAATGTGACATCATTGCAGTTAGTGTATACAATGATAAGGTTCAGAGGCGAGGATCCAATCTGTTGCAGCTATAGCACTCCGAGCAATAAATGCTGGCGGCACTTCTTGAAAGATGTCAAGATTAAAAACCTGAATGGTGAGGAGTTTGAAGTTGGGGACGACAAATGTGCTCCTCATAGCTCAACCTGGTGTAACTGGTGTAAGTCATTGTATGCATCAAGGTCGTGCCAGATGATTAATCTTAGATTGTTCTGGAGTTTTCGATTACAGCATGTGGAGACAGCGGAAACCCTACAAAATTTGTAAATGGCTGACAGAAAATTGTTTAAACACTGCTATTTGGAATTTATTCGATTGGCACTATTCTTTTCTTAGCGTCTCCTTTTTAAAATTCATGTCATGAAGTTGCTGGTAATTTTGTTCCGAGGAAGATTTTCTATATTGAGCATGATTCCTACCATCCTTCACACAGGATACTTAGACAAATATTGCCAGATGTTATGTATTCCATTTGGCGTGTCAATGGAGTATCATAGGGAATGGGGACACTGCTTTATCATAATTCAAAAGCGATATTCTCTTAGAATCAGATTCTGCATAAAATGCACCAACTTTGATTGCCTATATTAAACATCAGTTCCCATCACTGTTAATAGTTGTGCTGTCATAACATAACTTCTTTTGATCTCAGTTATACATCATCTCACAATCTAATTGCCCTTATGGTAAGTATGAACAACTCCCTGTTGTTTCTTACAATCTAATTTGTGTATCTTCTTAGTCTTCAATGTTTGTTCAGTAGAACTACTCATGCAAAGGGACTAGTCCAGTTTTATATTGCCAAAGTTAAATAGGAACATCTTGTAAGAATATATCTATAGCAATTGGCAAGGCAAAGTTTTGGTCTGAATAACAATGGTCATGCTGTTCATTTATGCTATTGTTAAAAGTTTTAGCACTGCTTACATTGTTATGCTTCTTTTCAGTCAAGTTTCATCTGTTTTCATCATCATATAGTCTAAAAAATGTTGTAGGAAGGAACAGGTAAGAAGAAGAAAAGCATAACAGTGGGATCATGGGGAGGAAATGGAGGGAAAAGCTGGGATGATGGGAACTTCACAGGAGTGAGAGAAATCACATTAGTTTATGATCGCTGTATAGACTCGATCCGTGTGGTTTATGATAAGAATGGAAAGCCTTTCACTGCTGAAAAACATGGAGGAGTTGGAGGCAAAAGAACAGCTGAGGTAAGTTCAAAACAAATATACAAGGCTAAGTGCCATCTGATTCATGTAGCTAAGTCTTGGATTGACTTATACCATGTTTGATTTGATGTCTCCCAGATTAAGCTGCAATATCCAGATGAGTACTTGATCAGTGTTAGTGGTCACTACTGTCCGGTTGTGCGTGGTGGCACCCCAGTTATTCGGTCCTTGACGTTCAAGAGCAACCGCAGAACGTTTGGACCATACGGAGTTGAAGAAGGCACCCCATTCACCTTCTCAGTAGATGGAGGGCAAGTTGTGGGGTTCAAGGGGCGAAGCGATTGGTATTTGGATTCGCTTACATTCACGTTGGCAAGTGCACCGTCGTCAAAGTCACTGATGAACAAGGTTCAGAGAGGCTTGTACAGGCTTACAAGCACTGCTCCAAGATCTACGTCTCTGAAGGAGAACCAGTAAGAACATAGGGAATTTAGTACTCAGAGTGTGGATATCTTATGCAGTTATGTTTGTGAATTGTGATCTTAAACTTTCGTTTTTCTTTACTAGTTTATGTAAGGAATATCGTCTGGTTTGAGAATAAAATATAGTCTATGTGAAACGAGGATATTGTGATGTTAGCTAACAAGCCATAACAAAATAAAATTGTGTTTTGTATACGATTTTTATTCTTCTAAGTAATTTTGTTTTTCTAATGTAATTGATTAGTAAAGAACTTAACACCATCTATATCCACTTAGAAACACGAGTGAATATAAAATATCTTGAATAAACAGTAGGTTAAAAGTGATGGTATTGTATTCTGGTTTTGTTGGCGGAATATAAACCACATGAGTAGCTTATTGCTTTAGTCTGACAGAATTGGATGCCAAAATATTCGTAAATGTAGAAAGATCTTCGCTTCATTTTCAAAAAGCTGATGCGCACTAACCATATACATAGATAGAAGTGCCTAGTTAAATAATATATATCCGATTCCTAGCAGAAAATGCGATCATTCCATGTGGAAAGTAGCATGTTAAACTGGAATGGAATGAACTGTAGCTTAATAGCTCAGAATAGGAGACGTCTAAAACCATTATTCATCATCACTCTATCTCACTCTGATACTATAAAATTATGGTTTTGTCTCACAGTTTAAGCTACAATGACCAAAATGAGTTATTGGTCAAGTTGAGTGGGTATTGTAGGTAATTGACATTTGAGAGCAATTACAGAAGCTTTGGACCATATGGAATTGAAGGAGGCACAAATGCAACTATGAACTAAACGATCATGCATGAATCAATTTGATCTCTGAAAAGATTATCAATCAAACAAATAAACAAAGAAATTTAGAACATAAAGCTAAGTCTGCATAATAAAACAGCAACAAGATCTTAGGAACCAAATTCAGTAAAATATACACAAACCACTCCTCTCATTCATTCTCAATAAGGTTCAGTATCAGCAATCATGATCATCAACATCATTTAGTTCTAGTAATAGTAACGATAATTAACAATGTAGCTTATGTAACACTGCATTCAAAACACGATTCTTCCAACCGTTCTTGAAAAAATTATAAGTTAACCTCTAGCCTTGAGCTCGGCGAGGCGCCTGGAGAGGTCGTCCTCGTCAACCTTCTCGGTCTCCATGGCCGGCACGGCGTGTGCTGCCGGCTGAGGGAGTCCGACGGAGACCTGAAGGCCGTAATCGTCGGCGACCTGTTGCATGAGACTGTTGACCTCACCCTCCGGCGTGGAAAGCGAAGTGGATCCAGCCATGGAGCTTTCCATGAACTCAGCCTGGACCTCCATGTTGACGAACTGCTTCTCGAATTGATCCATTGTCTCCGACATCTTCTGGAGGTTTCCGGTGTTGAGCGATGACTCGAGGGACTTGACGATGTTCCCCATGGACTTGCTTATGGTGGACATCTTGGCCTGCGTGTCGAGGCGAGCGACGACGGCGTCTAGGCGCGATGCAAGGCGGAGGTAGTTCATCTGTTCGGTGCGCTTGCGAATGGCGTTCTCCGCGTAGATTCGAGCGCCGTCCATGTTCCCTTTCTCGATGGCCTTCTTGACCTTGAGCTTCTCCGATTTCTCTTCCTTCTCGCACTTTCGTGCCTGCCGCTGTAGCGATTTCGAGGTGAATTTGAGTTCCATGATCTGGTTCATCAGCTTCTCCGTGTTCCCCATGATGATCGATTCGATTCAACGGTTCCAAAAAAGGATACCTAGGGCTTTTCCACAAACAATATTTGAAAATTTTGAAACAACGGAGAGAAAGAAGAAAACAAGATAGAGAATATGAATTTGGATGGGAAGCTGTATTGTGGGAAACAGGGAAAGTGTTTTGCTTTTAGCACACGATTTGGGCTTCCTCTTGGAAACTTGCTTTTTTTTTTGTAATATTCTTTTTAGACTCGCACACGGCCCATTTATTTATTGGAAAATGCAAAAAATGCAGATCACATGGATGTAAGCCCCGTTCTGTTGGTGGTAGCACCCCCACCTATGTGAATCACTGTAAAATCGACCACGTGCTTCGGCGGCAAATTGAAGGCTCCACACGTGTCTCAGACAATTTGGCAGCGCGAAGATTACTCGTTACCGAGTCTGCATCTCTGCAGATCATGGCCCGGGGACTTTCCTGAGCCTAGCGGGTTGCAATGGCCCAATCACAACACCACGTGATCCAGTTTAAGACTAGTGGTGGCTTGCAAAAATATAAGTATGATAAAACTTTGATCGTTCAACGATGTACGACTAATCATAAACCCTTTGATCTCATCAAACACCTTACAGAATTTCAAATTTCCAGTGTCAATACACCAATTCTAAATGCAAATACAAACCAATGTCATACAGCAAAAGTAGTGGAGAAAGTAATCATCATATATATATACTAGCAACACCGTGAGTTCTTCGCTAAAATGGATTTTTTCCCTATCTTATTTATATATATTGCTAATAATGTTCGATTTATATCATTTGTGATTTCTTTTTGTGAATATAATCTTTGAATATATTCTGGATAATAAGCGGTACTGTACATTTGAATATTTTGTTAGAAGACTTGAACCACTTGACTTAGAATGGGTGGTAAACAAATTCTATTATGGTCTATGTTCATTTATGTGTAATCTGGTATGACTTTTTCAGTTTTTTTTCACTCCTGAACTCTGATAGAGATACAATCACTAGGTGCCAAATATCATTGCGTTAGTACTCTTATCCTCAATGGAATTTTAGTTAATTAGTTAGATTTAATATGGTTGTATTAACATGATGGATTGGAGAGATGGTTGTCTTCTTTTTTTCTTTTGTTTTATTTTTTCATTTTTTGCTATTAAAAGAGAAGACTAAAACCCCAAAGAGATGGTTGTCTTAACATAAAAAATACCATGTGATTCTACTTCAGTTAGTACAAAATTATCAAAGAGAAACTGCTAACATTTGTTAATAGACAAAGCATCAATTAGTCTATGCAACGGCTCGAGTGTCCTCTGCTAGTAGGATATATTAGGAGTGGCATTTTGTTTACTTTAAGTTCAACTTACTTACTCTTTCTGACTTTCTACACAGTCATCTGAGTCGAAGTATAACTCCTTCTAGTGCTGAGATATAACTCCTTCTTCCGTCTATTTGGAGTTTTTTGTCCTAAGAGCACAGATCGAGCTATACTTCACCATTGGGACCTGTAAAAAGACTCCAACACTCAAATAAAAAAAAATATAATATGAAGTATATGTTATTCAATAATTCTGATTTATAGATAAATTTTAGGCCAAGTTATAGGATTAATAGGTAAATTTGGGCGGAACTATAGTTAACAAATCACTTCCCATTACATTCTCTATTTTTTCTTTCTTTATAATATGACCTTCAGTTCACTAGCTTCTGTCTCACATCACATGGAACCCAACTTGATTACTTTCGGGTTGAAGTACAAGAAAATTGTTAGACACAAGGATGCTAATAATGTGAATGATCTACAACAAATTACAAATGTGTAAATCGTGATAATCTAAAAGCTTAGCCCATAGCTACATCAAGCCAACGCATAAGTTATCTTGAACTTTGTAATCATTTCTGTAAATGAAGCACAAACTTTGGGAATGACTCGGTAACAAATGAGTCAAGCTGAGTTTATTTTTATCGATCACCGATCCTTACATCCTCCATACAAAATCTTTCTTCTTCCCTTTATTGATCTTTCTTTTATTCTTTTTTATCTCGATCACTTTTACTCTAATAATCATTTTTGTTCCTTATTTATTCTAATGGATACAACTCATTTATCATTTATTAGATTAGAGAAAAGGACAATTTAGTCCCTGACCTTTTTACCCGCGGACATTTTCATCCCTGAGCATTGGAAAATACATTTAAATCCCTGACGTTCCTGAAAATAAGACCGATCAGTCCCTCCATCCATGAGCCACCCTCAGAGCGGACAGAAAACGCTGAGCTGGCTCCCCCTATGCTTACCTGGCTCAACGGCGTTCCCACGTAGCACGTTAGTGGGATGTAGGATTTGAAAACGGGACACATAAGTCCCTCTCACTCAAAACGACGTCGTTCTGAGTGCTGCCCTAATACTAAAATTCGTTTGGGTCGTTCCTTCGTGGTGGCGGCTGGTGGTGAGGAGAAGACTTGTTCAAATTTCAGTAATGGCGACGAAGAGGGCATCATCAACCTCAAGAAGAAGCATTAGTGAAGTAAGAGAAGAAAATTCTGTTTCAAGCTCAATTCCATGTGGTGTTCATGCTGACCATCCAAACGACGCCGTCGCCCCTAGGTGCTTTTGTGGAGTTTATGCAATAATGTATATGTCGAGGACTAGCAGCAATCCTAACAGAATCTTCTTGGATTGTCCATTCTATAAGGTAAATTTAAAAATTCTGGCTTTGGTTTGATCTGAGATGGATGCGGGCAGTAGATGATTTTGATGATTTTGACAGGGAAAGAAACCTCATTGTAAATTTTTTATTTGAGTCGATGAGCATCTTGCCAGAATAGGAAGCAATTGTTGCATATGTGAGAGCAGACATTTCGTTGAGAAACATGTTGAAGTTGTAGAAGAGGTAGAGAAAAAGGAAGATGAATTGGATCATAGAATGGTTGTTTTGGAGGAGAAGATTATTGCTTTGGAGAAGAAGAAAAACCCATTAGCCTTGTGTATTTCTATAATTATATTTGCTGTTGTTGTTTCCTTTTTTGTAGCTATTGCTTGAGAGATGAACTATAACAATCATGATAGAGAATAGTATGTTGTAGGTTCATCTTATGTATTGAAACATGCCATTTTGACAAGTTATGGTCCTGTAATCTAAATGGAACTCGAGTTATAATATCAGTATGTTGAACTTATGTTTTGAATATCTAAATAAACATGGAAACATTGAGGAATTAGAGGCAGTAGTTGCATGCATAATTTAGAAAGAGAATGTTATATTGCTAAACAAGTTGTTCATAGCCATTGTTTACTAAATCTTTCCAAAATGAACAAGTCTCATAAATTGAATAGTTTGATGAAGTTTAATATGTCAAAAGTAAGCCTCAAACACAAAATACAAAGCATAAGCCAAACTGTGCAGAAATAGGTATAAACCTAAACTCCAAAATCAACATAACTTTAAGCTACACAATTCTTCACTTCTTTGGCACAATGGTAGGTGGATTAGGGATGAATTTGAATAATCTGGTTGTGGCCGTGCTTGCTGCCACTAATGTCTCCTGGGTAGCTGCTGCACTTGTTCCTGGTAGGACTTGAGGTGGTTGTGGGCCAGCGGAGTTTGGCTGACTTTGAGGGGGGTTATGGACTGGGGCATAACAGAGCTGGTGGCCTGAATATCTTCTGCTTGGGCTTCATCTTCGGTAGAGTTGCTTGACTTTTTTGGGCCGCTGTTGATGGAACTTGGAGTGGAGGTCTAAACGGTGTCCTCCTGGTTGCTGGTCCTGGCCTGACTTAGGGTGCTGCTGGTGTTGCTGCCACAGGATTGGAAAGACCTGTGATGATACCACTTGAGACTTGTGTTGAGAGATGGGTTGAAAAGCATTGTAATTATTCAAACCAATTAGACAAAGTAGTCATTAATTAATTAATGATGCACATTGAACAGTTAGTAAGTTACAACAGGTGTGGATTGCTGACTAGGTTTGTCATGATCATGACCAGATGGAGCATCCTGACTAGGTAGAGCATCCTGAGTAGGTGGAGCATCCTGACCAAAATAGATAAGAAATCAAACAAATTACTCCTAAACATATAAAACAGATTAGTAAATAAACATTCAAGTAAACACATAAACTCCTAGCATAGTTAAGAAATCAAACAGATTACTCCTAAAGCAAATTACTTACACTATCATTTGGAGCTGACTGTGACAATGGGATGACTGCCAATGACTGAGATGTGGAACCCTTCTTGGGTTTCTTTGTCTTAGATTTTCAATTGGGATCAGATGGAGCGCCCTTGCATGTCTTGTAGTTATATCCCAATGAACCACACTTACTACAAGTGACTTTGAATGACCTCTTCAACTTATCTCCTTGTTGCATCATTGGCTCAGCTGGATCCTTTTGTCTATTATGCACTTTTGGCCTGCCAATTGGTCTCTTTATGATAGGAGGATCCGGCCTTGAGTACTCAGTCCTTGTCCAGAACTCCTCACTTGGCACAGGCTGAATACAATGAGCATATGTCTTGTGTATTGACTCCATGCATAACCATGGATGCACATAATCCTCTGGATGATCATGCCTCTTCCTTATTGCTGCTATGGCATGGATACATGGCATGCCTAACACAAAAGACAACATCATGAACCAAAATTGAATGCACCAGTAATAAAACATCAATCAGCCAGCAGTTTAAAATATTGAAAATAATATATTAAAACATCATTCAGCCAACAACTTAATAAAATCGAAAACAATATACTAAAACATCATTCAGCCAGCAACTTAAAATATTGAAAACCATATACTAAAACATCAATCAGCCAGCAACTTAAACCATATATTCGACATGTATTAAAATAATGCGTTAGAGTAACTTAGAACTTACCAGTCAGCTGCCATTTGTTGCAGGAGTAGGTCTGCCTGATGAGATCAACGTCCACCTTGGTAGCTTTACGAGTAACTTTGAAACGCTTGCGTGCGTCATCACCTGTCCAGTCTGCACGCCATTTATTGCTAGGCCTTTGTTAGACGCTCCATCCTCTTCTGCTGAACTGGTGCGAGCGTTCCAGTATAATCACTTAGTAGCTCTTTATGCTTAACCATTCTCCGCATCAGATAGCACTTTATTTCTTCACACATTGTGAGGATAGGCTTGCTTCTATAGTTGACTATCTTTGAGTTTAACACCTCACACATGTTATTCGTGAGGTTATCCACTTTTGGCCCATGGGAGAAATACGCCTTCACCCAAGTAGCTGGCTCAAACTTGGAAAGATATTCCCATGTCCCCTGATTAATGCCTTTGAGCTTCTCCATCTGTTCTTTGAATTCGGGTATGGTGGTGCATCTAGCACAATCCCAAACCACCTCCCGAATATACAAATCCTTTAGGGCTCATCCTCCGTACTCTCATACCCATCATCTGAAGATGAACTCTGAATCTCTTCTAACACAGGACTTTTGCCTTTGTTTCCAGCATCCTCCACAATCTCAGGCTCATCAACAGGGTGGTCAAAGTACAACTAAAATTCATTCGTCTTTGTATTCTTCATTATGTTCTCTTGCATGGCATTGATCCCTGCATCCCCTGTCAAACTGTGCAGCCCCGACTCAATGTCATCACTCATTGGATCATACCAATAAACTGCCCTGTACGACTGGTACCCCAAGCCTTTAAAAAGTGTGATCAAGTCCCCAAAATTTACAAAATTCAGGTCCATTTCGAAAATTTCTCTAGCTTTCCATTTTGATAAACAAGGGAACCATTACTGTTTCTGACAAAACTACCTCCATGGTAGAAAACTAGCACCACAAACACATCTACCATCTGGAGAAAAAAAAAAACAGAAATCAACGATAAACTAACTAGACACTCATACATCAATCCCCTACAAAAAAATAGAAATAGAAATCAACCAAGAACTTTCCTTTGCCCTAACATTGAATCAAATTCACTGTTACAACGCACATACAGTTTTTACCATTACTATCACCATGCACGTACAACAGTTCATACTTTCATAACTACTGAACTACATAATCGACTCACTAAGCAATGCAACTGATTCTTACCTTCAGTGACGAAGACGACAACTCAGACTGGATTCACACTGAATGCACACCGGAACCTTCTCAGTCTGGATGGTGATTTTTTTGGAAGGAGAAACAGAGTATTCCTACGTTTGATTTTTTATCTTCTTTAGGGTTTTATGTAATTCTGTAAAAGCTCTGTGGGTGTAATAGGGATTGTACATAGAAAAAGAGACGACAATATATATAAGGGAAAACACTCAGAACGACGTCGTTTTGAGTGAGAGGGACTTATGTGTCCCGTTTTCAAATCCTCCATCCCACTAACGTGCCACATTGGAACGCTATTGAACTAGGTAAGCATAGGGGGAGCCACCGTCTGCTTTGAGGGTAGCTCATAAACGGAGGGACTGATCAGTCTTATTTTCAAGAACGTGGGATTTAAATATATTTTCCAATGCTCAGGGACAAAAATATCCTCAGGTTAAAAGGTTAGAGACTAAATTGTCCTTTTCTCATTAGATTAAGTAATATCACGAATATAATTTCATTCCGAAATATTGTTCAATTTAAATTCACATTTATTTTCTTAACCAACAAAAGTATAAATTCTAAGCTCTTTTATGCCTTGCGAATGAAACAACGAAACAATGATTATATCATATGTTGTTTTTTCGTAACTCAGTTTCTGAAGATTTACAAAAGTTCTCTTTTAAAAAATAAAAAATATCCTGCATTTAAAGAGGTTCAGCTTCAGAGTTTCCGTTTTAAATGTTTGTGAACACAACTAAAATCCATAAAGAACTTGTATCAAGACACAAAAGAATTATCCCAATTGATAGCTATAACATGGTAGCTCCAGTCTCATATTGAAAACACAATTGCCTTTGAAACAAAACTCCAAACATATCCAGACTCAAAAAATCTAGAACAAAAACTACAAATGGTGGCAAGAAAAAAAACGAAGTGAGATTTTTACACTCTCAATTCACTTCCTGCCATGGACCTTAACAGCCTGTCTGTTTCTCTTCTTGACACCAGACTTTGCAACCCTGAGGCTCCTATTGACAGCACTCAACCTTGCAAGAGCTGCCTTGGTGAGATCAGGCCTGTAGTAGTTAGCTGCAACCTGCACCAGAGATCACAAACATTGATAAAACATCAGCAATATTTATGGAATTACTCCAAAAAGAAAAGATATTCAATGGAGCTAACAAAAACAATAATTTGCAGTAGAAGTGTAGAACAACGAAAGGACACAGAGGATACCAGCAACACATTTTATAAAAGATAAATCAGCAAGACATGAATAGAATTGTGCTCATTTAAGACCTTTAAAATGGAAAAAAGCTCAGAAGCCAAGCGTAACAAGTACATCTCACTGAAGAAACCAATTAGGAATTCTTCTTACATGTTAGAGCCTCATCACTGCCGATGGAAACCGACTCATGTTCACATAGGCACAAAACATAACCTAATAATTTTTTTTTTTTTGATACTATGAATTATGAAATTCTCACGAGTAATACCACACAATCAACAAGAAAGCAGACCCAAAGAAATTTTTCCTACCTGTTTTTTCACTGCTTTTGCCATTCTAGGGAACTCCTTCTTCATGATAGATTTATGAAGCAATGCAGCCGGCTTGTTTTGCTTCTTTGTCTTTGTTGTAGCAAGCAACACAGCCTGATCTTTTCCAGCAGGCTGAATAGTAACAGTTTTCTTGTTTGCCAAACCTATATACCATACATTTCAAACACTTGATCTTCATACAAAATCTAAGATCCAATGGATCCACATTACAAAACTAAACACTAAACATTTCATACATAAAAACCTAGATCACATTTACCTCAAACAAGTAAACACATTACCAAAATCCTAACCAGAAATTCTATCTCAACACTACATTTCTTATAAGATTTATTATACATTTAACAGATTCACAAATTAAAATCGACGGATGAGGATACAATCTAGTACCAGAGTACTTGAAGGAGTTAAGGTTGTAGAGATTGTTGGCTTCTCTGCTGAACTCAACGCTCTGAGTGCCCCTTCCAAACTCCTTAACCAAGAAACAGTTGTTCTTCTTCACGATCTCCCAAACCAGCTGTCCCGGTACGGTGGTCATTTTCTTCTCCTTCTAGTAACTCACCTGAAACGGGAAAATGTGAGATCCGAAGCTGAAATCAGAAACAGCAATGACAAGAATCACAAGGGAAAATGAAAAACCTGCTCGGCCTTTTGCGTTTGAGGGAGAGCGAAGAGAATGTGAGGGTTTTCTTCCATTCAGGTTTTATAGTACTAAAAATATGCCAAACCCTAATCGCTTTCGGAAATGGACCGGATCCTAATTGGGCTTACTAACGGGTTAGAAAAGGATTCATTGGTCCATTATATTCCGTTTCCAAACAAAAAAGGTGGTTGAACTACATTTTTCTTTCCATGACAAAAAAGTTCATTTTTTTAAGCAAAATGTAATAATAATTCATGACCCTTTAAACAAAAAAAAAAGTCATGACCCGAAAACAATAATGCTGTTGTATCAGAAAAAACATGATTATTTATTAATATCGTGTAAATTGTTGTAAAATAAATAAAAGATATGTAAAATAAAGATATATAAATAGAAGACTCTAGTATTAAAATAATTAGTTCAATAATAATTTATATATATATATATATATATATAATAATATTATATGTTGTAATGTGTATATATATACAAAGATAGAAAGGAGTATTAAAAATAAAGAAAGAGAAAATTGCATAAATATATATCTAAAGATAGAAATGAGTATTAAAAGTAAAAAGAGAGAGAATGACATATATATAAGAGAAAGAGAAGTATTTGTAAGAAGTGAGAGAAAGTTGGCCTTTTTTTATTACTTTTGTTGCTGTGTAATATTGACGGAGGCTTAACCTCCTTTTATAGGCATAATGAAGGAAAATTTTCAACCTTCATTAATGTAATGGGCATCCATATCTATTGTGTTTATCACAACACTCCCCCTTTGATGACCATTTCGAATTATTGCCTCGTTAAAACCTTACTAAAGGAAAACCCTGTGGGAAAAACCTTAGTGAAGGAAAAAGAGTACAATATCCTTTGTAATGGGGACTGCCTCATTAAAAACCTTGTCAAGAAAAACCCAATGGAAAAAAACCTGACCAAGGAAAAAAGAGTACAGTCTCCCCCTCTTGCCGTCATCATTTAATGTCTCGAAATCGGCGCATCCCAATCTCATGTACCAATCTTTCAAAGGAGGATTTTGAGAGTGACTTTGTAAATAAATCTGCCAGATTGTCACTTGAGCGGATCTGTTGGACATCAATTGTCCCTTGATTTTGAAGATCATGAGTGAAGAAGAATTTGGGAGAAATGTGCTTTGTTCTATCGCCTTTAATGTATCCGCCTTTAAGTTGAGCAATGCATGCTGTATTATCTTCAAACAGGACTGTTGGAGCTATCTTATGATTAATCAGTCCACATGATGATAGAATATATTGAATCAGACTCCTCAGCCAAAAACACTCGCGACTAGCTTCATGAATCGCCAGTATTTCAGCATGATTAGAGGATGTTGCAGCAATCGTCTGTTTCGTGGACCTCCAAGATATAGTTGTACCACCATATGTGAACAGGTATCCTGTTTGAGACCTCCCTTTATGTGGATCAGACAAGTATCCATCATCTGCATAGCCAACTAGTTGTGACTTGGATCCATAAGGATAAAGCAATCCCATATCAACCGTCTCATGAAGATATCGAAAGATTTGTTTGATTCCACTCCAATGTCTTTTGGTTGGAGAGGAACTATATCTTGCTAGTAAATTCACAGCAAATGATATATCGGGTCGCGTATTATTAGCAAGATACATTAGTGCCCCAATGGCACTAAGATATGGTACTTCAGGAACAAGGATATCCTCATTTTCTTCTTTAGGACAGAATTGATCCTTTTTCACATCCAAAGATCTTACGATCATTGGGGTACTTAATGGATGTGACTTATCCATATAAAATCTCTTCAAGATCTTTTCTGTGTATGTTGTTTGATGAATAAAGATCCCGTCTTTTATATGCTCGATCTGCAGGCCGAGACAAAATTTAGTCTTTCCAAGATCTTTCATCTCAAACTCTTCTTTTAGAGTTTTTATAATTGTTGGAATCTCTTCAGGAGTCCCAATAATATTTAAATCATCAACGTACACAGCAATTATAATGAACCCAGATGTAGTTTTCTTTATGAAAACACATGGGCAGATGTCATCATTCTTGAAACCGTTTTTGGCCAGATACTCAGTAAGACGATTATACCACATTCGTCCAGATTGCTTTAGACCATATAAAGATCTTTGCAATTTGACTGAGTATAACCCTTGCGAATATTCCTTGGATGGTTTAGATATCTTTAGTCCTTCAGGGACTTTCATGTAGATATCCCGATCTAATGAGCCGTATAAATAGGTTGTTACCACATCCATTAAATGCATATGCAGTTTATGATATGCAGATAAACTGACCAAATAACGCAATGTTATAGCATCCACTACAGGGGAATACGTTTCTTTATAATCTATACCGGGCCTTTGTGAAAAACCTTGTGCTACAAGTCGGGCTTTATAGCGCACAACTTCATTTTTCTCATTTCGTTTTCTCACAAATACCCATTTGTATCCAACAGGTTTTATATCTGCAGGTGTACGGACTACAGGTCCAAAGACTTCACATTTTGCAGGTGAGTCTAATTCAGCCTTCATGGCTGCTTCCCATTTTGGCCAATCATTTCTTTGTCGACATTCTTCAACTGATCTTGGCTCAAGATCCTTATTTTCATGCATGATATTCAATGCCACATTATATGCAAATATTTCATTGACAATTGTCTTATTTCGGTCCCATTTCTCTCCTGTAAAGACATAATTTATCGAGATCTTGTCATTTTCACAATTTTCAGGTACCTGAACGTCTTCTGGCGTTAATATTATATCAGAATTTTGGACAACTGCAGGTGTCTCTACTATGTATTTTTCAACAGGAATATTATTGACCTCTTTTCTCTTTCGAGGATTTTTGTCTTTGGAACTGACAGGCCTGGCACGCTTCTGGCGTGAATTTGCTTCAGTGGCTACTTGTCCTACTGAGACATCAATTCGAATGGGGGCATTTTCTGCTGGTATATAAGATTTGGTAATCCTCTTTGTATCGGAAAATGCATCAGGCAATTCATTTGCTATTCTTTGCAAATGTATAATCTTTTGAACTTCCAGTTCACATTGCCCTGATCGAGGATCTAAATGCATCAACGATGATGCATTCCAGTTAAGTTCCTTTTCAGGAAGCTTATTCTCTCCCCCTAATGTTGGGAATTTTGATTCATCAAAATGACAATCCGCAAACCGGGCTTTAAATACATCTCCAGTTTGTATCTCAAGATACCTCACTATAGAGGGAGAATCATATCCAACATATATTCCCAATTTTCTTTGGAGTCCCATTTTGGTGCGATTAGGTAGTGCAATAGGAACATATATCGCACACCCAAATATTCTTAAATGGGAAACATTTGGCTGCTGGCCAAAATCTAATTGCATAGGAGAGAACTGATGATAACTCGTTGGCCTCAAACGAATAAGTGCTGCGGCATGTAAAACAGCATGCCCCCAAAACCGAGGTTGGGAGATTTGTTCTCATAAGTAAGTGTCTAGCAATTAATTGGAGTCGTTTAATAAGTGACTCTGCTAACCCATTTTGTGTGTGAACATAAACTACTGGATGTTCAACACTTATTCCATTAGCCATACAATAAGCATCAAAAGCTTGGGAAGTAAATTCACCAGCATTATCAAGACGAATTGCTTTGATTGGATTTTCTGGAAATTGTGCTTTTAATCGAATAATTTGAGCCAGTAATCTCGCAAACGCCAGGTTGCGAGAAGATAATAAGCACACATGTGACCATCTCGAAGATGCGTCTATCAGGACCATAAAATATCTAAAAGATCCACATGGTGGATGAATAGGTCCACATATATCACCTTAAATCCTTTCTAGGAATTCAGGAGACTCAAATCCAATCTTTACTGGTGATGGCTTTAAAATTAACTTTCCCTGAGAACATGCAGCACAACAAAATTCACTAGTTTTAAGAATCTTCTGGTTCTTTAGTGAATGTCCATGAGAGTTTTCAATAATTCTCCTCATCATGGTTGTTCCCGGATGACCCAATCGGTCGTGCCAAGTTATGAACTCATTTGAGCTAGTAAACTTCTGGTTTACAATGGCATGTGATTCGATTGCACTAATCTTGGTATAATACAGCCCAGATGAAAGTGAGGATAATTTTTCTAATATAATTTTCTTATTTGAATCATGAGTTGTGATACATAAATACTCATGATTTCCCTCATTCATTGTCTCAACATGATATCCATTTCGGCGAATATCTTTGAAACTCAACAAGTTCCTCAGAGACTTGATAGATAATAGTGCATTATTTATTATAAATTTTGTTCCTCCAGGAAACAAAATTATAGCTCTTCCGGAGCCTTCTATCACATTGCCTGAGCCAATAATAGTATTAACATATTCCTCTTTTGGCACAAGATGGGTAAAATATATATCACTTTTGAGAATAGTGTGCGAACTTGCACTATCCGCAAGGCATACGTCTTCATTACATATCCTTGCCATTCTCTTCAAAAAAACAATTAATAATAAAATGAGTAGTATGCACAGTTAAATTGAATACTTGATCATAATTATTTTTCTAAGAAACACTGTACAGAAAATAATGTCATATACTAAAATTTTATTTTAAAACATAACACATTTAATGATTTCAAAATTCATAAACATTAATATTTCATTATTTATGTACATCACATTTGAAACTTAAATACATAGAAAATAAAACTTAACTATAAGTTCTTTACATTATTTATTTACATAGATACTTCACAATCCCACGTATTAAACTATTCCATCATTGATCAAATGACCAATATTTCCTTCAGGATCCTCAAAGAAATCAGATACATCATAATGAGTGGTGGAGTTCTCAGCCTCATTTGAAACAAAATTTGTTTCCTTTCCTTTGTCGTTCTTTTTCAAAGATGCCTGGTAAAGATCGAGTAGGTGCCTTGGGGTACGACAGGTACGAGACTAATGGCCCTTTCCACCACAACGGAAACATTTCTCCTCGGTTGATTTATTCTGCCCAATATTCCTTTCTTTATCCCACTTCTGGTGAGATCCTCTCTTTTGAACATAATTCTTTTTCCTTCCATAATTTTTCTTGTTATTAAAAGCTTGCCATTTACCTCTTCTGGGGTAATGATTTGCTGCATTTACTTCAGGAAATGGGGCGGCGCCAGCTGGGCGCGCTTCATGATTTTTCAATAACAACTCACTGTTGCGTTCGGCAACAAGAAGGCAAGAAATTAACTCAGAATATTTTTTAAACCCTTTTTCTCGATACTGTTGCTGCAGGAGCACATTCGAAGCATGGAAGGTTGAGAAAGTTTTCTCCAACATATCATGATCAGTTATTTTTTCCCCACACAATTTCATTCGAGAGGTGATTCGAAACATTGCAGAATTATATTCATTTATAGATTTAAAATCTTGTAAACGCAAATGCGTCCATTCATATCGGGCTTGAGAAAGTATCACCGTTTTCTGATGATTATACCTTTCTTCAAGGTCTTTCCAAAGATCTGCAGGATCTTTTAATGTGAGATATTCATTTTTCAACCCTTCGTCAAGATGACGACGAAGAAAAATCATGGCTTTGGCTTTATCCTTTTGGGATGCATTATTTTCAGCCTTAATGGTATCTCCAAGATCCATTGAATCAAGATGGATTTTCGCATCTAATATCCATGATAAATAATTGTTTCCAAATATATCAAGAGCATTGAATTCAAGATGAGAGAGCTTCGACATAATGAAAATATTACCTGAGTCTTCCTAAAGATTTGATCAGAGTCTCGTACTGATAACGTGTGGTAAAATAAATAAAAGATATGTAAAATAAAGATATATAAATAGAAGACTCTAGTATTAAAATAATTAGTTCAATAATAATTTATATATATATATATATAATATTATATGTTGTAATGTGTATATATATACAAAGATAGAAAGGAGTATTAAAAATAAAGAGAGAGAAAATTGCATAAATATATATATAAAGATAGAAAAGAGTATTAAAAGTAAAAAGAGAGAGAATGACATATATATAAGAGAAAGAGAAGTATTTGTAAGAAGCGATAGAGAGTTGGCCTTTTTTTATTACTTTTGTTGCTGTGTAATATTGACGGAGGCTTAACCTCCTTTTATAGGCATAATGAAGGAAAATTTTCAACCTTCATTAATGTAAATTCTTTCTTGGTAAAATAAGAACTGAGTCACCCAACCATGATATTAATGGGTATCCATATCTATTGTATTTATCACAACATAAATGACAGTCGTTTACAAAATATAAGTCGATTTAGGTCGAGTTAAAAACTAATGTATAATCTAGAAAACACCACCCAAACCCCAAAAAAACTAATATATAGGTCCGTGTAACATAGAGTAATAATGTTATTTTCACTGTACAAAAATAATAATAATATTTTGAGAAATATGTATTTAATAAATATAAAATCCTAAATACTATTAATAAAATAAAATATTATTAATTTAAGTATCAGTAAGAAAATAACATGAATAACATAGCAAGTGGAAAGTATTTATAATATGAAAAAGTACAGGTAGACAATGAAAATATGAAATAACGTGAACAATAGATATATCGAATGTTTATTTCATTAGGTGTGCGAATCGTTATTTTAATATTAAGATTTAGGTAGATAATTTAAAAATGTAGTATATTTTAATTTAATTGGTAGTTGTTCATATTGTTTAAAAAATTATTGATTACCTAATATAACTCTTATAATATATACGAAATTTTTTTCTTCTACCATTTCTTATTTTTAACTGCATGAACAACGAATATCGTTATTATTACTTTTTGAGAACCTATTATGAGGTCACCAATACGTAATACTAGATCCATCATCCTTATAACTCAGCTAATATAGCATTATTATTATTTATTATTATTATTATTATTATTATTATTATTATTATTATTAGAAGAAGAGCAGTGTATGAGTCAGTACTTGTCAAGTAAAGATCAGTAGATGAGAGAAACCACACACTTAAAAAACGGAAAAAACTCACATGGTGAAAACTCCAACTTTACGTGGAGTTAATAATTAAAAATTGTTAAATAATTTAATTAATTTAAATAAATTTTTATTTAACGATTCTTAATTATTAACTGAACGTAAAATTAAATTAATTGTACCTAAATTTCTACCAACTTTCATATTGAAAGCATGTAGAGATGTACGAAGAGAGAGAGAGAAAATGATGGGTCTCGCTTCCTTTTTTTTTTTGAAAAAAATATAAAGCGTGCCTTTGTACGCTGTATTCTTCAATTTGTATGTGAGTGTGAATTTTTTTTTAAACCAAAAAAAGGTACGGGGGGATACATCTGAAATTTTACCTAAATTACTGATTTGAAAGAGTAACTAATGTTAATGAACAAAGGTTACTGTAAACAAACCCTCTACTAAGTATCTATTTTTTTTCATACAATTATGCAAGACTAAGGGATGGAAAAAGGTCCAGGTAAAAACACATGAACCAACAATGATTTGTTAGGGCTGATTCAAGATTGTACACCCGATTCAATTCAACGTATCTATCAATATCAACTTTGGATTTTAATCATTCATTGTGTCAGAAAGAATGTGTTATGAGCTGAACAATATGTTAGACTATTATTCATACTTGAATTTTGGTGGAATATTTGACAGTGCTAAGTAAAGTAGGCAACTGCTCTTGGTGCTACCTCTCATTGTTATTACATTATTTATTGTTCGGGGATGGCTCCATGCATGATTAATGTATAGTTAAGCAAAGTGTAGAATAGTATGACAAGTATTTTGCTCACTAAGAAATACCTTAATGCAAACAAAAATTGTAAAGAATATAACTACTCCAGCTCTTATAAATTGGTTTTTGTTACCATATAAAACAACACAACAAACCGGATTAAGCATACAGTCCGCGCATAAAGTTTACAGAGCAAAGGGAAGAAGCCTCAACAATCAACATGATTAAGCTCCTATACCCTACCATTTGCACATCCTACAAATTATTCCACCTGCATGGTAGAATATCTGGTATTGCAACCTGCTACATATAGATATAGTCATCATATTATGGTCTGCATAATTCAATAAGAAAAAGAAAAAAATCCACCAGAGAAACGGCTCCTTTCCAATAACCAAACTCAAGGGTCGGATGGTGGTAATGCACCATGGTGCGCAGACCGTGCCTGACTACTCACTGCTTCATTTATCCGACTGAATACTACCTTAAGAGGAATACATGATATGACAGGACCCTTGGCCTTATCTGCCATTGGTTTTCGCTGTCCTTCGGATTGCCGGTGGCCAGTAAGTGACGACAGTCTCCGAATCTTTTTATTTAACAGACTAGGTTTCTTCGTTTTGGAAGGTTTTCTATATCTGGACAAATTCTTGGAAGGTCTTCTTTTGGTCGTGGAGTTTGGCCTGACCATACAATAACCGTCACGATCCTCTGGGTCGTGTCGGATGCCACTCAACAGTGTATCGCAATGACCATTGTCCAAAACCTCAACTGTCAGAGGATGTCCTATGAATGCTTTGCCATTTAGTTTACTTGCAAGAGAAATCAAAGGGACATGCTGTGGCCGGTAGCTGGATTTAACTTCTAGCTTAACATCAAATAATGAAGCATCAGAAGAATGATCCCTTCCGGGAAAATCTGCTGTTTGATATTTGGAGTTTAAAGTAAAACGGCACTGGCGACGAGGAAGTGATCTCTGAGGCGTGAGCGATCCATCAGGCAATACTTTCATCTCTGTTGCCCCCATATTATGCTTTCCCAAGTCCTGAAATTCATCTACTTCGCCTTCTGCAACTTGTTTACATCTTTGAGTGGTCAAATTACATGAAGCACTAGGACCACCTAAGATACTCGCTTCAACTTTCGGACCAGCACCCTGAGAGACTCCATCAGAGTTTGGCATACCTGAGATACTCGCTTCATTATCCATGTTAACATGTTTTCTTGGAACTCCTTTTCTATTTTTACTTTTATTTCTTAAATTCCTCTTTCCTTTTGACTGCCACTTTGAACTACCTTTCTCTATTCTATGACTGCCATTTCTCAGTGATGGAGCTTCAGATTGACATACTTGAAAGGATTGTTGTGCCAACATACCATCTTGAGGCTTTCCAGATGAACAAGAAACAAGTGCGGGTGACAAATCTGGAAGAAGAAACTATATCAGTGCAAGCAGATATTCAGTACAAGGCATTTGAAACCACAGAACATACCAAACAAAAGTATAAGCAAATACGAAATATGACTGAACTATAACCAAAGCCGTTGTAATAGTTAAAATGGGAAAAGAAAAAAAAGATTTAAACACGGTAAAACACAACAAATCTACAAATTACAACTGAGGCAGTTGAAAAAACATTATTAATATTTCTTTAACACACAATCCAAAGACTCAATTCATCATAAAAAACAAAAACCCTGAACTGTTTGAAAAACACAGTATTAAGATGAAATTTGTAAACATTTCACGCTGCAGATAGAGAAATGGCTACCGAAATTAAATACCTGCAGTGTGTTTCTCATTCCCTACATCCCTAATGAATTTATGAGATGTGCCAGGAGCCTCCTTCTTCACCATATCACTGATTTCAGAAGCTTCACGACCTTGGTCATGAATATTTAATGAAGAACCATTCTCACAAGCAGCCTCATTACTATTGGAATTATTAATAGCCTGTAGAGAGCTTTTCTTTAAGTCATTGGAATCTAATCTTGAATTCTTGCCATCAGTGACCGTACAAATCAGAGAACTGCTTGAAGTAGGAAGCTGATCACAAGTTACCGGAACTGACACCATGGCTGTACTCTCCAAAACTTTTGTCAGCTGCCGGCGTCGATTTTTCCTTTTCAATGACTCTTGAGCATTTGTTACCTGTGATCTCTTTCGCTTCAACGATGAATATTGACCCTTAACACCATTAAAAATAGTCCCATTTACCAGGTAGCTCCCTGTGTTTGAACTATTGTGTGCTGTACTATCTTGCTGAAGCATCTCAGGCATACTTGTACTGGGAACCTTTCTCTTTGACACAACACCAACGCCCAAGTCCTCAAGACCTCTCATTCGCTTGACTCCTTCCATTCCATCATCTTCTGAGTCATTAGGAGTTCTTCGTCTCCGGCCTGGCATAGACTGCATCTTGGTAGAATCATTTTGGTTTGGCTCTTCAAAAGATATGCCAGATTGAGACAACTCTGGAGCCGAATTAGAATTGTCATCATCGTCAGATATATCCTCATTGCCATCAGCAGAATGAGACACGACTAGCGAATCTCCACCTGACACCCCATTTTCATTGACAAACTTACCAGTTCTAGAGCAGAAAACTAACGGCTCCTTGCCAACACGAGCACTTTCTAGCTCAAGAGCATGAATAATAGCATCCTCCCTGCGAGCATACTTCACCGCCTTCTTATTCGAATTAGCAGCAGATGCCTTCGCCTTCTCGATGCACTCATCATACTCTCCACAACGAAATGCCTTCACCCGCTTCGACTTCTCAAGGTTATACCAGTCCCTAAATCAGAGAAAAAAAAAAATCACAACTCGAACAATATACAAATTTAAGGAAGACAAGCAACATTTCTTGAAAAGCCAATGAAATTTACATCATTCCTACATCTAGTTCAGGTTTCAGTCACATACTTCCCTGCTAGCAAAATTCCAAATTTCCAATCGAAAAAACATCTAACAAGGGCAGAGGAATACAACAGAGTAGTACCAAAAGGAAGCTGATTTAGTGAAGAAAACAAATAGAAAAGAAAAGAGGAATACAGAACTTAGAAGGATGAAGAAGAAACTCACACGCTTGCGTCTTGACGACCCAAGAGCTTAACTGGAGTACCTGATCTGGGAGAAACCAAGCAACTCTGAGATAATTCATGGAGACCCATTATCCGGCCGGGCCACCACGACCCGTTCCGGCGCCGGACCCACACCAACGCACCCTCCGACGCATCGATTCCGTTCGTATTGGCCTCCCCTGCTGAGAAGCTTCCCATTCCCACCTCAAAACAAAGTCATAAACTTTCCAATCCCCAATTATAAAGCTCCAATTTTTTTTTAATAATTGAAATTAGTTGCGCCACCTTCTAAGCCTACTGAGAACAAAGAAACATAAATAAGAATAAAAATCAGAGGGGTCTGCTTGGAATAAAAAGGAGCTGGAAAAAAAAATACAACCATGGAGGAAGAACAAGAGAAGCAGAACATGCAGAAAGAAAAGTTGGAGGACTCACCGGGAGGAAGATCTAGGAGGAAGAAAGGGGCGACCGAAACCGAAATATGGTGGCAGTGTCTTTTTTTTTTTTGGACACAGATGGTAGCAGTGTTAGTGATGTGAAGTTGTGAACTTTGCAGAAACAGAGTCACACTCGGTTTTTTTCACTTACATAAACAAAAACGAAAATTAATAATTTCAAAAACAAAAACTTAAAAACAATATTATTTTCCAAAACCAAGTTTTTTGGACACAAAAATTGGACGGGCTCGACTTGATCTGGGCCAAAATCATGTGGGCCAATCCGATCTAAACCCAAACAAAATTATATTTTTTGTTTTGATTACATTATATATAATTAATAATTAATTATTTAATATTATTTAAAATATACTAAATTATAATTTAGTAAATACTATTTAATTTAAACTAATAAATAAAGTGACAATTAAATCCTCGAAAATTTTAACCTCAAACTAATTAGTTTTGAAGGAAAAAAAAAATATCAATTAAATCTTCCACAACAATAGATAATGGACATGTATATTCTTCAGTGAATACATAGTATGAAACGAAACAGAATTACACATGTATTTCGTTATCTATAGTGATTTTTACAGTGGTTTTACAATTATTTAAATCAACAAGAATGAAATTAATAAAACGCATTATGAATGTCGTTTTGTAGAGTGGTTTTAATTCATCTTTTTAGTCCTAATTTCAACACCCCAAATACTTGTTTACTGTTATGAGTTAAAAACAAACATGTAGCTGGATTGAATTAGCCTACACCAATTAATTAAATAATTTTTATCTTGAAAAACTTGTGAATTGTTACATTAAATATTTTACAAGACAACATGCTCTCTCATCAGCCTGCAAATTGGTTACTTCACTTGCTGTGCTGAAGCTTCATGGCGGTGGCATTCAATTGTTTCTTCTATACACAACCTTGATCAGTCATAGCTTGAGCAATGGTCAGAAAGGATGAGATGACTGCTCCATGTACCAAAGCCCTGACAAACAAAACCATTCATACAGATCTTCATAGAGGTTTCTATGCTAATCAATTCTGAAAAGGAAGGCATTTCTGGAGAAACCACTTACTCTGGATTTTCTTTTTGATAACCAAAATCAGCTGCTGCTTTCATGGACCTCTGATAAGTCTGCTTCATTGCTTCCTATCAAATCCACACAAAAAGAAAGTTATCATAAATCATTATGCAACTAGTGCTTACCAAAGTATGAAATAAAAAGTAAAACTAGTTCACAATTTCCACAATTGTCAAAATTTCATCTAGCATAAATTCTCGACATAACGAAATAAACAATGAGTGATTTGTATAGGTAATATATTTTCAGCAAAGGGAAATATTTAGAATACCTGCAATTTAGATTCGAAATCCTCTGGCGACCAGTGCATCAAACTGCATTCATGATTCAGTTCAAGCTCTCCAGCCACAACCTGTAAGCAAGGAGAGAGGTCATCAACATGTCAACATGCCAATCTAGAATCTACAATAATATGAGCAAAACATAGCACTCTGAATATAGCAAACATCATACCCCTCCAGTGCCAGCAGCCATTGCAGGAGCAATGAGAACACTAGCTTTCTTTAGGAAGTCAGCTGCCTCAGGAGTACAGGGCATGTTGGAACCTAGCATTCAAATAATATATGGAAGTCACCATTAGTATTTATGAGAGACAAAATATATACCCAAAGAGCAAAGACATATTTTGCACCCTTAAAGAAAAAAAAATACCTTCTACTAGTAGACGACAACCTGCATTAACCAAATTAATGGCATCAGATTGTTCAATTTCATTCTGCGAAGCACAAGCAAACGCAACATCACACCTTTCATTCCAGGGTTTTGCTTCGTCATAATATTTGGACCGAGCATAGGTCTTTGAATAGTCTCTACATAAGCCAATGTTATGACTTATGAGCAAGCAACCAATATTATATATGCCTATGCGGGGGAAATTTTTTTTTTTTAACAGAAAATACTACATAAATGACAGGAGACAAACCTCAAACTTCTTTGTTGAGCTTTGATGTCTCTCAATAATGCTATTTTCATGTAGTCAAATCCTTCTTCATCAACCAAATATCCCCTTGAATCTGAAAATGATTTTTTAGAAACATTGCATATGGGATCAAAAGATCAGGCAACATAAGGGAAATCAATCCCAACAATTTTGATATGAGTACTTCTAATCTTAATCTCATGATGAATATGAAAGATGAAACCTGACATGAAAAATGCACAATAACATCATGCTGTAGGATTCCTATATTTGTAACTCATAGCAAATCAAAATTACCTGAGACTGTGATAGGAAGGGCACCATAAGCAATCAGTTTCTCCAAAACGTGCATTGCAATCTTTCCAGAACCACTCACAACACATCTAACAAAAATAGAAGAAAGAATAGTATCTCCGAATTCAAGAATCATGAACATGTAAAATGAATCTAATTAGCGAAAAATTTACTAGTATATAATTGGTTGAAATAGCAGACAAACAATTAGTAAATGAAATTGATATACATGCAAATGGGAACATTCTAGTTTATAATATAAAGGGAGTATTAAATTCAAAGTCTTCATTCTTTGCACCACTAGAATCTTAATAGCTAGAAATAACTGTTAGAAGGTAGCACAAATAATACATGAGCCAACAACAGCAATCTTTATAAAACATCTAAATTAAGTGGCAACCTTAATCCTTTGAGTTCTTTATTCATATCAGCAAGTATGAGCTGTGCAAAGAAAACCTGCAGTGGGTTGCAAGCTTGTTATATTTAAGAATTTGAAACAATACATCCATATAAGGCTTTTATGATAATATTCAAGGTCAATAATAGGCAATAAGTCATGGTGCCAAATGGTGAGTTGGCAAATAGAAGTTACAGGAATTGCTGATAATCAGTTCCTAATAAAACGAAAAATCCATGCACTGGGAGAAAAACTTGGATGCTTGTGATGCATCCCATGGATATACTCGGCCAATAACACACTTTTATATAAAATGCTATTATATTATTGGTTGTGAGCACAATCCACCATGCACTCGAGACACACAAGTATTACTTGTGAACAGGAGCTTGGGACCTTTACAGAAAGGGCATCTAGAAATTTCAATAACTCTTCAAGATAATATGTACGAAAAACAGGTAAGGCTAGTTACATATTATACATAGTCAAGCAAATATTACCAGGCCATAACCAGTAGCTTCAGTTCGAAGACTGGCTCCAGACCAAAATATCCTTGGTCCTGTAAAACTTCCCTGCATAAGTAGCACATACATATGAAAAATACATATAAAGTTACTTAGCTTTGCTCTAGACCATGAAGGAAAACATCTCTCGGCTCAAAGATTAATGTTTACATTACTTGAAAATGACCAGCCAGACGTCTATATTGTCCAAAAAGATATCCCATTTCTCTAGTACCAACGCCAATCTCCTCTGATGGAAGGTCCTAGCAAGCAACCATTACAACAAAAATAAGATGCAGAAGAGGCTTCAAAATTAAATAGTATAAAGGATCCTATATATTTTCAATTACCTTGTCAGGACCCAAGTACCGATACATCTCACTCATGAAACTTTGACAAAATCGCATGATCTGCCAACTTATTTAAGTTACACTAAGAAATTATACAAGTAGTTGAAAAAAAAAAAAAAAAGGAAGGGGCGGGGGAATAAGTAGGAAAGTCACCTCATTATCACTTTTTCCTTTTGGATCAAAATCACTTCCACCTGCTGCTCCTCCCAATTTGTAAGGCGATAATGCATTCTTTAAAGTCTGCAACGAAGGGAGTAGCTATGTTGTTTACAAAGTGGCTCAACAGATAAGCAGCTCAGAGTCTAGACTTTGATCTCTTTTGATAATTGAACCTCAGCATTTTTCAATAACAAACCAATCAATAGTGCCTTAGATATACATCACCGCACAAACATCCATCATATTGGCTTATTTAGTACTTCATTATATAAATTTTATATATGCACATTTATGTGCCTACACGGGTGTGCTAAAAAAAGGCATGTTTATAAAATCTAGGTCAAAACTTCTCTCCTTCTGCCAGTTCAATTTTATCTGGTTGGTGAATAGACTATAGGCTTCGAACTTCTCAATTTTTATGTGCACCAGGTATTCAGATAGTATATGCTAAACAAAAATAAATAAATAATAAAAATTGCATTGAATGTAATATAGACTAAGTTCTGGATTTAGATCTATTAGCTGTAGGAGAAATTATCATAAATAACAAAATCAACGTACCTGTGAAAAACCAAGAAACTTGGTAATGCTTAAATTCATTGATGGATGAAAACGAATACCACCCCTACATGGACCCATTGACTGGTTGAATTGTACCCGAAAACCCCGATTAACATGCGTTTCACCCCTATCATCCACCCACGGTACTCGGAAAACAATCATACGTTCAGGTTCCACCAAGCGCTCCATGATCCTGATATAACTGAGATGCATAAATACTAAAGCATTAGATTTGTCATCTGCAGAGTATACCATTAAACATATAGTTATGACTTCATATGCACAAAACTCACTGAGAATTTTTCGCTATGACTCGCTCTAGAGCATGAACTGCTTCCTGAACTGCCTGAATGAACTCAGCCTCATGGGGATCCCTTTTTAGTGTAGCCTCGAGAATTGATCCAGCTGTTTTCGAAATAAGAGCTTCAATTATAGAATTGTTTGTAGAGGTGTCAGATAATACTGAAAGATAGTAATGCTCTTCGTTTTAATATATATAATGAGAGAATTCCTTAGAATCCTATATGATTAAATAAAAGGTACATAACCAACATAAACGTGTCTTAAAGAAAAGCTTATGTAACTTGAAATACATTATGTACACCAGTAAAATATAAATACTAAATTATCTACAAAAAAACAAGAATAATAAACTAACAAAAAATTAATCTAATTTAGTCTATCACTGACGTCTTAAGACACGACATAAGACATATTACAATGTATTATGCAAAGTGGGAAGTTTGCATCATTCACGAAAGGAAAATGAATTTAAGGAACGTCAAACAAGAAAAAATGGTTGTACAGCCAGTGATTATAATAGCATGTGAGATGGCCAACCTTTTACATAAATAGGCTTGTCAGTGGTAATTTTCTCCTTAGAGGCCATTTGAAGACGAAGAGCCTCTTTGTGAAGCAAACTATTATTGTGTTCCTCTAGAGCACTCATCTGCATATTACGACTGCCCTCATTCCCATAAGGGTTTCTTCTATGCTTCCTGCCATACTCCCTGCAGACAGAGCAAAAAATCCTAGCCGTACCATCTTTCATATCAACATAAGCCCATTTGTAGGTGTCTGCCCATTCCTCTCTCCATCTTTTAACAACTTTCTTCTTCCTCTTTCCAGGTTGGGTCTTCGACATATCTTGAGCATCACCAGGGAGCGGAGAAACCATCTCCATCTGCTTGGTCTCACCCTGCTCTTCAGTGGAAGATTCCCGTGGCGGGCCACCAATTAGAGTAGTGTTACCAAATGAAGGATCATCGTCTCCAGGTCCAATTTCTAGATCAATCTCTTCACCAATCTCCCTTACAACCAAGTGATGCCTCTGAGCTTGCTGAATCAAATTAATATCGTCCATCGCTGAATTCATACCGAATCCACTGCCGGGCAGCAACATTCAGCACGACATCCCTCTTAAAGTTCTTTTTGTTCTGGCAAGATGCATACATTACATATGCAATTAAATATTTAGTTGCAAACAAACAGAAAAAGGGAAAATTCAAAATTGTTCTATTCGATGTTCATTTAGCTGATTCAGCTTTATCAGAGACCATGCATATAAAAACTTAAAAACAGCAACAATCACAAAACAATATCTGTATAACTTCTCTTCTAACTAAAAGGTGCATACTCTACTAGCTCACTAGCTGAAATTCAGCATAAAAAACAATAATTACTTCGCAATGCAGCACTTAAGAACAGGGACCCCACTCAAGTACAGACCTTAAACAAAAAAATACATGGTAGTAGCATCTAGAAGCTAGTTTCCACTACTCAAAAACCTTAATTCCCGAATTGGAATACCATCTCCAGCGCTCAGTATGTCAAATTAACGAAGCACGTGAACAAACTCTCCCCAAAATATCCATCAAGCTCAGATTTTGCAAATACCCAGAATTGAATTTCATGAGCAAGTTCAAATAGGTATGGAATTGGAACGAAAGCGACGAACCTGAACAGTAGCCGTTACGAGGGAATTTGGTGTGGCTGGTTTTCAGCTGAGAGTGTGGAGAAAATTGATGCGAGATCTTGGCCCTCAGACTCAGAGAGAGGTTGATCAGAGCGGAAATTGTTGCAGTGAATGGGAACAAAAAGGAGGAGCCAACTTTAGTTTGGAGGTGTGAGTGAATGAATGAGTGCAGAGTGGTCAGTGAATGAGTGAAGGACGGAAGCGATTAAGTTTAATTTTCACTTAATAATTAATCAGAGAGTTAATTAAGATTAACGGAATGAAATGATGTTTAATTGTTTATCACTGTGATCAAGGACTGGGATAGAAATCCTGCTTACTCATTGATCTAAGTGACATAAGCACTTTAATAATACGTAAGAATTAATTTTAATCGCATATTTTTGTTTACCCACTTCTTAATTGATGTTTCTGTATTCCCCTCCTTTTGATTATGAAAAGAATAGCTTCCGATCTAATTATAGAAAATGAAAACAAACTTTGTACTTCTAATTTTAATGGAATGATCAAGATACTCTTATGAATTAGACACTCATTTAGCTAGTTTTAAATAAAGATATATAATCGCTTTAAAACAAATAAATTATTCGTAATAAAAAAATTATAAAATAAAAAAAATAAGAAAAAGAGAATGTTTTTGTTTTAAAAATGATTTGGTACGTAAAAAAGATTAAAAGCGAACAAAGTTTTTGCCTATACCTTAAATTTTAGAATAAACACTTATCTCGATCCCTGTCCATTTTAAATTAGGATAAGACGACCCCTCACTAAAAAAATAACACACACTGGTCTCTGTCCATGCATAAATAACTCGTCGCGCCTCCTCCCTTGTATCCCTGTCCATAATTGACGAAAAAGTCTGATGTGGCATTTATCGGTGCTGATCTGGCAGTTAGTCCAGAGTTAAGTTCCAGCATGGATTAGGGTTAATGGACAGGGATCGATTTGTCCCCCTGTCACATTCAAAAACGACGTCGTTTTTAGGTTAAGAAGGAGGAAACGTTTACTTCATCCTCTGGTTCCCCAATCTCTCCACAAACTATTCAAATTCTAAACAATAATGAAACCCTAAGGGATCATGGTTGGAAGTGGAGAACGTTGCTCATCCTCCAACCTGCAAGATGGAGGCGATAGTTGGAGTTATAGCATGAACTCTAATCAGAGTATTGTAGGTAGAAGAAAGAAGAGATGGGTCTCCCCAAAATGCTATTGCGGGTCTGATGCTATTCTGCTCATATCTAGGACCAAAAATAATCCGAATAGGTTATTCTTACATTGCCCTAAGTTCAAGGTATGTTTATGGACAATTTTGTGTTGATTGTGTTCGATTCTATACTTACTTCAAGGTATGTTCATGGTTTTAATCTCTTTGAATTTGTCTAAATGTAGACTGCAGAAGCTTATTGCTCATTTTTTGTATGGCTAGATGATTATGTTTCTTCCTTTAATAAGCATGTTTCGAAGACAATATCAAAGTGGGTAGTGCCGCAGAACCAGCATCGATTTGAAAGCCTAAGTGATGCGGTGGATGACAAAGTGGAAGAGTTAAAAATTAGGTTGATTGGATTAGAAAATCAATTGGAAAAGAACAGGAAAAAATGGGTGAAAGTAGATGCTTGAGATTAGGTTGTAGTATTTTGACATTTTTGAGTGGGGTTATGGTTGCCTGTTTATTTAGGACAACTATGTATGCAACTTAATGAATAATTTTAGGGTATCTAAAAATTGTGTGGCAAGATGAAATTGTATATGTAAACATTGTGAAAATTATATGAAAATGAATTATTATTATGACTGTTTAAAATTTTTTGACCTGAACTTATTGTAAATTAGTGCAGTAAATATTTGTGCATGTAACTTGGATTGAAGTAAATTTTGTAAAGCATACCAATTCATATCATTATATTCATATTGTCAAGAAACATGTAGTTCATATGTTCACAGTTATAATATCATTGTAAAGGCAACATGGCCCAAAATAAAAGTTACACATTTGTAAATACCAAAATACTAAAAGAAGAATAAGACATTTCTTGAAATAATTGTATCACTTCATACTAAAGTATCAAAATACCAAAATAACAGTAACACATTTCTAAATTCCTATTAGCACTGTCATCCCTGCTTAGAGTCCTGGAAGCTTGAAGCCGGGTGTTGGCACAAATTTCAAAAGTCTTGATGCAGTAGTTGAATTTGCAACTGCATCGTCTTTTCAGAAATTGCATCATGAGTGGTTCTTGGAGTAGTCTTTCTAGGTACTGAGTCATTTGATTGAAGCTGTGAGATGTGAGGCATCAGGTTTGATACTTGGGAAGGTTGAAATTTGAACCATAAGGTCTGCCCCGGTGCTGGTATGGGTGGAGGCACGAAACATGGAGCTGGTGGCCTAATAATCTTGTGCTTCTTCCTAAATGGTGTAGGTTTGTCATTGGAGTTTTCTCCTACAGGCTGCAACAAAATAGGTTTAATAGTTATATGAATGAAAACTTTAAGGAATTGAGATGTAATAATTTCTTGTATGAAAAAAGTTTTGTTTTTTTAAAAAATAGAAAAAAATGACCTTCTCAGCTGGTGGTGCAGATTGTGAAACTGAAATTTCTTCTCTCTGATTTTGGGTCGATGCGCCAGTTCTGATTGGCTTTTTGGGTAGTTTCTTCTTAGTTTTTCTCGCTTTGCTCTATGACAAAAAATAATATATTATAGAAAACAAGCAGCAAAATTAGTGTAACATATAAACCTAAACCATAAACTCACCACAGAATCTGAGGGTGGCCCTATTGTTGTGGCATTTGCATCGAGGTCAGTGGTATTTTTATGACATTTTTGAACCTAATGATTGACACGAATAAAAAGCCACAGCTCAAACCTCATCTAAATCTAATAAGTACTTAACACAGCCATTGTACCTCAATTCTCAAAACACAGAGTAAAGAAGTTATTATTTAGGACAACTCAATTCTCAATCATATACTCATTGGCCTGTTTAGGCTTTAACTCAGGCTGAGTTAGTAGTCTCTTCACCAACTTTGATGTCACCTATTCTCTGTTAGCTAGATTACTCCCAAAATCTCTAGCATAGTTGTGCTCATTAACTAATGTCTTCACCTAATAACACCCCCAGCACTGTTCCAAGAGGTCAGAATCAACTAAGGACAGTTCTCTCCTGCACATGCAGCCATCGCCCTCTTTTTTTTATTCTTTAGATACATCACATCCTTCCCTTCATACACAAAATAGTCCTTTAGTGCATTCTTAAATTTTTTTATTGTGATGAATGTTTGTCCCACCTTAAATTCAACTTTTTCATATTCTGTCTCCTTATTGAAAGCATCAAATGTAGTCCTATTTTCATCATATTCTGTCTCCTTATTGAAAGCATCAAATGTAGTCCTATTTTCATCATCATTAGACACTGGGCTGTTAAATACTTCACTCACATATTCATAAGGCTTGTCATAATTTAAGTCTAGCTCATTCCCAACAATATCAAAATTTGATGCCATTGTATTTTCAGCCAATCCATGTCTAGCCTCCACACCAACCCCTGCTTCAGGTCCATTGATGCGTGAGCATCTTTCCTATCTTTTCCTAGTGAATTTGCATTCAATTTGTCGATTTTAATCAAGAATTAATTATCTTTTAGCCACTGTGGATGCTACTTTGAATCGTGTGCAATTCTATTTATTTTAGGTAGCATTCGGTTGGATTTGATGGAGTTTCCGCTGAAAAAGAGAAGAAGGCGAATGATGTTGTCAACCCTAACCTCTCTGCACTCAAACCTAAATAACTCGAGCTACAGAAGTTTAGCTTTCCAACGATGTATAATAGTCCATACTTCTCTTCTACCAGTTCTGCCAAGGCTGCACCTAACTTGAGATTTCTCAAATTAGATGCAAGACATCAATAAGCACGCACAAGGAGTAGGCTGCATCTCAAGTTAGGCACAACCTATTTTCAAGTAAGGCGTAGCACTCAACATTCCACGCCAAGACACGCTGCCCACTTCAAGTAAGGCGCAACCCATTTTCAAGTTAGGCGTGGATTATTAAGGAGTCAAGTGGTCCCCAACTCTCCAAGAAGTCAGCACGCAATCTCCTATTAATTCTGATTTAAACTTTATTTTATTTAAAAATAGGAAGATATATTATTTAGTTTTAGAAATTATAATTTAGATATAAAAGGGAAAAGAATCAGCCCTTTGCTCTTCTCTTCTCTTTTACCTCATTCTGCAATTTACAATTTTTACAAATTCTAGTTTTCTCTCTGAACCATGAGTAACTAAACCTTCATTGTTAAGGTTAGGAGCTCTATCTATTGTATCAATTGATACTATTATTTTTCTATTTTAATTCATGTACTAATTTATATTTCAAGAATTATTTTCGTTCTTTATTTTATGAATTTGGATTGAATGGAAGTATGACCCTTGTTCTAATTGAGTTCTCGTATAACTTGGAAAAGCTCTTTACTTGAACAACAGCTTGAAAACAATTTCTCCTAAACTTCTAATTATATAGATTTAACGGGATACGTGACATATAATCCTCTTATATTTGGGTAATTAGGGATTTTGTGGCATATAAACTAGAATTGAACTTCACCCTCTAATTGGAATTAAGTGACCAAGAAATTGACAGTTGATGAATTTTAGAGGAGACTAAAAAGATCTAAGGAATTAGGGTTTAGTCACATATAGTTTGTCATGAATTAAATCTTGCATGATTAAAATATTTAGTAAGAAAAGTCAATCCGAAAAATAGATTTCTCTGAAGCCTTAACTGTTTCTCCATATATATTTCACAACTTGTTTACTGCTTGCTTTTCTGATTCCCTGAATTTACTGTTTATGCTTTTGAACTCTCAAAACACCATTTTCTGTTTGTCTAACTAAGTAAATCATTTAACCATTATTGCTTAATCCATCAATTCTCGTGAGATCGACCCTCATTCACTTGAGGTACTACTTGGTACGACCCGGTACACTTGTCAGTTAGTTTGCGGTTATAAATTCCACACCAAGTATTTGGCACCGTTGCCGGGGATTGACTATGATTGACAACTACTGGTTGTTTGATTTCTTAGATTAGGCGTTTTTGTTTTAATTTCATTTAACTTATTTCTTTAAATTAAAAAAAAAAATGATTTATTTTATTAAATTTTTTTCTCTTAATTTCTGAAATTAAGTTTTGTGTCCCCTTAGTTGTTTTATTCTTCCTAGTTATTTTACTAACTGAGTTTAAATTTTATACTCTTTTTTTCTTATTAGTTATTTTATTTTCTTTATTTTATTTTTTTATTTTCGTTTTCTTTTATATTATATTTTATTTTCCTTTATGTTCTTTCTTCTTTGCTTGTCTATTTACCACATAGTGCTTTAATTTTGTTTGGTACTTTGTGCTAAGAAAAAATAATGGAGAGAGATCACATGGATGACTACTCACATCCAAGGAGTGATTCTTATTATTGTGGATGGAGGAACTACCCAAATTTTGGTTGGCAAAGTCAAAATCAAAGAAACGTCAGTGCTCCATGTTCCAACTATCAAGAACCACTATCTCCCTATTCATACCAAGAACCATCCTCTTTTTACTCTTATCAAGAACCATCATCTCCTTCTTATTCATATCAAAAACTATCAACTCTTGAACTTCTCATGAAAGAATTCATACATGATATAAGGATGAGTGTCAAAAATGTAGAAAAATATGTGGAGTTGATTATCAAACCCCAGAAAGAGGAACAAGAAAATTTCTTTCCAAGAGATATAATGCAAGATCCTATGGAAGAAAGTGAGAAAATCAATCAAAGGAGTTCATACTCCAGTGAATTAGAGAACTCTCCACCCTCACACATGGAAGAAGAGGAAGATGCAAAAACAAAGGAGGAAGATGTACAAACAAAGGAGGTTGTAAGGGATGAAAACAATTATGGGAATCTACACTCCAATGAAGCAAAGAGTGGCATAGAGGATGAGTTTATTGAACCACCAATTCAAGAAATTGTTGATGAAGGGTACACTCTAACCATCACACAACACCCAAATTTTGAAATAAAAGAAGTGAAGGCAACCAAGGAAAGCACTGAAAATGAGATTGTGACCAAGAAATAGAAGAAAATATCCATGAAAAAGAGAAGGTCAGCAAAAAACAATCCAACCTCTACCCCAACAAGTAAGATGAATCAAGCTAACCACAATAAAGGAAAGCTTGTTAAGATGAATTTATATCAGAGGCACTAATTTTCACCTCTCCCCCTTGGAGACATTTCTTTTAACCAACTGGAAGAAGAGGAAGAAAATTTAACAATCAAGTGTCAAACTAGTGACGGTAAAGAAGCGCTTGTCGGGAGACAATTCGATGTTTTCGTGTCCTTTAGTTTGATTTCTGTTGGTTTGATTTTGTTATTTATTTAGTTTTGGTTGAGTTTTTACTGTTTTTCTTTTGTTTTATGTGTGTTTGGATTATGCAGAGTCATTAAATCAGAAGCAGGTTGCTGAATACAGAATTTCAGACATCCGGAAGAATTTTGATTCAAATTTGGATGACGCCTAACTTGAAAATCTCAAGTCAAACGCCACATGCTGCATATAAGGAGGCATTACTCTCGAGTGGATTGGCGCCTAACTTAAAGTCTCTCAAGTTAGACGCCACAAGACATATGCAAGGAGGATTTTCTCTGCCTAGTCCACGCCTAACTTGAGCACTTTCAAGTTAGGCGCAAGGTGTGAGAACTTAAGACAAGTTGGGCGCCACAAAAGATCAAGTAAGGCGCCAGGGCCATTGATACACTCGGGAGGCTTTAAGTTAGGCACCAGTACACTTAAGTTGGACGCAGGCCTTACTTCCACGCATCAAGTTGGGCGCACCATATAAATGAAGTTAGGCGCCAGAAATCTTAAAGTTAAGCGCCAGCTTCCTATTTGGTTCTATTTCCTCACCAAATCATTGATTTCTAAACCAAATCAATAGCATTGATCCCACCCTAAATAGATCCACTTCCCTTTATTTCATTCACTATATATTCCCCTTCGTGATTCCACGTTCCCTTTTAACCTTTCTATATATTCCGTCCATAACACCCTTATATATATATAATCCCCCCCTCCCATTCCATATATATACGCCCCCCCCCCCCCTTCCCCCTTTTTCTATATTTATATATATATACGTCCCCCCAGCCCCCGGGCCCCTTTATATATATCTATATAAATAAATAAATCAATATATATATATATATATTACAAAACAACAAAAAATAACTTTTTTTTGTCCTTTTATCATTTTATTTTTTTTGTGATAATATTTATTTTTATTCTTCCGTCTATCTTTTTATGTCTCTCTCTATTTTTAGTTTTTCTTTGTTTGAGGACAAACAAATTTTTAAGTTTGGTGTTGTCGCTTCACTTGTGATTTTTCTATTTAGTTTAATGATACCAAAGGGAGACGGATCATCTTCACGGAGGAGCAGAACCTGAAGAATGAAACAGCCACTAGAATAACTGAGGTAGTTGAGTTCCTTTCATTATATATTTTCTTCCGTTCTTATTATGTTATATTTCTATTTTTTGCTATTTTACTTGAATGTCTGCATGATCTTTAGTAATTCTGAGTCCTATTTCTAGTTTAATTAAGTTATTTTAAAATTTTATTTATTTGTCTTTTAATTGAAGAGTATCTCATGTACCGCTCATTGAGTTTGAATCTAATAAGAAAAAGAAAAAGAAGTGATATATTGCATGAGAAATTGAGTCATAACTGAGAGTAGTCTTATTTACTTAAATGTGGTGATATTTTCTGTGATTCTGAATGCATTACATGAACAGTGCATATTTGAATTTAAATAAAAGGATGTTGATGTATAAGGAACAAGAAATTGGAGAACTATTATGAATTCTCTGAAGTTAGTAAAAGTTTAATCCTTGAAGCAAAAGAAACAGCAAAAGAAAAAATAAAAGCAAGGTCCAAGACTCGGAGCATCAATGACTAAGGAGGTCAGACATGATTAAAACCTCAAAGAGTTATTTTCCTAGTCATATACTTGTGGTGTAAATGTGTTAAGTAATCCTTGAGACAGAACACTAAGAGTCGAGATCAAATGCAATCAACAGAGTATGCCAAAGGCTTTGAGCACCATTGTCTGTGAGTAACTGAAAGAAAAATCAGAACTTAAAGAGGGTTTCCTAGTTAAGTGCTTGTGGTGTTTTTGTGTCAAGTGAAGTTTGAGACAAAACATTTAAAGTCACGGTTAGGCTCGAGGTGCAAAGCACCAAAGAAAAGAGAATTAAAAGGAATTTGCTGTGTTCAAGGATTAAACTGAAGTACAAAAGATTAGATAATTCATAATATTATCGGGATTCTAATTCCGAATAACAGTGACATCCTTCTGATTCAAAGGAGAATGGGATGCTAGAACTACTCAGGGTTACAGTTGTAAACCCCACTTCAAGAAGAGACATGAGCTTAATTGAACTCTCACTCATGCAAATTCACATCCTAAGCCTATGTTAGTTTTGGTTGCTTGAGGACAAGCAGCAATTCAAGTTTGGTGTTGTGATGCGTGAGCATCTTTCCTATCTTTTCCTAATGAATTTGCATTCAATTTGTCGAGTTTAATCAAGAATTAATTATCTTTTACCCACTATGGATGCTACTTTGAATCATGTGTAATTCTGTTTATTTTAGGTAGCATTCGGCTGGATTTGATGGAGTTTCCGCAGAAAAAGAGAAGAACGCGAATGATGTTGTCAACCCTGACCTCTCTGCACTCAAACCTAAATAACTCGAGTTACAGAAGTCCAATAGATGTGATTTCAGTGGCGTTGGAAAACTAACTTTCAAAGCTTTCCAACGATGTATAATAGTCCATACTTCTCTTCCACGAGTTCTGCCAAGGCTGCGCCTAACTTGAGATTTCTCAAGTTAGGCACAAGACATCAACAAGCACGCACAAGGAGTAGGCTGCATCTCAAGTTACGCACAACCTATTTTTAAGTAAGGCGTAGCACTCAACATTCCACGCCAAGACACACTGCCCACTTCAAGTAAGGCGCAACCCATTCTCAAGTTAGGCGTGGATTATTAAGGAGTCAAGTGGTCCCTAACTCTCCAAGAAGCCAGCACGCAATCTCCTATTAATTCTGATTTAAACTTTATTTTATTAAAAATAGAAAGAGATATTATTTAGTTTTAGAAATTATAATTTAGATATAAAAGGGAAAAGAATCAGCCCTTCGCTCTTCTCTTCTCTTTTACCTCATTCTGCAATTTACAGTTTTTATGAATCCTAGTTTTCTCTCTAAACCATGAGCAACTAAACCTCCACTATTAAGGTTAGGAGCTCTCTCTATTGTATGGATTGATACTATTATTTTTATATTTTAATTCATGTACTAATTTATATTTCAAGAATTGTTTTCGTTCTTTATTTTATGAATTTGGGTGGAACGGAAGTATGACCCATGTTCTAATTGAGTTCTCCTATAACTTGGAAAAGCTCTTTACTTGAACAACAACTTGAAAACAATTTCTCCTAAACTTCTAATTATTTGGACTTAATGGGATACGTGACATATAATCCTCTTATATTTGGATAATTAGGGCTTTTGTGGCATATAAACTAGAATTGAACTTCACCCTCTAATTGGAATTAAGTGACCAAGGAATTGGCAGTTGATGAATTTTAGAGGAGACTAAAAAGGTCTAAAGAATTAGGGTTTAGTCACATATAGTTTGCCATGAATTAAATCTTGCATGATTAAAATAGTTAGTAAGAAAAGTCAGTCCGGAAAATAGATATCTCTGAAGCCTTAACTGTTTCTCCATATATATTTGACAACTTGTTTACTGCTTGCTTTTCTGATTCCCTGAATTTACTATTTATGCTTTTGAACTCTCAAAACACCATTTTCTGTTTGTCTAACTAAGTAAATCATTTAACCATTGTTGCTTGATCCATCAATTCTCGTGGGATCGACCCTCATTCACTTGAGGTACTACTTGGTATGACCCGGTGCACTTGTCGGTTAGTTTGTGGTTATAAATTTCGCACCACCCATCAACTACAGCACCTTCTGCCCCAGTTTTTCCATCCCTCAGAACGTGTGTCCTTCTCCTACCTGAATACCTCTTGGAAGCCCGTTTCTTGGCTGTCTTTGGAGAATAACATGGACCACCTTTACTTGGTCCAACCTTATCCCTATTATTTGGGCCACCCTTGCTTGATTCCCTATTTGGGCCAGACTTCACCTCACCATCTGGTCCATCCTTCACCTCACTAGCTGGACCAACTTCACCTTTCCAGCTGGATCCTGACTAGTTCTCTTCGTTGGTGATACCATTTTTTTCTTTTTTTTCTTCAATCTCTCCTTCCTTTTTTGTTCCTCACTATCGTCACTGCTATGTATCTTCATATTTCGGAGGAGGTGGCTTATATGGCTCATCCTTAGTTGTTTCATACCCATCACTTGAGGAAGACGAGTCACTCGGAATAACCTCCTCAACTTGCATCTCCTCATCGACAACTTCTGGCACACTAACCAGATGATCAAAGTAGATATAAATCTCGTTTGTCCCCTTGTTTTTACTCTTGTTATTCCTTATGTCATTTATCTCAATATCACCCCTCATTACATGTAACCCAAATTCTAAGTCAAGTGCCATGCTATCAAACCAAAACATAGTCTTGTACTCTCTGTAATCCAACTCCTTCAGTAACGTTTCAAAATCAAATAAATTCACCAAATCAATGTTTAAAGGTGGCCACTTCTTCACTTTTCCATCAACATATTCTAATTTTTCCTGTGTATTCCTCTTAAAATTTCCTCATGATGGAAAACAAGAACTACTTCAAACTCATCCATCTGAAAATTATTATTACTAATCAAAACCCAATTCATGACATTTTATCTCACTGTGCCAATGATCTAAACTACTAACAAACAATATTAATTATTTAACAAATTAATTAAAAACATTTTTTAAAAACCCACAACCAGGCAACCCATTTCAACCTACTGAACACTGCAACACCAACATGCAACTTAGGAATAGAGATTGGATAGTGCTAATGTTTTAGATGCCCAAATTCGTTACTAACCTTAATGGCGACCCAAGCTGCCTCCACTGCACGACGTCAATAACTCCGTCAAGTATGGAGTTAGAAGAGTCCTCCGAATCCTTCCTGGTGGCCTTGTCAGCACCAACACTAGCTATCTCCACCACTATCTATCCTTTTGCGCAAAGAAGGTTACAGGGATTTTGGTTATTCTGTAAATATGAGTTAGGGCTTGGGGGTTATGAGGGTGAGAATGACGTTTCCTCATTCTTAACCTAGAAACGGCGTCGTTTTTGAATGTGACAGGGGGACAAATCGACTCCTGTTCATTAACCCTAATCCACCCTGGAACTTAACTCTGGACTAACTGCCAGATCAGCGTCGATAACTGCCACATCAAACTTTTTCATCAACTATGGAAAAAAGGGCACGATGAGTTATTTTATGCACGGACAGAGACCAACATGGATTACTTTTTTGGTGAGGGGTCGCCTTGTCCTAATTTGAAATGGACAGGGACCGGGATGAGTGTTTATTCTAAATTTTAACCCTAAATAAAAAGAATAAGTATTAAAATAAAAAATAAATTTAAATTAAAAATATAAAATAGAAAATAAAAGAATAAATTGAAATTAAATACAAAGAGAAACACTTTTTTTATCTAATTTTTTTATGCAACAAAAAACAGATTCACCCCACGTATTTTATACACTTCATAGTTTAGGAATTGAATCGAATAAAATTACTCAATTTTTTACCTAATTTTTTGATACCATAAGAGAGAGACTTACTCAATTTCACTTGTCTATACCGTAGTTTCATCACAAAATCAAAAAGAGTTTCTCACACCTTTAATTACTCAATGAGAGCACCTTTTATTAGATTACAATTAAAAAAAACTAAACTCCCTAACATAAATTAAAGTCCAATTTAATAACTAATAAACAAATTTAAACTACATAAAATTAAAGTAAATATTCTAATACTTAAAAGTATAAATTAATACTACTAAATAATATTTAAACTTTTCATATCACGAACATTTAAAATACGTAACATTTTCTTTCTCTTAAAAATCATCTTCGAATCTTGTAGTTAAAAAAATAATATATAAAAATAACAAATACAAGAAATACACTTTTTTTCTTTTCTTCTTGCCTTTTTTTCCCCTTTTCTTGTTGTTGTTTTGAATTAAAAAGAATACCAAAATTTGTAGGCAATAACAAAAAAGTAAAAATATCATTAGGACCTGCACAAGATGACAAGAAAACCACCGCTTTTTTTTTTTTATTGAAATTGAAAAATAAAAATTAAAAAATGTAAGTAAAGAATATGCAAGACCAAACATAAACTAATCTAAAACTCGTCAAAAGTAACCTTCATAATTATGCCTTTATAAAACTAAAATAAGTTGCATAGTACTCGTTATATTCAAAAAATAAAAAATTGTGACACAGCTATACATTAGTATGACCGTGTACATGAGAGTCATAAACTCATAGTGGTTAGTTAATATTCAATGGTGGCTGATTTGTTGGTCCCAACTATCTTTGGGATTAACGTTAGTCTCTTAATATGGTTTTTAATTTAAACCGTTAGATCATTTTATTATTATATCTAACGGTGTAGATTAAATACAAATATATATTTTTATTTTTATTAAATACTCCCTAATATTTAACGTTTTTACAAATGATTCCCTTCCTCTTTCTCTTATTATATATTTTGCAGATGGGGTCTCTTCTTCTTCTTCATTACTGCGATGAAAACTGGCACTAGCATCAACTGTTAGGTCTGGTTCGAGACTACCCATGTACGCATGCAACTATCAGAGCCTGGATCGAGACTATTTCGCACCCCTGTCCACTCCGCCTCTAAAATTTGTGTTCTTCTCCTCTCTTGGTCATCTACTTCGTGTGGTGTTCTTCGAAAAGGAAGTCATGGAAGCTGTCACACATATATACACAGAGACATATACTTCACACTTGAGACAGAAAATCAGAAAAGAAACAAAAAAAGAAAAGAAAATCTTCGCGGAAGATTATGGCCTCAAAGGAGACCCAAGACTTCTAGCCATTTCTCAAGCCATCAGAGTCGTTTCTCAGGTTTTCATTTTTTATTTTTTCTTTTTTTCTTTCAACGTTTTTCTTCTTATTCATCAACAGATCTATAGCTGTGACGGTTTAGTTTCATAATATTTTTATGTTTAGAAGTCTGAAATTGATGGTGTTCCACACAGAAGATCAATGAAAAGACATGCATGAGATTAACTATAAGCTGATAGAATAAATCTAACCATAAAACAAGAAAACTCAGTAAATAATCTTGCATTTTTCTTTCCCAAATATATTTGTTGAAACTTATAGTTGAGTAGGACATAATTGAACTTTGTTAATTAGAGGAAGTGAGTGAATAATTGTTGATGAATAATTGTTGATGAATATTTTTTTTAATAGCTAATTGGTGTTAAGAATATATTAATGAGAATACTCATAGCTCTTTGAAATGACCCACACTTAACTATCTGCTGTAGATTTATGTCCCAATTAAAGAAGAAGGTGACCGCTGGTATATGGTTATTAGTTTATTGGATGAAAAATTATATCAGTTTGATTCTAATTTAAATGATGATCAAGTTGAGCCAAGATAAGAAATTATGAAATCCTTGGTAAGATGTCCATAACCCATTTCTTTATACACAAACTATATATAAAATAATACATAAATCTTAATAGATTAGTCATGAATAAAATTTTCAGGCTATAAGATTATCAGATATGGTAACTTTTGGGCATTACCTAAAAGGTGACATTCCTGAAAGAAAAGATTTCATGAATTTTGATGTGAAAAAGGTTAAGGGGTGCCAATTATCCTCAAAGGTACACATAATTGTAGTGAATCTTTTATTTACATCTTTAATTAAAGTGATCTTTTATTGATACTAACTAGTTAATATTGCCACTGAACTTTTAGTCGCGACTCTGGTGTTTGGGTTCTTCAATGGTTGTCTACGACAGAGAAGTTTAATCCCACGGTGTCGGTATTGTAAGTTTCAAAGACATATTGATTAATTATATACATGATGCCATATTATTTAACTAATTAATTCATATTTGTAGCTAAATGAGCAATATATTCGGACATTCGTTGTGATAAATCTTTTGTTGGGGATGTTCAATGACCACAATTCCACAAATACAAGTTTCAGAAGAAGAATAATGATTTTTAGGCTAGGCTTTAAAGTGAATAGTATGGAGATCAACATTTTTGCCTATTTTGTTATTATTTGAAAAATTTGTTGTAATCCTCAATTATAAATGAGATTAGTGATATTTATAATTTATTTGTTGAATTATTATTTTAAAGAAAAAATTTTGTCTTATCAGACAATTTTGGTACATTTTTATATAAGTAATAAATACAGAGATCAATAATATTTTTCTATCTTTATGTTTGTGTATTAATTTGGTCATTGGTGTAAGTTAATAATTGTAACTTTGTGCTCACCTATTATCATCTGAATAATCTGTGCCAAAGATTATTATTATGATCATAGATATCTAGGAATATATCATCATGTGTTCTTTGCCATTTCAAATTGAAAATGATTAGTTAGAGATTCATACATGATTCTTTGTCATTCTAACATTCAGACACTTGTGTCTCAACAAACACATAACCACACCATCATAATACCCTCATGCCATAGCTAGGAAGTTTTTCATGCATCATGCACATATTCATCTGATTCTATTTTATATTGGTATGAAATACACACTATTTATTTGTGAACAAAACTTTGAAAGCAAATCATTAAATAGTAAGCCAAATTCTACGGCATGATGCCCAGAAATCTATTCACCAAATTTTATTCACCAAAACAAATTCAGAATTCCATTCACTAAGTTCTATTGAATTACCAAATTCATCATGAAAATTCATACACAAAGTTCTATTACCCAAGTTTTATTCAATTAGCACATAATAAAAATTCATATAATATTACAATGAGAACTCTTCAATAAGTTCTATGTCGGCACTTGCATCACAACCTTTTGTCCAAAATTCTTGTTCTTCGTAATCTTTTTCAATATCAGATGCAATCCCTGCAAACAAAATATTGATGAATCTCCACTCTTATTAATAAAAATTATATAATTAACATGTGGTACGCAAATTGTTAAACCAAATATTATCATTTCTCCATCTGCATCCAAACTTTTCTCAAAAGGGTTCCTAATTATGTCATGAGAAGTTGCACAGCTCGCATTAGTCTGCTGAATGTCATTTGTCAATGGACAAAATTTTTTATTGTACCCTTCCATGCGACAAATACCACATCGTTGTGGTTTTCGTTTGACCTTCTTCAACTTATTGATACATTCTTTAAAATTTCTCTGTATCATCCGACTCTTCTATCATCTCATCAAAGAATACTCTATCTTCTATTTTATCATATACTTCAAGATCTTACTCAACAATTTTATTTGTAACTGAAAAAACATAAAACAAATAGTATTCTAATAAATCAAAGTGCAGAGACCACTAACATGAAAATAATAGTACTGTTTTGGTTCTATATATTTTTTTTAAATTTATTAAATTCTAAAATAAGTAAAATAGAAGAAAGCGTTAAAACTGTAGAAAATAATCTTCTTTATGCTATCAAACCCAATATCGATTAAAAAAACAAAAGGAATAAGAAACATTAATGTCCAAGCAAGAAATATAGACAACTATATGCAAGAAACAGATTTAAATCTATGAAAAAATGAACATAAAATCACATAGAACCATTAATGTGAAAGAAAGAAGAAATTATGTGATAAAATACAATATTCATACATTAGAGAGAATTTATCGGGATCACACTTCTCTTGTGCCACCATCTGAACCGTCATTGTTGCCTCCAGTAAAATCTGCGTGCTCCATATGAACCCTACGAGGTTTTAGATTTCTGTTGTTTTGTTATTTAGAAGACTAATTTTTCTATTTAATATTTAAATTAGTCATTAATGTAGTTTTAAATGACATAAAACAATAAAGAAGTAGGGATATAATGGTAAATGATCAATATTGAGTTATTCTTGTAATAAAGAAGAGATATAGTATTGATATTGCAATAATAGGCTAAGGATGTTTTTGCAAAAAAAAAAATCAATTGTGTTAGACAAAGATCATGAAGGACCAACGTAAATGCCACCATATTCAATGGCAGTGGCCCTCTATTTGATCCAAAAATTCTCTGTCCAATTAAGACCAATAAGTTTAATCACCCACCATTTTGAATAAATCACATGCTTTAATAATTAAGAAAAAAGCAGGCAGCTAGGTATCCTATGGAGGGGGCAGAACAATACTTTAAACTACTCTAACCTTAATATTTTAGTAATTACATATATGATTAAAGTAGAACAAAATATAACAATAATCTTAAAGAAATGTGTCTATCTGTCTATCTATCTATGCGTAACCTATAAATATCCTTAAAAAACATTCTTCCTAAGATCACTACAAGCAACTTTCCATCTGCAAGATGCAGAAAACAAACCAAATTAACTGTAAAATACATATTTATATATATATAGATCAAATTAGAATCCCCCAACAATGGTGGGTACTGAGTAAAGTCACTATAATAACTGATAAAAAAAAAAAATCCACTTTCCTTTTCTCTTTTTCTAACACCACTGATAAAACTGAAGAACTATCACCACAAAATCAGAAAAGAATTTACCTGAAGGATGATGTTATTTTTAGTAGCCCCTGTGCTTTTTGATCTCCCGTAACATCAAGACTAATAAACATACATAGTCTTGAGGTAATAACTATATAACCGAAGGGAAAAAAAAGAAAAAACATAGTAAGTTAACTAAGAAGGTTCATCAATTTCATCAGTTTTGCTGAATCTGCTGCTTCTACTGAAAGCTTGATCCTGGTGTAAATATTGCAAGATTAGACCATCCATTGCTACCATTATTCCAACAGCTTGAATCACCATTATGCATACTCAGAAAGCTCTCTGCATTATTGCCATTGCTCTGAACATCCAACCCTGGATTTCTACTAGAATTCGAGCTCACTGGCGGCTCAACAGAACCGGTCGAATTCACATTCACTCCGAATTCATTCATTTGCACCATTTTAAGACTTGATCCATTTGAATTCAGACCCTCCAATAGGCTCCCCAGATGGCTAGTTGCCAATAGGGAACTGAAGCTTAAGCCTGGGCCTTGATCAGCCACAGTAGGCTGGGCGGCGTAGGCCTGGGCCGAGTCGGATTCAGGAGCGGATGAAGCAGCCTGTGCTGGAGTGGAAACGGATGGTGAAGGGGATACTGATGATGATGATGGTGCAGATGATGATGTAGGGCGTTTGGAGGAGTTGTTGTTGGTGGATGATTTTTTTGTGTTCTTCCTGCTTCCACCACCAACTGGGATGTTCCTAAGAGCACCTCCTTTGGTCCAATACCTTCTGCAATTCTTACAAAAATGGCGTGGCTGTGAGAGATTGTAGTTGTTGTAGTAGCAGAATTTGGTGTTTGTTGAGTCGCAACGTGGGCATTTAAGTTGTTCTTGTTCAGGAAATTGGGGTTTGATGGGTTGAAATATTGTTGGGTCTTGCATTCTCTCCTTATAATACTAAAAAGCACTTCAGTATTTAAGCAAAAGGGGTTTTATCAATTTGATAACAAAGTTCAAAGTTCAAACCTTTCAAGGGATTGAATTTGAGGGCATGTGAAGCAAGCAACCCTTGATGTGTTAAGATCTGAGCTCAGGTTCAGGAAAACAAAGGTGTAAGCTTTTTTATAGTACTAAGTAGAAAGTGGAAAGATGACAAGATAATCAATCAGACCATGATCCGAAAAATAAAAACACATAAAAAGTGTTGTTGTGGTTGGTTGTGTAACATAATCTAGAAGCAGTTCCAACAAAGTAAAGTAGTTTGAAGAAACAGATAGAAGCTCAAAGAGACAGAACGAGAAAGTTACGTGGTTGGTTTGATGAATGAACTTGGAATTGGAAGCTTCTCTTGTTGCCTTGGATTTCTATGGATGGATCATTATACCAGCTGAAAAAAAAACATGACATAACAAACAAACAAACAAACAAAAGCAGAGAGATTTAACTAAGTTCAGCACAAACACAAACAAAGAATGTTCAAGAGAGAAAAAAAAAATAGGAAGATATTTGAAAAGCCTCAAAAACCTTGATGATGGAGATTATTATGGAGTGTGATGACTACCACTAACACACACCCTCTTCAAATAGAAAGAGAATAGATACACCTCTCTCTCTCTCTCTCTCTGTTGCAGTCACTACTCACTACAAGTAGAAGGATTGGCTTGAATCTTGAGCTCCTTTTTCTGGGCATTCAGACATCGCACTTAACTAAAATTTAACAGTATTAGTGGGGCGATTAAAAGTGTTAACTTTCATAAAAAGTCATGTTTTTGTATATTAAAAACTAGTAACTTTATTTAATTAGTCAACGGGTCAATGACCAAAGTAGACCACGGAATTAGTCGCTCTTATTATTATTAGATGACCGTATGAAAACTGCTCCTGGAAAAAGTAGTAATAATATAATATAACGTAACAATAAAATAAGAAAAAAGGGACGCCAATAATGTAATTAAGATATTGATAAAGAGACAAATAAGAATATTGAGATGGGAGAATCGAGTGTAAGGTCATAAATTCTTATGGTTATAAACAAATGGGATAAATAAAATAAATTAATCTTCCTTTAATATAGAGGTATTTGTGATATTAGAATGTCTCCATCAACTTAATCACCTTAATTAAAGACACCAACCACAAAAGACAACTAACTAATAACCTCATTACTCGATAGTCTATACTCTATTATCTACTAGTAACGCATTTTCAGGGGGAAAAGATATATAATATTAATAGAAATTTTACCGACTTAAATCTGGCTGAGCCAAGCCGTATATTGGGCCATGTTGGGAAAGCCGCCGTCAAAAGAGTGGCCCATTGAGCCCACACGACAGGGCTTGCGTGTGGACAAAGCAATCAACACCCATCATTTCGTGGGTTTCATCATGAGATCACGGCCGTTGAAATATCACGCAAGCGAATCAGAGACGTCAAAGTGTCGAGCGGTGTAGAATGTGTGCGAAAGTGGGTTGCGTTGAGTTACCGTCACCCCATCACAGCCAATGACACAGTGGACACGTGGCAGAACCCCATGAGTGGAAGGTGCTCGACTGACAGCTGGAGCAGCACTGCAGCAACAAGTTTCATAGCAGGAATGTTAGAGTCACACGCCGGTGACATTTTGAGGAACAGTTGTGGGTCCCACGTTTTGTCATTTTATTGGCTGCTTCAACTTGAAGCCGTAGATGTTTGACCCGTGTGACTGTGACGTGGTGATGGTGAAGAATGAGGGGGTAAAAAGCTTAAAGGGAACAAGTGGGTCCTACATTGTGCGTTGAATTGTTTGGACGGCTGTGATTTGATTTGGGTTGATGGATTGGAATTGAAGAGAGGCACCGTCCTCGTGCGCATAGGCGAAGGATTAGGTGGCCCCCATTTACTTCAAATGCGGTGATTGATGATCAAGTTTGACACGTGTGCGGCTGTGATGTGATTAAAAAAATACATCTTGTACTAAGATCAATATTCTACATATAATATAATGTTTTATGATTAAATTGTTGTGCAGCCACGTCCTCACTAATTCAGATTCCACTACTTGATGAATCAATAAGGCCACCAACTAATGACACATAACTGGTTCCATGTTATACGATTTATCGTTGGAAGTTACATGTGTGTGACCAACTACTGTTATTATTGTAATAAGTGTATAGAATGGTGGGATAGTAATGAATCAAATTAGAACATGTATAAAAGATTTAAAAAGAGAGAGAGAGTAGTGGAGGAGTGAAGAGCAAGTTGAAATGAAGATACAATAGCACGAGGAGTTGTGATGGGAGAATGGGACCCCTCTCCTATAACATTGTAATTCTATGCATGTGGACGACTCTTAATTTAACCATTTTCAGATGCACATATATGTATATACAACTTTATCATTACAACGACATTTTCTTTCATTTCAAGTTTAATTTTATCTAATATAATGACTATAAATTTGTAGTAAAAAAACTATAAAAATCAATAGGTTTATTAAGTCTTCAATTTAATATTGTCCTTCTATCTCATTACATAGTGTTTAAGTTAATAATATATATAAAAAAAGGAGTCTACAGAAAATTTTCCATCCAAGTGCTATTGAATAATGTAGGGCATATATCATTAGGACATGTATAAAAATAAAAGAAAAAGTCTAAAAACCAATTACAATGTAAACAAACCAATTCAATCAATTTTTTTAATTTTAATTTTAAAATTTAAAAAATTGGAGTAGTAAAAGATTATTTTTTTATTTTTTTTGTAATGAACTTATTTTTTTAACGGGTTGACTCCAGTTTATTACACCCATAATTAATTTTCTAAATGAATCGAAAATAAAATAAAAACGAGAAACAACAAAAATGAGAAAAAATTAAATAACATAATAATAAAAAAAAATTAATCTAACATAAGCGATATAAACCATAAGCAATGTAACAATCTGTTCATATTCTGATCCAAAGTAAAGTCAGACCCATTAAACATAAAGGTCTGCGAAAGGTGACCTCTTTTACTTATTGGACTTCTTTAGAGGTCGGATACGATAAAGAGGTCTAACTTTACTTATCTAAATAAGTAACTAACTCACCAAATCTCTCCTACTATCTCTACCTCATTTAGAAGGAGATTTCAACAAACTCCCAAAATAAAGATAACGGTTATCCACTAACAAAAATGATTATCTACCCTACTATAAATACACGGATAACCTTTAGGTATATTCAAATTTCAATCTACTAAAATTCTGCCTAAAATCTTTGCTAATTTAAATATCAAAATTTCTTGTAGATACAACCTCCACCTCCTCACGAAAAATTCAGACAATAGCAGTCAGACACCAAAAGCAAATCAGATACATTCAGGCTCAAACCACCATTATTTCAGATAACCATCGAAGCACAGCCCATGTGTTGTTTATAGCCTCGCCAGTTGTGTTATTCCCATATGAAGGATTTTTATACTTCACATGAAAGTGCGATAAATAAACATCAAAAGAATTGACAATAACTTTTCATCAACTTAGTCATATCATGAATAAAAATTATACTAATTCTCTTGCATTTAATGAAGTGGAAATCCAATTGCATTGTTTGAGAGGCCATGAAAAAATCTTGAGTAGTTGGCGGCTACACAAGGACATGATCAAAACCATTGGATTTGGTCACAGCCGCATATGAAATTAAGCACTTTTTGGGTTTTGCACATGAAGTGTACACACACACATGCATGTGGTGTTTGTTTGCAAGTGATTACTTATATATTGAGGTGGAAATAAACAACAAACAAGCCTAACAAACATGTTTCACATATAGAATATAAGATCTCAATCGCTTGAAAGTGACCTCTACATACACACTTCCATTGAGGGTAAAGAGAGTACATATTCTTTTCCAATATCTTGTACTATTTTGCATTTCCACCTATGTACATACATATGTATATATATATATTCTTGGTTCTTTTTAACTAACTAAAGAAGAGGTGCAACTTAAATGAGAATGTGATTCTGTTTTTTTAAAATTCTCCATTAGGCTAACTTGTACATCTCAATCTCATCATGCATCTTAAATGAAAATGGGACCGCTGTAGAAATCTACAGCACTATAATATATTTTGTAACAAACTCATCTCATGATGCTTAATAATTATTTCAAGAGAAAAAAATATTATTTTACACTCTAAAATTTTGATTAAATTCATAACGTTTAAAATATTCTATTTTAATTTTATTTTAAACATCTTATTTTGTTTTATTTTAATTTTTGTTCAAAACAAAATTTTTTTTCACAAATACATTTTTTTATTATAATTTCCTTCTGTCAACGATAAAATTTATAATTGCAGTGGTCATAACAATGATAATTGTAGTAATTTGAGCGAAAAATAGTTGAAGAGTAAGAAAAAAAAGATAATAATAGAAAAACTAGTGTAAAAAAAACATTTTGATTGTGATCAAACAATAAAAATAACACAAAATAAAATATTTAAAACAAAAATAGAATATTTTATACATTAGAGATGAAATTGAAACTTAACTAAAATTTGAAGACAAAAATAATAATTTTCCATTTTTCCTTAAGCTTATCAAATTTTCATTATATTCCATCCTCTTTTAGTTTAAGATCATGGGTAGTGAATTCCCGAAAATGCCACTAGCATCCGTACCAAACAAGCAAAGGAGAAAAGCTAGTTCATGATGATTTAAAAATAGCCTTGAAGCAACATCATCAAAATATCTGATGAATCAATCAAAAGAGATGGTATAAAACTTGATGATGAAAATGATCTCACTAGCAATCTCAATAGATGAATGAATAATGATTGAAATAGTTAAACATAGTAGCCAGTGAATGTGAATCCTCTACCAACAATCTCACCCCCCCAGAACCATGCAAAACACTCTAGTCCAAACAAAGCACCAATGCCAACATCTTCTATGTTTAGATCATGTCTGTTCTTCACTATGTTCTTTACATAATCCAGATCCTTCAAGAATGAATTGTACCGAAGAGGGATGCTGCAGAAATCAAGGAGCAATTATATTGTTATGGATCTCAGCATTCTTTATTTTTTGTTATTCTCTTATGTAAATTTATCAACAATTTAGAGGGAATTGAATTAATCAAGAACCTTGCAAGGCGAGTATAAAACAATTGTTTAGCCAATGATTGGCACTTTTCAATGGTGGGAGGCTCTTGGATATAGTGTCTGTTCTGTTCCAACAATAGCTTGTAGTAGGAACCTCCATTCTTAGCAACAACTTGAGAGGCTTGTGTCACCTTTGATTGCAACTCAGGAATCCTTGATGCCATGAATATGATCTAAACTAAAGGTGCAAATTTTATCATAATAATCATGCGGAGATTCTAAATGGAGGCTCTATTTCAATTAATGGATCATACTCAACCTATACTTATATATATATATATATATATATATATATATATATATATATATATATATATATATATATATATATATATATATATAAGGACATGCTGCCATATGGCACCTCAATTAGTAAGAGAATTGTTCAGACAAGAATAACTCATAATTTCACAATCTTAGTGAAGATTTTGAATTCAGTTACTTTGGTTACCGTTTCTACCGCTAACAGATGACCAACTCAGTGTTCAAGGATTACCCTTTTTACCAAGACAGTTTTATTAAGGATTTGGAGGTTTATCTAAATCTTTTGGCAAACCACTATGCTACATGTATATCAAAACTAACTACTAAATACATGTTAGAATATAAATACACATTGAAAATAAATTAAATCACACATATATTCATACACAAATATATTGATGGCTAATTTTAGTGGTTGATTTTAATATACAAATAGCATTTTTATTCGACAAAAGATAGATAGTTCCTAAACATTTAAACTATTAAATGGTTCTAGTAATAAAATATATTTTTTAAGTATTTAAATAATTACCAAATAACTTTTTTTTATTTTATTTATTAATTAGTCTTTCATATATTATTTAATTTTAAAATGTACTCTTTATTTTATAAATTATTATTTTATTATTCACCATTCATTTAATCTTTGTTATCAACAATTTGAAACCGTAAAGAAATAGAACATTTATCAATGTAGACTTTAATTATAGTTTGATATGTTTTATGAATATGATCATGAGTTCGATGTAAGAAGTAAGAACTACTTCAATTAATTTGAATTTTCAAACTTAAGTATTATATTGTAAAATTAAGATTCAATCTTTATTATTCTTTTGAATTGAACTGTTATTGAAAAAAGAAGAAGAAACAACATGAATTATTTGAAAAAAATTTATATAATAAACTATATGTTTGATCCGTTTGATGGCGCAAACAATCAAAAATGCATATTTGTTGTCAATACAGTCAATTAAAAAGATTTTTCAATCAATTGGTTATATATATATATAAAAGAATAGATTCTAAAGATATCTAATCAATTGTTTGCCGACTCAGAATTTATCAAAAGGTAAATTAGGTGTTGGGAAAGGATGGGATTAGGATTTGCGACCAAGAGTAAATTAAGAATTTTGTCAAATTTGTTAAATAAAATCAAACGACAAATGGTCACATTTGTTAAATTTAAAAATTATTCGGAGACCATTTTGTCAATAACATCTTTTAAGTACTAAATCTTTTGGATACTGATTTGATATTTACCTCCATTATAATTTATAACTCGTGTATTTGAAACATCTAGGAGTCTATAATTCTAGCATCCATAGTTTGAAAAGAACACGCTTCAAAATTGTTGCCTTTTTCATATAAAATCGCAATTGCAAAATTTGACACAAACATAAAATCGTTCTTTAAACACTAAATAAATGCATGTCTGAGAGAACCACCAGTTTATGCTACTTTGCAACCTAAAATTATTACTTGCACATAAACTAACCACCGTTACAGTAAAAATTAAAGACTTTAGGACAGACATGTCAAATTAAATTCCAGCACAAAAATAATCAATGAAAAAATGATGCACTGCAGGTTTCAACTGCTCCATTCCACAGAGAGATCTGGGCAAAAGGAAAAGAAGAAAAGAAAAGAAAAGCTACATTTTTTTTTTCAATCTTGATCCTAATGGCAGATATTGAACATCCTTTAGTATCTGTTGCAGGAGAGCTACAATGACATTTTTCTTCTTCACTTGCAAGCCATAACACAATTTGAAACATTGATTTGCACCTTCTCTTTCAGAAGAAGATACAGAGAAATAAAGGGGGAGAAAAGAATATTAGGGTTGGAAGGAGAACAAAAATAAGGTCTGTGCCTACCCCTGGGGTATTCAGAAACAGCCACTTCTGCATCATTTTCCAAAACAGGCTCTGAAGGGCACTTTTGACTTTTTTTTTCTAGTGTGTGTGAGAGTTGTTAATGTAATATAGCCTCCAACCCAGTGTGGTTGGTAGGTAAGGTAACAAGGGAAAAGAAGCAGCCTTCTCCACAGCAATTTAACCATGCAAAATACACGTCATGTCATGTCCTCTTTCATCGTTTTGTCTTCCTTTACGCATAGTACATGTACAAGCTATTTGCGGCCGCGCAAGCGATTGAATTCTCAGTCGGATGCCATGCCAAGTGCAGCAACTTTGTTGTGAAATCAAAAGAATTCCCATTCGCGTCAACACCTGGGGCTTCTGTACCTGTTCAAGAATGCAAGTATCGAATATTATTGCAACAGTTAAACAATACATTTCACATGTTGTTCCAGATTAGACTAGGGAAATAGAGTTGAACACTTACCTCGTCTTACAACTCTTGTTATACTGTTTCCGAGGGATCTTTGCCTTGGTGTAGAGGTTGGAACTTGTCGTCTGGCGGAACGAAAGAGTGATTAATAATTCCACAATACCTAAGTAATAAAGCATGATTCACATCACATCTCCAATAAAAAATTACCTCATTGGATTTTTACTGGCTTCCAAAGTTGTAGCCTCGGCACTTCCCAGGGCACAACCGAACACACGGAATAAGTTGCTGGCATCAAATGAATCAAATTAGTAAGGAACAGGATAAATAATTTCAATCACAATTCAACTACATATCAAGTTTTTTACCACAGACCTGTAAGAGCCAGTAGCAATACGCAACCCGTCACCGCTCAGACAACACTCGAACTTGTCAAAAATTGAATCATTTTCATATAGATCACAAAGCTGGCATGTTCAAACAAAAGCATAGCCAATTATAAGACAACAAAGCAGTGGAAAGAAATTCATGAATCAACTTCACCTATAAAAGCCCAGGAATCTAACCTTAGGTCTTAAATACTCGTGAACCTGGAAAGTTGCAACCGGGCCTGAATCCATATTTATGTCCCATAGCTGTTTAAATAAGTCAAGATGAGTGAATAAGATAAAGAATGAGTGATCATAAACACAAAAGTGTAGAAACCATCCAAAGAAACAAAATGAGAGATATTTGATATGTTTAGGCTACAGCACAAAGAATGTTGAAGTTACGAAGAGACCTAAGTAAAAAAAGTACAATTTAAACAAAGCAACCCAAACTAATAAAAAATAAAAAATTCAATTCAACAAAAATTTAAAGCATCCTTATCTATAAATAAGTAAAAATACATCAAAAAAGTCTCTTGGCAAAGAGGGTGTGGTTCTCAACTTTCAATTTGACAACTTTATCTCCTCAAATATTAGAAAGGAGGGTCTATTTGCCAAAGCCCAAAATATTAGAAAGCTTCAACAACTGAAAACATGAATTTTTGACGTAAAAACGTCAAACCTTTAGAGTCATATAATCACGGCTAAGTATGTATCTTCCATCCTTCCCAAATTTTATGTCTGAGATAGAAGCAATAATCTCCGTGAAAAATGATCTGGACCCAGGGGCCTCCTGTTCCTCAAACCTGTTCAAAAGATTATATTGCCTGTTAGAATCTAAATGAACAAGGAAGCATACACAACTGCATTAGTATAATAGATTTTCATAAAAACTCTTTGCTTCATAAGCAACATTTCAAGTGTCCACACAAAGAAGGGGGCAAAAGAAGATCTTTTGCGTAGTTCGATTGTCCACGCCAAGAAGAAAGAGGAAAAAATAGAGAGAAAAAACCTTTCTGCTATTTAGCCTACAGTCTTGACATTTGTTAAACACTATTACTTATTTACTTGGTTTTTAGAAATTAACATGAAGATTACCACAAAAGTATATAACAAAAGCTTACAATTTGGTATGCGAATCACATAATGCTGATTGCCGCAAGTCAACTAGGCGGATTGAACCCTTTGAACTGCTGTATGCCAATGTATTACAATGTGTAGGGTGGAATTCTGCTGATGTTATTACCTCTGAAATCATAAATATCTGGGGTCAAAGCTCAACCAAGACTGAAGAAATAGGAAATACTCTCCTGCAAATAATGCATGCAACACACAAGCCGATTCTACCTTCAACCCACCAAGTCCCTCCCCACTTGCCTATAAATACATTTTCTCCTTTCCCTCCTTCATATACTTATTGAACACACCATACATGAGAAGTACACGATCCAGTACACTCCAATTTTCACCTTTCTTTCATCATTCCATTAAAGAACATTCCCTTCCAACATTTCTAGAACTCCCAAACATAGCCTAATTACAAATACAAATCGGTTCCACGAACCAGATTTGACTAAGACCATATTTTGCTTGAGATTTCCAAAAGATTAAACTTTATTAGTTCTAACCCCAACCTAGACATATAGTCAAGCTCAAGTTGAGGTAGGCCCATGCAGGGACTAAGTCAGGTGGAGTTTAGACTTGAGACAAAACATAATCTGAACTGCAAGTCTAAGCAAAGTAGCTGTGGAAAAATCACATGTTTTGAAAATTAGATTCATTGTTAAGAAAGGAAAATATAGAATCAAAGTATAAAATAGTGACTACAAACTAAACTCAACACGGTAAGCAATTTTTTTTGTAAATAATTGCATGGTATGGACTAAGCAAAGTAGTTCAAAGCCAAATGTAACTCCTGCAGCCACCAAAAATTTGTTAAATTTCTTTTGACAACGAACAAACTAGTGCAAGTTAAAAAAAAAAAATGGTAACTACACATTTTGGACTATTCCATGCTTGGGCCTACCTAAAGGGAGATATGACCCCACAAGATATTTTCTTTGGGAAAAATGTGATTTTAGAAATAGAGAGTTCCAAGATGAACACAGATCTCCCAGGCTGGAATAGCTCAGACCCAATAAAGTTACTACTATGGGGCTGGCCATTACAAACTGATCAGTCAACTAAAACTTATATGTTGAAGTTACTCATGCATAACCATGTTATCAACAGAGAAAAGTTTATAGCATAAGAAGTTCCCCAAGTTACCTGTCAGATCCTCCATATTTGCAGGCTTTACATCGACAATATTAAAACTTTGATTGCTAATTTCCAGATTCCAAAGATTTATACGCAAATCATCGGCTGATATGAAAGTTTCGCCATCACTAGAAGATAGGATCGCATAACAGTATCACCATGAAAGAAAGCAAAACAAAAGGTTCAAATAGAATCATGTCGACATGAATCAATAATCCAACAGGAAACATTTCAAAACAACACATTATGAGAATGAAAATAATGGAAGCAAGGTTGACAATAATATCCACTCTAAGAATAATAGAATATGAATCCTCAGGTTTCTCACTTTCGCCCAAAATTTACCAGATGAGATAGCAAAATATGGTTTCAAGTGTGAACTAAGAAAACTATGATCACCTGTTATTTGAAATAGAATTGATATGATAATCATGAGCATGGGCATATACTCTGCGGCACCGAGCCAATAAACTCGTCTCCTGGCTACTTACCTACATATATTATAACATGTGAGTTAGCACTGTGAAATCTCAAACATGTGAGTTATAGCAGTGTCAGCCTCCCCCCAAAAAAACCCCACCCCACCCACCACACACACTGAACATTAAAAATGAAAAAGTTAGGACCATTTCCCTTTCGAATAGAAAAAATTTGGGGTTGACATAGGCTAAATTACATTAAGCAACCTTAAGTAGCACCATGAAGACAACCAAGATTGAAATATGTTTGTTGAACTACTGCCGGGGCTTGTTAGTTCAACATATATCTGCTAAGCTGTTCAAACTCAATGTAATGAAGAAAAACTAACCATTGCTAGGCTTTGACACTTTTGTTTTAGTCTACTTATAATTTATTGCTTTTTCAATAATTAAAACAAAAACCGGAAATTTTATTCTCAACATACAAACATTGGGAAATGAGTTGCACATGAAAGGGATAAATACAACTACCACAGGTAACTTTAGTGATGGAATGCCTCCTGGTGGAAATGAGTAGTCATTGCTTAGGTTATTGTGTGATCTATCTGGAGCTCCTCCATTTGCAAGATATGCCCTAGAACTACTTGAACTACCAATACTGCCATTTCCCATTGCTTTTGAAGGGTCAACATTCATCTCAGAAATTTTCTTGATTTTCTTTTCTTGAACCTGTTCTCAGATAAGAAATATTTAGATTAAGAACCTAGCAGATGGATCAATCACAATATTCATAAGGGAGGAAAACTTAAAAAATTGAAGACACTCACATTCAGTTTCATATACATACATATCCAAATATTCAAGGAAGGTAATATTTCATCAACATCATTTTCCATTGGGATTTAGTTCATGGCACAGCCTCCTTCAATATCAACTAATCATGACATTTGATCATCCCAATGCATTTTAATAAAATAAATATGAAGGTGTATTAACAAACACAACAAAAAAAGACTCGTCACAAAAGTGCATGAAAGATGGTAGTATAAAAGGACATCACAATTTTATGCAGGTGAAAATGAAAAGCCTACCCATACATGCATACTTAAGAGTCTCCACTACATGCAAATGTATCTGGCTAACTGATAATTTACAGAATACAAATGCAGAGGCCTCATAGTGTCTATGCATGAAAAACCAGGAATCGAACTTAATTCCACAAAAATGCAACCTTGAGCACAATTCAGTATCAAATTGGTGAAAATACCAAACTCGGCATTTGACTCATACCTTCCAAAATTTTATGGTTTTATCATTTGTAGAAAGAAGGAAGAGGGCACCATTAGCTGTTTGGCACCATCTGATTTTGTTGATTTTCTCTTCTATTTCCAAGCTCTTGAGATAGTCAAACTGAAAAATGACCATATATCGTAAATATTGACACTCATAACTTCTGAATGATAGGAAGTCGGTACAATATTAATGGGCAAGGGGTGACTACCTCGGGCTCATGACTCTGAAACTCTGTTTTATAACGGAACTCAGGATGCCTACTAATAGAATAGTCCATCCTCTCCCGATCCCTTCTTGATCCACCAGCCTGAAAGTTTCAGCATACACACACATTCCAATACAAAGTGCTTAGATGGGAACTTCTTGAAAAGAAGGGGGAAAAGGGGGGGGGGGGAGGATGGCAGAAACCAGGCTTACATCTTTTGTATCTGTCCTCTCAAATAGAACAACTCGACCACCACGATCACCAGTAGCAAGATGATCACCAGACTTGTCAAATTCAATAGCAGAAATTATGTCAACTGTGGAAATAAAATAGGGCAAATAATTAGTAAACCTTCACATTATCCTGCAATGAAAACCATTTCAGATTTAGAAATCACTGTATTGCAATATCAAGTCATTCCCTTGATAAATCTCACTCTCTCGTCCCATTGAAGGCAAACAATCCCATATTATAAGCGGTGACTTCGTGTAAATACATCGGGCTATCATGAGAAAAGCAAGACCAAAAGCACTCAATTCTACACTATAAATTTATGTAACCACGCAACAACATAAATATGAGTATCACGACAAATCCATGACGACGTTCCAAATTTGTCGACACGTACATATAACTTAATGATAATTCCACATCTAGGCTGTTTCATATTGAGAGAAATGGAAGACAACTTTCCCTGTCTAACGCTGACAAAATTAAGTTTTCAACCAAGAATATCTAGTCAAAGAGACACCACCATTACTTATACTCATAGGTAGCAAATTATGCTGCAAACCAAATGGCTTTCCATTGTCGATGCCACGGATTACAGCAGCCAATCTTCAACGCCACAAATCAAACTACATAACAACAAGATCTTAAACATGACACACTCACACAAGCTCACACATTATTGAGAAAATACAGCGACCAATTAGCAACAACAAAAGCTGTTATTCGCAACACAAAGCACGGGCTAGAAAACACAACACAAATTGCCACAAACACGAGGCAAGTGTCATCATCAGCTCAGTCTCACACTCCCCACAATCCAATCAAGTGAATTTACAATGCAAAGACACACAAACCTCAAAAAACAACCAGGTCAAAGCATATCATTCCACACTACTACCTTCCCACACACACATACACAAGCCCACGAAAACACTGACAAAATCAACCAAAAGGAGAAAAGCAATCAAGACCCGAATCAGGCAATGATTAAAGCAATGACCCACTAGTCAAAACCAACATTACTCAACGACCCAGAAGCCTAAACTACAAGGGAGTGTCGGAACACGATCCAAAACAGATCGAAACATCGGAATCAAACCCTAATCCCAACAAATCAATTGGATCCGACAAGTCCCCCCTCGGTCCCCAAAAAAAATGTCCCTTTTTTATCCAATCAACAATACAAGGTGCTGTAATTACCTTCCTGAACCTCTTCACCGGCCGTGCGTTCGCCGAAAACCTGCGAGAATTTCCACTCCAGAGGGTTTGGTGGACCCGCCGGAGCTGCGACGACCTCATCGCCACCGTTCATATCTCGGAGGGAACAAAAAAGGAAAACAATGAAATAACGAAATCAACGGCCACCAAAGACGTTTGGGGTTGAATCGGCCAATCCTATGAGCGCATCAAAGATCGCTTTCTGGGTTCTCACAAGATCATAGGCTCAGGACAACCCATCAGAAAAAGATTAAATTTTTCTTTCTTCTCACAACCCTGCTTTGGGTTCCCAGTTGAACCATTGGAACACACAAAAAAGACCAAAATTTCCTTTCTCTCTCTTACAACCTTCCAATTACCTATGTCTGATGTTTTCTCTCTCTAGGAGGACAAAATAGGAATTTCTCAACTCGGAAATAAAATAAAAATGACTGAGCAAACGGTTCTACTTCTATGGCTTCGGGAAAAACACTAGAAAACAAAAACACAAAAGTACATCGACACACACACTTGTGTGTTTTTTTAGTTTTAGGATTAGTTCTCTCAATAATAGGTTTCTGTTTGTTTTTTACTTACGTAAATGTATAATTTTTCTATGTCTTTGTGATACCCTTGTTTGTCTGTAACACAAGGAGGTGAAGTACCAAGTTTGATTGGACTGTTATTGTGGTGGTACCGAATATATTCCAATATGGACGGTCTTTTTATTCATGGCAGATAAGGTCAGGTAGTGTGAGCTTAAGAATATTTTTACTTTTAGATAAGGTTATTTTTAAAGTTGATTAATAATTAAGTAGTATTAGTGATAAGATAATTAATTTCTTCAATTATTTAGGGGGATACTCATTATTCAATCATTAAAATGTGATTTTCAATTTGAGTGTCATTAATATTTCATCAAATGTCACACAAATCTTTTTCTATTAACTTAGAGCACGATTAATTAGTAGATTTAGTTAACATAGTGTTCTTAATATACATGATAAAATTATTTAATAAATAAAAGATAAATACATTAAAAATTTAAATTTTTGTATTTACAAAAAATCTTAATTTATCATTTTAATATGTGTTCTTCGAATACTTAGATAAATCTTTAATTAATTAATAATTAGAGATTTATGTAAAAAGATATGAATTACATGAAATGACTTAAATGTGCTTGAGTTTTCTTCTTTTTTTTGAGATATTTCTCTTTCCATCTCAAGATCATTTATTTCATGTAATGGGATATTTTAGAAAATTATTCGAGCAGTTCTACGGTGTTGACCGTAGTTGTCAGCATGGTATGAAGACAACGCATGTCATAATGAAAGTTGGACGCGTGGGTGTAGGTATAAGGAAGGGTGATTCTGGAAGGGTGATGACAATCACCTAATTAGAAGGAGGTTCTTTTGAAATAGGGAAATGTTGCAAGATGCGAAATAATACAATTGATTAGACAAGAGAAGGATACACAAACAAAGAATAGGACAAATCGGGAGGCTAAATTTTCCATTTACCTAGACACGAGTGCATCATTATGGCATGTAAGGAAGCTCAATAACAACCATAACCATAAGTTGACTCCATTACATTGTGCACTTGATCCAGAGGTATTGCTCAATGACGGATGCAGCCAGAGCTCAATTAAATGGGCTTAATGAGCGTGGAATTTCGATAGCAAAGAGTTGCTGTACATGACGAGAATGGCAGGTGAATATTCTCTAGTTGGTTTTCTGAAGAAGGATGCTTACAACTATATTGATAAAAGAAGGCATAGAAGGATAGCGGATGGAGATGTTGAGGTTGCAATTGCATATTTAGAAGATTTGGCAGAAGCAGTTCCAATGGTAATGGTTAGGTACGACTTGACATATGAGGACATGTTGGACAATCATTTATGGGCTGATAGAAGCAGTCGAGTTGATTTTCAGTATTTTGGTGATGTTCTTGTGTTTGACTCTACATACAAAAAGAACAAATATAGAAGGTCGCCGGTGATTTTCTCTGTTTCTAACAACCATAAACAAACCACCATATTTGGATTTAGTTTAGTTTTGGATGAAATAGTTGCGTCATAAACATGGTTGCTTCAATCCTTATTGGATGTCATGTGTTAAAGGATGTCGTCCGCAGTGGTTATAAATGGGGAAGAGGCCATGCATAAAGGCATTAGTTTGGTTTTTTCTAAATCAACCCACCATCTTTACGCACGGCACAAGAATGTGACATCAAACCTGAAGAATGTATCTTTGTGATACTGATTCAATAGGTGGTTGTTTGCAGACATGGAAGTTGAACAATTTTTGGACGAGTGGACACAGTCGGTTGACGAATATGGCTTGCATGATAGTTTGTGGGCTAATCAATATTTTAGTAAGAAGTAGATGTAGCTAAAATGTCTATATACGAAGTAAGTTTTGTGCTAGTTTTAAGACGACATCTTGGTGCTAAGGAATTAATGTCGTGGTTAAGAATTTTCTATAGTAGAAGAATACAATTCTTGAGCTCGTGCAAAATTTGGAGCTAATGGTCCTTGATTATAGAAATAACGAATTGTTGGCTCAATTTCGCCCATTGACAATATGTCGGTCATGACTACTAGTTTGGAGGCAATCAAGCCTTTTTGTATACACGAGAAATCTTCGTGGATGTTCATAAGGAAATTGAAAGGATTGCAATTGTTAACTTTGTTAGGGTAAGAAGGTCTTTGAACACAAAAGTGCATATATTGGAGAAATAATGGATTTCCTGGTAGAGATATCATTGTCCTATTTGACAAAAAGACGGGGTAGTTCAAGTGTGCTTGTAATTTTTTGAATAAGTATGGGTATCTTTGTGGCATATATTTTTCGTGATGAAGCATGAGCACTAGCGCAAAATAATAGAACTGTTGATTTTGAAGTGATGGATGCGAAATGCGAAGGCCTTGAAGGAATACATTAAGAAGAATAAAAATGGCGGGGACAACTCACTTTTGCTTTGTCATGGAACACTTCACACAGCCTGCCATTGACTATTTTCAAGGAGGCACAATAGTTCAATTGTTTTAGAAAGTGATGAAAGGAATACGGAAAGAAGAAAATAACTCTTTTAACTTGTGATAAAAAAATTATTTTTACTAGGAATTTCACAACAAAATAAAGAATAAAAACCCATCTCACCGGTTTGGCTCATCCAAATTTTGTAAAAACGGTGAATCAACAGGTTTGAAAAATTCAGACAGGTTCAGTATTTATTTTTTTTAAAATTCCACCCAAAAACATCGTATGACCTTTTAATTTTTTTTAGAAAAAAAATCCTAGTTGAACAAATCCCAACTCTACCCTCCAGCCATGGTTTTGAAAATTAGATCGAACTAGTCCAAACACAAACCAGACATCTCTACGGTTTGGTTTAAAAGAAAAACCACAAATATAAAAACCGTTTGCAAACTGTTGAACCAGTCGGTCAGACCAAATCGAAACTCAACCAACTTTACCCAAAACAGCACCGTTTGAAGTTTAATAGGGTAAAAAACTTTGAAACTCTACCCAGCTACCCTTTCTTCTCCTTCCCTTCAGTTCAAACTTCAGAGAGCTACCACTTGAAACCCTAGCTTCTCGACCACTGCTACAAGGACTGCCGCCATCCGTCGAGCTCAGATACCACCTTCATCGTCTGGTCGTCTGCTCTTCTTCTTCATTCAACAATCGTACCTCCTTCCTCGAGCTCGGCGTTAGTCCCTGGTCTTCATCTGCTCCGTTACGCTCAAGCACCACCGTCTTGTCTAGTCGTGGTGCTTAAAGTTTCCAACCCACCAATCGTAACTTCTTTCTTGAGTTTGGCATGTTGGAGTTTGCTCTTTGTTTGTCAGCCGCAACTTCTTCCAACCCGCCATTGTTGTGCTCGTCACCTGGCCTCCATCTTCGGTGCGCTTCTGTCCCTATGCTCAAATTGCTCAGAAGTCAAAACAAAGATTTACAATTCTGCTAGTGCTACTCATATTGGTTTCTTTGTTTTTTTTTTAATTTTTCGTTCTTGGTTCTTTGTTCGTCGACGTATGATTGTGATGTTGCTAGTGCTGGTCTGATTGAATTGTTGAATGATTACTTAATTAGCCATTGCTATTGTGTTGTGTTGTACTGGACTCTGTTTTGTTACTTTTTTCTAAAAATTGAAAATAATTTAGCTAAAATTATATTTATTGCTTGTTAATCTTTGAAAAATTTTATTAATCTTTGTTAAAATTATACTAAAAATTATGCTGAAATTATGCTTATTGTTACTGTCCAAGTGCTCCTTGTTAATCTTTGAAAAAAAATTATTAATCTTTGTTAAAATTATGTTCATTGTTACTGCTCATTGTTAATCTTTAAAAAAGTTTATTAATCTTTGTTAAAATTATACTAAAATCTTGTTAATCTTTGAATTTTTTTCTTGTTTTTTGACTTTTGAATTTGTATTTTGATAAGATCATAAGACTTTAGTTGATAGTATTTTAAATTTGGATGACATTTTAAGGTTTATATTATACTATAATTATGTTTTATTTATTACTTATTATAAAATAATTTTTTTAATTGAACCACAATTGAACAAATTAGATAAATAAACCAATAAATTATTAATTAGAACGATTTAATAACTGGTCTGATTTGCAGAACTTTGATCATTATATTTTATTTATTATTTTATTATAAAATAATTTTTTCGATTAAACTACAACTAAATCGATTAAATTAATAAATAAAGCAATGATTAAAAGGTTTTCAAAACCTTAAATTAAAGGGAAATTCTACGGTGCTTATATCAAAGATAAGCATAGTATGTTGATATTGCATGTCAACCTTAGGCAAAGACACGTCAATAGTAAAGTCACAGTCGTACACAAAGAAGAACGGAACCGTTCTGTTTAAGAATTTTATTAGGGACAATGGTGTAATGGTTTGGTTAAATAAGCAAGTCATTAGAAGTAGGTTCAGTGGGCCGTTGTTTAACGGACTTTTATTTTTTTTTTTTCGGTGACAGACTTCTTTTGTTTGAGAATGTGTTGTATACTTTTCTAGGAGGCCCTAAAGAAATGGGTAATGTTATCCATGAACAAAAAATTTTATTTGAGATGGAGTAAGAAAAAGTTATGCGTGGGTTTATTGTATGAATATATGCCACTGTTGAGGTTTTAATAGTCTAAAGTGATTGTGATATATCTTATATGGGGCTGTGGCCGGGGCCGGTCGTCATCGCTGATATATTCGTCACCGAACTCGGACGCCGCCTCCGATACGAGTCTTGGCTGCGGTGTTTGTCTCCGGCAGAAGAGGCAGCAAGTCACAGTGGGACGTTGTGGGCGTCGTATTGTTCCCTCGAGCGTCGCTGTCAGCTTCGTCGTCACCGTTAACCTACGACGTGCAACCCGATCTGGTGAGTGTTAAGAAATTTTAGTGTTTCTGTTTTAATTTAGTTGACGTAATTCATTACTGTAGTCTGATATTTTTGTTGAAAGTTGAATGGGTTAGTGAAATTAGTTAGGTTAAATTAGTTTGTTACGAAAGGGATTTGGTATTGATTGAAAATTGAGTTTATTATCGTGTTGCTGAATAATCAGTTATTTAATATTATTTGCTGTGAAAGACGATGGCTTAAGATTGAATCTGTTGTTGTGTTGTTTAGACAATGACTAAACTAATTTCTTGTTTATGTAAATATGTAAATCATGTTTCTTTGCTGAAAATGATTAGAGTTGAATTTGGTTGATTAGGATGGCAAAATTTGTATGGGGTTCATAACTGAAGATTGAATCCATTGTTGATTGCTAAAATAAACACTAAGCTAAAATAATTACTAAATCTAATCTTTTGGGAGAAAAGTCACGGTTGGAAGCACATCTTGGGGGCCCCTGCCTGTTTAATATCATTTATTTATTTTTATAGAATTCGTATAATTGTCATGTTTATATGAAATTTTTACCTATTGTTTATTTTTGTATTGAAGTATTTTTTTTCCTTGTATTATGAATCTATTAATTCTATAAGAGTACCAAAGAGTATTGAGAGTACAAGAATGAAGAGTATGAATATTTATTTAAATACGTAAAATAAGATTACAAAATAATATAGAAAATTTATTTAAAGTTATATCCTTTTGAATGTATTTTATGGAAATGTTATTTTGAATAATATGATACTAACAACACTTAGTTCACTATAATCTATTTTAGTTAAAAAATTGTCAAACAAAAACCATGTCAATACCAACTTACTTTTGATGAAAATAAATTATGTAAAATCCATTTTGCAGAAACTCCCATTTCTAAATTTTAATCCACACACCCAGAAGTATATAATCCCATTGTATCATTCTATTTGGCATGTGCCTAAAATTTTTCATTTATGTATGATAGAAATGAATGTTGTTAAATGTCAATAAAATGAAAGGAGAAGATTTTTTAAGAGTTAATTGAGATAATATTATGTACTCTTTATTTTCGTTAATTTGGTTCTATTTCTATTTTTGTTTGCGTTACTTAATTGTTTTGGTCATTGAATGTGAACATTTGAAGTGATGAAAAGTATGCTTTGTTGCAAATTTTGGTCTCATTTAAGGATGTAATAATTTCGAATTGCTGGCATATTTTTGACAAATAATTTGCGGGCTGATTTTATTTTAGTATGTCACGTCTGTACAGAGGAGTATGGGAGTTTATTCTTAGCAATGATTAGTGTCGTTAATTTGGCGAGTATTTAAGTTTGCTATAGCAGTAGGTTTGTGTCTTAATTTGTTTGGGTGTAAATTGTCATTAAAGAAGGTTCTAAGATTATAAAAATTTTAGAAATGGCTAATTTAAAGTAGAGTACTTATTCTTCTCCCAACATTTTAGTGTACTCTAATTGCAAAAGTTTAAGCATGCTACCTAAGCAGGGATGATGGACATTAGAATAGGTTTAGCATTTTGGTGGTTGTTGCTGGCTTCATTTATTGTCTAATGGGAATATGACTTAAGTGAGATGGGTTGATAGTGTTTTTGTGAATTTGTTCTGTCTTGGAATATGTAGATGGGAACCACCAACAAGATGTGTGACAACGACGATGCTTGTCAAGAGAATGCCTACACTAGAAACGGATCAAAGAATGTGGATGAGGATACGACTCACAATACTACCCAGAGTGAATTTTTCTACCGAGACATGGGAGAATTTGGTGACGTTGAAGGGATAGATGTGGAAGACATAATGAAGAAGGTATTTAGGAGCGATGAGGACGCGTATGAGTTCTATAAGAAGTTTGGAAAATATCACGGCTTTGGAGTTAGGAAGGGGGATTCCTGGAAGGATGAGGACGGTATTGTCACAAGGCGGAGGTTCTTCTGCAACAGGCAAGGTTTGAGAGATGAAAAGCACTATAATCGGGTAGATAGGATGAGGGTTCATAAACCAGAAACGAGGACTAATTGCGAAGCGAAGTTCTCCATATACCTTGACAGGAGTGCTTCTGTGTGGCGAGTAAGGAAGATTGAAAATAAGCACAATCATGACTTGACCCCTAGTTGCATGGTGCATTTGATTGCGAAGTACCGGTCACTCACGGATGCTGCCAAAGCTCAGATAGATGGGTTGAACGAGTATGGAATTTTCAGAGTGAAGAGTGTACGATATATGGCCGGGATGGCTGGAGGATACTCGTTGGTTGGCTTCTTAAAGAAGGATGCCTATAATCACATTGATAAAAGAAGGCGTGTAACGATTGCAGAAGGCGATGCAGACGCTGCGCTTGCATATTTAGAAGGTAAGACAGAATCGGATCCGATGGCCATGGTACGGTATAGTTTGACCAATGAGGGAATGCTAGGCAATATGTTTTGGGCCGATGGGGGAAGCAGAGTTGATTACCAGTACTTCGGGGATGTCCTTGCGTTTGATGCGACATACAAAAAGAACAAGTATAGGCGGCCATTGGTAATCTTCTCAGGGGCCAACAACCACAAGCAGACGACCATTTTCAGTTTTGGTTTACTAATGGATGAGACATTTGAATCTTATAAGTGGATATTGGAGATCATGTTGGAGGTGATGTGCATGAAGGAGCCATCAGTGGTTGTTACAGATGGGGATGAGGCGATGTGTAAAGCCATAACTTTAGTATTTCCGAAGGCAACCCACCGCCTATGTGCATGGCATTTTCAGAAAAATATTACGGCCAACGTGAAGGAGCCGTCACTCCGATCACGATTTAACCGATGGTTATATGCGGACATCGACATTCGTGAATTTCTGACTGAGTGGGACCTAGCGGTTGAAGAGTTCAAACTTCAAGATAGCCTATGGGCGAGGCAGGTGTTTGGTAAGAAGGAAATGTGGGTGAATGCATATCTGAGGAATAAGTTTTGCGCCGGGTTTAGGACCACATCTCGATGCGAAGGTATAAATGCAGTGGTCAAGAATTTCCTTCAATCGAAGCATACTATTCTTGAACTTGTGCAGAACCTGGAGGTAATGGTACGTGATTATCGGAATAACGAGCTTCTAGCCCAGTTCAGAACCATTGACACTTTCCCAGTAATGACGACTAGCCTCGATGCCATAGAGCGGTTCGCTGCGCTGACATATACAAAAGAAGTCTTTGCGGACGTTAAACGAGAGATTGAACGAGTTACAGTCGTTAATTTGGTCTGGTTAAGAAGATCTTTAAACACAAGGGTATACTCATTGGAAGAGTACGGATCTCCTGGGAAAGTTATTCTAGTACTGTTTGATCGGAATATGGGAAGGCTCAAGTGTCGGTGTGACGATTGGACGAAATATGGATACCCATGTCGCCATCTCTTTTTTGTCATGAAGCATGAGCATCTGCAAGAAATCCCGGAGCAGCTGATTATGAAACGATGGACAAAGAATGCCAAAGCGTTGGAGGAATATGTGGAGAAGACAAATGATGGAGGCGACCGGTCCTTCTTGCTTAGACATGGTGCATTGCATACCGCATGCTGCTGGCTTTTTTTCCTAGGTGCGCAACAGTTTCATTTGTTCGGGAAGGCCATGAAGGGAATTCGGGAGCTCTGTAGGGATCTCGAACGTGAATGTGGACACGCTGAAGAAATCAAACACACAAAAGGGGAACGAAAAGTTATTCGTGACCCTGTGCGTGTTAGGACAAAAGGGGCGCCTAAGGTGCCTAAAGGAAAAAGCAATGGACGCGAGAGGAAATGCACAAAGTGTAAGAATACTGGCCATACGAAACGAAAATGCGTGGATGCTTACCGGGTACGGCTAGATGAAATGAAGCAAGATAAACTTCTTGTCCCCCCCTTAGATGAACACATGCAGGAGATTAAGCAATTTGCTTTGCTGGAGGAGGTATGATCACAACTAGAATTAAGCAGCCAGGGGTTATCTTTCTGTATGCCACAATTGTCTAGGGTCATAAGCAAATAACCAATGTATGGTATATCTCATCAAATTTGATTTCATTAGGGATTTTTTCCGGTATATTGATATGCAGTTAGGTGATGCGGGTTTGACCGGAAGCAACTTTGGCACCATCTCCGATCCAACTAAGACTTGTGCTGACCACGTTGTTGAAGATGACACTAACACAGCTTATTACCAAAGGTTGATTGCCATGATTTGCACCCAAGCATCTGTGATGGAAGGTGGTCGCTTTGACCTGAATGATATGTAAGCTTTCTGCCGTGTTTTTTTTATGATAGATGCACTTGGTGGTTCCATATTTTTACTTCATTGCTTAAAGCCGAGAATTCACAAACATCAAAGATCTCGTTATAATTAAATTTAATATCCAATACCCATTTAGACATTAATCAATGTATCGATCTGCAGCCTACCGTCGTTCGATTGCAATAATAGACTATTAACAGTTGCTCTCTTCATTAAACATTATTGGAAGCTGAATTTCTAGAACTTGTAGGGATTCGGTTGAAATTTCCTTTTCTAATCTTTTTGAAGTCCAATAAACTTCTTTTGTTTAATTTCTGGTTTCTCTAAATTTTGTTTTCTACAGGACTGGGGATTCATGAAGCATTTAGGGAATATGGCATTGGTCAGCATTTAGTAACTATCTGTGGAGAGTATAGGCCTCAGCCCACTTTGTGATACTGGATTTTGTTTGTTTCACAACTTGATGATTTCAGTTGAATTGCCGTTATAAACCAATATTTTTTTTCTTTTTAAATATTTTTAACACTCTTCTAAGGATCATATAAAACATCTTGTTCTGATTATGGAATGGCATCTTAACATTATCTATTTGTGTAGCAGCTGGTGTTCATGGTGTCATTGCTTAAAAGAAAAGTCTAAATGTAACTTTGCTGTGATCTTCAATGGACGTGGGTGACCTGGAGCAGTGGTTGCGTTATGCGAATTAATTTTCAATTTAGCTTGTTTACTATTTTACATTGAACATTAACTGGTTTTAATGTACCTCACATACACTATCACCGCTTATGTTGAATATTGTTATGCCGAAAGGGAATCTGGTTAAAGAACTTACTAACATAGACCACCAAATTGGTCCCCATGTATTGGAAATAGCTTTATCTTTAAGTCATGTACCTAGGAAATAGCCTTATTTTTAAGTAATGTATACAGGAAATGTGAAATGTGACCATCTTTTATGCTCATTTGAAGCTTTGGGTCATACTTGCCTCATTATGGGCCGATAATACAGGTTATCAACAACTATGAACACATTTTCTACCAATTATGAGATATTTGAGTGATGATATAATATTACCATATCCTGGGATTCCCATTTTTTACTACTTAGTTACGTTGTAAAGGGTTCGTTGCTTGTGACTCTGGGTCGTGTTTAGAGCCCATGTTTTCACGGAATGAAAATAACACTGACTATAAGAGTAGGATGGAAAATGAATTTCCAGAAAGTAATTTTAATTAGAAAGCTGCTACCAACAATAAAGATACAATTACAGCAACTGATGTTAATCAAAATATTGCAGGGTTGGACCTCCCTATGGGCCCAGCATAATCACAGAATCAACCCACGTCAATTCATAGTGCAACTAACATGCCCATAGGGCATATGCAACAATCTCCAATCCTGATATATATCATTCATAGTATGATTACACACCTTCACATATATAGTGAAAGGAGCCACCAAAAGGTTGTCATTAGTTCATATAGTTGACCCATCTCGTTTCGGGTTCTAATACACACAAGATAATATTCACCTAGCACTAGATTACTACTCAGGGCATGCTGCAATTGGAGATCGTACGTAAATAACCCTGAACCAAAATAGTAGTCATCAACATATAGGAGTCAAGCAGCTCCACTCTAAAATGACAAGCTGGGGCTTAAGGGTGGATTAGTTGCATTCCGTGTCTTCTTTACTGAAGACCTCACCATGTTATCCCAGCTATCAACCGCCATCCGAGAAATGTCATTGCGGATGACATTATGCCTCCCCATGACTAGATCAACAGCCAATCTCATTCTGGTTGCATCATTAACTACCTACAAGAACAATAGCAATACGTTATGACAGTCCTTTGTGTCCATGTTGAGCGGAACCTCAACGGAGTTTATAACATTTACCTGCAAATTATAATCTCGCCAAAGATGTGATTGAATCATCCACTATGCAACCCAAACGCCACAGTCAACACTGAGATAATAACCATCATCGTGAGTCATGCTGAAAGAATAATGATATATCCAATGAAAAGAATGATGTCTATATCACTCACGAATTTGGAGCTTTCTGTCCAATTTCTGGTTCAACAAGGATGTATGACGAACACCTAGGATAGGAAGTTTGGCCTTGCTCAATATCCTTGTAAAAGACACTTTCATTCAACATGTTCTCGATGAAGAAGGCCTGCACAAAAGGAACCGTTTGGCCTTGAGTATAGTCACGTTATCCTTCCACTACAATGACATGCAATTCATAAGCATACTCTTACCACATATTTGATCTGATCTAATCGAGCCTTTCTCTCTACAGGAACATCGGACTTAGCCGAATCAAGGTACACCAATTCACCGTTACATAAGTCAACAATCACGAGGTACCAATGACCGTCTCTAAATAGGGGGACATATATCTCCAGTTCATACATTTCAGCAAATGAAAAAAATTAGAGTTCTGTTGGTTACACCTAAATTGCAAATAGGAGAAAGTAACTTAAAATTAAGTACCTTCATTAATTTATCTGCAAAGCCCATGTATTTTCTTTTGATAAAATCTAGAGTCTCAGCGCAGTGGGAAGTAGGGCTCAGAGCAATTTGCTAACAGCCACTCAAACACAATAAAGAACTATGTGAATTAAAAGGACCTAAAATTTTATATTGGGACAGAGCTATAGTTTTGTAACTTACGGCAAATGTTGTTGGCAACCACCACTTCATTTCCAAATCTTCGAATCTAGTATTAGTGCACATGGATGCCACCAAGTTCAGGATCTAACGAAGTCAAGTCAAAAAAATGGTTTACATAATTTATTAACTTATTTCAAAACAAAAAAGAAACTCATTACATCATCACAATAGGAGCCATTTTGAATAATATTAAAATTTATATTAACTTACGTCGTCTACAACCATTCTTCCCGGAATGAGTATTTGGAGTGACTCCCTTGTTCCATCACAATGGTCGTCCGGGACTAGCATCTCTCTACACGATTTAATATTGTAGTCATTAGCAACAATAACACCAGGACAAATGATAGACCCGAAGGCAGGTAGTTTAAGATAATATTTGTTGTCGTGTAACTAACTTTTTTGGCAATGTGGCTGAGAAAATGTATGCTGCAACCGCAAGCTCCATTCCAATAAACTGCACCCCTGGTGGGGGTCGAAACAATAGATCGAAGCACTACCACAAATAAAAATACTCCCATGTTAAGTTAACAGTACGGACACATTTTTGTGAATTTACGTAAATGTAAAACATTCAGTTTACCTCTGGCATCTCAGCACCATTCATAAAGGAAGATAGGTGGGTATAGTAAGTAAATGGGGTTCCCGGACCTTGTTGCCGGACAGCGCTGACGGAGTCAGTGTCATCCTCAGGTTCAAAATCTAACTTTCGCTGATGAAAAAAAATTATTTACAATCCTAATCCATCAAACGCACAATGTAAAGACTAATAAAAATTGATATCCAATACCACATTCATTCGTACCTTCAATGGTGGAGCTGGAATGTTGGTATTGGAACCCTCTGCGTTCCTTTTAACTTTGCCCTTCTTTGTAGCCTTCTGACCACTTTCGATAACCTTAGCCTTTCCTTTGTTTCTTCCGGTGTTGCATTTCGAGACCTTTGTCCCTTCACATATTTTAGATCTCGGATGAGCACACATTTGGGGGTTTAGCACCTTCTGACTTCCTTTTTTTGCCGACTGCACTACCTCTTCGTGTACAACATCAGAAGACTTCCTTTGTTCCCTCAACAGTGCTTCGAGAACCTTTCCGTGCCCTATGATGACTTCAGTAAGCTTTTGTATTTGATCTGCCTGCGACTTCAGAATCACTTCCGTCGTCCTGTCCTCGTGCCGAAGATGTTATATTATGAACCCAAAAAGTAGAGTCAAAATCTTTCATAAGTTCAACTGATCGACGAATTGGCTAAAACCATGAACCAGAAAATGCAACAAGGGATCAGTTTTTCTTACGTCGTTTACGCGACTGAGAAGGTCTAACAGCCTTTGGTCCATATCGTTGGACGACTTGGTTCCATCATCGGGTACTTCTCTGAATAAAACACATAACAAACCTGTGTCTATTATACCAAGGGATTTGTAGAATGATTTGAAGACATACTTGGGGTATTCCATACTTACTTGTCAATGCCCGATTCCATTGCCTGCTGCTCATCCATAGATGGATCCATCTTAGTTGCTTTGGCATGCTTCGTCATCGTGACTTCCATTAGAAGCTTCAACTCTTGAGCCAATGTCACAGTACAGAACGTACACTACAACTCAATACCTTTCTAACATGTATTCCTTTGTATATAGTAATGGGTCTTCCCGAGTATGATTTTGTATTGGGCCCGTAGTAGAGGCCAGGCCCAATTACCATTGTGCATTGGTTACATGCATCATACCCCTACTCTAACTCAAACGGATACAGAGACGACAAAAAAAATTTTTGGATGTCACCACAAAATGTCCTTCATGAACATAATCTCACTTATTGAAAATCCGGGACACCTTTCTCATACAGAATTGTTACCACTTCTCCCAAGATCTGAAATGACTGAGAAGACAACACACTGATCCCTAATCCTCTGATACCATCCTCATCAAATCATAGTCTCTTCTTTGTCAATCATATGTCTAATCAAGTCCTCCATCTTCATACTCAACTGCTACTTTCATTGCACACTTAACAAAGGATTTCCTAAATCTCATTGATTTGATCATTTTCTATTGCAGTTGTCATACTTTTTTCATGCTTTCTAGTTAATTAAATTTCCAAATATGCCAATTGCTGAGTAAACCGTCACTGTGTATGTCCTATTTGATGAGCTGGTTCCTTTGTTTTTAAACATAAATAATTTGCAGTTAAATGTTATATAAAAGATCAAATCCAAACCTACTCACCTTACTGTGGCACATTATGAAAATATCAATAAACACAAGCAATTCAATTTGAAATTCTATGACTTAAACATGTCAAAGCCAATGTCATTTGTTGTTACGTTATAAACTTGTTAAGCAACTTTTACATCTACCATATAGAAACTCCCCTTATCTGTAACCAATCTCAAACCCCAATCTGAATCCCTTGTCGAATTAATTTTACTTTTTAAAGATTTCTAGTATATGGGAATGAACCCTGCTTCCACCATGCCTCTATATAGAGAAGCTTATTTTTAAACTATTGCTGAATACTTTATCAAGTCAAACAACGCATATTTAACACAACTAATATTATTATACATTAAATTAGAGTTCACATCTTGTAGCTAATAAGAAATTAAGTGAACAACCTTTTCAGGAACAAGATCAGGCTTCACATAGCTAGGCTAACTAGAACCTTGTTTAAAACTCTGAGTAATTGCAACATCCATCAACTTCGAGTTGCAGGTTCTAGCTAATACGAAAATAACTTCACAACCTTTTCAGGAACAAGATCAAGCTTCATATGGATAAGCTAATAACACGTCGGTTAAAACTCTGACTAATTACAAAATCCATCATCAAATAACAATTGATGATTACAACAACTACATACAGAGCACACTTCTAACAATGCAATGACCCACCTAATCTATGACTAAAAGCAACTAATGAACAACAAACATTTTTCACACGAAGAATAGAAAGAGTCACATCCCAGACAGATAACTTTGGAGGGATGAAACCTCCGCCTTAAGTTGTGAGTTCTCCAACTCAAGTTCGCGGACTCTGTTATAGTTGAAGTCGACAACATTCAATTTAGTTGTTTTCACAATCTTGTTAAGCATCTTTAAAGATGCATCTTGCCTTGCTTTTACTTCCTCAGAGAAGAGAACGCCTCGGGCAATAAGTTCCAGTCCTAAGTGGTTATTTGAAATCACCACTATGAAGCCGACAAGATTGCCCCCTTCCCTCGTGCACGAATCCCTGCGGTAATAACTCGGTGGAGGAAATGATAGAGCCACACACGCCCGCCGCAACATCTCTTCCATGTCCCCCGCAACGACGACGTCCTCTTCCATTTTAAGCCAGGGTACTGCAAACCCACATTTGAAATCAACTATAAACAACGGAATTAACCTTACTAAACATTTAAAATTTTATTATTCAATGTTCACAGAGTACATACCTACAACCTCAGAAGAGCTAGTACAACCCCCAACATTAGAAACACTTTTTTCGCCTCTAGTTATGCTCAAACCTTGAAAATAACTGGATAATGTCCCTCTGTTGCCATTGGTTGGTTGGCCACCTCCTCCACGGTCGTCGTCGTCTTCCCCACCGTTGTCTCCTCCGGAGCGCAGCCACTCCACCGCCTCACGCCGCACTTGGAATCCTTTATACTCATTACCCTTGAATCCCGAAACTTGCCTCTTACAATCAACCCAGTTCGTGTAAATTCCCGGAACCCTACCCTTCCTCACAACATAATAGTTATACTTACCACCTTCCATTGAGTCTACACTGAAGCTTCACCTCTCCATAATATAACCCCCTTTCTTTTATAAGCTACCCTCCTTATTCATATAGGAGAACACGTCTCGTATAACGTGGCATCCTCCATAAAGATTATTGTATTCCCTATGAAGAGCTAACTTGGATTAAAAGTAGTATTTAATTTAGTTATTTTTTTGTTTATATATGATTAGGTATTAAAATTGTAAATAAAAATAATTCATTGTTATATTTATTGACAGTGATAAAATTAATTCAAAAAAATTTGGTTTTGATACAGTTGAATTTTAATTTTAATTATCAATCATAATATTAACATTCACTCAAAATATTTTTAATAAATATCTAAAGAAAATGAAAATATATCTTATAACGCCATTCTAATTTCAAAGTCAATCAAAAAGTAATCAAATATGTACTCTTAGGGGTGGCAAAACCTGCCGGCCCGGCCCAACCTGCCCCGCCCAATAAACGGGGCAGAGCGGCCCGTCCCGCCAACTAAAATGGGTTCAAAATGCTAGTCCGTCCCGCTTTATGGCGGATTGACGGGTTGGCGGGCTACCCCGCTTAACTATTCTTTTTTTTAAATAAAATTCATTAAAATTAACCAAAAAAATAATTAAAAAATCAAATACAATAAAAAAATTAAATTATAATATAAATTTTTTTACTATTTTTTTAATTTTAAGTTCAATAAAATTATTCAAAATAATATTAGTCAATAGAATTATATTTATTTTAAAAATAAGTCAAATAATTTGAGCATATATACGGAATTGTAAAATAAAATAAATATACTTAATAATTATAAGAAGAATAAAAATAAAAAATAAAAAAATTGTTTAAAAATTTTATAATTATTAATTTTATAATAACAATCAATCTTATATTTAATAAAAAAAATCTTCGGCCCGACGGACAGCCCCGCCAAAATCCGCCAATTTGGCGGTGCGGGTTTGGCGGGTTTTTTAAATTTGGCGGGCTTCAAATCATAGACCGACCCGTCCTTTTTAGCGGGTTTAGAGGATAGACCCAGCGAATTCAACCCGTTTTGTCACCCCTATGTACTCTGTGGATTGTAGTAGGAGTACGAGTTAGTTATAACGTTTATATGCTATTCTGGGTTGGCCTTCACTGTGCTTTCATGTCGTAATGGCCTATCTGGGCACCAATTAAATTGGCCAAACTATTATATTAATATTTATAGTATAATAAGTACAAACAAATTAAGAAATTATTTAAAGTTAAGAATATTATTTATTATAAATTTAAACAAATATTTTTAAATAAAATTTTTACATATTAAATCATAAAGTTGATATACCGTTAATAAATTAGTAACAATAATCATGTTATGTATTATTAGTTTTATGATCTATATAATTTAAGTAATTACATAGAAACTAACAAATACGTTATTTGACATATGTGTCATACATAATAATAACAATTTAATTTTCATGTACTATCAACATAAATAATTTTATACATGTATACATACAATTATATAGTAACGTATCAGTAAAAATAAATACTTTTTAAATTCACTGCGTGAATAATTATTCAAAAAAATAAATATAATTGCACGATTGTATAAAATATTTTACACTCTCAGTTAATCAAAATTAAACTCTAATAATAATGACGATGATACTCTTCCTAGACTTTGAGATGCACAAAATTTTTTGGAATAATGTATATGTTTTGGTGACCAAATAAAATAAACTTATATATATAAAATTATTACCTCATATACATAATAAAATAATCAAATAAACGAAAATTGAATAACAAGGTAAAATCATAAATATTGGGCACCAACTAAGTGAGTCACCTAGAAGTAAAATTATATAAAAAAAAAAATTATTTCCATTTTAATGTTTTAATAACATCATTTACTTAACATATACAATAATGTATCAAGTTTTATGAATAATTTTATTTTCATCAATTATACCAAATAATTAATAATTTATTGAAAAAAATACTAATATAATAAATATCATAACGATGCAAAATTAATGTAAATTTATATTCTATCAAATTCTTTTAAGCTAAATAGGCCTTGACATATAACGTTAAAACGAAGTCGTTTTATCTGAATGAGTTGAGGTTTAATTACTCTACAGGTCTCTATAGTTTTATCGAATTTTCAATTAGGTTGTTATATTTTTTTTAACTGGATCTCTATAGGTTAAATTTTTTTTCCAATTAACTCCCTGCCATAAAAATAACGTTTAACATAACAGAATATATTCTGTTTAAAAAACGATATCTTTATGATTGGGTTGGAATACCTAGTTAAACAGACATCTATTTTTGACTTATGAAGAGTAGTAGTATTAATGTTTGGTGCAATTTTTAAAACTAAATCGTAGCTTTCTAAGAAGCTATTTAAGAACTTATAGAGAAGTTAAAAAAAATAAATAACTTCTCTCATAGTACTACAACTTTTTATCACATTTTTATATAACAGGCACTTTTAAAACTAAAAATTCAAAAACAAAATAACTTATTTATAAGTTACTTTTAATATAGTCATTTATTACTTAAATTATTTTCTCAAAAATAGCTTAATTACGTTATTTTCCCAAACTGGACCTTAAACTCTACTAATTAATAAATTGGGTAAAATATATTTTTTGTTCCCGAAGTCTGGAAAAAGATTTAAAAATACCTCTAAATTTTATTTTGTTTCAATTTTGTCCTAAAAGTTTTCGATTTGCATCAAATATACTCTTGGAGGCTAAATTTTTAAAAAATTTTAGACCAATATAACAATATTGCATAAAAATTATGCTTGATTTGCTTGTGTTGAGGGTTGTTCTCATGAAATTATTGTTGAACCAATCTTAAATTTTTTGAAAAATCATCCGTCAGGGGTATATTTGATGCAAATAAAAAACTTATGGGACAAAATTCACACAAAATAAAACTTAGGGATATTTTTAAAATTTTTGTCAAACTTTAGAACAAAAAATATACTTTACCCTAATGAATTTTATCTACTACGATGGTTCACTTGCAAACTTTTAAACTGTAATAACTTAACTACTTAACCAAAAAGAGTATATATTTATAAGAAGTATGACAATCACTATAGACTATTATAACATCAGCAGTGACATATACTCATACAATAAACCCACGTATGACTTTTTCTTACTCCATCTCAAATAGAATTTTCTGTCCATGAATAACATTACCCATTTCTTTAAGGCCTCCTAGTAAAGTATACAAACACATTCTCAAACAATCATGAGTCCGTCACCCAAAAAAAAAAAAAATAAAAGAAATCCGTATAACAACGGCCCACTGAACCTACCTCTAATGACTTCATTATTTAACCAAACCATTACACCAATTTCCCTAATAAAATTCTTAAGCAGAACGGTTCTGTTCTTTTTTGTGTACGGATGTAAATTTACCATTGACGTGTCCTTGCCTAACGTTGACATGCAATATCAACATACTATGCTTATCTTTAATATAAGCACCGTAGAATTTTCCTAAATTAAATACACTTTCATAGTTTCTTTTCAGATGCATTCAACCACTCCGAAAATTACAGTTTTAGCCCAAAAGAATAAAAGATTTATATAATGGGCACATGGTCCCAAAATGGGCCCTTAAACCCCATAGCGCATTTTTCATTGTAGTTGGAATTTTGCATTTCTCATTCAGTGCGTTACTCACGTTTCCTTCGTCATGTTCGAAAATCCAAAGGCCATTGAAGTTATAATTTTTATAACAAATCTCACACTCTCACACTCTAGTCTCTAAACGGCACACCGCACACCATAGACAGAGGCGTTCATTGCCACCGCATGCTTGCGCGGTCCCCGCGCCTCTCGCCTCTCGCCGGATCCTCCGCATCGTCTGTTCGCGTCTAGCCTCTCTCTTTCGTCTGAGCTAGGCTACTGGCGCCTTTCTCACTTTCGAGCGGTGCTTCCTGCTCGTGTCGTCGACCCACCTTCCTCGCGTCTCCGCTTGAGCTTTGTCGTCTCCACGTGCTTGTCGCCGACGCTCTCCCTATTTCTCATATTTTGCTAGTTTTTTGCCTTGTAAACATAAGGAGAAGGATTGCTACAGTGCCGCCAGCCGCGTCACATTTTTCTCGACTCATTGGAAGACCACAAAGGTTACTTAATTTTTCTTGCGTACTTTTTTTGTTTTCAAGCTGTTGTTCATAAAAAATGTGACTTGGTTAATTTAGTTAAAAATAATTAGTTAATTTTGTGTGTGTTTGTGAGCTCTGATCTCTTATGATGCTATATCTATTTATTTATCTACTTAATATACTAAAATTGGGTTTTCCCCGTTAATGGAAGTGAGGTGTCGATTCTTTATGAATCCATTTTCCCACCAAAATGAATACACTATTTTCTCTTCTAAATTTATTTTATAAAAATATCTGTTCATGCATCGGTTCGAGCTATAAAAGACTGGGTTGGCCGACCTCTTAGAAGATTGGCTCATAGCCGACCTTTTAGAAGGTCGGCCCATGACCGACCTCATGGAAGGTTGGCCCATTACCAACCTCTTCACAAAGAGCTCGGCCAAATCGCCATAAGAAGCCCAAGCAGGCCCAAATGAAGGGACACAGCCCAAATCTAAAGGCGGCAAAGCCTAAAGAAAGATAAGGCGGTTCCCCTTAAAGATAAGATGACTTCACTCAAAGATATAATAAGATAACTATCTTATCTCTCGAAAGGTCACTCCACACCATTATAAATACACTAGAGCACCCAGGTATAACTCATACTCTGATTCTACACAAAATCCTGCCTAAAGCACGTGCTAACTTAAGCATCAGAGTCTCTTGCAGGTACCACCACCCTCCGGTGATGAAGAATCAGCAGCTCCACCAGATCCAACAAGTCGGACACGACAGCTCCGGCCACCAGCTCCAACAAGTCAGACACGATAGCACCGACCACCACCGCAGATCTCGTCCGAGATTGGTGCACGAAATTGTGATCATCAATGGCGCCATAAACATGGTACGCTCAATTGTAATCTCAACTCTTTATCACAACTTCACACAACTAACTAGCAAGTGCACTGGGTCGTCCAAGTAATAAACCTTATGCGAGTAAGAGTCGATCCCACGGAGATTGTTGGTATAAAGCAAGCTATGGTCATCTTGTAAATCTCAGTCAGGCAGATTCAAATGGTTATGAATGATTTATGAATAAAACACAAAATAAAGATCGAGATACTTATGTAATTCATTGGTGAGAATTTCAGATAAGCGTATGGAGATGCTTTGTCCCTTCCGTCTCTCTGCTTTCCTACTGTCTTCATCCAATCCTTCTTACTCCTTTCCATGGCAAGCTGTATGTTGGGCATCACCGTTGTCAATGGCTACAGTCCCGTCCTCTCAGTGAAAATGTTCAACGCGCTCTGTCACAGCAGGGCTATTCAGCTGTCGGTTCTCGATCATGTCGGAATAGAATCCAGTGATTCTTTTGCGTCTGTCACTAACACCCCACAATCGCGAGTTTGAAGCTCGTCACAGTCATTCAATCCTTGAATCCTACTCAGAATACCACAGACAAGGTTTAGACCTTCCGGATTCTCTTGAATGCCGCCATCAATTCTAGCTTATACCACGAAGATTCTGATTAAGGAACCCAAGAGATATCCACTCAATCTAAGGTAGAACGGAGGTGGTTGTCAGGCACACGTTCATAGGTGAGAATGATGATAAGTGTCACGGATCATCACATTCATCAAGTTGAGGAACAAGTGATATCTTAGAACAAGAATAAGCTGAATTGAATAGAAGAACAATAGTAATTGCATTAATACTCGAGGTACAGCAGAGCTCCACACCTTAATCTATGGTGTGTAGAAACTCCACCATTGAAAATACATAAGAACAAGGTCTAGGCATGGCCGAGAGGCCAGCCCCCAAAACGTGATAAAAAGATTCAAAGATCTAAAGATGAAAATACAATAGTAAAAGGTCCTATTTGTAGAGAACTAGTAGCCTAGGGTTTACAGAAATGAGTAAATTACATAAAAATCCACTTCCGGGCCCACTTGGTGTGTGCTTGGGCTGAGCATTGAAGCATTTTCGTGTAGAGACTTCTCTTGGAGTTAAACGCCAGCTTTTGTGCCAGTTTGGGCGTTTAACTCCCATTCTTGTGCCAGTTCCGGCGTTTAACGCCGGGCAGTTTTGAGCTGATTTGGAACGCCAGTTTGGGCCATCAAATCTTGAGCAAAGTATGAACTATTATATATTTCTGGAAAGCCCAGGATGTCTACTTTCCAACGCCATTGAGAGCGCGTCAATTGGGCTTCTGTAGCTCCAGAAAATCCACTTCGAGTGTAGGGAGGTCAGAATCCAACAGCATCTGCAGTCCTTTTCAGCCTCTGAATAAGATTTTTGCTCAAGTCCCTCAATTTCAGCCAGAAAATACCTGAAATCACAGAAAAACACACAAACTCATAGTAAAGTCCAGAAAAGTGAATTTTAACTAAAAACTAATAAAAATATACTAAAAACTAACTAAAACATACTAAAAACAATGCCAAAAAGTGTATAAATTATCCGCTCATCACAACACCAAACTTAAATTGTTGCTTGTCCCCAAGCAACTGAAAATCAAATAAGATAAAAAGAAGAGAATATGCAATGAACTCCAAAAACATCTATGAAGATCAGCATTAATTAGATGAGCGGGGCTTTAGCTTTTTGCCTTTAAACAGTTTTGGCATCTCACTCTATCCTTTGAAATTCAGAATGATTGGCTTCAATAGGAACTCAGAATCCAGATAGTGTTATTGATTCTCCTAGTTAAGTATGATGATTCTTGAACACAGCTACTTTATGAGTCTTGGGCGTGGCCCAAAGCACTCTGTCTTTCAGTATTACCACCGGATACATACATGCCACAGACACATAACTGGGTGAACCTTTTCAGATTGTGACTCAGCTTTGCTAGAGTCCCCAATTAGAGGTGTCCAGGGTTCTTAAGCACACTCTTTTTGCTTTGGATCACAACTTTATTTTTTTTCTTTTCTTTTCTCTCTCTTTTTTTTCGTTTTTCTTTTTTTTTTGTATTCACTGCTTTTTCTTGCTTCAAGAATCATTTTTATGATTTTTCAGATCCTCAGTAACATGTCTCCTTTTGCATCATTCTTTCAAGAGCCAACATTCATGAACAACAAATTCAAAAGACTTATGCACTGTTTAAGCATACATTCAGAAACCAAAATATTGCCACCACATCAAAATAATTAATCTGTTATAAAATTTAAAATTCATGCAATTCTTCTCTTTTTCAATTAAGAACAGTTTTCATTCAAGAAAGGTGATGGATTCATAGGACATTCATAACTTTAAGGCATAGACACTAAGACACTAATGATCACAAGGCACAAACATGGATAAATATAAGCATAAAATTCGAAAATCAGGAAAATAAGGAACAAGGAGATTAAAGAACGGGTCCACCTTAGTGATGGCGGCTTGTTCTTTCTCTTGAAGATCTTATGGAGTGCTTGAGCTCCTCAATGTCTCTTCCTTGCCTTTGTTGCTCATCTCTCATGATTCTTTGATCTTCTCTAATTTCATGGAGGGGGATGGAATGTTCTTGGTGCTCCACCCTTAGTTGTCCCATGTTGGAACTCAATTCTCCTAGGGAGGTATTGATTTGCTCCCAATAGTTTTGTGGAGAAAAGTGCATCCCTTGAGGCATCTCAGGGATTTCATGATGAGTGGGATCTCTTGTTTGCTCTATCCTTTTCTTAGTGATGGGCTTGTCCTCATCAATGAGGGTGTCTCCCTCTATGTCAACTCCAACTGAATAACAGAGGTGACAAATGAGATGAGGAAAGGCTAACCTTGCCAAGGTAGAGGACTTGTCCGCCACCTTATAAAGTTCTTGGGCTATAACCTCATGAACTTCTATTTCTTCTCCAATCATGATGCTATGAATCATGATGGCCCGGTCTATAGTAACTTCGGACCGGTTGCTAGTGGGAATGATTGAGCGTTGGATAAACTCCAACCATCCTCTAGCTACGGGCTTGAGGTCATGCCTTCTCAATTGAACCGGCTTTCCTCTTGAATCTCTCTTCCATTGAGCGCCCTCTTCACAAATGACTGTGAGGACTTGGTCCAACCTTTGATCAAAGTTGACCCTTATAGTGTATGGGTGTTCATCTCCTTGCATCATGGGCAAGTTGAATGCCAACCTTACATTTTCCGGACTAAAATCTAAGTATTTCCCCCAAACCATTGTAAGCCAATTCTTTGGGTCCGGGTTCACACTTTGATCATGGTTCTTGGTGATCCATGCATTGGCATAGAACTCTTGAACCATTAAGATTTCGACTTGTTGAATGGGGTTGGTAAGAACTTCCCAACCTCTTCTTCGAATCTCATGTCGGATCTCCGGATATTCACTCTTTTTGAGTTTAAAAGGGACCTCGGGGATCACCTTCTTCAAGGCCACAACTTCATAGAAGTGGTCTTGATGCACCCTTGAGATGAATCTCTCCATCTCCCATGACTCGGAGGTGGAAGCTTTTGCCTTCCCTTTCCTCTTTCTAGAGGTTTCTCCGGCCTTGGATGCCATAAATGGTTATGGAAAAACAAAAAGCAATGCTTTTATCACACCAAACTTAAAAGGTTTGCTCGTCCTCGAGCAAAAGAAGAAAGAAGAGAGTAGAAGAAGAAGAAATGAAGGAGATGGAGATGGCTGTGGTTCGGCCAAAGAGGGAGAAGTAGTGTTTAGGTTGTGTGAAAATAAAGGGGTGAAGATGGGTTTATATAGGAGTGGAGAGAGGGGTAGGGTTCGGCTATGGGAGGGTGGGTTTGGGAGGGAAAGTGGTTTGAATTTGAATGGTGAGGTAGGTGGGGTTTTATGAAGGATGGATATGAGTGGTGAAGAGAAAGATAGGATTTGATAGGTGAAGGGTTTTTGGGGAAGAGATGTTGAGGTGATTGGTGAAGAAGAAGAAGAGAGAGTGGTGGGGTAGGTGGGGATCCTGTGGGGTCCACAGATCCTGAGGTGTCAAGGAAAAATCATCCCTGCACCAAGTGGCGAGCAAAAATGCTCTTCGTGCCAAATCTGGCGTTAAACGCCGGGCTGGTGCCCATTTCTGGCGTTTAACGCCAACTTCTTGTCCTTTCCTGGTGTTTAACGCCAGTCTGGTGCCCCTTTCTGGCGTTAAACGCCCTGAATGGTGCCAGACTGGGCATTAAACGCCCATTTGCTGCCCTTACTAGCGTTTAAACGCCAGCAAGGTCTTCCTCCAGGGTGTGCTGTTTTTCTTTCTGTTTTTCATTCTGTTTTTGCTTTTTCAATTGATTTTGTGACTTCTCATGATCATCAACCTACAGAAAACATGAAATAACAAAGGAAAATGGATTAAATATAACATTGGGTTGCCTCCCAACAAGCGCTTCTTTAATGTCAATAGCTTGATAGTGGGCTCTCATGGAGCCTCATAGATACTCAGAGCAATGTTGGAACCTCCCAACACCAAACTTAGAATTTGAATATGGGGGTTCAACACCAAACTTAGAAGTTGGCTGTGGCCTCCTAACACCAAACCTAAAGTTTGACTGTGGGGGCTCTGTTTGACTCTGTTTTGAGAGAAACTCTTCATGCTTCCACTCCATGGTTACAGAGGGATATCCTTGAGCTTTAAACACAAGGGATTCTTCATTCACTTGAATGATCAATTCTCCTCTGTCCACATCAATCACAACCTTTGCTGTGGCTAGGAAGGGTCTGCCAAGGATGATGGATTCATCCATGCACTTTCCAGTCTCTAGGACTATGAAATCAGCAGGGATGTAATGGTCTTCAACTTTTACCAGAACATCCTCTACAAGTCCATAAGCTTGTTTTCTTGAATTGTCTGCCATCTCTAGTGAGATTTTTACAGCTTGCACCTCAAAGATTCCTAACTTCTCCATTACAGAGAGAGGCATGAGGTTTACATTTGACCCTAGGTCACACAAGGCCTTCTTGAAGGTCATGGTGCCTATGGCACAAGGTATTGAGAACTTTCCAGGATCTTGTCTCTTTTGAGGCAGTTTCTGCCTAGACAAGTGATCCAGTTCTTTTGTGAGCAAAGGGGGTTCATCCTCCCAAGTCTCATTACCAAATAACTTGTCATTTAGCTTCATGATTGCTCCAAGGTATTTAGCAACTTGCTCTTCAGTGACATACTCATCCTCTTCAGAGGAAGAATACTCATCAGAGCTCATGAATGGCAGAAGTAAGTCAAATGGAATTTCTATGGTCTCATTATGAGCCTCAGATTCCCATGGTTCCTCATTAGGGAACTCATTGGAGGCCAGTGGACGTCCATTGAGGTCTTCCTCAGTGGCGTTCACTGCCTCTCCCTCCTCTCCAAATTCGGCCATGTTGATGGCCTTACACTTTCCTTTTGGATTTTCTTCTGTATTGCTTGGAAGAGTACTAGGAGGGAGTTCAGTAATTTTCTTACTCAACTGACCCACTTGTGCCTCCAAATTTCTAATGGAGGATCTTGTTTCAGTCATGAAACTTTGAGTGGTTTTGATTAGATTAGAGACCATGGTTGCTAAGTCAGAGTGGTTCTGCTTAGAATTCTCTGTCTATTGCTGAGAAGATGATGGAAAAGGCTTGCCATTGCTAAACCTGTTTCTTCCACCATTATTATTGTTGAAACCTTGTTGAGGTCTCTATTGATCCTTCCATGAAAGATTTGGATGATTTCTCCATGAAGGACTATAGGTGTTTCCATAGGGTTCTCCCATGTAATTCACCTCTTCCATTGAAGGGTTCTCAGGATCATAAGCTTCTTCTTCAGATGAAGCGTCCTTAGTACTGCCTGGTGCAGCTTGCATTCCAGACAGACTTTGAGAAATCAAATTGACTTGCTGAGTCAATATCTTGTTCTGAGCCAATATGGCATTCAGAGTATCAATCTCAAGAACTCCTTTCTTCTGATTTGTCCCATTTGTCATAGGATTCCTTTCAGAAGTGTACATGAATTGGTTATTTGCAACCATTTCAATTAGTTCTTGAGCTTCTGCAGGCGTCTTCTTCAGATGAAGAGATCCTCCAGCAGAGCTATCCAATGACATCTTGGACAGTTCAGAGAGACCATCATAGAAAATACCTATGATGCTCCATTCAGAAAGCATGTCAGAGGGACACTTTCTAATTAATTGTTTGTATCTTTCCCAAGCTTCATAGAGGGATTCTCCTTCCTTCTGTCTGAAGGTTTGGACTTCCACTCTAAGCTTACTCAATTTTTGAGGTGGAAAGAACTTTGCCAAGAAGGCATTGACTAGCTTTTCCCAAGAGTTCAGGCTTTCTTTAGGTTGTGAGTCCAACCATATTCTAGCTCTGTCTCTTACAGCAAAAGGGAATAGCATAAGTCTGTAGACCTCAGGGTCAACCCCATTGGTCTTAATACTGTCACAGATTTGCAAGAATTCAGCTAAAAACTGATGAGGATCTTCCAATGGAAGTCCATGGAACTTGCAATTCTGTTGCATTAGAGAAACTAATTGAGGCTTAAGCTCAAAGTTGTTTGCTCCAATGGCAGGGATAGAGATGCTTCTCCCATAAAAGTCGGGAGTAGGTGCAGTAAAGTCACCCATCACCTTCCTTGCATTGTTGGCATTGTTGTTATTTTCGGCTGCCATGTCTTCTTCTTTGAAGAATTCTGTTAGGTCCTCTACAGAGAGTTGTGCTTTAACTTCTCTTAGTTTTCGCTTCAAGGTCCTTTCAGGTTCAGGGTCAGCCTCAACAAGAATGCTTTTGTCTTTGCTCCTACTCATATGAAAGAGAAGAGAACAAGAAAATATGGAATCCTCTATGTCACAGTATAGAGATTCCTTGAGGTGTCAGAGGAAAAAGAAAAATAGAAGGAAGAGGTAGAAGAATTCAAACTTAGAAAGATAGAGTTCGAATTATACATGTTAGTCCATAAATAGAAGGATGTGAGAAGAGGGGAAGAAATTTTCGAAAATAAATTTAAAAAGATTTTAAAAATATTTTGAAAAATTGAAGAATGATTTTCGAAAAATATGATTGGGAAAGAGATAAAGTGTTTTTTGAAAAATATTTTGAAATTAGAAATAAAAAAGATATGATTGAAAACTTATTTTGAAAAAGATGTGATTAAAAAGATATGATTGAAAATATATAGTTTTAAAAAGATATGATTGAGAAGATATGATTGAAAAACAATTTAAAAAGATTTGATTTTTAAAATCAATGACTTGGCTAACAAGAAAAGATATGATTCAAACATTAAACCTTTCTCAACTGAAAAGGCAACATATTTGAAATGTTGAATTAAATCATTAATTGTTAGCAAGTATTTTTGAAATTGGAAAGAACTTGATTTTGAAAATATATGATTGAAAAGATATGATTTGAAAAAGATTTGATTTTGAAAAATTATGAAAACTTGAAAAAAAAATTTGAATTGAAAACAAAATCTTCCCTCTTGTGCCATCCTGGCGTTAAACGCCCAAAATGGTATACATTCTGGCGTTTAACGCCCAAAATGCTACCCTTTTGGGCGTTAAACGCCCAGCCAGGTGCCCTGGCTGGCGTTTAAACGCCAGTTTTCCTTCTTCACTAGGCGTTTTGAACGCCCAGCTTTTTCTGTGTAATTCCTCTGCTATATGTTCTGAATCTTCAATTCTCTGTATTATTGACTTGAAAAGACACAAATTAAAAATTTTTTTGGATTTTTAATGATGAGGAAAAATCAAAATGCAACTAAAATCAAATAAACAATGCATGCAAGACACTAAACTTAGAACTTTGTATACTACTGACACTAACAAAATACTCAAGACAAGAGAATTTAAAGATCAAAACAAGGAAATCATCAAGAACAACTTGAAGATCACTGAAGACACATGATAAATGCAAGAAGAACAGAAACATGCAATTGATACCAAACTTAAAATGAGACTCTAGACTCAACAAGAAACATAAAATATTTTTGGTTTTTATGATTTTGTAATTTTTTTGGTTTTTTCAAAAATTAAGTGGAGAAGAAAATAAAGATATCAAAATTATTAATGAGAATTCCAGGAATCATGCAATGTTAGTCTAAAGTTTCAGTCTAAAGGAATTAGACATGGCTAGCCAAGCTTCAGCAGGACATTGCATTCAAGAGCTAAATTGATGAAAATCAATCAGCTTTGGTGATGATAAGAACATCTCCTTGAAACACTAGAATTCATTCTTAAGAATTCTGAAGAAAAATGCCTAATCTAAGCAACAAGATGAACCGTCAGTTGTCCAAACTCAACAATCCCACAGAGATTGTTGGTATGAAGCAAGCTATGGTCACCTTGTAAATCTTAGTCAGGCAAACTCAAATGGGTATGGTGATAAACACATATAACATAAAGATAAAGATAGAGATACTTATGTAATTCATTGGTAGGAATTTCAGATAAGCGTATGAAGATGCCTTCCCTTCCGTCTCTCTGCTTTCCTACTGTCTTCATCCAATCCTTCTTACTCCTTTCCATGGCAAGCTTAAGCAAGGGTTTCACCGTTGTCAGTGGCTACCTCCCATCCTCTCAGTGGAAATGTTCAACGCACCCTGTCACGGCACGGCTATCCATCTGTCGGTTCTCGATCAGGCCGGAATAGAATCCAGTGATTCTTTTGCGTCTGTCACTAACGCCCCGCCCTCAGGAGTTTGAAGCACGTCACAGTCATTCAATCATTGAATCCTACTCAGAATACCACAGACAAGGTTAGACCTTCCGGATTCTCTTGAATGCCGCCATCAGTTCTGGCCTATACCACGAAGATTCCGGTTAAAGAATCCAAGAGATATTCACCCAATCGAAGGTAGAACGGAGGTGGTTGTCAGTCACACGTTCATAGGTGAGAATGATGATGAGTGTCACGGATCATCACATTCATCAAGTTGAAGAACAAGTGATATCTTAGAACAAGAACAAGCGGAATTGAATGGAAGAACAATAGTAATTGCATTAATACTCGAGGTACAGCAGAGCTCCACACCTTAATCTATGGTGTGTAGAAACTCCACCGTTGAAAATACATAAGAACAAGGTCTAGGCATGGCCGTGAGGCCAGCCTCCCAATGATCTAAGAACTAGATGTCCAAAGATGATCAAAGGATCTAAAATAATCCCAAGATCCAAAGATGAAAATACAATAGTAAAAGGTCCTATATATAGAGAACTAGTAGCCTAGGGTGTACAGAGATGAGTAAAAGACATAAAAATCCACTTCCGGGCCCACTTGGTGTGTGCTTGGACTGAGCATTGAAGCATTTTTGTGTAGAGACTCTTCTTGGAGTTAAACGCCAGCTTTTATGCCAGTTTGGGCGTTTAACTCCCATTTTGGTGCAAGTTCCGGCGTTTAACGCTGGAATTCCTGAGGGTGACTTTGAACGCCGGTTTGGGCCATCAAATCTTGGGCAAAGTATAAACTATCATATATTGCTGGAAAGCCCAGGATGTCTACTTTCCAACGCCGTTGAGAGCGCGCAAATTGGGCTTCTGTAGCTCCAGAAAATCCACTTCGAGTGCAGGAAGGTCAGAATCCAACAGCATCTGCAGTCCTTTTTGGTCTCTGAATCAGATTTTTGCTCAGGTCCCTCAATTTCAGCCAGAAAATACCTGAAATCACAGAAAAACACACAAACTCATAGTAAAGCCCAGAAAAGTGAATTTTAACTAAAAACTAATAAAAATATATTAAAAACTAACTAGATCATACTAAAAACATACTAAAAACAATGCCAAAAAGCGTATAAATTATCCGCTCATCACAACACCAAACTTAAATTGTTGCTTGTCCTCAAGCAACTGAAAATCAAATAAGATAAAAAGAAGAGAGTATGCAATGAATTCCAAAAACATCTATGAAGATCAGTATTAATTAGATGAGCGGGGCTTTTAGCTTTTTGCCTCTGAATAGTTTTGGCATCTCACTCTATCCTTTGAAATTCAGAATGATTGGCTTCTTTAGGAACTCAGAATCCAGATAGTGTTATTGATTCTCCTAGTTAAGTATGATGATTCTTGAACATAGCTACTTATTGAGTCTTGGCCGTGGCCCAAAGCACTCTGTCTTCCAGTATTACCACCGGATACATACATGCCACAGACACATAATTGGGTGAACCTTTTCAGATTGTGACTCAGCTTTGCTAGAGTCCCCAACTAGAGGTGTCCAGGGTTCTTAAACACACTCTTTTTGCCTTGGATCACAACTTTATTTCTTTCTTTTTCTTTCTTTTTTTTTTCTTTCTTTTTCTTTCTCTCTTTTTTTTTTCGAAATTTTATCCCTTTTTTTTCATTGCTTTTTCTTGCTTCAAGAATCATTTTTATGATTTTTCAGATCCTCAGTAACATGTCTCCTTTTTCATCATTCTTTCAAGAGCCAACATTCATGAACCACAAATTCAAAAGACATATGCACTGTTTAAGCATACATTCAGAGAACAAAAATATTGCCACCACATCAAAATAATTAAACTGTTATAAAATTCAAAATTTATGCAATTCTTCTCTTTTTCAATTAAGAACACACATTTTTTTTTTATTTAAGAGAGGTGATGGATTCATAGGACATTCATAACTTTAAGGCATAGACACTAAGACACTAATGATCACAAGACACAAACATAGACAAACATAAGCACTAAAATTCGAAAAAAACAGAAAAATAAAGAACAAGGAAATTAAGGAACGGGTCCATCTTAGTGATGGCGGCTCTTTCTTCCTCTTGAAGGTCCTATGGAGTGCTTGAGCTCCTCAATGTCTCTTCCTTGTCTTTGTTGCTCCTCTCTCATGATTCTTTGATCTTCTCTAATTTCATGGAGGATGATGGAGTGTTCTTGATGCTCCACCCTTTTCTTAGTGATGGGCTTGTCCTCATCAATAGGGATGTCTCCCTCTATGTCAACTCCAACCGAATAACAGAGGTGACAAATGAGGTGAGGGAAGGCTAACCTTGCCAAGGTAGAGGACTTGTCCGCCACCTTATAAAGCTCTTGAGCTATAACCTCATGAACTTCTATTTCGTCTCCAATCATGATGCTATGAATCATGATAGCCCGGTCTATAGTAACTTCGGACCGGTTGCTAGTGGGAATGATTGAGCGTTGGATAAACTCCAACCATCCTCTAGCCAAGGGTTTGAGGTCATGCCTTCTCAATTGAATAGGCTTCCCTCTTGAATCTCTCTTCCATTGGGCGCCCTCTTCACATATGACTGTGAGGACTTGGTCCAACCTTTGATCAAAGTTGACCCTTCTAGTGTAAGGATGTTCATCTCCTTACATCATGGGCAAATTGAATGCCAACCTTACACTTTCTGGACTAAAATCCAAGTATTTCCCCCGAACCATAGTAAGCCAATTCTTTGGATCCGGGTTCACACTTTGATCATGGTTCTTGGTGATCCATGCATTGGCATAGAACTCTTGAACCATCAAGATTCCGACTTGTTGAATGGGGTTGGTAAGAACTTCCCAACCTCTTCTTCGGATCTCATGTCGGATCTCCGGATATTCACTCTTTTTGAGTGAAAAAGGGACCTCGGGGATCACCTTCTTCAAGGCCACAACTTCATAGAAGTGGTCTTGATGCACCCTTGAGATGAATCTTTCCATCTCCCATGACTCGGAGGTGGAAGCTTTTGCCTTCCCTTTCCTCTTTCTAGAGGTTTCTCCGGCCTTGGATGCCATAAATGGTTATGGAAAAACAAAAAGCAATGCTTTTACCACACCAAACTTAAAAGGTTTGCTCGTCCTCGAGCAAAAGAAGAAAGAAGAGAGTAGAAGAAGAAGAAATGAAGGGAAAGGGAATGGCTTTGTGGTTCGGCCAAAAAGGGGAAGAAGTGGTGAGGTGATTGGTGAATGGGTGAAGAAGAGAGAGAGTGGTGGGGTAGGTGGGGATCCTGTGGGGTCCACAGATCCTGAGGTGTCAAGGAAAAGTCATCCCTGCACCAAATGGCAAGCTAAATTGCGTTTTTAGCCATTTCTGGCGTTAAACGCCGGGCTGGTGCCCATTTCTGGCGTTTAACGCCAGCTTCTTGCCCTTTTCTGGCGTTTAACGCCAGTCTGGTGCCCCTTTCTGGCGTTAAACGCCCAGAATGGTGCCAGACTGGGCGTTAAACGCCCACTTGCTAACCTTACTGGCGTTTAAACGCCAGTAGATGCGTCCTCCAGGGTGTGCTGTTTTTCTTCCTTTTTTCATTCTGTTTTTGCTCTTTTTATTGATTTTGTGACTTCTCATGATCATCAACCTACAAAAAACATAAAATAACAAAAGAAAATAGTTAATTATAAAACATTTGGTTGCCTCCCAACAAGCGCTTCTTTAATGTCATTAGCTTGACAGAGGACTCTCATGGAGCCTCAGAAATGCTCAGAGCTATGTTGGAACCTCCCAACACCAAACCTAGAGTTTGAATGTGGGGGTTCAACACCAAACTTAGAGTTTGGTTGTGGCCTCCCAACACCAAACTTAGAGTTTGACAGTGGGGGCTCTGTTTGGCTCTGTTTTGAGAGAAGCTCTTCATGCTTCCTCTCCATGATGACAGAGGGATATCCTTGAGCCTTAAACACAAGGGATTCTTCATTCACTTGAATGATCAACTCTCCTCTATCAACATCAATCACAGCCCTTGCTGTGGCTAGGAAGGGTCTGCCAAGGATGATGGATTCATCCATGCACTTCCCAGTCTCTAGGACTATGAAATCAGCAGGGATGTAATGGTCTTCAACTTTTACCAGAACATCCTCTACAAGTCCATAGGTTTGTTTTCTTGAATTGTCTGCCATCTCTAGGGAGATTTTTGCAGCTTGCACCTCAAAGATCCCTGACTTATCCATTACAGAGAGAGGCATGAGGTTTACACTTGACCCTAAGTCACACAAGGCCTTCTTGAAGGTCATGGTGCCTATGGTACAAGGTATTAAAAACTTCCCAGGATCCTGTCTCTTTTGAGGCAGTTTCTGCCTAGACAAGTCATCCAGTTCTTTGGTGAGCAAAGGGGGTTCATCCTCCCAAGTCTCATTTCCAATTAACTTGTCATTCAACTTCATGATTGCTCCAAGGTATTTAGCAACTTGCTCTTCAGTGACATACTCATCCTCTTCAGAGGAAGAATACTCATCAGAGCTCATGAATGGCAGAAGTAAGTCCAATGAAATCTCTATGGTCTCATTTTGAGCCTCAGATTCCCATGGTTCCTCATTGGGGAACTCATTGGAGCCAGTGGACGTCCATTGAGGTCTTCCTCAGTGGCGTTCACTGCCTCTCCTTCCTCCCAAAATTCGGCCATGTTGATGGCTTTGCACTTCTCCTTTTGGATTTTCTTCTGTATAGCTTGGGAGAGTACTAGGAGGGAGTTCAGTAATTTTCTTGCTCAGCTGACCCACTTGTGCCTCCAAATTTCTAATGGAGGACCTTGTTTCAAGCATGAAACTTTGAGTGGTTTTGATTAGATCAGAGACCATGGTTGCTAAGTCAGAGTTATTCTGCTTAGAACTCTCTGTCTGTTGCTGAGAAGATGATGGAAAAGGCTTGCTATTGCTAAACCTGTTTCTTCCACCATTATTATTGTTGAAACCTTGTTGAGGTCTCTGTTGATCCTTCCATGAAAAATTTGGATGATTTCTCCATGAAGGATTATAGGTGTTTCCATAGGGTTCTCCCATGTAATTCACCTCTTCCATTGAAGGGTTCTCAGGATCATAAGCTTCTTTCTCAGATGAAGCTTCCTTAGTACTGCTTGGTGCATTTTGCATTCCAGACAGACTTTGAGAAATCATATTGACTTGTTGAGTCAATATTTTGTTCTGAGCCAATATGGTATTCAGAGTGTCAATCTCAAGAACTCCTTTCTTCTGACTAGTCCCATTGTTCACAGGATTTCTTTCAGAAGTGTACATGAATTGGTTATTTGCAACCATTTCAATCAGCTCTTGAGCTTCTGTAGGCGTCTTCTTCAGATGAAGAGATCCTCCAGCAGAGCTATCCAAAGACATCTTGGATAGTTCAGAGAGACCATCATAGAAAATACCTATGATGCTCCATTCAGAAAGCATATCAGAAGGACACTTTCTGATTAATTGTTTGTATCTTTCCCAAACTTCATAGAGGGATTCTCCTTCCTTCTGTCTGAAGGTTTGGACTTCCACTCTAAGCTTACTCAATTTTTGAGGTGGAAAGAACTTTGCCAAGAAGGCATTGACTAGCTTTTCCCAAGAGTCCAGGCTTTCTTTAGGTTGAGAGTCCAACCATGTTCTAGCTCTGTCTCTTACAGTAAAAGGGAATAGCATAAGTCTGTAGACCTCAGGGTCAACCCCATTAGTCTTGACAGTGTCACAGATTTGCAAGAATTCAGCTAAAAACTGATGAGGATCTTCCAATGGAAGTCCATGGAACTTGCAATTCTGTTGCATTAGAGAAACTAATTGAGGCTTAAGCTCAAAGTTGTTTGCTCCAATGGCAGGGATAGAGATGCTTCTCCCATAGAAGTCGGGAGTAGGTGCAGTAAAGTCACCCAGCACCTTCCTTGCATTGTTGGCATTGTTGTTGTTTTCGGCTGCCATGAGTTCTTCTTCTTTGAAGAATTCGGTTAGGTCCTCTACAGAGAGTTGTGCCTTAGCTTCTCTTAGCTTTCGCTTCAAGGTCCTTTCAGGTTCAGGATCAGCCTCAACAAGAATGCTTTTGTCTTTGCTCCTGCTCATAAGAAAGAGAAGAGAACAAGGAAATATGGAATCCTCTATGTCATAGTATAGAGATTCCTTGAGTTGTCAGAGGAAAAGAAAAATAGAAGACAGAACTAGAAAATTCGAACTTATCAAAGGAGATGGAGTTCGAATTTTGCATTAAGGGATAGTGTTAGTCCATAAACAGAAGGATGTGAGAAGAAGGGAAGCAATTTTCGAAAATTAGGTAAAAGATTTTGAAAACATTTTGAAAAACCTTAATTGATTTTCGAAAATAAAAGTGGAAAAGAAATTAAGTGATTTTTGAAAAAGATTTTGAAATTAGAAATCAAAAGGAATTGATTGAACACTATTTTGAAAAAGATGTAGTTAAGAAGATATGATTGGTTTTAAAAAGATGTGATTGAGAAGATATGATTTGAAAAACATTTTAAAAAGATGTGATTTTGAAAATTAATAACTTGCCTATCAAGAAAAGATATGATTCAAATATTAAACCTTTCTCAACAGAAAAGGCAACATACTTGAAATGTTGAGTCAAATCATTAATTGATAGCAAGTATCTTTGAAAAAGGAAAGAAATTGATTTTGAAAACATATGATTGAAAAGATATGATTTGAAAAAGATTTGATTTTGAAAAACTTTGAAAATCTGAAAAAAATTGCATTAAAAAACAGAATCTTCCCTCTTGTGCCATCCTGGCGTTAAACGCCCAGAATGGTGCACATTCTGGCGTTTAACGCCCAAAACTATACCTTTTCGGGCGTTAAACGCCCAACCAGGTACCCTGGCTGGCGTTTAAACGCCAGTCTGTCCTTCTTCACTGGGCGTTTTGAACGCCCAGCTTTTTCTGTGCAATTCCTCTGCTGTATGTTCTGAATCTTCAATTCTCTGTATTATTGACTTGAGAAGACACAAATAAAAATATTTTTGGATTTTTAATAATAAGGAAAAATCAAAATGCAACAAGAATCAAATAACAATGCATGCAAGACACCAAACTTAGCAGTTTGTATACTACTGACACTAATGAGAATGCATATGAGACACACAAAAACACTCAAGTCAAGAGAATTCAAAGATTAGAGTAAGAAACCATCAAGAATTATTTGAAGATCCTTAAGACACATGAATGAGTGCATGCAATTGACACCAAACTTAAAATGAGACACTAGACTCAAACTAGAAATATTTTTGGATTTTATGATTTTGTAAATTTTTTTTTGTGCATTTTCGAAAATTAAGTGGAAAAAGAAAATAAAGGTATCAAAATTCTTAATGAGAATTCCAGGAATCATGCAATGTTAGTCTAAAGCTTCAGTCTAAAGGAATTAGACATGGTCAGCCAAGCTTCAGCAGAACATTGCATTCAAGAGCTAAATTGATGAAGATCAATCAGCTTTGGTGATGATAAGAACATCACCTTGAAACACTAGAATTCATTCTTAAGAACTCTGAAAAAAATACCTAATCTAAGCAACAAGATGAACCGTCAGTTGTCCAAACTCAACAATCCCCGGCAACGGCGCCAAAAACTTGGTGCACGAAATTGTGATCAATTCTTTTCACAACTCAAATAATCCCCGGTGATGAAACCAAAAACTTGGTGTTCAATACCATGGAATAAACACAACTTCGCACAACTAACCAGCAAGTGTACTGGGTCGTCCAAGTAATAAACCTTACGCGAGTAAGGGTCGATCCCACAGAGATTGTTGGTATGAAGCAAGCTATGGTCACCTTGTAAATCTTAGTCAGGCAAACTCAAATGGGTATGGTGATAAACGCATATAACATAAAGATAAAGATAGAGATACTTATGTAATTCATTGGTAGGAATTTCAGATAAGCGTATGAAGATGCCTTCCCTTCCGTCTCTCTGCTTTCCTACTGTCTTCATCCAATCCTTCTTACTCCTTTCCATGGCAAGCTTAAGCAAGGGTTTCACTGTTGTCAGTGGCTACCTCCCATCCTCTCAGTGGAAATGTTCAACGCACCCTGTCACGGCACAGCTATCCATCTGTCGGTTCTCGATCAGGCCGGAATAGAATCCAGTGATTCTTTTGCGTCTGTCACTAACGCCCTGCCCTCAGGAGTTTGAAGCACGTCACAGTCATTCAATCATTGAATCCTACTCAGAATACCACAGACAAGGTTAGACCTTCCGGATTCTCTTGAATGCCGCCATCAGTTCTGGCCTATACCACGAAGATTCCGGTTAAAGAATCCAAGAGATATTCACCCAATCGAAGGTAGAACGGAGGTGGTTGTCAGTCACACGTTCATAGGTGAGAATGATGATGAGTGTCACGGATCATCACATTCATCAAGTTGAAGAACAAGTGATATCTTAGAACAAGAACAAGCGGAATTGAATGGAAGAACAATAGTAATTGCATTAATACTCGAGGTACAGCAGAGCTCCACACCTTAATCTATGGTGTGTAGAAACTCCACCGTTGAAAATACATAAGAACAAGGTCTAGGCATGGCCGTGAGGCCAGCCTCCCAATGATCTAAGAACTAGATGTCCAAAGATGATCAAAGGATCTAAAATAATCCCAAGATCCAAAGATGAAAATACAATAGTAAAAGGTCCTATATATAGAGAACTAGTAGCCTAGGGTGTACAGAGATGAGTAAAAGACATAAAAATCCACTTCCGGGCCCACTTGGTGTGTGCTTGGGCTGAGCATTGAAGCATTTTCGTGTAGAGACTCTTCTTGGAGTTAAACGCCAGCTTTTATGCCAGTTTGGGCGTTTAACTCCCATTTTGGTGCCAGTTCCAGCGTTTAACGCTGGAATTCCTGAGGGTGACTTTGAACGCCGGTTTGGGCCATCAAATCTTGGGCAAAGTATGGACTATCATATATTTCTGGAAAGCCCAGGATGTCTACTTTCCAACGCCGTTGAGAGCGCGCCAATTGGGCTTCTGTAGCTCCAGAAAAGCCACTTCGAGTGCAGGGAGGTCAGAATCCAACAGCATCTGCAGTCCTTTTTGGTCTCTGAATCAGATTTTTGCTCAGGTCCCTCAATTTCAGCCAGAAAATACCTGAAATCACAAAAAAACACACAAACTCATAGTAAAGCCCAGAAAAGTGAATTTTAACTAAAAACTAATAAAAATATACTAAAAACTAACTAGATCATACTAAAAACATACTAAAAACAATGCCAAAAAGCGTACAAATTATCCGCTCATCAACAACCTTGACAACGACCACGATTTTGATATATAAAACAGGACGCTGCATAAGAATGTGGACTCCACACTAAAAGATACATCTCAACTAAATAAAGACAAGAATTCGCCAAATACAGAAATCATGGAAGCACTACAAGCTCAACAAAACCGTCTCCGATAACTCGAAAAATTAGTCGAGCATCAACGGGAAGCCAAGAGGGACCTTCGAAGAGAAACCAGGCGACGCCGAGAACTAGAGGATAAGCTCTTAAAGCTCGAAGCCGATCTCAAAACCAAGACCGCTTGATCCAGTCATGAAGATAGCCCCGACAAAGATCAAGACCCATTCACCAAAGAGATCATGAAAGCTAAAGTCCCAAAGGACTTCAAAGCTCCCGACATGACCCCGTACGATGGCACATTGATGATTGGATTTTTGACGGTTTAGAATTTCACAAATGAATTCTCATTGCAAGTATAGTTTCTAAACCAATCACTAATCCTTTCATACAAAAAGTTGTTTGTCACTAGTACAAACCCCTAAAATTTATAAACCGAAGTATTGGACCTTGGGTCGTTCTCCCTACGAATTGTAATGAAGTGTCTTGTTATTGGTTGTGAGTTATATTTGGGGTTTTTAAGATTTTAGACAAGAAATATAAATGGCAAAGAAAATAAACTAACAACTAGCAAAGCTCTTGGCAAGATATGAGAACTAGAAATCCTATCCTAGTTATCCTCCTCAATTGTGATGACAAATTGTCCATTGCTCCCACTTAGTTAACCTCTAACCATGGAGGAAAGTCAAGTGGATGAATCAATTTGATTCCTCAAGTCCTAATCAACTCCTAAAGGAAAGACTAGCTTTAGAGGCATTCAAATCAATTAGCAACTTCTAATTATCAATCAACAAAGGAATTAGATAACTCAAGAGTCACTAATTACTCTACCTAGGCCAAGAGGAACAAAATCTATACTATATCTAGAAGAGGCATTTCAACAAACACATAAAAGGAAATAAAAGTAAACAACATAAATTGCAAGAATTAAAGAGAGATCTAACTACAAAGGCAAGAGATCAACAATAGAAAAGCAAAGAAGAACAATTATTATGAATTACCTCTTATTGAATTGAAAGAAAATGGAAGGAACAATAGTAGATCTACAACAAAGTCTAAGAACAACATAAAGGAAATTACAATAAAAGAATGAAAGAAGAATGAATGTAACAACAAGGAATTGAGAAGATAGAAGTAGAAGAAGATGAATTAAAATCTAGATCTAAGAACTAAACCTAATCCTAATCCTAATCCTAGAGAGAAGTGAGAGCTTCTCTCTCTAAAAACTAACTCTAATTAATCCTAATGTGTAAAAATGAATCAATCTCCCTTTTGCTCTTCAATCCTTGGCTTTAAATAGCATCTTTGGCGCCAAAGTTGGTTGGGATTGGGCCCCACAACCCTTGAGAATTCGTTGGTCACGTTTTCATTAAAAAATCATAAACCAGCACCGACGCGTACGCGCACAGCACGCGTACGCGTCCACGGGGTGATTCGCAAGGTGCGCGCAAGCACCAGTTGCGCGCGCTCGTTCATGGGCGAGTTCAACTTCTTTGCCTTTTCATGATTTCTCTACTTTGCATGCTTTCCTCTTCACTCCTTTGATCCATTCCTAGCCTTTTCAATCTGAAATCACTAACAAACACATCAAGGCATCTAGTGGAATCAAAGGTGAATCACAATCATCAAGTTAAAGGCCTAAAAAGCATGTTTTCACATCTAAGCACAAATAAGGAGACAATCACAAAACCATGCTATTTCATTGAATAAATGTGGGTAAAAGGGGATAAAATCTCTTAAAATCAATACAAGATAAACCGTCAAAACGGGGTTTATCACACATTGGATCCAAGCCATCACCTCAGCAAATTCAGAAGCAGAATATATCTCACTGATGCCTCAGACGCCATTCGATGAAGCCTTCCTGACTACCCTAACGAAGACAGCAATAAAGTGGTTCGACAGTTTGCCTCCAAGATCCATCACAAGTTTTGACGACCTTACTAAAAAGTTCCTCGTCAAGTTCTCCATCCAGAAGGATAAAGCCAAACACGCTCCAAGCTTGCTGGGAATTAAACAAGGAGATCGAAAAAGCTTTCGCAGCTACACGAAAAGATTCAACAAAGCATGCCTTGACATACAAAGTCTTCCAACAGAAGCGGCCATCATGGGACTCATCAATGGCCTAAGAGAATGATCTTTCAGCCACTCAATATCTAAGAAGTACCCAACATCTCTAATCGAGGTTCAAGAAAGGGCGGAAAAATATATCAATATGGAGGAGAACTCCCAATTGGGAGGCAACTCAAAAACCGGATTCTCCTAACCCACCAAGGGACAAGGATAAAGAGTCCAAGAAAAAAGAAGATCAACCCGGTGAGAAGCCTAGAAAATACCACAATTACACCCACCCCTTCGAGTGTCTCTTGTGGATGTCTACCGAGAAATATGCAACACTGAGAAGATCCCACTACCTCGCCCAATTAAAAACAAAAGAGGGAGAAGTCAGACAAAATACTGCGAGTACCACCGAATCTACGGACATCATACTAACGAGTGTTTCGACCAAAAGAATGTCATAGAGAAATTGGCAAGAGAAGGGCGATTAATTTGGTACTTAGCCATCAAAGCGAATGAACCAAGAAAAAGAAAAAGGGACAAAGAAGTCGAACGAGTTGAAGGTCCACCTCACACCGAAGAGGTCGGACGAGTTGAACGTCTACCTCACATCGAAGAGGTCGGACGAGTTGAAGTCCACCTCACATGGAAGAGGTCAGACGAGTTAAACGTCCACCTCACACCGAAGAGGTCGGACGAGTTGAAGCTCCACCTCACACCAAAGAGGTCGAACGAGTTGAACGTCCACCTCACACCGAAAAAGTTGGACGAGTAGAACGTCCACCCCACACCGAAGAGATCGGACGAGTTGAACATCCACCTCACACCCTTGAGAGACATGTTCATATGATAAATGGAGGATTTGCAGGAGGAGGGATCTCTAAATCATCTCGCAAAAGACACCTCAAAGAGGTATATTAAGGAAGGGAGAGAGGTTTGAATAGGACAACGGGGTGCAAACAAGCCTTCCAAGATTTCAAAAATTCTTGGGGCAACCACCCATTCTTACCCGACCAAGGGAAAGTGAAGAACTCATATTATACCTCGTAGTGGGAAGTCGGGCAATAGCCTCATCACTAGTTAGAGAAGACGAAAGTGGGCAACAACTCGTCTACTTCATCATCAAGGCTCTACAAGGGGCCGAACTAAACTATCAAAAGATAGAAAAGTTCGCCTATGCCTTCATACTCACTTCTCGACAACTCCGCCCATATTTTCAAGCTTACACTATCAGAGTTCAGACCAATCAGCCCATAAAAAGCATCCTACAGAAAACAGACTTAGCTGGAAGAATCCTACAGTGGGCAGACGAGTTATCTGAATTCGATCATCGACATGAAGCTCGGACAGCCATAAAATCACAGTATCTGGCCGACTTCATTACAGAGTACACTGACACCCTGGGAACTCCCACAAAATGGAATCTCTACGTGGACGATTCTTCAAACAAAATCGGGAGAGGTGCATGTGTAATTATAGAAAGCGATCAGGGAACCCAAATCGAGCTAAGTAACCAAGCTGAATACGAGGCACTACTGGCTGGTTTAAGGCTGGCTAAGAAGGTAGGAGCTTACCGTGTCTAGTGATTCACAAGTAGTCACCTCACAAATAGAAGGGAGCTACCAAGCTAAGTATCCCACCATGAAAAAATACATCGGATAATTCGGGGGACCCTGGACAAAACCAGAAAATAGCTCGGACAATTCGGGAGATATGAGGTCCGACATATATCTCGGGAACAAAATGCCCGAGCTGATGCATTTTCAAAACAAGTCAGCACCAACAGCTCGGACAATTCGGGGGATATGAGGTCCGATGATGAACGGATAATTTATACGCTTTTTGGCATTGTTTTTAGGTAGTTTTTAGTAAGTTCAAGCTACTTTTAGGGATGTTTTCATTAGTTTTTATGTTAAATTCACATTTCTGGACTTTACTATGAGTTTGTGTGTTTTTCTATGATTTCAGGTAATTTCTAGCTGAAATTGAGGGATTTGAGCAAAACTTTGAAAAAGGCTGACAAAAGGACTGCTGATGCTGTTGGAATCTGACCTCCCTGCACTCAAAATGGATTTTCTGGAGCTACAGAACTCCAATTGGTGCGCTCTTAACGGCGTTGGAAAGTAGACATCCAGAGCTTTCTAGTAATATATAATAGTCCATACTTTATTCGGAAATTGATGACGTAACTTGGCGTTGAACGCCAATTACATGCTGCTGTCTGGAGTTAAACGCCAGAAACACGTCATGATCCAGAGTTGAACGCCCAAAACACGCTATAACTTGGAGTTCAACTCCAAGAAAAGCCTCAGCTCGTGGATAGATCAAGCTCAGCCCAAGCATACACCAAGTGGGCCCGAAAGTGGATTTATGCATCAATTACTTACTCATGTAAACCCTAGTAGCTAGTCTAGTATAAATAGGATAAGTTACTATTGTATTAGAAATATTTTGACAGTTTAATCTTTTGACTGTTCTAGTCTTTGATCATTCGGTCTTTTGATCATTCAGGGGGCTGGCCATTCGGCCATGCCTGAACCTTTCACTTATGTATTTTCAACAGTGGAGTTTCTGCACACCATAGATTAAGGGTGTGGAGCTCTGCTGTACCTCAAGTTTCAATACAATTACTATTACTTTCTATTCAATTCTCTTTTATTCTTATTCCAAGATATACGTTGCACAACACTTTGATGAATGTGATGATCTGTGACACTCATCATCATTCTCACCTATGAACGTGCGTGACTGACAACCACTTCCGTTCTACTCTAGGCCGGGCGCATATCTCTTAGATTTCCCAACAAAATCTTCGTGGTATAAGCTAGATAGATGGTGGCATTCATGGGGATATGAAAAGTCTAACCTTGTCTGTGGTATTCCGAGTAGGATCCCGGGAATCCGGAAAGTCTAACCTTGTCCGTGGTATTCCGAGTAGGATTCCGGTATTGAATGACTGTGACGAGCTTCAAACTCCTGAAGGCTGGGCATGATGACAAATGCAAAAGAATCAATGGATTCTACTCCAACCTGATTGAGAACCGACAGATGATTAGCCGTGCTGTGACAGAGCATTTGGACCATTTTCACTGAGAGGATGGGATGTAGCTATCAACAAGGGTGATGCCTCCAGACGATTAGCCGTGCAGTGACAGCGTATAGGACCATTTTCCCGAGAGGATTAAAAGTAGCCACTGATGATGGTGATGCCCTACATACAGCTTGCCATGGAAAGGAGTAAGAAGGATTGGATGAATGTAATAAAAAAGTAGAGATTCGAGAGGAGCACAGCATCTCCATACGCCTATCTGAAATTCCCACTATTGATTTACATAAGTATTTCTATCCCTTTTTATTTTCTATTTATTATTAATTTTCGAAACCCATAACCATTTAATCTGCCTAACTGAGATTTACAAGGTGACCATAGCTTGCTTCATACCAACAATCTCTGTGGGATCGACCCTTACTCACGTAAGGTATTACTTGGATGACCCAGTACACTTGTTGGTTAAGTTGAACGGAGTTGTGTCCACACATAAGTGCCATAATAATGATTCCATACAACAACAAAGAATACTAAATTGATGTGATCACAATTTCGTCCACCAAGGTTTTGGGGCCGTTGCCGGAGATTGTTCGAGTTTGGACAACTGACGGTTCATCTTGTTGCTCAGATTAGGTAATTTTCTTTTCAAAAATCTTTTTTTCAATTTTTTTTCTCTTTTTCGTTTTTCCAACCTTTGTTTTCGAAAAAAAAAATTAATAAAAATAAAAAAATTATAAAATCATAAAAATAAAAAATATTTTGTGTTTCTTGTTTGAGTTTTGAGTCAATTTTTAAGTTTGGTGTCAATTGCATGCTTTAAAAATTTTTCTTGCATTTTTCGAAAACTCCATGCATTCATAGTATTCTTCATGATCTTCAAGTTTTTCTTGACAAGTCTTCTTGTGTGATCTTGATGTTTTCTTGTTTTGTGTTGTTTGTTGTTTTTCATATGCATTTTTCGTTTGTTAGAGTCCATGCATTAAAGATTTCTAAGTTTGGTGTCTTGCATGTTTTCTTTGCATCAAAAATTTTTCAAAAATATGTTCTTGATGTTCATCATGATCTTCAAAGTGTTCTTGGTGTTCATCTTGACATTCATAGTGTTCTTGCATGCATCATGTGTTTTGATCCAAAATTTTCATGTTTTGGGTCATGTTTGTGTTTTTCTCTCTCATAATTAAAATATTCAAAAATCAAAAAATATCTTTTCCTTATTTCCCTCCAAATTTTCGAAATTTTGGGTTGACTTGGTCAAAAATTTTTAAAATTAGTTGTTTCTTACAAGTCAAGTCAAATTTTCAATTCTAAAAAAAAAAATCTTATCTTTTTAAAATCTTTTTCAAAAATCATATCTTTTCAATTTTATCTTTGTTTTTCGAAAATTTTCAAAAATTCTTTTTCAAATTATTTTCAAAATCTTTTCCTTATCTTTATATCACATTTTCGAAAACTCACTAATAATTAATGTGGTTGATTCAAAAATTTGAAGTTTGTTACTTTCTTGTTAAGAAAGGTTCAATCTTTAAGTTCTAGAATCTTATCTTGTAGTTTCTTGTTAGTGAAGTAAGTAATTTTTAAATTTTTTGAATTAAATCTTTTTATCTTTTATCTTATCTTTTTCAAAATTTTTATCTTTTTCAAAATTTGATTTCAAAATATCTTATCTAACCTCTTATCTTCTTATCTTTTCAAATTTGATTTTACTATCTTTTTCAACTAACTCTTTGACTTTTTGTTTGTTTCTTATCTTTTTCAAAACCACCTAACTACTTTTCCCTCTCTAATTTTCGAAAATATCTCATCTCTTTTTCAAAAATTCTTTTTGTTTTAAATTTTAATTTTAATCTTATCTCATTTCTAATTTTCGAAAATTACTAACCTTTTTTTTAAATTATTTTCAAATTTTCTATCTCTTCTCTCTTATTCTATTTAATTATTTAATTACTAACACTTCTCTTCACCTCTATTCATCTAAATATCCAAACCCACTCTTCTTCATTCTTCTCCCCTTTCTTTTTCTACTAACATAAAGGAATCTCTATACTGTGACATAGATGATTCCTCTTCTTTTCTTGTTTTCTTCTCTTTCATATGAGCAGGAACAAGGAAAAAGGCACTCTTGTTGAAATTGATCCAGAACCTGAAAGGACTCTGAAGAGAAAATTAAGAGAAGCTAAGTTACAACAATCTAAGGGTAACCTTTCAGAAACATTAGAACAAGAGAAGGAGATGGCAGCCGAAAATAATAATAATGCAAGGAGAATGCTTGGTGACTTCACAAAGCCAACGTCCAAATTTGATGGAAGAAGCATCTCCATTCCTGCCATTGGAGCCAATAATTTTGAGCTGAAACCTCAGCTAGTTGCCTTAATGCAACAAAACTGCAAGTTTTATGGACTTCCATCTGAAGATCCTTACCAGTTTTTAACTGAGTTCTTGCAGATTTGTGAGACTGTAAAGACGAATGGAGTTGATTCTAAAGTCTACAGACTCATGCTTTTCCCTTTTGCTGTAAGAGATAGAGCTAGAATATGGTTGGATTCGCAACCTAAGGATAGCCTGGACTCTTGGGATAAGCTGGTCACGGCCTTCTTGGATAAATTCTTTCCTCCTCAAAAGCTGAGCAAGCTTAGAGTGGATGTTCAGACCTTCAAGCAAAAAGATGGTGAATCCCTCTATGAAGCTTGGGAAAGATACAAGCAGCTGACCAAAAGGTGTCCATTTGACATGTTTTCAGAATGGACCATATTAGATATATTCTATTATGGTCTATCTGAATTTTTGAAAATGTCATTGGACCATTCTGCAGGTGGATCTATTCACCTAAAGAAAACGCCTGAAGAGGCTCAAGAACTCATTGACATGGTTGCAAATAACCAATTCATGTACACTTCTGAGAGGAATTCCGTGAATAATGGGACGCCTCAGAGGAAGGGAGTTCTTGAAATTGATGCTCTGAATGCCATATTGGCTCAGAACAAAGTGTTGACTCAACAGGTCAACATGATCTCTCAAAATCTGAATGGATGGCAACATGCATCTAACAGTACTAAAGAGGCAGCTTCTGAAGAAGCTTATGATCCTGAGAACCCTGCCATGGCAGAGGTTAATTACATGGGTGAACCTTATGGAAACACCTATAATTCATCATGGAGAAATCATCCAAATTTCTCATGGAAGGATCAACAAAAGCCTCAACAAGGCTTTAACAATGGTGGACGTAATAGGCTGAGCAATAGCAAGCCTTTTCCATCATCTTCTCAGCAACAGATAGAGAATTCTGAACAAAACACTTCTAATTTAGCCAATCTAGTCTCTGATCTGTCAAAGGCCACTTTCAGTTTCATGAGTGAAACAAGGTCCTCCATTAGAAATCTGGAGGCACAAGTGGGCCAGCTGAGTAAGAAAGTCATTGAAACTCCTCCCAGTATTCTCCCAAGCAATACAGAAGAGAATCCAAAAGGAGAGTGCAAGGCCATTGATGTGATCAATGTGGCCGAATGCACAAGGGAGGAGGAGGACGAAAATCCTAGTGAGGAAGACCTCCTGGGACGTCTCTCAAGCAAGAAGGAGTTTCCTATTAAGGATCCAAAAGAATCTGAGGCTCATATAGAGACCATAGAGATTCCATTAAATTTCCTTCTGCCATTCATGAGCTCTGAAGACCATTCTTCCTCTGAAGAGGATGAAGATGTGACTGGAGAGCAAGTTGCTCAATACTTAGGAGCTATCATGAAGCTGAATGCCAAGTTGTTTGGTAATGAGACTTGGGAAAGTGAACCTCCCTTGCTCATTAATGAACTAGATACCTGGATTCAGCAAATTTTACCTCAAAAGAGACAAGATCCTGGTAAGTTCTTAATACCTTGTACCATAGGCACCATGATCTTTGAAAAAGCTCTATGTGATCTAGGGTCAGGGATAAATCTTATGCCACTCTCTGTAATGGAGAAGCTGGGGATCATTGAGGTACAACCTGCCTTGTTCTCATTACAATTGGCAGACAAGTCATTGAGACAAGCTTATGGAATAGTAGAGGACGTGTTAGTAAAGGTTGAAGGCCTTTACATCCCTGCTGATTTCATAATCTTAGACACTAGGAAGGAAGAGGATGAATGCATCATCCTTGGAAGACCTTTCCTAGCTACAGCAGGAGCTGTAATAGATGTCAACAGAGGTGAACTAGTCCTTCAATTGAATGGGGACTACCTTGTGTTTAAAGCACATGGCCATCCCTCTGTGACAAAAGAGAGTAAGCATGAAGAGCTTCTCTTAGTTCAGAGTCAAGAAGAGCCCCCACAGTCAAACTCTAAGTTTGGTGTTGTGAGGCCACAACCAAACTCTAAGTTTGGTGTTAAGACCCCATATCCAAACTCTAAGTTTGGTGTTGGGACTATACAACATTGACCTGATCACCTTTGTGGCTCCATGAGAGCCACTGTCAAGCTATTGACATTAAAGAAGCGCTTGTTGGGAGGTAACCCAATTTTATTTATCTAATTTTTATTTTATTGTTATTTTGTGTTTTATTAGGTACATGATCATGAGGAGTCACGAAAAAATATAAAAATTAAAAACAGGATCAAAAACAGCAGAAGAAAAAAATCACACCTTGGAGGAAGCACAGACTGGCGTTCAACGCCAGTAAGGAGCATCTGGCTGGCGTTCAATGCCAGAACAGAGCATGAAACTGGCGCTGAACGTCAGAAACAAGCAACATTCTGGCGCTAAACGCCAGGAATGTGCCTAGAGGAAAAGCTGGCGCTGAACGCCAGTAACAAGCATGAAGCTGGCGTTCAACGCCAGAAACATGTTACATGTGGGCGTTGAACGCCCAAAATGTGCACCACTCGGCGTTTAAACACCAGAATGGTGTGCAAAGGCATTTTACATGCCTATTTGGTGCAGGGATGGAATTCCTTGACACCTCAGGATCTGTGGACCCCACAGGATCCCCACCTACTATATTCCCACCTTACCTCCTAATCCTATTTTACTCTTCCCTATGTCACACTTCCCAAAAAACCCTTCACCAATCACCTCAATATCTCTTCCCAATCACCTATTCACCACTCACATCCACCCACTCAACCCCACCTACCTTCAAAAATTCAAAAACATTTTCCCACCCAATCCCACCTTAAATGGCCGAACCTACCCTCTCCCCCCTCCCTATGTATACCCTTCCTTTCTACTTCATTTTCACACAACACAACCCCCTCTTCTTCACCTTGGCCGAACCTACACTTCCCCTTCTCCTCCATATTCTCTTCTTCTTCTTCTTCTCTTCTTTCTTCTATTGCTCGAGGGCGAGCAATATTTTAAGTTTGGTGTGGTCAAAGCATAATCTTTTTTGTTTTCCATTACCATCAATGGCACCTAAGGCCGGAGAATCTTCTAGAAAAGGAAAAGGGAAGACAAAAGCTCCCACCTCTGAATCATGGAAGATGGAAAGATTCATCTCCAAGAGCCATCAAGACCACTTCTATGATGTTGTCGCAAAGAAGAAGGTGATCCCTGAGGTCCCTTTCAAGCTCAAGAAAAATGAGTACCCGGAGATCCGACATGAAATCCGAAGAAGAGGTTGGGAAGTTGGTGCACGAAATTGCAATCACACTTTTGCAACTCCGCACAACTAACCAGCAAGTGCACTGGGTCGTCCAAGTAATACCTTGCATGAGCAAGGGTCGATCCCATGGAGATTGTCGGCTTGAAGCAAGCTATGGTTATCTTGTAAATCTTAGTCAGGATATCAGAAATTATCAGGATTGATTGCGAAAAACAAAAGAACATGAAATGATTACTTGTTTTGCAGTAATGGAGAATAGGTTGAGGTTTTGGAGATGCTCCATCTTCTGAATCTCTGCTTTCCTACTGTCTTCTTCATCAAACACGCAAGGCTCCTTCCATGGCAAGCTGTATGTAGGGTTTCACCGTTGTCAATGGCTACCTCCCATCCTCTCAGTGAAAATGTTCCTATGCTCTGTCACAGCATGGCTAATCATCTGTCGGTTCTCGGTCAGGCCGGAATAGAATCCAGCGATTCTTTTGCGTCTGTCACTAACGCTCCGCCTGCTAGGAGTTTGAAGCACGTCACAGTCATTCAATCATTGAATCCTACTCAGAATACCACAGACAAGGTTTAGACCTTCCGGATTCTCTTGAATGCCGCCATCAGTTCTAGCTTATACCACGAAGATTCCGGTTAAAGAATCCAAGAGATAACTACTTAATCTAAGGTAGAACGGAGGTGGTTGTCAAGCACGCGTTCATAGTTGAGAATGATGATGATTGTCACGGATCATCACATTCATCCGGGTTAAGAACAAGTATTATCTTAGAATGGAAGCAAGCATGATTGAATGAGAAACAGTAGTAATTGCATTAATCCATTGAGACACAGCAGAGCTCCTCACCCCCAACCATGGGGTTTAGAGACTCATGCCGTGGAAGATACACAAAGAAAACGTGTAAAGTGTCATGAGGTACTGATACAATGTCAAAAGATCCTATTAATAGTAAACTAGTAGCCTAGGGTATACAGAGATGAGTAAATGACTTAAAAATCCACTTCCGGGCCCACTTGGTGTGTGCTTGGGTTGAGCAATGAAGCATTTTCGTGTAGAGACCTTTTCTGGAGTTAAACGCCAGCTTTCATGCCAGTTTGGGCGTTTAACTCCAAGTTTTATGCCAGTTCCAGCGTTAAACGCTGGAATTTCTGAGGCTGATTTGCCACGCCGGTTTGGGCCATCAAATCTTGGGCAAAGTATGGACTATCATATATTGCTGGAAAGCCCAGGATGTCTACTTTCCAACGCTGTTAAGAGCGCGCCAATTAGGCTTCTGTAGCTCCAGAAAATCCACTTCGAGTGCAGGGAGGTCAGAATCCAACAGCATCTGCAGTCCTTTTTGGTCTCGGAATCAGATTTTTGCTCAGGACCCTCAATTTCAGCCAGAAAATACCTGAAATCACAGAAAAACACACAAACTCATAGTAAAGTCCAGAAAAGTGAATTTTAGCTAAAAACTAATAAAAATATACTAAAAACTAACTAGATTATACTAAAAACATACTAAAAACAATGCCAAAAAGCGTATAAATTATCCGCTCATCACAACACCAAACTTAAATTGTTGCTTGTCCCCAAGCAACTGAAAATCAAAATAGGATAAAAAGAAGAGAATATACTATAGACTCCAAAATATCAAGGAAACATAGCTCCAATTAGATGAGCGGGACTAGTAGCTTTTTGTCTCCGAACAGTTTTGGCATCTCACTCTATCCTTTGAGGTTCAGAATGATTGGCATCTATAAGAACTCAGAACTCAGATAGTGTTATTGATTCTCCTAGTTAAGCATAATGATTCTTGAACATAGCTAGTGTATGAGTCTTGGCTGTGGCCCAAAGCACTCTGTCTTCCAGTATTACCACCGGATACATACATGCCACAGACACATAATTGGGTGAACATTTTCAGATTGTGACCCGGCTTTGCTAGAGTCCCCAATTGGAGGTGTCCAGGGTTCTTAAGCACACTCTTCTTGCCTTGGATCACAACTTTATTTTTTTCTTTTTCTTTCTTTCTCCCTTTTTTTTCGAATTTTTTTTTTGTATCCACTGCTTTTTCTTGCTTCAAGAATCAATCTAATGATTTTTAGATCCTCAATAACAGTTCTCTTTTTCCTCATTCTTTCAAGAGCCAACAATTTTAACATTCTTAAAACAACAAATTCAAAAGACATATGCACTGTTCAAGCATTCATTCAGAAAACAAAAAGTATTGTCACCACATCAAGCTAATTCAACTAGTTTCAAGGATAAATTTCGAAATCCTGTACTTCATGTTCTTTTGTGATTAAAGCATTTTTCATTTAAGAGAGGTGATGGATTCATAGGACATTCACAGCTTTAAGGCATAAAATTTCAATTTTATTAATTATGAATTAAGAACAAGACTCAAAGATAGATATAAGATGAGACTAAAAAATAAAAATAGAAAACAAAACAAAAGAAAAACGCAAAAAAATAGGTTCCTAATGATAGAGGTTTTCACAGAGTTAGGACTCAACAACCTTGATTGTGAGAAGTGGATGCTCCCTCAAGCTTGAGAGGAGAGCTTTTGGCGTTTCAACTCTTGGAGTTCACGCCCCTGCTTCTCTTGTTCCTTCAGCAATTTGCAGAGCATGCAGTTCTGATTCTGCTGTTCTTCCTTCAGTTGCTCCATAGTCTCTTGCAACTTGGTGATAGGTGCTTCTAGGCTGGTCCAGTAGTCAATTCTTGGGAATTCAGGGAGGAATTCCTGCGCCCTCCTCTTGATAGAGTTGTTTTGCATTTGTCCTTCCATTGACTTCTTGGTGATTGGGTGTTCAATGGGTATGAACTCATCTACTCCCATCTTCACCCCAGCCTCTTTACAGAGCAAGGAGATCAAGCTTGGGTAAGCCAATTTGGCTTCAGTGGAATTCTTATTTGCAATTGTGTAGATCTCACAAGCAATCACATGATGAACCTCCACTTCTTTTCCAAGCATAATGCAATGAATCATCACTGCTCTCTTGATGGTGACCTCAGAACGGTTGCTAGTGGGCAATATGGAACGCCCAATAAAGTCTAGCCAACCTCTTGCAATTGGTTTGAGGTCTCCCCTCTTGAGTTGGTTTGGGACACCCTTTGAATTGGTTATCCATTTAGTTCCAGGGAGGTATATGTCCTTGACGATTGGATTTTTGACGGTTTAGAATTTCTCAAATAAAATCTCGTTGCAAGTATAGTTCCTAAACCAAGCAATAATCCTTTCATACAAAAAGTTGTTTGTCACTAAAACAAACCCTTAAAATTTATAAACCGAAGTATTGAAACCTCGGGTCGTTCTCCCTAGGAATTACAATAAAGTGTCTTGTTATTGGTTGTGAATTATTTTGGGGTTTTGATAAGAAGTATGAAAGATAAATGGCAAGAAAGTAAACTAAGGCCTAAAAAGGTCTTGGCAAGGGTTGGTGGTCAAGGATCTCTATCCTAATCACTAACCACAATATGAGAATTGGCAAGGATTAATCTCATTAAATCATCCTCTAACTAGTTAGTAAAGGAAAGTCAAATGAGCTATATCAATCCTAGTCCATAAGTCCTAACTCTCCACTAATTTAATTAGTGAGAACTAGAGTCAATGGCTCCCAATCATCAATCAATTGGACATTAGTAACTCAAGAGGTCCTAAGTTACCTTTCCAAGCCAAGAGTATAAAATTCTACTCTAAAATCCAACCAAGCATTTCATCAAACACTTGGAAGGCATAAAAGGAAAGCATAGTGAATTGATAACAAGAATAGAATCTAACAACAATTATTGAAATGAATTAACAATAACAATCAAAAGAAACACATTTATTATGAATTACCTTGATTGAATTGAAATAGAGTAGAAGAAACAAAGGTAGATCTACAACAAAAACACAAGAACAACATAAAGGAAATTACAACAAAAGAATAGAAGAAGATGAATGTAGCAACAAAAAGTTGAGAGATAGAAGTAGAAGAAGGTGAATTGAAATCTAGATCTAAGAACTAAGCCTAATCCTAATCCTAATCCTAGAGAGAAGTGAGAGCTTCTCTCTCTAGAAACTACTTCTAGAACTAAAACTAAACTAATGGTAACTAGATATCCCATCCCTCTTCAATCCTTGACTTAAATAGCATCAGAAATGAGTTGGATTGGGCCCACAAGGCTCCTAAAACCGCTGGGGACGATTTCATTAAAGTGGGCCACGGACAGAATCGGCGTGCGCGCGCAAAGTGCGCGTGCGCGCCCCTGAACGCGAAGCAACATATGGCAAAATTTATATCATTTCGAAGCCCCGGATGTTAGCTTTCCAACCCAACTGGAACCGCATCATTTGGACCTCTGTAGCTCAAGTTATGGTCATTTAAGTGCGAAGAGGTCGGCTTGACAGCTTTCCGGTTCTTTTATTTCTTCATGAGTTCTCCAACTTTTCATGCTTCTTTCTTCATTCCCTTGATCCAATCTTTGCCTCCTAAACCTTAAATCACTTAACAAACATATCAAGGCATCTAATGGAATCAAGGTGAATTGAATTTATTCATTTTAAGACCTAAAAAGCATGTTTTCACTCTTAAGCACAATTAAAGGAGAATATACAAAATCATGCTATTTCAATGGATAAATGTAGGTAAAGGGTCATAAAATCTCTTAAAATCAATACAAGACAAACCATCAAAACGGGATTTGTCAACCTCCCCACACTTAAACCAAGCATGTCCTCATGCTTAAGCCAAGAGAAAGCAAAGGGATCAACATTTATTCAATGAAAACTAACTAAATGCAATCTACCTATATGCAACTATCTACATGAATGCAATTGCTTGGTCAAAATAAATTAATTCCCAAGAAGCATATATAAGCACAAGGGTAAAAGGTATTAACAACCATGCCAAACCACAATTGAATTGAGCTATTAGATATTTTTACAAACTTTCATGAAAGGAGATGATCATTGGTGGAAACATGTAATTGAGCATCAAACCCTCACCGGATGTATTTGCACTCTATTCACTCAAGTGTTTAGGGTTGATTCACTCAATTCTCTCCTAATCATGCTTTCTAAGATTTGTTTTTCTTCTAACAATCGACATATATTTCATGCATGCATACAAGTATCATGAGGTCTTTTCTTTAGGTTGTAATGGGGCTAAGGTCAAGGTAGGATGCATATTTGGTTAAGTGAGTTTGAAATTTGAATCTTTGATAAGCTTAAACTTCTCACCTAACCTATGACATCCTATACAATTAAATTCCAACCTAACTACCCATTTTTCACTTTTTCACATACTCATGTATTCCCTTTTAATTTCACAACATATGCATTGAATTTTATTGGACCTTGCTTTGGGGCATTTTGTCCCCTTTTTATTACTTTCTTTTTCTTCTTTTTCTTTCTTTTTCTATTTTTTTCTTTTTCTTTTGTTTTTCTCATTTTTTTTCTTTCTATATACAAGAACCTCAATGCATAAGGTCTATACATTTGATCAATACATGAGCATCTACCCAATTCCCAATATTTTCAATAATAATACAAAACTACCCTTTTATTCACCCAATGTCCCAAGGTTCCCACACTTGAATGATACTCACACACACTAGCCTAAGCTAATCAAAGATCCAAATTAAGGACATTTATTGTTTTTCGCTATAGGGCTTGTAATGTGCAAAAATTAAGAACAAGTGGATTAATCGTAGGTTCAAATTGGCTAACAATGGAAGATAAAAGGTAAGGCTATTTCGGTAAGTGAGTTAAATGAAATGATGGCCTCAATCATATAAATGCATGAATACATAAAATAATGGACATAAAGAATCAAACAAATCAAAGATCACAATCATAGAACGAGAACAATTCCACACAAGAATGGGAAATAAGTGGTTATAAAATGTAACCACATCGTTAGGCTCAAGTCTCACAAGCTTGTGTTCTTAGCTCAAAAAAACATGATCCACAAGATATATAATTCAAGCAAGTTTAATGAAAAGTTTTCACTCAAATCAATTGAAGTGCCCTATAGATAGAAATCTTGAAAAATTTCATTATTTTGACTAAGCTTATTGTGTATACATATGCAAAACTAAGAAAATGCAAGTAAAAATCCTAAAATCCTAGAATGAAATGCAAAAGTGTTGGGATTAGAAATTTGTCACCCAAAATCGCCGACCGGTCGGACGACCTCCCCACACTTAAAAGTTTGCACCGTCCTCGGTGCACTCAAAGATGAGCAGGGGGGTACGGCGACTCTCCGGATTGCTACGTGTTCTTAGTCTTGCTTCCGTTATTGCTCGTGGTGCATTCATCATGAAAATAAGAAATATAACACCATAAGATGAGAAGATATAAAAGCAAGGAAGCATACTTTGTTGGAATGAGGTAAATCACTAGAAATGAGTGAGTGAATTAGTGTGACATTAAGAAATATTAGGCGTGTGAATTCTAAATTGCGCGGTTTAGAACACACATTAGCATAAAAAACTATGTCACAAAAGAAGCATGCACTTTACTCATTCTAGTGTGCTTGAGATGCTTTAAGTGAACTTGTAAGGTAAAACAAGTATTAAAGAAGCATGAAAGCATTCAAGTCAAACACATATGGATGCATATGATCATGAAATACCATGCATTAAAGTAAATGCACATCATCATCCATCATCAAGAGGTTGCCTAATCACAAAATAAGGCTTAAATCACATGGTGGCCAAATCATGTAATTCAAGAAGAGTTACAAGCTCGAAGGCAATTCTCATCACTTGGTATTTTTCAAAAGATAAGCATGAAAAACTCAAGACCAAGTAGCAAAATATAACCTCAATCATAGGATCCAACAAAGATTATCTAAAAACATTAATGCTAAATTAGCATTTAGGCAATAAGGGGGAAGCAATGCATAGTAAACAAAGTCAATAATCCAACACGTATGATGAAAAGAGAGAAAATAAAATGAAAACTAAACTAAAACTAACTAACAAACTAACTAACTAACTAATTAACTAACTAAAATAAATGGTTATCGATGGTGTTTGGAAGTGTTGGATGAGGGGTAGGAGAAGGGAAGAAGAAAGGAGAAGGAAAGAAATAGAAAGAGGAGAAGAAAAGAAATGTGGCGAAGGAAGGAAATCCGCGCGTACGCACGCATGGCGCGCGCGCGTCGATGGCTTATTTCGAGAGTGGCGCGTACGCGTCATATGCGCGTGCGCGCAAATAAGTTTGTGCCTCAGGCCCAATTTCTGCACAGTGCAGGCCTCACTCTCGGGTCAAGGTATGGAAGGTGGAACTTCTCAATCCACGTGTACGCGTGCATGGCGCGCTCGCGTGGATGGTCCAAAACGCTTGATGCACGCACGCACGCAGTGCGCGTACGCGTGGATGGTGCTCTATTTTTCAAAATTTTTCTTTGTTTTTACACCAATCTAAGCATTCCAAACCTCCAAACAGCTACCAAAACACCATAAAACCTTATTTAACATATTAAACTACTAACTAAACTTGATAAAACAATAAAAACAAGAAATTAAACTAATTCTACCAATATTTACAAAAGATAAAAATGAAAATGAGAATCTACCTATAATGGCAACTCAATTCACTTATTAACAAACTAAAAGAGTATGGAAAGAGTTTACCATGGTGGGGTGTCTCCCACACTTTGTTTTCACACCCGTCTTGATGTTGATCATCATTATTAGTCCAACCGGGTGGTGAGTAAGGCGAATTCTCTATAAAGTGCCCAACAATCCTTCTAGACCCATCTATTTGAGCACTACTCCATCCTTTATATCTCATGTTTGATGCATCAACCATAATGAGCCTTGATTTGCAACGCCCACCACAAAACTTTTTCCGCTTACGCTTCATCCCGCAAACTTCCCTAAGTTGGCCATCCGTTTCAAGCAAACCATATTCAAGTAGGATAATAAAACTAATAGAAATGAATTTCACCCACTCAAATGAAGGTGTAGATGGCAACCTAGGCAAAGATGCTTCCAAAGATCTTGACAAAGCATAACCAACCCTCGTTCTTCCATTTCTAGGGACTTCCACCTCTTCACAAGATCTCTTAATCTCAATCCTTTGTTTAACAATTTTATCTAAACCTTTTCCTTTACTCAAATCATAATAGGGAGGATGAGAAAAATTTACCTCCTTAACGCTTTCAAATCCAACCGGAGAAGGTTCTTCATGCTCAAAGGATTCTTCACCACTAAGACTTGATGCTTGATCTTCATCACCAAGGGAACTCAATTCTTTCTCTATCCCATCCAAGTCTTCATATGGAATATGCCTTGGAAGGTGTGCACTTTCCTCCCTAGCATCAATTTCAATCATCTTGGAGGGGTTTTCTTCAACTCTATGTTCCCATGGAGGCTCCACATCTCCTAAGTCTTCTACCACTTCTTCCTTGTCTTCAACAATTAAAGCTTCCTCCAATTGTTCCAATACAAAGCAACTTCCTTCATTTCCCACCGGAGTTTCCAATCTCTCCTTCATGCTATGTTCTTCATTTGATTCTCCACATGTAGCCATGGGGGTTCCTTGAGTGTTCAAGCATTGGGAGGCTAATTGATTTGTTACCGCATCCAAGGCGGCCATGAAATTTTGCACATCCCTTTGCATCTCTTCTTGCCCTTGAACAAGAACACCAAGGGTTTCATCCATTAGAGATTGGGGTGGGTGGAAGGATTCATCATTTTGGGGGAAGAGTTCATAGTAGGAAGGTGGTTCTTCTTGGTAGAGTTGTGGTGGTTCAATGTTTTCCATTCTTTCCACTTGTTGCACAACACACTCCATGGTTGCTTGAAATTCATCCAATGCTTCCTTGAGACGATCCCTTGACTCTTGTTCCTCTTGGATAATATGATTAGGATCATGTGGCTCTTGGATCAATGGATATGAGTATTCTTCCATGGGAGGTTGTGTTGGAAAGTAGTATTCATCTTGTGGTTGAAAATTTTCGTATATTGGAGGTGGTTCATCTTGGTAATAATGTGGAGGAGGTGGCTCTTGAAAATATTGATGTTGGAATGGTGGTGGCTCTATATGTGGTTCATATGGCTCATATGGTTGTTGGTAGGGTGGATATGGATTAGGGTCATATGAAGGTGGTTGGTAAGAAGGGGCTTGTGAGTATGGTTGAGAGTTATGTTGAAGGTATGGATCATAGGCATATGGTGGTGGTTCTTGAAAGTCACAAGGAGATTCACCATAGCCATTTGATTGGTATGCATTATAGAATGGCTCTTCTTCATAGTGTATTGGTGGAGGTTGTTGCCAAGAGGATTGATCATATGCATATGGCTCCTCCCACCTTTGATTGTCCCATTCTTGATGCACCTCTTCATTATAGTCCTCATATCCCACAACATAATTGTAATCACACTCATAGCCAAAGTGAGAATTCATTGTAGCAAGAGAGGGCAAAACAAAAAAATAGTAACAAATAAAGAGAACAAACTAAAAACTAACAAAGAAGCAAATAGCAAACATATTCACAATATTCACATATATACAATAACCAATAACATAACACCATTGCAATTCCCCGGCAACGGCGCCATTTTGACGATTGGATTTTTGACGGTTTAGAATTTCTCAAATAAAATCTCGTTGCAAGTATAGTTCCTAAACCAAGCAATAATCCTTTCATACAAAAAGTTGTTTGTCACTAAAACAAACCCTTAAAATTTATAAACCGAAGTATTGAAACCTCGGGTCGTTCTCCCTAGGAATTACAATAAAGTGTCTTGTTATTGGTTGTGAATTATTTTGGGGTTTTGATAAGAAGTATGAAAGATAAATGGCAAGAAAGTAAACTAAGGCCTAAAAAGGTCTTGGCAAGGGTTGGTGGTCAAGGATCTCTATCCTAATCACTAACCACAATATGAGAATTGGCAAGGATTAATCTCATTAAATCATCCTCTAACTAGTTAGTAAAGGAAAGTCAAATGAGCTATATCAATCCTAGTCCATAAGTCCTAACTCTCCACTAATTTAATTAGTGAGAACTAGAGTCAATGGCTCCCAATCATCAATCAATTGGACATTAGTAACTCAAGAGGTCCTAAGTTACCTTTCCAAGCCAAGAGTATAAAATTCTACTCTAAAATCCAACCAAGCATTTCATCAAACACTTGGAAGGCATAAAAGGAAAGCATAGTGAATTGATAACAAGAATAGAATCTAACAACAATTATTGAAATGAATTAACAATAACAATCAAAAGAAACACATTTATTATGAATTACCTTGATTGAATTGAAATAGAGTAGAAGAAACAAAGGTAGATCTACAACAAAAACACAAGAACAACATAAAGGAAATTACAACAAAAGAATAGAAGAAGATGAATGTAGCAACAAAAAGTTGAGAGATAGAAGTAGAAGAAGGTGAATTGAAATCTAGATCTAAGAACTAAGCCTAATCCTAATCCTAATCCTAGAGAGAAGTGAGAGCTTCTCTCTCTAGAAACTACTTCTAGAACTAAAACTAAACTAATGGTAACTAGATATCCCATCCCTCTTCAATCCTTGACTTAAATAGCATCAGAAATGAGTTGGATTGGGCCCACAAGGCTCCTAAAACCGCTGGGGACGATTTCATTAAAGTGGGCCACGGACAGAATCGGCGCGCGCGCGCAAAGTGCGCGTGCGCGCCCCTGAACGCGAAGCAACATATGGCAAAATTTATATCATTTCGAAGCCCCGGATGTTAGCTTTCCAACCCAACTGGAACCGCATCATTTGGATCTCTGTAGCTCAAGTTATGGTCATTTAAGTGCGAAGAGGTCGGCTTGACAGCTTTCCGGTTCTTTTATTTCTTCATGAGTTCTCCAACTTTTCATGCTTCTTTCTTCATTCCCTTGATCCAATCTTTGCCTCCTAAACCTTAAATCACTTAACAAACATATCAAGGCATCTAATGGAATCAAGGTGAATTGAATTTATTCATTTTAAGACCTAAAAAGCATGTTTTCACTCTTAAGCACAATTAAAGGAGAATATACAAAATCATGCTATTTCAATGGATAAATGTAGGTAAAGGGTCATAAAATCTCTTAAAATCAATACAAGACAAACCATCAAAACGGGGTTTGTCAGTCCTCTAGAACTTGATCCAACCCTTTATCTGCTCTCACCATCCTCCTATTAAAGGATTCAGGATCATCTTGCAGTTGAGGTAGTTTGAAGATTTCTCTTATTTTGTCCAGATGGAAGTACATAACTTTCCCTCTGACCATGGTTCTGTAGGTATGGTAAGCAGTTCCAGTCATTCTATGCTTATCTGTTAGCCACAGATTTGAGTAGAATTCCTGAACCATGTTCCTTCCAACCTTTATTTCAGGATTGGTTAGAACTTCCCATCCTCTGTTTCGAATTTGCTCTTGGATCCCCGGATATTCATCTTCTTTCAGATCAAATTTAACTTCCGGGATCACTGACCTCAGACCCATTATTTTGTGATAATGGTCTTCATGTTCTTTGGTTAAGAACTTCTCTTGATTCCAAAGATTCTTTGGATTATTCTCTTTCTTTCCTCTTAAATTGGTTTGTTTTCCCTTAGGAGCCATGATCTTGATGAATCTTGGCTTAGTGATCACGGAAAAGCACACCAAACTTAGAGGTTTGCTTGTCCTCAAGCAAGAGAAAAGAAAGAAGAGAAGAGAGAGAGAGGAAGAGGAAATTCGAATGGTGTGGTGGGAAGAGGGAGCCAAACGTGTATCTATAAGGTGGGGAGGGGAGTTTTCGAAAAAAAAGAAATTTGAAAAGAGATTTGAGAAGATATGGAAAGAAATTGAGAGAAAGGTGAGTTTTTTTTTTTTGAACAAAATTTGGGAATGATTTGAATGATTTGAAGAATGATTTTGAAAATTTGAAAGTGAATGATGAGAGATTGAAATGTATTTTTGTAGAAAAATATGGGTGAGAAAAGGAAAGTTTGAAAAAAATTGATTTGAAAACAAAATTGTGGTCCCCCCACCTTTCTGGCGTTAAACGCCCAGAATGGCACCCATTCTGGCGTTTAACGCCCATTTGGTGCCCCTTTTGGGCGTTAAACGCCCAGAATGGGCAACGCCCAGAATGGTGCCCATTCTGGCGTTTAACGCCCAAAATGGCACCATTCCTGGCGTTAAACACCCAGAATGGCACCCATTCTGGCGTTTAACGCCCAAAATGCCCCTTACTGGCGTTTTTTCGCCAGTAAGCTCTTTTTCTCTGCTTTTTGAGCTGAATCCTTTTGTAACTCTGTGAATTCCTTCATTTTTGATACTTGCCTCTGTAAGAACAATTCATACAACTTCCTAATGACTGGGTTGCCTCCCAGCAAGTGCTTCTTTACTGTCTTTAGCTGGACCTTTACTGAGAATCACTCAAGTCTCAGTTTTGAGCATTCCTGCTCAAAATTGCTTTCAAGATAATGCTTGATTCTCTGTCCATTAACAATGAACTTTTTGTCAGAATCAATATCCTGAAGCTCAACATATCCATATGGTGACACTCCTGTAATCACATACGGACCCCTCCACCGGGATTTGAGTTTTCCCGGAAACAGTCTGAGCCTAGAGTTGAAGAGCAGAACTTTTTGTCCTGGCTCAAAGACTCTGGTTGACAATTTCTTGTCATGCCATTTCTTTGCCTTTTCCTTATAAATTTTTGCATTTTCAAAGGCATTGAGTCTGAACTCCTCTAGCTCATTTAGCTGGAGTAATCTTTTTTCACCAGCTAACTGAGCATCCATGTTTAGGAATCTGGTTGCCCAGTAGGCTTTATGTTCCAGTTCCACGGGCAGATGACAGGCCTTCCCATACACCAGTTGGTATGGAGAGGTTCGTATAGGAGTCTTGAATGCTGTTCTGTATGCCCACAGAGCATCATCCAAGCTTTTTGCCCAATCCTTTCTTCGGGCTATCACAGTCCGTTCCAGGATTCTCTTTAGCTCTCTGTTAGAGACTTCAGCTTGCCCATTTGTCTGTGGATGATACGGAGTTGCCACTTTGTGGCTAATTCCATATCTAACCATAGCAGAGTATAGCTGTCTGTTGCAGAAATGAGTGCCCCCGTCACTGATTAGTACTCTGGGAACACCAAATCTGCTGAAGATGTGTTTCTGGAGGAATTTTAGCACGGTCTTGGTATCATTAGTGGGTGTAGCAATTGCCTCTACCCACTTAGATACATAGTTTACTACCACCAGAATATAAGTGTTTGAGTATGATGGTGGGAATGGTCCCATGAAGTCAATGCCCCATACATCAAACAATTCTATCTCTAATATCCCTTGTTGAGGCATGGCATATCCGTGAGGCAAGTTACCAGCTCTTTGGCAACTGTCACAGTTACGCACAAACTCTCGGGAATCTTTATAGAGAGTAGGCCAGTAGAAGCCACATTGGAGGACTTTAGTGGCTGTTCGCTCACTTCCAAAATGTCCTCCATATTGTGATCCATGGCAGTGCCATAGGATCCTTTGTGCTTCTTCTCTGGGTACACATCTGCGGATCACTCCGTCAGCACATCTCTTAAAGAGATATGGTTCATCCCAGAGGTAGTACTTGGCATCTGAAATTAATTTCTTTCTTTGCACGCTGCTGTACTCCTTGGGTATGAACCTCACAGCTTTATAATTTGCAATATCTGCAAACCATGGAGCTTCCTGAATGGCAAAGAGTTGCTCATCTAGGAAAGTCTCAGAGATCTCAGTAGAAGGGAGGGACGCCCCAGCTACTGGTTCTATTCGGGACAGATGATCAGCTACTTGGTTCTCTGTCCCTTTTCTGTCTCTTATTTCTATATCAAACTCTTGCAGAAGCAACACCCATCTGATAAGCCTGGGTTTTGAATCCTGCTTTGTGAGTAAGTATTTAAGAGCAGCATGGTCAGTGTACACAACTACTTTGGATCCCACTAGATAGGATCTAAACTTGTCAATGGCATAGACCACTGCAAGTAACTCTTTTTCTGTGGTTGTGTAATTCTTCTGTGCGTCATTTAGAACACGGCTGGCATAATAAATGACGTGCAGAAGCTTGTTATGCCTCTGTCCCAACACTGCACCAATGGCATGGTCACTGGCATCACACATTAGTTCAAATGGCAGTGTCCAATCTGGTGCAGAGATGACTGGTGCTGTGACCAGCTTAGCTTTCAGGGTCTCAAATGCCTGCAGACACTGTGTGTCAAACACAAATGGTGTGTCAGCAGCTAGCAGATTACTCAGAGGTTTTGCAATTTTCAAAAAATCCTTTATAAACCTTCTGTAGAATCCTGCATGCCCCAGAAAGCTTCTGATTGCCTTAACATTGGCAGGTGGTGGTAATTTTTCAATTACCTCTACCTTTGCCTTATCCACCTCTATTCCCCTGCTTGAAATTTTTTGCCCAAGGACAATCCCTTCAGTCACCATAAAGTGACATTTCTCCCAGTTTAAAACCAGGTTAGTCTCTTGGCACCTTTTCAGGACAAGTGCTAGGTGATTAAGACAGGAGCTGAATGAGTCTCCATATACTGAGAAGTCATCCATGAAGACTTCCAGAAATTTCTCTACCATATCTGAGAAGATAGAGAGCATGCACCTTTGAAAGGTTGCAGGTGCATTACACAGACCAAAAGGCATCCTTCTGTAGGCAAACACGCCAGAAGGGCAAGTAAATGCTGTTTTCTCTTGGTCCTGAGGATCTACTGCAATTTGGTTGTAACCTGAATAGCCATCCAAAAAGCAGTAGTAATCATGACCAGCTAGTCTTTCTAGCATTTGGTCTATGAATGGTAAAGGAAAATGATCCTTTCTGGTGGCTGTATTGAGCCTTCTGTAGTCAATACACATGCGCCACCCTGTGACTGTCCTTGTAGGAACCAGTTCATTTTTTTCATTATGAACCACTGTCATGCCTCCCTTTTTGGGAACAACTTGGACAGGGCTCACCCAGGGGCTATCAGAAATAGGATAAATAATCCCAGCCTCTAGTAATTTAGTGACCTCTTTCTGCACCACTTCCTTCATGGCTGGATTTAGCCTCCTCTGTGGTTGGACCACTGGTTTGGCATTATCCTCCAACAGGATCTTGTGCATGCATCTAGCTGGGCTAATGCCCTTAAGATCACTTATGGACCACCCAAGAGCTGTCTTGTGTGTCCTTAGCACTTGAATCAGTGCTTCCTCTTCCTGTGGATTTAAAGCAGAGCTTATAATCACTGGAAAAGTTTCACCCCCTCCCAGAAATGCATATTTCAGGGATGGTGGTAGTGGTTTGAGTTCAGGCTTGGGAGGCTTATCCTCCTCCTGAGGAATTTTCGAAAATTCCTTTGCTTCCTCTGGTTCTTCTTGATCAGTTGGAGCATCTTTGAAGATGTCCTCAAGCTCTGATTCTAGGCTTTCAGCCATATTGATCTCTTCTACCAGAGAGTCAATAATGTCAGCGCCCATGCAGTCATTTGGTGTGTCTGGATGCTGCATGGCTTTTACAGCATTCAACTTGAACTCATCCTCATTGACTCTCAGGGTTACTTCCCCTTTTTGTACATCAATGAGAGTTCGTCCAGTTGCTAGGAAAGGTCTTCCTAGAATGAGAGTTGCACTCTTGTGCTCCTCCATTTCCAGCACCACAAAGTCAGTTGGAAAGGCGAATGGCCCAACCTTGACAATCATATCCTCTATTATGCCTGATGGATATTTAATGGAGCCATCAGCAAGTTGGAGGCATATCCGGGTTGGTTTGACTTCTCCAGTCAACCCAAGCCTTCTGATAGTGGATGCAGGTATTAGATTGATGCTTGCTCCAAGATCACATAGGGCTGTCTTGGTGCAAGAACCTTCTAATGTGCATGGTATCATAAAGCTTCCTGGATCTTGAAGCTTTTCTGGTAACCTCTTTAATATGACTGCACTGCATTCTTCAGTGAGAAACACTTTTTCAGTTTCTCTCCAATCCTTCTTATGACTTAAGATTTCTTTCATGAACTTAGCATAAGAAGGTATTTGCTCAAGTGCCTCTGCAAACAGAATCTTTATTTCAAGAGTCCTTAGATAGTCTACAAAGCGGGCAAATTGCTTATCCTGCTCCGCTTGGCGGAGTTTCTGAGGATAAGGCATCTTGGCTTTATATTCTTCAACCTTAGATGCTGCAGGTTTATTCCTTACAGAAGTGGTTGAAGAAGCCTTGTTAGAGGGATTACTGTCAGCACTCTCAGGTGTCTGATCATCCCTTGGCGTATGAACGCCAGGATTGGGTGGAAAATGGGCGTTTAACGCCAATTTTTCCCCCTTTTCTGGCGTTTGAACGCCAGAACTGGGCAAGGAATGGGCGTTTAACGCCAGCTTCCCTTCCCTTTCTGGCGTTTGAACGCCAATAACATTCCTCTCTGGGCTCTTACTGTCCTCAGAGGGATTTTGCACAGTGGTTTGGTTGTCCTCTGTCAATTGTTCCTTGTTTGGCTTTTTGCTCTTCTGAGCAGTGTTATTCAGTGTCTTCCCACTCCTCAGTTGAACTGCTTGACATTCCACTGTTATCTATTTGGATATTTGCTGTTTTGCTTGCTTCAATTGCAGTTCTATGCTCTTGTTAGCAACTTTAGTTTCATGGAGACATTTCTTTAAAGTCTGCTAACTGTTCTGTCATCAGGAGCAATTGTTGATTAAGTTCAATTATCTGTTCTTGAGGATTAGGGTCAGTGACTACTGCCATGACTTCCTCTTTTGGAGAGAACTCATTGCTAGAGTACAAATATTGGTTTCTAGCAACGGTGTCTATAAGCTCTTGAGCCTCTTCAATTGTCTTCCTCATGTGTATAGATCCACCAGCTGAGTGGTCTAAAGACATCTGAGCTTTTTCTGTAAGCCCATAGTAGAAGATGTCTAGCTGTACCCACTCTGAAAACATTTCAGAGGGACATTTCCTTAGCATACCTCTATACCTCTCCCAGGCATTATAAAGGGATTCATTATCCTCTTGTTTAAAGCCTTGGATGTCCAGCCTTAGCTGTGTCATCCTCTTTGGAGAGTAAAAATGATTCAGGAATTTGTCTGACAACTGTTTCCATGTTTTTATGCTTGCTGTAGGTTGGTTATTCAACCACCTTTTAGCCCGATCTTTTACAGCAAATGGAAACAGTAATAGTCTATAGACATCCTGATCCACCTCTTTATCATATACTGTGTCAGCAATTTGTAAGAACTGTGCCAGAAACTCAGTAGGTTCTTCCTGTGGAAGACCGGAATACTGGCAATTTTGCTGCACTATGATAATGAGTTGAGGATTTAGCTCAAAGCTGCTTGCTTTGATGGGAGGTGTACATATGCTACTCCCATATGCAGCTGTAATGGGGTTAGCATATGACCCTAGAGTCCTTTTGGACTGATCAATCCCACTTAGATCCATAATGGATTGCAAATAGATATATTTTTTTTGAATTAAACGAAAAAAATAAAATAAAATAAAAGGAAATTAAGATAAAAATTCGAAAATCAAAAAGAAAATAAGATCAAAGCAAATTGAGAACTGAATCAATTAGTTAATTAAAAAGATTTTGAAAAGAGCAATTAAAAAGATATGATTGAAAAGTTTTTATGAAAAAGATTTGATTTTTGAAAAGAGGAAAGAGAAAAACAACAAAATGACACCAAACTTAAAACTTTTAGAAAATCAAACACTAATTTTCGAAAATCTTTAAGGGAAAAACACAAAGAGGACACCAAACTTAGAATTTTTATGAATAAAAAAGGAACTAAGAACATGCAAAATTGAAAAACTAAAAGCATGCAATTGACACCAAACTTAAAATGTGAAACTAGACTCAACTAAAAGACTCTAAACCAACAAAAATAAAACAGTCCTAATCTAAGCAACAAGATAAGCCGTCAGTTGTCCAAACTCAACAATCCCCGGCAACGGCACCAAAAACTTGGTGCACGAAATTGCAATCACACTTTTGCAACTCCGCACAACTAACCAGCAAGTGCACTGGGTCGTCCAAGTAATACCTTGCGTGAGCAAGGGTCGATCCCACGGAGATTGTCGGCTTGAAGCAAGCTATGGTTATCTTGTAAATCTTAGTCAGGATATCAGAAATTATCAGGATTGATTGCGAAAAACAAAAGAACATGAAATGATTACTTGTTTTGCAGTAATGGAGAATAGGCTGAGGTTTTGGAGATGCTCCATCTTCTGAATCTCTGCTTTCCTACTGTCTTCTTCATCAAACACGCAAGGCTCCTTCCATGGCAAGCTGTATGTAGGGTTTCACCGTTGTCAATGGCTACCTCCCATCCTCTCAGTGAAAATGTTCCTATGCTCTGTCACAGCATGGCTAATCATCTGTCGGTTCTCGGTCAGGCCGGAATAGAATCCAGCGATTCTTTTGCGTCTGTCACTAACGCCCCGCCTGCTAGGAGTTTGAAGCACGTCACAGTCATTCAATCATTGAATCCTACTCAGAATACCACAGACAAGGTTTAGACCTTCCGGATTCTCTTGAATGCCGCCATCAGTTCTAGCTTATACCACGAAGATTCCGGTTAAAGAATCCAAGAGATAACTACTTAATCTAAGGTAGAACGGAGGTGGTTGTCAAGCACGTGTTCATAGTTGAGAATGATGATGATTGTCACGGATCATCACATTCATCCGGGTTAAGAACAAGTATTATCTTAGAATGGAAGCAAGCATGATTGAATGAGAAACAGTAGTAATTGCATTAATCCATTGAGACACAGCAGAGCTCCTCACCCCCAACCATGGGGTTTAGAGACTCATGCCGTGGAAGATACACAAAGAAAACGTGTAAAGTGTCATGAGGTACTGATACAATGTCAAAAGATCCTATTAATAGTAAACTAGTAGCCTAGGGTATACAGAGATGAGTAAATGACTTAAAAATCCACTTCCGGGCCCACTTGGTGTGTGCTTGGGTTGAGCAATGAAGCATTTTCGTGTAGAGACCTTTTCTGGAGTTAAACGCCAGCTTTCATGCCAGTTTGGGCGTTTAACTCCAAGTTTTATGCCAGTTCCAGCGTTAAACGCTGGAATTTCTGAGGCTGATTTGCCACGCCGGTTTGGGCCATCAAATCTTGGGCAAAGTATGAACTATCATATATTGCTGGAAAGCCCAGGATGTCTACTTTCCAACGCCGTTAAGAGCGCGCCAATTGGGCTTCTGTAGCTCCAGAAAATCCACTTCGAGTGCAGGGAGGTCAGAATCCAACAGCATCTGCAGTCCTTTTTGGTCTCGGAATCAGATTTTTGCTCAGGACCCTCAATTTCAGCCAAAAAATACCTGAAATCACAGAAAAATACACAAACTCATAGTAAAGTCCAGAAAAGTGAATTTTAGCTAAAAACTAATAAAAATATACTAAAAACT